>NC_141698.1:79867692-80467692 GCF_964263255.1 Lissotriton vulgaris | reverse complement strand
ATAAAAATTCGCTAAAACAGTGTTTTGCGGAAAGGCATCCCGCAAACGTGGGCCACATTTTTTTTAGCGTGCCGAGGCCTAATTTTTATCCCAATCCAACCCTGATTCTACACACCTAAACATGCATACTTCTTGTTTCCGGAGCCAGAACACAGCCACCCACTAACAGTAAGACACTAGCTCAAATTTTGTAATGCTTTCTTCCTCACCTGCCAATCTCAAATACTTTCTGCTTTTCTTTTTATAAGGTCGGTTCTTCACACTGCAGCTTTGCTGTCAATCACTCTGGCAGAGTTTATCTGCTTCATGTCAAGTTTATTGAAAAACTTCCCTTTACCTGCTGTGACAGAATTCCCTTAATCTCCCCTTATTGATTTCTGTTTGAATAGCAGGATATGTCAAATTACTACTCAGTCACGACAATCTCCTTCTCTCTAGCTCACTTGCTTTCCTTCCTGGGTTGGTGTGGGGTTATTTACTTAGCCAAATCTTAGGAAAATGCTTCCTTCTTTCATGAAAATGATAGAATGTACCTTTGTCTTCAAGTTATTTTCTGAACAATGGGGATAATCAATTCACTTTTCAGGCAGTTTTTCCTGGTTTTATGATGCATTGTTGTGTCAGAGAACCCAGTATTACATGTGTTTATTAAAATCAGAGGGGCATATTATCAAGGGATTTATCTCCGCTTTTTTGACTTTAAAAGCCAAGAAAGCGGAGATAAAATTATCTCCCTATCAGCAACAGGGTGCTAACACGCAAATTTGCATGTTAGCACCCTTTTTCTCTACGCTTCCCCTAGCATCTCTAATGAGATGCAAAGGGGGCGTTCCAGAGAAAAATAATAGGAGAAATGTTGTTAAGCGACATTTCTCCTATTATCAAGGATTTCGCTAACCCTGTTAGTGATAAAAAAGCAGCGCTAACCGCGGTTAGCACTGCTTTTTTTACACCTGGTATTTTCCTGACTTAGCCATGATATCCTATGGAAGGTGGATATCATGGCTAAGTTTGTGAGCCCCTATCATCAAGCTAACGCCAAACTTCGAGAGATTATCGTTGGTTTTCCAGCGATAATCTCTCAAATGGCAGTTAGCGCGAGGATTTTTATCACTTTTGAGATAAACCTTGCTAATAGCAAGTTATCTCTGCGATAATTTCCAGCGATGCTTAGCGTTAAAAAATTTGTTGCTAAGCATCGTTAGCGATAAATATCGCTAAACGTTTGTAATATGCCCCCAGGTTGTATTAAATTATTCTGTAATTTTCTTCAGGCCACGGTCTGCAAGGCACATGAGAAAACGTGGACATATTTGGGCTGTGATGGCAGTGCATGGTCGTCGCTTTATAGCCCTGAAGTCTGCTTCTTCCCATCATTGAATGGGCATGAAAAGATGTCTTCTGTACAGAGCTGAGCCAACAAATGGAGGAAGGCAGGATCCTTAGGGCATCATTAGGATGGCGGGCCGCCTTTATCAGCCCGCCATCCTGCCGTTAAAAGGGACCGCCCGCCATATGTGCCGGGTACCATGGGTGACATTATAATGTGCTGCATTTTTGACATTGCTTTCAGCATCCCCGCCGCAATGCCAAAAGTGCATGTTGTGCATAAGCATGCACAACGTGGCAGGCACTGCGCGGTGCCTGCCATGTTTTGCATGCACATGTAGGGGGTACCATAGGTACCCCACATGTGCCCCCCCAACCCCCTCAACATCCTGGGGCTCGCAACAGGCCCCCAACCTCGAAAATCCGCATGCGGAAAGGCTCCCTCCCGCCTGCATCCTGATATGGATGGCAGTGTCTAGCAGACACCGCCACCAAGTGAAACCCTTTTCTGCCCGGTCGACTTGACGACCGAGCGGAAAAGCGGCGGACAGTCTTCCCGTCCGCCGCAGTCCCCCTGCCATACTAATAAGGTGGGGGGAAATGGGTGGCGGGCAGGCTAGGATGTAGGACCGATCGCCACCGCCATGCGGGCGGTGGCGATCCACCCTACATCCTAATGGGCCCCTTAGTTCGTATTGCCAATGATTGTGGAAAAATAATTCCGTTTTCCTAGTGCTGGCAAACTGTTGTTCAAGCACTTTCCTTCTTCAGATCTTTACATCTGCACTGTATAGGTAGTTCGGGAAAACCTGAATGCCTCCACCCCGCTCCACATATTCATGTTTGTCATGCGCCTGATCTATCTTTGGCTGCACTTTTATTTTCACATGGGCCAAATATAGCAATCTAGGCATCCCAAAAATATTGAGGTATTATGGAGATTGCCCACTCCGATATTTTGCAATTCCTTACTTGGATACAATCTCCTTTTAAGGTATAAAGAGCAGAAATGCAGTACAGAATCCGGTCTCAACAACAAGCCAATCCAGATAACGCCTTTAAAAAGTATGAATACATCATATCTGATGACAACCTCTCAATTTGCAATTATCATTCAACTTGCATTTTAATTAACCTATGTAAATTCACTCCTCGTGAGATATATCAGGAGCAGCGATTTCAAACAATATATCCCTCAAGTAAAGAGAATGTAGATTTAATCACTGGGGACCTGATTTACAAAGAAATGTTTGAAATGGATAAATCTGCACATAATACATTTATTCATGCGAATTTCACAATCTGTAATACATTTATTCATATAGATTTGGCAATCCATGCAATCGCAGATTTACACACATGCCGCTCATCATTTAGGTTTAGTGTTGAGAATAATCTGAACCCTCATGAGATTCTGAACCATTCGTCCTTCTCAAGAAGCCGTGTGAAGGGCATACGTACAAACCTTCCAATAGCACTGACAGTGTGTGCGCTTTCGGACAAAGATCAAAGGGGCATATTACCGACAAGTGGAGATAATTATCGCTAAATAGGCTTAGCGATTATTTTTTTATGGCTGCCTATCGCTGGATATGTTAGCGGAGAAAACATGCTATTAGCAACGTTTTTCTCCATTGTGCTAAAATATCCAGCGATAGCGGCGAAATGCGTGAATATCGCTGAGAATACAGCGATATTCACGCATTAGCGACGAAATGGTCTTAGCCATGTTATCCACCTCCCATTGGATAACATGGCTAAGAACTGGTCTGGGCAGGTGTTTGTAGATGGAGATATTCGCGCTTAGCTAATAGGCGACAACGACGTTAGCGACTGCTTTCAGGCACTAACTGGTTGAGTACGCCCACTTTGCATGTCATTAGCGATAAACATCGCTGACATGCAAAGCGGGCCCCAAACCGCTCGCTATCGCCTAAAAGCTGTCACTAACATCAGTTAGCGACAGCTTGCTAATAGGGCAATAGAATTATCGCCACTTAGCCGCTAAATCGGCGATAATTGCCTATCGCCCCCCTTGGTAATATGCCCCCAAATTTTTTCAAATGATCACTACACTTTTCCCTATCATGGGAAGCAAGCAGCACTTATTTTAGTTATCCACCATGTTGGATCTCTGAAAGATCAATGGTCGCTCCCATTCTTCATCCCGTTGGATTCCCTGCAGAACCGGCTCCAAACCTCTTGGATGTCAGACTTGGGACATCTCTGACCATGTGCTCCCTGGACGGCAACAGCACATTCTGTATTACAGAAGTGGCCCATGGAGCCCCTTATCAAATAGCTAAAAGCAGCACCTACTGGGCAAAGAGTACCATGTACTGCTTGCCCAGTGGCCTCCGTTTTAGGTTATCCCTAGACATTGGTTTACATAGGACAATTTCATTGGTTCATCACTGAAATGAGAACACCTAAAAGGTGCTTTCATTGTAATGCATGCAGGGTGATGAATTCATGTATTGTATTGTATTGTAATTGCATTTATATAGAGCTTACTACCCCTGACGAGGCATTGAAGTGCTTTTTCGGTGGGTAGCACGCTACTCCGGGACCCATAGAGGATTAATGTTGAATTAGTATAGTGAAACATGCAAGCACATGTTAAGTAGTGGATAGGTTAGTCAGTTATTTGGATTTGGAATGATAGCAGAAGGATAGAGGAGGAAAAAAGGTTTGTATTTATATAGTGCTTGTTACCCCTGATGGGGTGTTGAAACATGCTATTCAGGAATCCCATAAAGGATTAGTGGTGAATTAATATGGTGAAATATGAAAGTAATTTCAGTAGTGGACATTATTCAGTTATTTGGAGTGAGAAGGATAGCGGAGGGATAAAAGGGGGAGAAAGGTTTGCATTCATATAGCACTTGTTACCCCTGATGGATGTTGAAATGCTTTTCTGGCGAGTAGCAAGCCATTCCGGAATTCATAAAGGATTAGTGTTGAAAATTAGTATAGTAAAATATGAAGTTATTTGAGTAGTGGATATGTTATTCAGTTATTTGGGTAGGAAAGGGTAGGTAGCGGTATAGTGAAGGGAAAGAGGTTTGTATTCATATAGCGCTTGCTACCCCTGATGGGTGGTGGATATGTTAGTCAGTTATTTGGATTGAGGAGGGTTGGGGAGGGGTAGAAAAGAGGGAAGAGTTTAGAAAGGTTTGTTTTGGGGGATCGGTATAGTAAAAGAGGTGTAAGATTATGCAAGGAGTGGTAGAGTAGGAGAAAGTCTAGAAAGGGTTATTTTGGGGATCATAGTATTGGTATGGGGTTTGGGATTAAATGAGAGAGTGGATGTAGAGGATATATTGAGCGAAGTATAGGCTGAGAAATAGGGAAGTGCATTGGAAATGCTAAATTAGAAGAAAGTGATAAATATATAGATCCATAAGTACATTGAAATTATATAGGTGCATAATGGAGGTATGTATATTGGGCAGCATTTCTGGCCCTGGACCCAACCAGTCTCGAACAGGCTCCAACAGGCAACTGCCCTTGTCCTCTCCACCCTCAATAGGCTCAAACAGGCAACTGCCCCTGTCCTCTCCACCCTCAACAGGCTCAAACAGGAAACTGTCCTTGTCCTCTCGACCCTTAGCCTTGAATCCCGGGCTGAGACACCCTAAGCCTGGCCTTTTATAGCCTGTCAGCCAATGGGAACCCCAGCCCTAACACTATCCAATCACAACACTAGCCCTAAAAATCAAGAACCAATAGGAGACCAGGACCTTACAGCCCTAGTCCAAGCACCCAATCAGTTCAAAAACCCTAATCTATATGTACAATAGAGGCCCTAGACCTACCAGTAGTCCCACCCTAGTTCCAACAACCAATAACACAGGAAACCCTAGTGCCTACTTCCAATAGAAATCCTAACCCTGGCCCTAGTCCCAACCCTACATTGATTGAATCACAGACCTAGAAACCAATCAGAACACTCAAATACCCAACCAATGAGGACACTAACCCTAATCCAATAGACACAACCACCAATCAGTGTAAAAATGTATCAAACAATATCAGACCATATAAGGTCCCAGCGACCTCAGACAAGGTTTGCTGGCCAGGGAGTTGGAAGCTGCTTTTCCTGTTCAGAATCTCCTAGGAGACAGACAGGCTCAATCCACAATTTGGACTTCTGCAGGTAAAGGCCTTACTAACTTGAAATTTAACAATACTATTTGAATAAAACTTTACTCCCTCTACTGGTCAAAAAACAAAGTGCACAGTCCCTAGTAAACACAGTTTATCCAGCTCACAGAAGCACCCTCTGATGTAGAATATCCCTGTTACTGGGGGGAGGGTACTATTGGGGTAAAAATAGGTAAATACAATATATAAGCAAAAACAAGCAGTACAAAGTCCTGGATACTTTTGGGATAAAAAATAGGTAGACACATTTTACAAGCAGGCACGCAGTCTCAAACTCTTAGGTGGGATGTCCAGGAGCCAGGAGTGCAGGGTAGATATCAACCGTAAAAGCCATGGATCATGCCGAAGTGGTGGATGGAACAGATTGTAGAGGTGATTGGAATATGATCGTTGTGCAAGGAATTTGCCCATTAGGAAAGTTTTGGTCTTTTTAAAGCACGCCAAAGACTGAAGTCTTCTGATGGAGGGTGGGAGAGAGTTCCAAATTCTTGGAGGAAACCCAGAAAAGGCCCAATTGTAGTTTTTTTTCCGAAAGCGTGCTGGTTGGAGCAAAAGGTCTCTGGCAGATCAGGAATTTCTGGCTCCTCCAGATATCACGAGTTTCTGGGCGAGAAATGCAGGGGAATAGGAGTAAAGAGCCTTGTGAGTAATGCAGGCCAGTTTAAGTTGGATTCTGGGCTCGAGGGGAAGCCAGTTCAGAGCTTTAAGGTAGGGAGAGATGTGGTAGAATTCTTTGAGCCAGTTAGGAGTCTGGCAGCGGCGTTGAGGCAAGCTTTCAAAGGGGCCAGAGTGTTTTTGGTGAGCCCTGCGAGAGTAGAGCATCCATATTCGAGTCTGGAAATGACTAGTGCCTGGATTGCTGTCTTAAGGTCGGAAGTGTTGAGGAAGGGTTTCAGGTTTCTTAGGTAACTCAGGGGAAATCTGGCGGTTTTGGACATCTAGGGCCAGATGTAGGTAATTCATATTTACCGACTCTTAAATACCGAATTTTACCGATTCGGTATTTAAGAGTCGGCGGTATTGCCCATTGATTTCTATGGGCCATGAAGCCCTTAGGAATCAATGGGCAATATCAAATCGGTAAATACCGAATCCTGTAAGGGTGCAGGGGGTGTCACTTTGACACCCTCTAGCACCCCAATTCTGGACTTGTGTGCCATGTGGCACACAGACATGCCCGTTACCGACCGGTATTTACTCTCCTACATCTGGCCCCTAGTTGTTAACTTGTTATGGCCCTGCATGTTCAAGCTGCCGTCAAGGGTTATTCCAATGGATTTCTCAGAGTCCACATTGGTAGGAGTACAGTTTAGCGCTGTGATAGCCTTGACACATTCCTGGATCTCTGGATTGGTTTTGGTGGGGAGATTAGAAGAAACTTTTAAGGATTGCATCACGATGCAGGTAATGGGAGTTGACTTTAGAGATGATGTTGGGGCTCTGTAGGGCCAGCGTCAGCTCCTAAAAAGATTACCCGACCAGAAAATAGAGATGACCCTCCTGTGCACCATGTTCTCTAACATTTTTTAAGATGGTCTTTGCAGTCCTTGCAACTTTAGGTTGATTGTGATAAGAGAAGGTAGGTGTCGCTTTTAAAAAAACATTTTATCAGTAATGTGCTAAAGTAACAAGCTTTGGCAAAGCTTGTAGGTCTTCCAATGATGACCAATTGTCTTTGCCAATACTTTTGTGCCGATGCTCCGCAGCATCTACAAAAAGGAGGAAAAAAGGGAAAAAGTTTTGATGGTGCAACCCTTTCAGGTGGATCTGTCATTTCAATGCATAAACTCTTATGTTTTACCATAAATGGGTGCACCCTCAGAATAATGGAGGTGTCATTCCCTTTTTTAATTATCAATCCAAAATGGTGGATGTAACTTGAATCTGAATTTTTTTTAAAAATCCCTGAAAAGAGTTTTTGGGAATGCGGAGAGGTCCAGCAGCAAATGGCTAGACACAATACGATTTTTAAAGGACCATGAGGATCAGGGAGAAATGGGAAAGTGAGCAGAAAGTGGGTAGGGGATAGCAAGTGGAAGTGGGTGAGTGTCGAGGGAGTAATCTAAGTGCAGTTAAGTACTTTCTAGAATGCAGAGCAGCCCAGCAGCAAATGGCAGCCACCAGTCCTTCCAAAGGAATTAACATTTAACCATTTATTTCAAAGAACTCCAAGGCGTAGGGAAAAAAGGGAGGAGTAGGTGAGGAGCAAGTAGATGGCTGGGGAAGGGACTCCACCCGGTGGCCGTCGGAGCTAGGACTAACCCCTACACCCACAGACCACGCAAGAAATCTAGGGATCATCCTAGATGACAAGATCAACATGGCATTTCAAGTCAACACAGTGCGCACCTCCTGCTTCTACAACCTATGCATGCTGCGAAAAATCTTCAAATGGTTGCCTCAGTACACCAGACTGATCCTCACAGAAACACTTATCACCAGCAGGCTGGACTATAGCAACACTCTCTACACCAGAATCTTCAAACAACTCTTACACAGACTCCACACAATCCAGAACACAGCTGCAAGACTCATACTGAACCTTCCATGCTACACCCACATCACACATCCCCTCAGGAATCTTCATTGGCTCCCCATTCACAAGCGCTACCAATTCAACCTTCTCACACACACACACACAAAGCCCTACACAACACCGCACCAGGTTACCTGAACAGCTGCATACAATCTCATCAACTCATCAGACAACTTGAAGTCTCTCATTCTACTACATCGCGCCCAAGACATTGATCAACCTCCCTCAACACATAATAGCCTCCTCCTCACTTTCTGAGTTCTGCCAGAAGACCTGCCTCTTCTTATAAGCACCTTGGGGACCACAAACCTGCACACCTGCCCAAGCACCTCAATACCCATTTGTGTGATTAATGCGCTGTACAAATCAACATAACATAACAACATAAAATAATATAACAGCATAGCAGCATATCATAACATTGTATAGCATAGCATAACATAACACATATAACATAACAATGCAAAACAAAACATCACAAGGGGAAGCAACAGGGGGCAAGTATTTAGGGGCTAAGCTGCACACAAGAGAGTGAGCAAGAAAAAACACATACATTCTCATAGAGTGCTTACTGAAAAATAAAAATAGCAGTTTACTATGTGTGAGTAGTGAATGGATACAAGACAGCCAAACACAAGGCTTTGCTCCAGTGGAGGGATAAACAAGAAGAGGAGGCCAAACCATCAAATACAAAGCAAGCAAATGAGTAATTTTAAAGCCAGCATATTTATAGCAATGGGCAGGTTCCAAATCCACTGTAGGTTTTTGATATGATCCACAAGAGGCCTTTCACAAAGAGAAAGGTAAAAGCAGTCTGGGATGCAAGACCTAAAAAGCAATTAGGGGTTATTCATGAACTGAGATATTACATTGAAACTAGATGCAATAAACACCACATGGGTTTTTAGAGAATAGCATGTGCATTTGGTACTTCTTGCAATACAATCCACCTGTTTTGGAAATACCAGGCATTTTTCCTCAATATATATGGGTAGGTTTCACCTGTTAATATTTATCACAAAACTCAAAATTGTGAGTTGTGTGGTAACACTAGTTACCTCGTCATGAAGGTGTATTTTGTTGACCAACCCTACACATCTTCAGAAATGTTTCATACACAGTAGTAATAGGAACAATTCTAAAATCACAAATATTTAGGATTTTATATCAACATTACATACTATGGCATGGGCACACAATAGGATCTTTGGTAAGATTTGCAGTGGCAAAATCAATTCAGAAAAACACTCGAAATTAAATAAATAATTTTATATGGCCCTTCAAACTAAATATTTAATTGATAGTAATTGCTACACCTGGCATCCTTTGTGTGGTTTTCCCCTAACCTTTTGCATTCAGACCACCTGGCAGTTCGGGCTGGACTGTTCCCACGAGAAGCAGGGTTAAGACTGATTTTCATGTGGCTGAGTCCAAAGTGAGGTGGCATGGTGGGTGAAAAACAATGTATTAGAATACAGCCTGAGTGTTTGCCAGCTGCTAAGATTAATTTGAGAATTCCATCCATCACCTTGTAATTTGGGCATTTTGCGCCCTAACTGTGCCGGGTATGCCAGACATGGGTCCTGGGATCACTGTGCACCTGGAACCAACCTATAGCTGGCTAAAAATCCCTAACAGGGGTGGAACCAGTCCTAGTTGCTTGTATTCTGGTTCAGGCAGGGCCTGGCCAGACAGTTCGGGCTGGACTATTCCCATGAGGAGCAGGGTCAAGAGTGATTTGCATATGGCTGGGTCCAAACTGAGGTGGCTTGATGGGCTAAAACAATGGATTATGATGTGGCTCGAGAGCTTGCCATTGGCTGAGATTTATTCATGTATTCCACCGATCACATTGTTATTTTTGCATTTGATGTCCTAAGTGCGCCGGGTATTTACAAACATGGATCCTGGGCTCACGGTGCCACTGGAGCCAAGCTATACCTGGCTGAGGAGTCTGAACTAGGGCATAACTGGTCCAAGGTTGTTTGTATTTCATTTCAGGGAGGACCTAGCCTGGCAGTTCAGGCTGGGCTGTTCCCATGAGGAGCAGGGTCAAAACTGAAATGCATATGGCTGGGTCCAAACTGAGGTAACATGGTGGGCGAAAAACAATGGATTGGGATGTTGTCCGAGCGATTGCCAGTGGCTGAGATTAATTCAAGCATTCCATCCATCACATTGTTGGTTTTGGATATGATGTCCTAGTGCACTAGGTATGCCCAGACCTGGGCCCCGGGCTCACTGTGCCGCTGGAACCAAGGTATATGTGTCTTAAGAGCCCTAACTAGTGTGAAACCAGACCTAGGTTGCTTGTATTTGGGTTCAGGGAGGACCTGGCCTTGCAGTTCGAGCTGGACTGTTTCCATGAGGTGCAGCGCCAAGACTGATTGTTTACAGCTGGTGCCATACCGAGGTGGCATGGAGGGTGAAAAATGATGGATTGGGATGCGGCCCTGAGCGATTGCCAGCGGCTGAGATTAATTCAAGCATTCCATCCACCATCTTGTTGCTTTTACTCTTAGAAAGTTGGCATTTTCTTGTCCTGACACTTAGGTGCCTGCAGCCTGTTCCTGGGTCACATGTCTAGGGTGGCTGGCAGCTGGTCTTTGTATATTGCTCTCGGACTGTAAAACAAAGGGAAGATAGGTGTTGCCAGGATGGGCCACTCTGAGTTAACGAGGGGGGTGAGCTGTCACCTACCACACTTGCACATCACAAAGTCTCTTCCTGAGCACTTTCACAAGGGGTTTGACACTGGTATTTTGCAGGAGTGGCCCATGCAGGTAAGAGAAGTGGGGCAGGATTGGGGGGAGTCGACAGACAATGACGAGGTAAAGTTAAATAAAAAAGAGAAAACCACGTACCTTGCGCTCACTGCATCGCAAGGTAAGTGGTTTTCTTTTTTGTAAATGTAGCTTTACCCC
Organism: Lissotriton vulgaris; assembly: GCF_964263255.1. Classification (NCBI taxonomy): domain Eukaryota; kingdom Metazoa; phylum Chordata; class Amphibia; order Caudata; family Salamandridae; genus Lissotriton; species Lissotriton vulgaris. Next base: position 80,456,736 of record NC_141698.1, on the reverse strand, counting down.
AACATCGTCTGTCCACTCCCCCCCACCCTGCCCTATGCTCTTTCGTACTTACCTCCATAGGCCGCTCCTGGTATTTTGTGACCCCAGACAAGCTGGGGCAGGACAGGGAGTAAGGTATTATTGACACCTCAGGGGGGTGGGAACCTTTAGAAGCTTCTTGTACTTCAAGGCGAGCACCAGATATAAATATTGGTCCCTTAGAACCAACTCTTTAGTATGTTTCTGGACCTGTGGGCTCTACCTGAAAGAAGGACTGTTATGCTGCTGAAAGGACTGCCTCTCTGCTGGGATGCTGCTCTGAAGGGCTGCTGCCTGTGGTGATGACTACCTGCCATCTGTCCTCTTGCTTGGGTAAGAATGACTGGACCAGCATCTCTAAACCCAGGACCCCAGAGTGACTCAAAGGTCTAGTTGGCTGGCCTCCTGATCTGAAGCTTCAGGGTCATAACAGGTTTCCAACAACCTTGAACCCAGCACCTGGACCCTCTGTGAGTCCAGCCCCCCTATGTGGGGCCACGCCAGTCCTGGGCCCTTGGAAGTGGTGCATTTCCTCCGTGGCAGTGCATCTCCTGCAGGACCAGCACATTGCCCTTGCTTTTTGAAGAATCCCCCTGTTAAAGGATGCATCAACTCTTCTGCATGGACTTCCCCGGTGCAAGGACTTAGTTTTCATCTCTCACTGCAGTCTATCGGAACTGCCGCTGTGCGATGCATGTCCACACAAGGACATCACCTCGTTCAACACAACCCATCAGAACCGCTGCTGCATGAAGCATCCCCATGCAAGGACATCACGTTGCCCAACACAGCCCATCCAAACTGCCACTTCACGACACATCTCCTTGCCCAGACCTTGTATTGCCTATTCTGCTCAACGCATCTTTGATGCAGAACTTCACATCTCTTCACAACCAGGATGCTTGTTTTAAGAGGCGGCACAGCTGCATAGCAACACAGCCTCACTGTGAACTGATGAACAGATCTCCCCTAGAAACTCGAATAGAATTCAAGCTCAAGTGATACTGATGGGCACAACAGATTTCCCAGAAATGCATAGCATGGATGCATCAACAAGTGGCAACTGTTATGTTAATGTACCCATGTCCCTGCATCCCTTCTGTCCTTCGCCTGACCAACTCCAGGGAAGAGAGCAGTTCCAGGCCCAGCAGTACACAGCGCGGGCTTTCCATGAGAATCATTTACACATTTGCAGCTGTGTAGGTGCTTATTTACAAGCCCCTTGTGCCGCCGACGCATCACTTTTAACATGGGAAAAAGTAACCTACTGGCGGCACAAGGGCTTGTCTGCAAATCGTTTGTCTTTTGTGTTCTCTAAATCTAGTGCACGTACTTCCACAACATTGCTTACTTTGTAGAAGAATATGTGTCAAGGCTGAAAGCTCTGCACAGAAGCCGATAGCTGGTGCGATCAAAAGTAGGGGTGCAGAATACCAATGAGTTTTGTGAAGTTTAGATTCTGCCTCTTTCTTCTTTAATCCATCACAAGACTCTTCCTGCCCCTCTACCTCACTCTTGCATTGAGTTTTTTTCATCCTTACTTTCTCCTTTTGTCACTGCTTTTCCACCTTTCTCTTTCATCTTCTTTCCCCCTTTAGTGTTTTCTCTCTTTGTTCTGGATCAAAGTCTCTTGAGGACAATTTAGTGTTGGTCTCTAAATATGAGTGCTGTGGGTCCCACCTGCAGCCACCTGCTCAAACTAAGGACTGCTCCAGAACCTTGCTGCAAAGGGACTCACTTATTATGTTATCCTAAATCTAATAAGAATTCTCTTTTTTGAAAGAACAATGGAGGTTGGGCCTAGAAAAAAACAATCAAACATAATATTTCATATACTAAAATAAAACAATACTGTCTTAATTAATAACCAAGGAGTCCAACAGATCTTTTAATAGAAATTCATATAACCATTGCATTCCTAACATCAGAACGTATTCAGGGCTATTTAAATCTTAGACACTGTTCTAGTTCTTTCAGCAAGGCACCATATGTCTATAATGTTATGTTTATTCACTTCTAATTGGTATTGACAATTCTTTATTGTTGAAAATACGTTACCAGTTCCCAACTTGCTCTAAATAGGCTACAATTAGCCTGCATGTTTGTTTCTTGGGGACAAGTGTAGTGGCTTTGCTATTACCTGCTCCAATGATGGCTATTGATGGGTACTTGTTAGACTTGGTCCTTTCTGCAGGGTCATTTCCAAACTTTTTTGCCTTCACTTTCCTGTTTTATGAACCCTTTATGTATATGTCTAGGGCTCTGTTCACTTTACCACAACTAACCAGTGCGAAAGTGCTTGTGCTCTCTCCTTAAAACATAGTAGATTTGGCTTATGCCCAATTGGCATATTTAATGTCCTTGTAAGTCCTAGAAAAGTGATACTATGAGTGAAATGGTACTATTAGGCCTGCAGCACTGATTGTACCACCTACTGAAGTAACACTTTAAACCTGTTTCAGGCTTGCCATTGCAGCCTGTGTGTTCGGTTTCAAACTGCCATGTCAACCTGGCAAAGTAAACCTTTTAGAACATCATATGTGAGCAGGCTGCACACCTTTGCTGACATCAGATTCCACCTGTTTTATTCCTTCCAAGTCTAACATAGCGTGCTCAATGGTGACATGCCCATCCCCAACAGCACGTTGAACACTAAACCACATCATACTGGGTCACCTTTAGTGCCCAAAACCGTGCCACAGCTGTTGCTGCCTTTGCAATTAACTTTGGGGCATATTATCAAGGGGGTTTATCTCTGCTTTTTTTGGCTTTAAAAGCCAAGAAAGCGGAGATAAAATTATCTCCCTATTACCTAGCTGTCGCTAACACCAGTTAGCGACAGCTAGTAGGAGATAGCGACCATCTTGGGCCCCACTTTGCATGTCAGTGATATTTATCACTAATGACATACAAAGTGGGCGTGCCAAGATGTTAGCAACTGAAAACAGTCGCTAACATCGCTATCTCCTATTACCAACTTTTTGAGATATTTGCGCTAAGCGCGAATATCTCCAAAAGCTAACACCTGCTCTGAGCAGTTCTTAGCCATGTTATCCAATGGGAGGTGGATAACATGGCTAAGAGCATTAGCTCGATAATGCATGAATATCGCTGACTTTTCAGCGATATTCATGCATTGCGGCGATTTTTATCGCATTTGTGATAAACCTTGGTATTACCAAGGTTTATTTGCGGTAAAAATCGCCGCAGCTCATCGGTAAATTTTTGTCTCTAACCAAGCAATAGCGATAATTATCGCTATTGCTTGGTAATATGCCCCTTTGTTCTTTATTGTCCGTTTTATTCCTTTTTGCTCCAAATTTTAACCTCTTCAAACTATTTTAATCCACATGCAAGGAAATGCCATTTCCAGTGTTTCTCATATTCAAGATGGGCCATCCGAACCTCTCATTTCAGGAATACGTACAAAAGCAGAATTTATCAAAAGCAGTTTATTTGAAACCCAATGCATTTCGGGCCTCCAGGGGCCCTTCGTCAGGGGTAACTGAAAATAACAATTGAACAAGCATTAATATGCAGTGCGCCGCTGTATATACAAAATCCCATAATTGTCAGTTTCAATCCATTTAAAACAACGTTCATACAATTCAATAATACAGAAAACATCCATGTCTCACTCGTGTTCATATTGCGTTTACAAATTTGATTCTGTTTTGGTCTATTTAACATTCCTATACAATGACCACCTGGACTATACCCTCTTTTTCTTCCCCCTCCCGTGTACTTGTCCCTCCCTTCGTGCCCTTTACCAACACCCCAATTCCACAACCTCCCTCTCCTTAAAACTATCATTCATATACCTTCCTAACCTTCTGCCCTTCTCACCTCACAACTATCATAAACATGCATCCCACCGTCTTTCTTCACATATCCACTCGCAAACCTAACGTTCTTATTATCTACTCTCCACTCTCCTTTACATCACAACCTCCCACTCAAGCCTTCCGTGTCTGTTTCACAATTCGTCGTAACGTACCTAACCAAACGTCTTCATCACACTTCATTCATTCTAATCTCTCCCCCTCATCTTCTTTCATGTCCCCATCACATACCTGCTAAACAACATCCGTCCTCCTCTCTTCCTCGCAGAAGGAGTTTCCTTCAGCATTCAAACACCTGTCCTTTAAACCCAACTTCCGTCCCTCCTTCCCAATTAACCTTCCCCTTTACTCGACGTGATCACCACCTGCCCAGCTTAAATCCATCCGAGCTGCCTAAAACACTACAACTATATAAATAATTGATGCAGCTCTAAACAATTCAAAACCAGAGGCGCCTTCTCAAACTCCTAAACAGTCCCGTGTTCAATGATCAAATTCCAGATTTCTTCTGACACACCAAAAAAATAAACTTGCTCAGTGAACAATAAAGTTCCGCCTTGCACATGGATCGTGACATACTTTCCGAAAGTTCCTTTTATTCCAGTTTTATTTGGGTGCTAACCCGGTAGGGCAAGTCAATTTAGAACATCATATGTGAGCGGGTTAAAATATGGAGCAAAAAGGAACAAAATGGATGATAAAGAACAAAGGGGCATATTATCAAGGGATTTATCTCCACTTTTTTGGCTTTAAAAGCCAAGAAAGCGGAGATAAAATGATCTCCCTATTAGCAACAGGGTGCTAACACGCAAATTTGCATGTTAGCATCCTTTTTCTCTAAGCTTCCCCTTGCCTCTCTAATGAGATGCAAAGGGGGCGTTCCAGAGAAAAATAATAGGAGAAATGTTGTTAAGCGACATTCCTCCTATTATCAAGGATTTCGCTAACCCTGTTAGTGATAAAAAAAAGCAGCGCTAACCGCGGTTAGCACTGCTTTTTTTACACCTGGTATTTTCCTGACTTAGTCATGATATCCTATGGAAGGTGGATATCATGGCTAAGTTTGTGAGCCCCTATCATGAAGCTAACGCCAAACTTCGAGAGATTATCGTTGGTTTTCCAGCAACAATAATCTCTGAATTGGCAGTTAGCGCGAGGATTTTTATCACTACTGAGATAAACCTTGCTAATAGCAAGTTATCTCTGCAATAATTTCCGGCGATGCTTAGCGTTAAAAAATTTGTTGCTAAGCATCGTTAGCGGTAAATATCGCTAAACGTTGGTAATATGCCCCAAAGTTAATTGCAAAGGCAGCAGCAGCTGTGCCATGGTTTGGGTCACTAAAGGTTTCCCAGAATGATGTGGTTTAAACAGGAGGAATCCGATGTCAGCAAAGGTGTGCAACCCGCTCACATATGATGTTCTAAATTGACTAGTATGTCACGATCCACGTGCAAGGCGGAACATTATTGTTCACTCAGCAAGTTTATTTTTTGGGTGTTTCAGAAGAATTGTGTGTGCCTCCTAAACAGCCACACACAATCAGGAACTTGGGTGTGTGTCAATAGGCCATCCCCTGCAGGATTGGAGGGAGGAGCTAGACACAGCCCTGCTTACACCTGAATAGGCTTTGTCCTGCCTCCACATAAAGGACTTCATACCCGCTGTAGTTAGTCTGGATGCAGAACAGGGAGTGCAGGGCACCTGAGCACTTCAATGAAATGCCGCTAGAAGCTTCTCCCCACCTCAAAGGCATACACTGGGTATAAATACTGGACCTCAAACAATAACTATTTAGTATACTACTGGACCTGTGGCTACTCTGCCAGGAAGAAGGACTGATGTGCTGCTGAAAGTACAGCCACTTTGCTGGACTGCTGCTCTGAAGGATTACTGCCCTCCTATGCTGACCAGCTGCCTTCTTCCCTCCTGCCTGGGTGATTAGGACTGGACCTGCATCTCTTGAACCCAGAACCCCAGAGTGACTCCAAGGGGTCATTGTCTGGACTCCAGATTTGAAGCCTCAGGGACATAACAGGCTTCCAGCAGCCTTGTACCTACACCTGTACTCTGCAATCTGGAACTCTACCTGGCCAAGTGGCCACACCAGTCCTGGACCTTTGGAAGTGGACTTAAAGTGCTCTGCCGGCCTCTTTGGATCCAGCGGAACCAACACATCTCTTCTGCTGTGCAGGTCAACCCCAAGCCGAATCGACACTTCTCCGCTGCTGTGCGACTTGGACCCATCGCAAAGACTGTCATTGCCTCCGCAGACCAGCCCGTCTTCGGAACCGCTGCTGCATGTTGCATTCTTGGTGCAGGCCCTTGCATCCCTTGTAGATGGCTCACACTGAATCGTGTCCGGCCTGAACTTGTGACTTTGTCCCAGTCTAATGCAACCAGATATCTATAGTTGGCGCTTTGTGCTTTTTGGCACTATTTTCACTGTAATATTTAAAATTGCATATCTCTGGTTCTATTGATTTAATTTGTGTTGCTTTGGTCTTGTTTTGTTTATTAAAGACAGTTCTATTATTCTAACTTGGTGTGGAATCATTTTTGTATGGTGTTTTCACTTTATCACTATTTGAAGTGTTGCACAAAAAATTTACTCATAGCCTCTATGTTAAGCCTGACTGCTTTGCGCCAAGCTACCAGAGGGTTGAGCACAGGTTCATTTAGGATTGGCTTGTGGCTCACAAGGACTGTGGTTGCTGACACACCAGTCAACCAACAACCCAATTTCTTACAATATTGTGCACAAGAAGGGATGGTGCACAAGTGACCATGCCTTTCTCTTGGACAAATGCACTTCCATTTTATGACAATTGTACTATTGCAATTACATTGATGTTAAACAAAATACTCTTTTATACTACACTGCGAGCTAGTTAGAGGACTCCAGCACTTTATCTTGAAGTAGAATAAGTGTGCCAGTCATATCTCAAATGTGTGACCTTGTTCTCAAAGCATGATATCACAGGCATGAGATCATCAGTATACATGAAAATCTTTTTTGAATATACACAATGCTGGGATTGGAAAACATTTACTGCAGGAGCCCATGAATTGAGGTCAAGATGCATCTGTGAAAGGGAGTGGAGTCACAAGAGCCAAAGCCATGAAAAATTCTTTTTAATCTGCCACAAAGAAATTCCTAACAAGGACAAATGAGACAGTAAGATTTGAGCTTGAATATTTGTTCATAAAGAGGCTACATTTTAAAATTTCTTACAGGGTAAGACATCTGCTGCAGAGATCTTTGTGTGCACAGCATTTTTCCCTGGATAATAGCAAAGGTATGCTAACTCTGGTTAATAATGCAGTTCCAGGAGGAGAGTTCTGTGTTCTGTTCAGTCACAATTTTGGTTAATTTTGGAAAAGGTGATGGACAGAGTTTCTGAATGATGCAGAATACTCCTACCCAGTCAAGAGATCAGGGCTTGATCCATCACCGTTTTTTTAGCTCACTGCACCATCCCAGCTCAGAACCTGGCTATATGCAAATTAGTCTGTTCCTGTCCAAGTGCATGATGGGAACAGGGCAAACCAAACTACCAAGCCAATTCTTATACTGGGAAGGAGACAAGCTTCCGGGGACAGGTTTCTGGCATTTCAGCCGTCATCGGCCCGGCTTGCTTGAATCCTGATGGTGCAATGAGCTAGGGACTCACATCTGAGTATACCCTCCCACACTTAGTGAGTCACAATTTTGGCTCATAAAGTACCGTAGAGAGTTAGTGTGTGACACAAACCACATTATATAACATGCAGATCACAGATTTGTATTTTATGTAGATAGGTTAGTGGGTCACTGCTTTTGACACAGAGATACTTTTGTCACTTCCAGTTCATAAATTGCATTCAAAGCGACGTAAGCATGTTTTAAAAAATCCCAAATGGACGAAGACGGGCATTAGCAATGCCATTATGTCTGGCTTATGAATGCACTGTTAAGCCAGATCTAAAGATTCATGTACGTTAATTACTGCCCTCCTTCCATCTGTGCATCTGCCAGAGAAAAAGGCCATAAGTTATCTAGTTTTTGAAGACACTTTAATAGCATCACAATAGCATGTGTTTACCCCTGAAAGTTCAAGCTCAGGCAGCTGGATAAATAATCAAAATGATTATAGTTGTGTGGCGAGTATACACTCTTTTGACAAAAGTATGCAACTTCTGCCCAATCAAAACATGTACTCCTGGATCCCAACATGTGGGAGTACCAAAGCCTCTTTCCTGGTGATTCTCATATAATTGTCTGCTGACAGTTATGCTGTCGAGCCGGACCATAAAAAGTCAAGTTTAGTGTACCGATGCTGCTCTGCCTTCACATTGCATGCGCTGTGTATTTGTGGAGTGTCACTTGGTCTCTTTCTCCACGCTGTACAGCAGCCCACTGCTTTCCCTCTCGACGGAAACATGCTTCTATCGACTCTCATGCTGATCACTGGAGTGGATTTGTTTTATCTGCTGCTGCTGAGAACTGCTTCACACTGGGAACGCTGCATGAATAGTGCATTTTGGTGGAGTGACTGTGAAGTGATTTAGGTCCCGCAGACGTGACATGATTAAATTATGGCTCATCACGTAGAATCTTTGCCTGATTAGCAGCTTCTCTATTACACAGCAGGGAGCAGGAGTGTGGCACATCAGATGCATGAAGCATCCTCATTCTGGAACAAGCCCATTACAAATCCACGCAGAGTGGCCTCATAAATCATGAGTTGTCTTACTCTGCGCCAGGGATGCATTTCATGGAATGTAGTGGTGAGTTTTCCCACGTAACACCCATGGATTTTGATGTGGTTCAGATTCACTTAATCATGCAAACCTAGAGCAGAGCCAACACCTATTCCTCCCCAGAGCAGGTGTAACAAAGGGAATTATTTTTATTTCACCTTGTTTTTTCCTCCTTCTATGTGTGCAGAAAGAGAAAAATGCCTCTCAAGATCTTTTTTGTTGTTGCAGGAAGTTGCTCCTTGCTGCACAAAAACAATCCTGCATGCAATGCAGAAAAAATTGCCCATGGTGCAAGTGTGCCTGCATTGGTGCTAGGCAGCAAATTGTGTGCAGGCCCAGGGGGAAAGGACAGAAATGCACCGTATTTCATAAATACGGTGCATTCCTGCCCTATCACATTGACATAGGGCAGCGCAGCAAGAAGACTTGCGACGCTGGCCTACGCCAATTTCCCAAAGAAGAAACCCATACTTTTTAAAGGCTTTCATGTAGGTGTATATAATATTGTGTAATATTGACTTTTTAATGTGTTGTAATGCTTTATTTTTTGTTTATTAAGTTATTAATATGTTAATTATAGTTGTTTGTAATTTCTGTAGTAGTTGTTTTACAACTCTGGTACTATTGTTAAAGTGTTGCTTTTGAGTTTATTACAAATTATTGGTGGGTTGTGGGGTTTGTGCAGGAGTAGGGTGGAAAGATATTTCAATCTACATTTTAATTTCTTTTACACATCTTTAACAATTTGGAAAATGTAATTGTTTAAATAGATTATTCATGTTAATTAACACTTCACGATAAAGGAGCACTTGCAATCAGGTACGCTTTTCACTGGAACAGGCCGTCTAGGCTTCTGAGGTCAGTGTCTGGCAAAAAATGGTAGTTCCTAAATTTCATAAAGCAAGATGTTCATTCGCTCCTTCTCTGTGGCAGCTGCTAAATTATGGAACACCCTGCCTAAATATATCGCTTAGACCAACTCTTTCGTAGCCTTTTGAATACATTTAAAAACCTGGCTTTCCACGTCCTAGGCTGGTTCTTTCATGATGTATTAGATCAGTTGTTGCTTCCTATTTTTTTCTTCTTATTGTTTGTAGCTTAGAACTGTCTCATCTTGCTGTCTCTTTTTCAGAGATCCTGGATAGGGCTTTGGAATTCCTTAGGTGCAGCGCCTTGATACCTGTGGGTTAAGCCCGCTTTACAAATACTTTTGATTTCATAATTTAATTGTTATTTTATTTCTTTGCATTAATAAAACTGTTGGCTTTCCAATTGGTTAATTATATTAGTATGTTTTTTTTTAAATTAATTAAATATTTAATGTTGTAGGAAATTGTTCATTATTTATTGTAATTGGATCAGCATGTTATTAACTATGTAAACTATTTAATTGATTCTATTATAATTTCACATTTTTTGTGGGTTGCTAGTATTGCAGATGAATAGGTGGGAAGTGTTTTGTTGTAAGTTCCTGTGGTGTTTTGATTGGTAAATAATGTTTCAAGTGTTACTTTTTAATAGGTAACTTTGTTAAGTAATTTTATAGAGTTTTGGATGTTTATCAATTTTTTTTGTAAAACAATATTTATTACTTACAATATAAATTGAATTGATTTTAAAATTCATTTTTGGAATGATTTTTACAAATATATTTTATAAGGTATATATTGCATATTTTTCAACATTTTCCCTACTGTTGTTTAGTTTTGGGTGGGAATGTTGCTTAGGCTGGAGTCGGAATATTTTAAATATGTTAAAAATTCGAAATACACTGTATAACACTATATTTCACAAATATAGTGTCCAATACTGTATTCTCAATTTTTAGCATATTTAAATCTATACAGGAAAGTCCACTGAGTACTACAGTTATACCTAAAAATTACAGTGCTACTTAAAGTTCTCCCTAAACTGCTTGAAAAATATATAGAACATTATAAATATATTTTTTCTAACTATTATCACTTTTATAAAGTGGTGATGAGTAGGGAACAAATAATAAACTTAATACTTACCTCAGTATACTGTGGCGTAATAAATTACTTAGTATTTTAACACTTATACCTTTAACACTACATACACTATTTTCCCCAACTACCAAACATTAGCATTTTTAACTCATAATCTATATTCCTGGACCATTACATCTTCATCTGTTCACCCACTTTCACGCTACGCCTGATTCAAGTACCACACTCCACCCTATCCCACTTCACTCTATGAAACTCCACTCTACGCCACTCCACTCTACTCTATTACATTCTATGCCACCTCCCTCTATGCTAATGCACTGATCGTCGCGCCACTCTCCACGCTCCACTCTACGCCACTACACTCTAAACTACTCCACTGACACACCACTACACTGTACTCCCCTCCTCTATATGCTACTCCACTCTAGGCTATTCCACTATACGCAACTTCACTATACAACACTACACTCTACTCTTTTCCACTCTATTGTACTCCACTTTACACCACTCCAGTAAAGGCCACTGCACTGTATGCCATTGAACTGTACACCACTCCACTCTATGTCACGCCACTGTACGCCACTTCAGTACACGCTACTCCACTCTAGGACACTCTGCTGTATGGTATTAAAGTGTACACCACTCCACTCTATGCCACTTCACTCTATGCCACTCCAATGTATGCCACTCAGCTGTACGCTAATGCAGTCTACACTATTCCACTGTGCAACATTCCACTCTATGTCACTCTACTCTACCCTATTCCACCATATGGCACTTGATTCTACTTCACTCCACTTTAAATCACTACAGTCAATGCTATTCTACTACACACCACTCCACTGCATGCTACTCCACTGTATCCAATCTACTGTACACTCACTCCATTCTACGACATTCCACAGTACGCCACTCCAGAGTATGACCCGCCACTCTACGCTATTCCACTCTACGCTTTTCCACTCAACGCTATTCCACTCTACGCAACTCCACTCAACAATGCTACACTTTATGCTATTCCACTCTTTGACACTCCATTGTACAACCCTCCAGTCTATGCCACTTCCCTGTATGCAATTCCACTTTACACCTCTACACTGTACTTCACTCCACTCTACGCCACTCCACTGTAGCCCATTCATTTTTAACAGCCCTACTGTATGCTATTCCCCACTACGCAACTCCACTCTACACCACTCCACTCTACCCCACTCCACTCTATGCTATTCCATAGTATTCCACTACACTCTACCACAATCCACACCACTCTACACCACTCCAGTCTATGTTACTCTACTCCATGCCGCTCTATTTTTCACTATTCCACTGTATGAAACTACACTGTACCCCACTCCACTGTACCTAGTCTATTATAGGCTCTTCCACTGTATCCAACTACACTCTACGCCACATCACTTTACTCTATTCCACTGTACACCTCTCCACTCTACTCTATGGCACTCCATTTTATGGTATTCCACTGTACGCTCTGCACTGTATGCCACTAAACTGTGCGCTATTCCACTATACTACCCCCACTCTTCACCATTCCCCTCAATGCAATTCCACTCTAAGCCCATCCACTCTACACCAGTAAAATGCAAGCCACTCCACTGTACACTACTCCACTGTATGCCACTCCCCTTTACGGCAATCCACTCAACACTATTTCGCTGCATGGCACTCCACTGTGCACTAATACACTGCACAACTCCAGTTTACACCACTCCACTCCACGCTACTTAACTCAACAACTCTCCACTCTATACCACTCCACTCTACACCATTCCACTGTATTCTACTCTGTACAAAACTCCCCTCTGGGCTATTCCACTGTATGCCGTTCACTCTACACCAATCCACTGTATGCTATTTCATTGTATGGCATTCCACTGTATGCTACTACACTGTACACTACTCCAGTTTACAACACGTCACTCCAATCCACTGCACTCTATGATATTGTATTGTACCCCACTCCATTCCATGCCACTAGAATCTACACTATTCCAGGGTGCAAACCACTGCCAACTAGAGAACCCCTTTCTAATAACATTCCATGCAGTATACTTGGAAAGCTCCATAGTACTGATGTTCCACCTGCCTATATCAGGTGACCAAAAAAGCAGGCGGTAATACTTGTTTCAGTATTCTAAGGTGCTAGAGTCGGACTGGGTTATAGTGCAATAAGGCAGTGCCCGATGGGCTGGCATGAGGGGTCGGTGTGTGGGCATTAAAAAAAAAATTTCCAGGGCTGTTTTATGGTCTTGTGGGATGGTTTTTACTGTTGATTTTTCCTAATATTACCACAAACATTGCCTGCAGCAAGCTCAAATCCATACAGTCTTGCATACCTTGCAAAACATACACCGTGTGCTCACAAGTTCAAAACTGTCTCAATTTGCAAACATGGACCACTTTTTTTAGCACTTTTAATATGCTCCCTGGACCTATTTCCTGTCGCAGTGCAACCAGGTTTAGGTGCAAACCTCACCCGCCAATTCCTGGTGGGAAGCAGCATCTGGTAAAACTGCAAATGGAACAGAAAACTGTGTGAAATACCATAGTGTGCGTCTCGTAAAGAGCAGCGCCACTCCCACAATTAGGGCGGAGACGTGTCACCCCCCTGCTGCCATTGCAGCAAAAGTGAAAAATAAAACTGTAATAAATTGAATTCCTGTCTTATTTTTCGCTGCTCCAAGCCTAAGCAGTGGTTGGGGGAGAGGCATTGCTGCTGAATGGCAGCAGGGGAGTGGCGCTCACTCCACCAGTTTACACTGTGCAAGTCACTTTCAGCCAGATTCATCAAGTGAAATGTGCTCGCAAAAGGGCCAGATTCTGAGAATCTGGCTCTTTGCGAGTGCAATTTTTGCATTTGGGATTCATCATCCCAAATGCAAAAATCGCTAATAAAGAATTCGCAAATTTGTGAGGATTAGCATTTAAGGGATCTCTATAAGAGATTCCTTAAATGCTATTCAAGAAAAATTTTAAAATTGCGAATTCGCAATTTAGGAGCGCTATTTACCACGAAGTCAAACCTCGTGGTAAATAGCAAAAACCTAGAAAAATGCAATTAAATGCATTTTTCTAAGTTGCATGTTACACACACACATGTCCTTTGGACATGTGTGTGCACAACATCAGTGTAAATTCACATTTCAGGGGTGCTACAGGGTGTCCTTTGGACACCCCTGGCACCCTTGAAATCGCATCCTTATTTGCGATTAGCAAATTGCTAATCGCAAATAAGGAATAACTCCCCATTCATTCCTATGGGCCTTAGGCCTTGCGATTAGCAATTTGCTAATCGCAAATAAGGAGGCTGTAGGAATCGCAATTTATTTTGCGATTTCTACATGAATCCCGATTTGCAAGTCCTTAATAGCGATTCCTTAATAATCGCTATTAAGGACTCGCAAATCGGGACGTTGATGAATCTAGCTGTAAGTCTCGGAGGTCAGAGGGATTCCAATACCTTATAAAACATGAGATGATAGTACCGTGAAGAAAGAGAGAAAAATATTGATTTTATATCCAAGTATGCGCCAATGGAAAATATCAGTAGGCCATGCACTCCGACCCATTCAAAAGAAAATAGCCTTTCGAAGGCTCGGCACAGTAAAGTGACAAATGACCTCCGTTAGGGGATACCCTTCTTTTCAGCAGATAAAAGTGTGTGCTCTCTTCTTGGCACCCAGGGACAGGTTTGGCAAGCGCCATATATTTCAATCGAAATGCTTGACATTTCCACGTGACACACAGGCACAAGGCGTGAGATCACTTACATATGTTTTATACAGAATGGATACCTTGCATTTTATTTCCAAATATGCAATTCATTCATTATTTGCCTGTGTTCTGAAGGGAAGCCGAGTGCTGAGCTCCCAGGAATGGCTTTATGAAACAAAAGTCTTCAAATGTCACCGCGACAGGTCGTATGAAGGCGGTGACTTGCCTTTATCTGGCAATAAGAAGTGATATGATAACGCCTCTTGTTGGCCTAAGAGAAAAGTGGGAGGAGGCTTTGGCACATCCAATACCAGAGTTGGAATGGTCTAAAATTCTTGGAAATTAATACATTGTGTCTAGAAATGTGAGATTTAAAATGTTTTTTCGACTTGCATAGAGCGTATCAAACTCCAGAAAAAAAGCTCTAATTTATCAGACAAATGTGGTATGCCTGAGATGTGGTGAACAGGGTGCAGAAACGCTGCACATGGTATGGTCATGCGCATCATTAGTGGAGTACTGGGAATAAGTCATTTTCTGTATAAATGAGGCAACAAAGAGATCAATTGAGTGTAATTCTATTGTCTGTCTGTTGGGGGGATTTCCAAGACCTACAAAGTTTAAAAATACTACAGGACTGGTTTATGAGAGTGCAGTATTGCATAGTCATATGAGGAAAGGGAGAGAATCAATAGAACACGTTTGTGCATGTGATCATTAATTAGATTTCTTTAAAGATTCAGAAAAGAGTGATGATTCTGGGGAAGAAAATGGGTAAAAATGTAATTTGCTAAATTAATATGTGTTGTATACATACTGTAATGGGGACTGGACTTAAGGGAGGTTGGGGGTAGGTTGTTTAATATTGTTCTGCATGTCTTACTATAAATGCTAATAAAAATTTGTCTACAAAAAAACCCCAAAATGTCAGCAAATTTCCACACACAAAGTGCCCTGTTCCCGAATTGCACAGATATCTACACCATTCGGCAAATCGCAAAAAGAACACATCAGTGAAAGAGTAATTTAATGCAGATATAAGTTAAACATATACATGGGTGTAATAAGCAGGTACAATCATTTGGTTAATGCAGCATTCATATTCAAACAATCTGAATGTAGGGCCATGGTGCCCATCAATGGCATAATAGGGTCTTTTTGGTAAACAAAATTGGCATCCGCTATGATAATATTGCCATGCATTTCCGGTTTAGACTTTGTGTCCTTGTGTCTTGACTTGGTGAACAAGACCCAGCTTGACATGACATAACATTGACTTATGTCCTCCAATGTTGTGGTAAGGTATCATGGAGGTGGGAGAGAGGGCTAGGGAAATGAACTCCTGGTAAGCATGCTCCCTCTGTGCTGAGAGGTAGAGCAGTGCCAGTATGGACCAGGTTCTGAGGTCCACTGGTATCCCCTCGATAGGCAGCATGAGCGGGAGGTGTTGGAACAACTGCTATCAGTCCTTCCTCAGACTCTTGAGCTCCTGCACCAACCATAAGTTAGGCTTATGCAAAGTGGGCAGTGTTTGGATGCACTACGCCTGCAGAGGATTAATATCATACGGTAATCCACCTAATCATTGACCCCTTTGTCTTGAGAAATGTATCATACCCAGGGCCACTGGAATTATGTGATTCTGAAGCCGCAGGGATTTTTATATAATTGTAGATTTGACGCATTTGCCACATAATCCGCCATCTGTCGCATAATTTGCAGATTTTAAGATTATTTTTTTTTAGCTCAAATGGTTCAAAAGTTACTAAAAACACAGCAACACCTGTTGCCGCGCAGTGGAAGGCCCATTGCAAATGTTGACTGGTCACCTTTCTGTAGGTTATTACAATATGTGGGTGTTACACTGGTACCAATGAGGTGCAACTAATGCCTAGATAGTGTTAACAAGTTTAAAAATTACAAAATAATGAAGTAATACAAGATGTGCCACTTAATTTGTCTTTTCCTACTGCATAATTAACTCAACCCTGCTACATTATTTGACCTTCCCCTGCCCCATAACTCCAGTGGCCCTGATCATACCCCACTCCAGTTAAGAGCCTCACCTATCACCAAGTATGGTAAATTCAGGGTTATAATCACGCTATAGGCCTAAGAGGGTCGATGATGCCCAGAGGAGTGGTCATTGCACCACGTCTCCATTCTATTGACATGCCGATAGAGAGGCCCTGCTGTGATGGGGGTTCCACTTTCCAGCCATGCAGGTGGAATGGGATGTGCTAGAGAGCTGGTTGGATAGAGAAAAAGGGGTCTGTTGGGGATGGGATGGTTGGTCCTGATTGTCTCTGAGCTTATGGGAGCTCTCCATGGAGTTTCATAGTGAGAGTTTGCTGGAAAATGCTGGTGCGATGCTGGGGAGGGTGCATCCTTCACACAGGGAACCCATGGATTCCTTTTTGTTGCTATGTTTGGCTTTTAGATTGGGCCATATGTGCTGCATTGGGTCAACTGACTAGGCTTGGCTGAGGGCCCTCAGAGAAGAGCGGATGACGGAGAGATTTATCTACATGTGATGAATCACCACATTGGAATAGTGGGTATGGTATAAGGAGAGACACTGAGTTTCTGTTCTCCTCTCTCTTCACCCAGTGCAGTGCTGTCACCTTCTGAGAATGTGTGTCTTGTGCATTATTGCATGACTACGCTATAAGAGGGAGCCATGTTCTACCCATATTTCAATTCCAGGTCTGGTTTGATTGTGCACTGAGAAGCTATGGTCGTGCTTTACCACAGTGATAGGGTTACAAGGGCTGCAGCATTTGTGTGGGAAAGCTGGAGTAGGATTTGATGTTCCAAATGGGGCAAGGTCATCTCATCAGAATAGGTGAGCGGACAGAAAGAATAGGAGACGTGGCTCTACTGTTGAACATGCTCATGTGCATGACCAGATACTGATGGATCTCCACTAATGGGACTCCCACTGACTTGTGGCTTCCTGCTATTCCATCCCCTTTCCTAAAGGCATCAACTAGTGGTGTGCATTAGGTAGCTTGAGTTCTGAGGGACTGTGGCCTCTAGCATGACCTGTAACTAGACATTCTTAGCATACTATGCCCTTGTTCCCTGTGGTAGCCTCCTGTGGTAAAAGGAGAGAGAAACTGTGAATTGCATCACAAGTCCCTTTCACAGAGAGGTTAAATCGTATTCTAGTGGAAAATGGAAATTTCTTGGGCCAAGAAAAGAAAATGACTCCCATTAAAACTAGGGAAGTGAACTGAGTTTCTTTGGTGGCTTTGAGGTATGAGAGTGGCTGATTTGACCATGTCTCCTGCCCAGATAAGAAGCCAAGGAGGTGAACAACAATAAGATGTCAGCAGTCCCTTAATGGATGTACATTGAAAATACTCTTATCGCAAAACTCATAAACGGGCAATTTTAAAAAGTCTTATCATAAACCCCCAACATTTTCCCAATATACCATAATCAGGTTCAGTGGTGTAGCAGGGGTACCATGGGCTACAATGCAAGCAAAGAGATGGACCCTTTGCACATGGATTGCGTGGCAAAATATAACCATAATTTGGTTCCAATGAGCCATACAGCTATTGCCCTGGTGCCATTGTGTATACTGTACTGTTGGAACTGACTATAATTATTGTGCTATTCCTCCGATTTTTTCGTTCAGCTGCCTAACCCGTTTTGTTGGCCATAGGATTGTGCACACTTTACTACTGCTAACCAGTGGTATAGTGCATGTGCTCCCCCTTTAAACATGCTAAAATTGACCTGCTCGCTATATGGTACCTTTATTTTACTTGTAAGTCCCCAGTAAATGGCACTACATATACCCAGGGCCTGTAAATGAAATGCTACTTGTTGGTTGTAGCACTTATTGTGCCACTCTCTAAGTTGTAGGAACAAAACTGGGTCTTGGCTCCTAAACAGCAAGCCTAAGCCTATTCAAACTAAAGCAACAACACAACTGCCAATACTGAGCTGACTTCTTTTATTTTTAGTCAAGAAGCTGTTATGAATAAAGCATAACAGTCTATTTTCAATTTCGTCACTATTTTATTTTAGTCATTTTTTTCTAGGTTAGAGAACTTTTTCATTTTTTCAAGGGATATTTCTTGTGCATATACAATTATACAAAAACTATACAAATATATACAAAATTTACAGAAACATCATGACTGAACAACACATCCATACCAACCTTTCTCACTGCATGCATTCAAAACACATTCACCCTCAAACAAGGAAAATACCAATGGGGTATATGTCAAATGTCAACAAAAAGTGTTGTTTTTCAACAAGGTAGAATCCTACATTTTATATTTTCAAACTATCTAAACTATTAGGGTCATATTTTGTCATGTCCCAATCCAGTCCTTTTAATCTTTTTAAATTGTTGACAAATGACCACTGAGGATCGACGCGTTTCGAACCTCCTATTGCGGGGTTCTCTTCAGGATCAACAAGATTTCTAAAAGAGACAAAAAAACATGTGCAGACATTAGACTCCCTAATTTCTCAAAGTGAAATGTAAACTACTAAAGAGCAGCCACCTGCCGGCTCAAACCTGCATACCTTAAAATTCCAGTGGAGAGTATTGCACGGGCTGATGTGGGTGCTGTAATCTAAACATCAAAACACAAAAGGGGGACAAACCACATGACATGCTGTGCCTAACAAAACATCTTCATAAGTGGTCAACAGTATTCATGTGGGACTAACCTGCCAAGCCTTACGGTTTGCTTGGGGTGCCTGAAAAAGAAGAAGAGGGATGGCAAGCCGGTTGGTATCATCTCTATCTGAGTGTGACCTATTACTCGTATATTTGCCTCTAACTTGAGACCCCTACCTGATATTGGCGAAGGCCTTGCTTGCCCTGGGCTCACTCTGATTCAGGGTGTCTCCTTTCGTCTGCCGCCGTCAGTTAATGCACTGTGTCCTGAAAAAAAATCAGTCGGAGACTCGTAAGTCATAGAGATTATTTCCGACACTGTACGAGTGATAACAGCCGTGTCGCTAGTCTTTCGCAAAATAGACTGTCCATTTATAGTCTGCTTACTCACTTGTTCAAAACAATCAATCCCTTGGTATAGACGGAGCCTGCTGTCCAACCTTCGTTTGGAAAGTCATGCGGTCACATGTAAGAATCAGCTGCCCTCCCTCTACAAAAGCAGCCCCCTTATTTGGACAAATACCTTCATGACAGTGCACGATATCTTAAAATGTCTGTATTGGACCAAACACAAGGAGAGGAACCACCTTTTAACCTATGACTGATTTTTTTTTCAGTTTCTCCCCTAGACTTCCTCCTCTACATCAGGATCATCGAGGTCTGGGGATTACACGGGTGGATTTTAAGAGGAAACAGGCGATAGCTTGAAAACCAGCTGCAACCATCACCTGTATCAGTTGTTTCAAGTCTGCCAAAGCGGAAATGGCCTCTGAAGATTCCCCCCAACTTTACTGCTGGCTGGTTTCCTCTCCACCCTATAGCGATTAGGAGCAAGTTTAGCTGCTCCATTCTACCAGTTGTTCGCTATGGAGGAGAACCCAATCATCCACTTCCGGGAATAAGGTTGCTCAGCTAAGCGTAACCCATCAGCTAACAGAATAGGCAGGCCTACATCTGCTTCCCGCCACTTCCTTAGACACTACTGTTGCCTCCAAACTGCTTGGCCAATCATAGCATGGCTACTGGAAAGGAAGCTTCTGAGCTGCTTGCGCTTACAAACAAAAAACAAATGACGGACTTCAACGCATGCCTATAAAATGTCTCTCTTACTCCTACAATTAATAAGGGCCTGGCTACCATACCCAGAGGTGCAACTAGAGCCGAATTTCGGGGGGGGGGGGGGACTGATCAAAATTTCGGGGGGGGGGAGGGCTAATTCTTCCAGCAGGAGCTCAAACAAGGGGTGAAAACACAACAAAGCCTAGTTAACAAGTAAGTGGGCTTTTAAAGACCTGTGAAGTACTCGGGTGCGGCTGCAATAAGATTTGAGCCGAATAGACGTTACACGCCTGACCATACCCATTCCCCGAGCATTATAGGACTGCAAAGCAATAATGTGATAACCATTGCACATGTAAAGGAATATCTCCTTTAACCCCTTGGCCGCGGCGGTAATTCCCCCGCAGAGCTGGGGGGGAAGGGGGCCGCGCGGCGCCGCCATGCTCGTGACGGAACCACTCCGTCATGAGCCGCGGTGGCGCTGTGCTTGTGACAGAATGGTTCCGTCACAGCCCCGCCCGCTCGCCGGGCCGTGACGGAACCATTCCGTCACCAGCACAGCACCACCGTAGCTCATGACAGAATGGTTCCATCACGAGCATGCAAGGGGTTAAGGCTTACCGATAAACAGATCTTGATTGTTGTGAGAAAATTGAGTCTCATAGGGCGGCATACAATGAAGCTCTGTCCAGCATCATGGAGTCCCCCTTCAATTTCTTTTAGATGACACACCATCCTTTGACTTTGCTGTGGTGCAGCTGATCATTCAGGACGCTCAGAAACCTCCACTATTTACAGTCATTTTTTGCTCGTTTTCCCTGCTACTTAAATGAGATTGGTAATACAGTTGTTGCCAAGTACGGTAGTCAAATAGCACCTGGAGGGTTGCAACTGATGTTTAATTGTTTCAAATTATAATAAAATTAATTAATATATGGCATCAACTCCCTGTTAATTTTTTTGTTATAGCATGAGAGAAGTCCAGTGTTTCTATTTTATTTCTAGGCCTACTTTGCTAAACACAGGCATAAGCATTCCTGTCCAATATTTACTTACTTCCTGTACTGCACTGGGACTTGACCGGGTTTAGTATAATAGCACTTTTTGTGTCAGAAACAACCCCTCTCTCGCTCACCGAACCTGTCGTTCAAGAGCTATGTAAGTGTGCTCACTCATTCTATTTCACCTTTGTTCTTTCTGCCCTACCATTTCCAAATGGTAATATCCACCACTGGTGACCATACCAGAAGGAAAAAGGCAAAAAGCTAAGGGCCAGATGTACAAAAGTAGGAATTGAAATGTTTGTATGCGGTTCTTTTTTTAAACATTTTATTTTAAGCCAAACAATACAAGCGCAAACAGTAAATTATCACTGTTATTGCAAGAATATATAACATGCAGATATGGTATTTCAGTCAGGTTCTCTACAACATTATATGCAAATACCATTATAATAGTGGGTCTGCCCACAGCATCATTCTCAGGTAACAGGTGTGCTCCAATAGTGTGAACATCGGCACAAGCCGCCAGGTGACCCTCCCATGAGAGGTCTCTGATTCAGGCCTGCCAGATATGAATAAAGGGGTGACCATATATGCTGAGGTCTCGAGGAGTGTGTTGTAGGTTTCTGCATGTTCAGCGTAAGATTGGAAGTGCAGGAGCCATTGGGCATAAGTAGGGGGTTCTGGGACTTCCAGAACATGGCTATCCTGCGTTTACCCAGCTATGAGGCTTTCAGGGGCGGCCTTAGGCATGTGCAAGCTGTGCACCTGCACAGGGCCACCAAACCTCAGGGGCCACCACACCAATATATATCCTTAATATAATAATCCTCTGAGAATGGATACATATTTGCGTGGCGGCCCCTGGCAGGGATTTGGCGGCCTACGGCTCTGTTCCAATTCCAAACACCCTGACCCCCTCTTCACTGGCCTCCACGCTCCGCCCCGCCCGGACCCCCTCTTCCGGGGCCCCCTACCTACGCTCCCTGCCCAGGGCCGCCATGAGCCTAGAGCCGCCCCTGAGGCTTGGGCTCAAGTTTGCTGTAGAGTTTGTGGAATTCAGTGGCAAAACAGTAATACGTACCATACCGTTTCAATATTTGTCAGGGATGCCCTAAACACGCCCATTCCAAATACCTAATCGCTAACACAAATTGTGATTTGTTTACCAAATTTCAATCTGTTTGTTTGAACATTTAAAAAACGTTTTTGCGGTCTCAAACGGCCCAATTCTGTGAATTAGGCCATTTCGAATCGCAAAAATTCTTTGTACATCTGACCCAAAATGCGAGATCAGTATGCTTACTGTTTTTTGTCAGGTGACAGGAAGATGAATACTGCTATATTGGATGGATGGGGTATATTTCATTTTAGCCTAGTGATTATTCATGGTGGGAGGAGCCTTTGCTCATGGAGTGATGACTGAGAGGAGGAAGTCAGATGAGACGATGACATAAAGTTTGTGATGGTGCAATGGGGACATACAGGAGCATGTTCACTGTTTTATCCTCAGCTCAGTGAGATCAGGCTGACTGTGGATTAGATTAAAGTAAAGCCCTAAGATCCTGGGGCATATTATCAAGAAAGCTCGATACATTATCGCCGCTTTTATCTTCACATCTAACATGGGCTTCGATTGGAATTCCATAGAGTATATTATCAAGCCCATTATTGCCGCTTTATCGGCAGTTTCCTGCCGATAAAAGCGGCGATAATGTATTGAGCTTTCTTGATAATATGCCACCCTGTTCGGCCTCGTGATCTATAAGGAGAGGCACTTTCATTCACTTTCTTCGAAGAATAGAATCATTTGTTTACACTCACTGTGGAGAAATATTCCTCTAAGCACAGCTGAACATTGTACTGAAGCTTTTGCATCATTGTAGAACCATGGAGCATTCTAACGGTAGCTGAAACAGTTTTAGTGAAAGGAAAAAATAAATAAATGTAATTTTTTTAAATAAAATTCCCAATTTTTAGATTATACTTACTTTTATAAGTACAGATGTAACACAATCGGTTTTCAAGTCTGTATTAAAAAAAAGAAAAGTCCAGAAATGTGGGGGTCTCTTCATGCTGTCAGTCATGACCAATGTCCCAATACTAGTTTTCATTTGAAGCGTAGCTAGGTAAAAAACTGACTCTGTAACGTTAAATCTGCAAGCTGAGAAAACAAAGTAAACGCCTCATGTTACGCCCTTATCAAATCACTAGACAAAAAATTCAAAATTGAGTGCTCAGTATAATTGAAGATATTCAGTTGCTCAAAATTTGAATTTCTTAAAACATCCAAATGCTCCGAACTTGTTCTTCAGGACCAGCATACTACCATAATATCCCTGCCTTGCCCAGACGGCGAAAGTGCACCCTATTACAGTGACTGTGCTGCCCCTGGGGCTGCCGCAAACTCGTGCTACCCTGGGTGCAGCGCATTCAAGTGAAATACGGAGATGCTGCTTCAAAACCGCTCCTGCACTATGAAGGGGTATTAGAGATCCCTTTGCAGGCGGTGCAGTGAGTGACTGCACCCGCCTGCAAGGGGATGTCTGGGGTCCATAGGACCCCATTTCACTCCTCCAGAGGGCTGCCATAAGGTGGCGCAGTGAGAGTGTTGCAACTTTTTGCTATCAGTGCGCCTTCTGACAGCTCCTTTGCCTATGCGCCCGCATCCATAATACGCCGCAGGCGCAGAGGTAAAGATATTCCTCATTTGTATGTGGCCAAGCCCCCATGCAAATGAGGGCACACCCTCTTGAGATAGCACTGGCTCTACATGTGCACCAGTGCCGCACAAGCATCTGTCGCCGCTTCAGTAATACCAACGTGCCCCGGGGGGGGGGGGGGGGGGGGGGGAACATGCCTGTTGTGCCCCCAAGGCACTTTCTGTAATTTAGCCCCTGTAGTCCATTAAAATCTAAATCTTTCCTGCCATACATAGTTTCAATGAACTTCCTTAGGGTTACTGAATTTTGTAATTATATCCATCAAAACTGTAGTTCTAGAAAGCGAAATATTACCATATATGTAGCATGAGGCCATTAATAGCAGAGCTTCACAAAGTGGTATCCTAAGAGTGGTATCCCTTCTCAATTTTACTGGCACTCACATCATAACATGCAAATTCTCAGATTGGACAAGTTTACTTGCAGGGTGGGTAGTCTAGTAAAGAGCTGGACAGAGACCAGAGCAGTGCAAAGATGCTCGTTTAGGATTGGCCAGGAAGAGGGAAGGGTCCTGACAGGGGAAAAGACTGGAAATTTTCAGGTGAAGAAAGATGCAGTCTGTGGAGAAGTGTGGCTCAGGGGTTAGAGGCGGCAGACCCGGAAGCTGAGATCGGCCCTGGACCAGGGTTCAATTCCCCGCCTCGGTGGGTCTTGGGCTCAAAAAAATTCCACGGACTCGATAATTCTCGCTCCGGTGCCTGCTCGACTCACGGGTTCACACTCTGCGACTCTGGGCAAAAGCTTGCTTAATCTCCACAACGGCTCCTCGCGGCGGGATGCCTGGCTTTCACCTTGTGGGTACCCTGCCTGGGGCTATCTCACAGGGGTATACCAGGACGGGTTCCCTAAGCAAGTGCCGGGAAACCCACTGCGGGTAGCTGTGCGCTATATAAGCTCAAATACATTTACATTTACATTTATCCATGCCATAATTCTTTGGCGAGGAGTAGTTTAATGATGACATAATTATAAACATGCTTTAGCTGCTCCAAGAATCCTGAGAATAATTGGGTGGAGGTGTAGCAAGCAAAGAGTGAGTGGTGGCCATGCACAGACCTGATGGTGGACACGCTGTAACTCAAGCTCAGGATAGGAGAAAGATGTTCAGGGAGATTATGTCCTATGAAACTGTACTGAAAATAAATAAGTAAATAAATAAATAAATAAATAAGTGAATAAATAAATAAATAAGTAAATAAATAAATAGGTAAAGAAATAAATATGTATGTAAACCAAGACATGCAAAAATATTACTGATAGGGCTAAAATAGCATAGGAAAATATGTACAGCAAAAAATAAGCAGCAGAAATGATCAAACATGGAAGAACCACAGGAAAGATGCCTGAACGTGCTGTGTGCGACAGTCAGATGTTTGCAGAGGGAAGAGAAAAACACCTCCTGGAGGGAAGAGAAAAGTACAAGTGAAGAGAAAATTGCCTGCAATGTAGGTGCACTTTCGTTCTTCGTAAGTGCTCCCGCTGCCTGAAGCACCTGCATCCATGGTGACGGTGGCAGATTATTGCTAAGAGCGAGGTTTGCGCTCTGAGTGCGGCCTTTGCCATGGCAAACCCTGCATGGTAGTCTCAAAGAGGCGGGCCCGCAACCCTTTTAAAAACTTCAATTTATTTTGACACAGCTACAAGAAGTGGGAGGCAAACCCACATCCATCCATGCCCGTGTTCATTTTAAACTGAACATATCACAATTTCCATCTATTCACTGGAAAACAAATGTTAAAGGGATGTTATAGTTAGGTGAGAATGTCAGTTAAAACATACCATTTTAAACTATCAAAACTATGGAAACAATAACAAGTTACAGTTATCTTAAGTAACTATGACTCGGGCCCTAAAGTAACTATAATTCACCCCCCGCCATGCAGAGTCTTGTCATCAATAACATAATTTCAGATGTTGCTGTCATGTTATCAATGATATCAAAGAACATGTCAAGAGTAAAGTAATATATGAGGTCATAAGCTGTGCATGACAAGGGTGTGAGTTATAGGTACTTTAGGACACATGTTATAGTTACCTAAGATAGCTATAACTGGCGAATTTGGATAGTTTTGTTAGTTTAAATCAAACTATATGTTTTACCTGACATTTTCACCTAGTTCTAACTTCCATATGCTCTTTTAAAGGTTTGCTTAATGAAAAGTAGGATATAATTATAATTTCATACTGTAACATCACTATACCCTTTGTTTTATTAAGGGAATTTCCAGGGTGTTTCTAATGTAACAGCCTCTGGCCGTGTGCAGTGTGCGGTTTGCCTCAAGGCCTTAAACCCTGGTGTGAGGTTGAGGCTGGTGGGGAGTGCTGTGTAGGGCCTGGTCCCTAAACCACCCAAATCCTCACGGTTGTACATAATTGCTTATGTGATACTACCATCTAAAGGGTGCCATTTTAAGCAAGGCAAACCTACTGACTTTGTTAACAGGTCAAGTGGGCTTATTCCCTTACTGAATGGGTAAGCATATCAGCATATATAAAGCACACCTATTATCTTTGTCCAAACATTGCCAATAGTTCAAATCAAATGTACATTTCATTAATTCACACAGCCCAATAGTTAATACAAGTCATTATCACTTAAAAATTGTAATAAAGGGATACTATATTTAGGTGAGAATGTCAGTTAATACATGCCAGTTTAAACCAATCAAATAATCGAAATTCACGAGTTAAAGTTGTCTCATGTAACTATAACTCGAGTCCTAAAGTAACTGACTCACACCCGTCATGCGCAGTCTTGTCATCAATGATGTAATTTCAGATCTTGTTGTCATGTTATAAGTGATCTCAAAGAGCCTGTCTAGTGTGATGTAATATGTGAGGTCATAAGGAGTGCATGACGAGGGCATGAGTTATAAGTCCCTTAGGACACAAGGTACAGTTACTTGAGATAGCTATACCTGGTGAGCTTGTGTGGCTTGGTTAGTTTAAAATGGTAGGTTTTGACAGACATTTCCTCTTCCTAATCATAACTTCCCTTTAAGTTTTAAGAAAAATCATCAGGTTGTTGAATCTTTTTGAAACAATTCTCAAGCCACAAAGTGCAGCTTTGGAACCAACAACAAGGAGGCTCCGCACTCCAGCTGAAGAGCATGGAGCTCCGGCTAGGAGTGCTTTGAAAACATATGGTAAGCTCTCCTGCAGTCATTGATTTAATGACCCAGGAAAGTTACTATTATTTTAATGTTGATGGGGGCTACTGCACTCCCCGCAGCCCCCACTACATTGAAATAAAATTAGTGTGCCCCTGTGTCTTCTAGGGGCAGCACAAGCAAGAAAATATGTCATGTTAAAATGCCTATGGTATTATGGAAGGCTTCTTCCTAGGAGCAGTGAATACTGAATTGCAGTTCGTTTACTATTCATGTTTTTTATCCATATTGGAGAGGTGGGAGGGGGGTGAGACCACCATCCCCAAACCATTGCTATGCCCGGGACCCTAACTTCAGTGCAAATTTCTTTTATGAGAAGGGGTGTGTGGCCCCCTTCCCAAGCCTAAAAGACTCAGAGACTCCATCACTGTTGCCTACGTTCATTAAAAGGGAAGTTGGAGGTGCTTCCACCTCCCGAGCCTTTGCAGGCACGAGGACCCCATCCCCAGGTCGTATTCTATTTCAAGGGGAGGGGGCAGAATGCACTCCTCTCCTAGCCTTTACAGGGCACAGAGACCCGTCCCACAGGGACACTTTCCTTTTTAAATGGATAAGGGTGAGCAGCCCCTCCCAGAGCCAATACTGGCCCCGGAAATCCATATCCTGGTGGCAAAATTATTAGCCAACCAAAAAAAGCCATTTCCTATATTATCCTATATTATCACCATCCTAACTATCATGGTTACCACTGTGTGATATATATATATATAGTGGAGTGTTTGTGTGAATAAAAGCTTAATATAGTATCCAGTTGTGCCGCCCCCTTTGTTCAAAAATTAATTTTGGGGCTTCGATCCAGCTCTTGGGTTGAGCACACACTGTTGAGCGCTCTCAGGCTTGGAAGGATCGTGTTGGATTAATATATATATATATATATATATATATATATATATATATATATATATATATATATATATATATATATATATATATATATATATATATATATATATATATATATATACACAAGAGGCAACTCCTTCTGGATCTCCACGACCCGTGAACGGCGGCATGCACGTCGGCGGAGTAAAGCCGGCAAGTATAAATTTTCTCTCACTCAAAAAGTCTTGGAAGCACGCTCTCAGGACAAGAACGAGGTAAACACCGGTATTCAAGAAGTGCTGTTTATTCCACAACGCGTTTCGCCGTGAAGACGGCTTGATCACGTGGAAGTATGTTTGAAAGGCATTGGTTTAAATCTATTCAAATCATAGACATAAAAACAGGACTTGTATGCAAATTAAATTCAACCGAATGTAAACCATATATGTATACAAAAAATTGTAAACGTATGAATATCTAAATGCATGAGATCTCATAATCATGGTACATTGAGTATATTAATCACAACAAATATGATCACTCATATTTCATGAAACATTACGATAAATGCATAGAATAAAATAGAACCATCCGTACGTGTGCATCGACTCAAAGTTAAGCCTCCAGAGTCAGGCTGGTGTCTCATTTTACCACCAATTCAAAACCAACGTGTCAGACCACTCTTAACATGTGACCTCGGGGTGAGCCTCAACTCCACCCCCACTGACGCGTAATGCATAAAGAATGGCAAGATACCCGGGCTGTCAGAAGACAAATTGTCCATTGCCGTCCCCACACATTGGAACTGGAAAGAGATAATGGCAAGTGCCCGAGTAAAAACAAAAGTCCGTGTTGGCAGAGAAAAGGAGGCACACGGTGTGTGGTGCGTATAAATCCTCAAGACAACATTGTAATGTGTCAACGTACGTGAGACCAGAAGTGTAGTATTCGCAAGTGCTCGAATACATCGTAACAGTATTTTACCGTCCTTCAACTCTCAGTCTTTCAAACATGCAAGTGCCCATGTGGTAAGGGGACAGAGAAGGGGAGAGATCCCGTGAGGTGAAGTGCTGGTGAAGTGGGCCCCCTCTCTTGCTCCTGAAACAAAACAAATAAATAAAAAAAGGTTACAAACATGTAGTTGGTGGCATATCTCCATTCCTGTGACTGTTAAACATAGGACTTAAACATTCATAAGGTATGGAAGAAAACAAAACTTGCAAGCTTAACATTACATTTACATCATGTCGATACCAATAATCTTTAATCTTTTAGATGTACGGCTAATTCCTCATCCTGGTTGAGGCCTCCCGGAACCTTACTTTGGAAATCTATGATTAATCTCGACTCCCTCTGGCGCAGTTTGAGAACCCTGTTGCCCCCTCTTGGATTCTTCGCTATCTGTTCCAAAATTATGAAGCTTAGGTATTTGACATTAGAGAAATGTTGTTCTCTGAAATGTCGTGCCACCGGGTACCTCGGGTCAAAATTGATGATGGCCCTGGTATGTTCCAGAATTCGTTTCTTGGCCATACATGTTGTGCTGCCTATGTACCATTTGTTGCATGTGCAGACAATTGCATAGACAACAAATGTGGAACTGCATGTTAGGAAAGACATGATTTTCTTCTTTATCCCATTGTAGGTGACTTCTTTGCATGATTTGCTATTGGCACAGGCCTTGCAATGGCCACATGGAAAGAAACCATCTAAGCCCTGTACGTTCGCAGGAGGATATGTGGTGATATCACTGTGGACTAACAAGTCCCTAATGCTTTTCCCGTGTCTGTATGTGATGCTGGGTCTTTTGGGTAGTTCCTTGCCAATGACATTGTCAGTTTTAAGTACGTCCCAATTCTTAGTTATTATTTTTCTAATGGCTTGGGAATTAGTACTGTAAGTGAGAATGAGTCTTCCTCATCTATGTTGGGTTTGTCACAGATCGTATCAGCCCTTTTGATGGTATTAGCTCTCTCCCTGGCTTTCTGGAGCACCCAATTAGGGTAACCTCTGGTTTTAAATCTGTTCAATATGACCTCACTTTCTTCCATGTACGCTTTGTCATTGTTGCAGTTGCGCTTGGCCCGCAGCAGTTCCCCAAACGGAATGCTCCATTTGAGATTTTCAGGATGACTGCTGAGGGCGTGCAAAATGCTGTTGCCAGCCGTTGCTTTGCGAAAAAGTTTGGTGTGCACCTTATTGTTGTTATCTCTTTCCAGTTCCCACGTGTGGGGACGGCAATGGACAATTTGTCTTCTGACAGCCCGGGTATCTTGCCATTCTTTACGCATTACGCGTCAGTGGGGGTGGAGTTGAGGCTCACCCGAGGTCACATGTTAAGAGTGGTCTGACACGTTGGTTTCGAATTGTTGGTAAAATGAGACACCAGCCTGACTCTGGAGGCTTAACTTTGAGTTGATGCACACGTACGGATGGTTCCGTTTTATTCTATGCATTTATCGTAATGTTTCATGAAATATGAGTGATCATATTTGTTGTGGTTAATATACTCAATGTACCATGATTATGAGATCTCATGCATTTAGATATTCATACGTTTACAATTTTTTGTATGCATATATGGTTTACATTCGGTTGAATTTAATTTGCATACAAGTCCTGTTTTCATGTCTATGATTTGAATAGATTTAAACCAATGCCTTTCAAACATACTTCCACGTGATCAAGCTGTCTTCACGGCGAAACGCGTTGTGGAATAAACAGCACTTCTTGAATACCGGTGTTTACCTCGTTCTTGTCCTGAGAGCGTGCTTCCAAGACTTTTTGTGTGAGAGAAAAAAATAATATATATATTATAGATGCATTATGGTGCCATTAGTATGGCAAACAGGCACGTGACTATTAAGTCTGTATAATATGCTCACCTGTGAACAAGACGTAAGTAACGTCGAAACGCGTAAGGAAATGAGCACGTTTCAAAGGAGGTGACTAATAAAGTCCTCTGCATTTTCAGACGCTGTGGACTCTCATTTTTCAAAGTGGTTGCACGCAATTTCTCCAGGATCTCCGCTCCTGGTGAGAGTCCGCCCTGCAGGACCGGGGGCCCCCAGTAAAACGGAGGTGTTTCTTTGAATATTAACTGAGGGGGCATGGTCCGCTCCTTGCCTGTTTGCCAGCTCTTCAGGACTTCCGCAGCAACATGGCAAAGGGCGCAGGAGAAAGGGAGATGTGAGAGGACAACGCCTCTCTCGGAAGCAGTGCAGATGCAGAAATTATTTTACTCCTTGTGGAACCCTGGCACGAATGCACCGACTTGGGACAACATGCTGAAAATAATGCAAGAAAACAAGATGTGAATAATGGCAAGTCCCCAAAAGAACTTTCCCGATGCATTATGGGGCCTGTAGTATGGCAAACAGGCACGTGACTATTAAGTCTGTATAATATGCTCACCTGTGAACAAGACGTAAGTAACGTCGAAACGCGTAAGGAAATGAGCACGTTTCAAAGGAGGTGACTAATAAAGTCCTCTGCATTTTCAGATGCTGTGGACTCTCATTTTTCGAAGTGGTTGCACGCAATTTCTCCAGGATCTCCGCTCCTGGTGAGAGTCCGCCCTGCAGGACCGGGGGCCCCCAGTAAAACAGAGGTGTTTCTTTGAATATTAACTGAGGGGGCATGGTCCGCTCCTTGCCTGTTTGCCAGCTCTTCAGGACTTCCGCAGCAACATGGCAAAGGGTGCAGGAGAAAGGGAGATGTGAGAGGACAACGCCTCTCTCGGAAGCAGTGCAGATGCAGAAATTATTTTACTCCTTGTGGAACCCTGGCACGAATGCACCGACTTGGGACAACATGCTGAAAATAATGCAAGAAAACAAGGTGTGAATAATGGCAAGTCCCCAAAAGAACTTTCCAGATGCATTATGGTGCCTGTAGTATGGCAAACAGGCACGTGACTATTAAGTCTGTATAATATGCTCACCTGTGAACAAGACGTAAGTAACGTCGAAACGCGTAAGGAAATGAGCACGTTTCTAAGGAGGTGACTGATAAAGTCCTCTGCATTTTCAGACGCTGTGGACTCTCATTTTTCGAAGTGGTTGCACGCAATTTCTCCAGGATCTCCGCTCCTGGTGAGAGTCCGCCCTGCAGGACCGGGGGCCCCCAGTAAAACGGAGGTGTTTCTTTGAATATTAACTGAGGGGGCATGGTCCGCTCCTTGCCTGTTTGCCAGCTCTTCAGGACTTCCGCAGCAACATGGCAAAGGGCGCAGGAGAAAGGGAGATGTGAGAGGACAACGCCTTTCTCGGAAGCAGTGCAGATGCAGAAATTATTTTACTCCTTGTGGAACCCTGGCACGAATGCACCGACTTGGGACAACATGCTGAAAATAATGCAAGAAAACAAGATGTGAATAATGGCAAGTCCCCAAAAGAACTTTCCCGATGCATTATGGTGCCTGTAGTATGGCAAACAGGCACGTGACTATTAAGTCTGTATAATATGCTCACCTGTGAACAAGACGTAAGTAACGTCGAAACGCATAAGGAAATGAGCACGTTTCAAAGGAGGTGACTAATAAAGTCCTCTGCATTTTCAGACGCTGTGGACTCTCATTTTTCGAAGTGGTTGCACGCAATTTCTCCAGGATCTCCGCTCCTGGTGAGAGTCCGCCCTGCAGGACCGGGGGCCCCCAGTAAAACGGAGGTGTTTCTTTGAATATTAACTGAGGGGGCATGGTCCGCTCCTTGCCTGTTTGCCAGCTCTTCAGGACTTCCGCAGCAACATGGCAAAGGGCGCAGCAGAAAGGGAGATGTGAGAGGACAACGCCTCTCTCGGAAGCAGTGCAGATGCAGAAATTATTTTACTCCTTGTGGAACCCTGGCACGAATGCACCGACTTGGGACAACATGCTGAAAATAATGCAAGAAAACAAGATGTGAATAATGGCAAGTCCCCAAAAGAACTTTCCCGATGCATTATGGTGCCTGTAGTATGGCAAACAGGCATGTGACTATTAAGTCTGTATATTATGCTCACCTGTGAACAAGACGTAA
Source organism: Lissotriton vulgaris (assembly GCF_964263255.1). Lineage (NCBI taxonomy): Eukaryota > Metazoa > Chordata > Amphibia > Caudata > Salamandridae > Lissotriton > Lissotriton vulgaris. The sequence continues at coordinate 80,423,987 of NC_141698.1, read as the reverse complement.
GTAACGTCGAAACGCGTAAGGAAATGAGCACGTTTCAAAGGAGGTGACTAATAAAGTCCTCTGCATTTTCAGACGCTGTGGACTCTCATTTTTCGAAGTGGTTGCACGCAATTTCTCCAGGATCTCCGCTCCTGTTGAGAGTCCGCCCTGCAGGACCGGGGGCCCCCAGTAAAACGGAGGTGTTTCTTTGAATATATATATATATATATATATATATATATATATATATATATATATATATATATATATATATATATATATATATATATATATATATATATATATATATATATATATCCAAGCTAAAGCATTTCCAAAATTAATTAACAAAGTAGTTAGGATCAAGTACCTAATTATTTAAAGTTTGAGTTGCACAATATTGAAATTAGGAAGTCCAAACCTCACTTCTGGCTACGAACAGTCCAATTACTTTCTTTCTGTTTGGCAAAGGAGATGAGCACAGGGAGTCAAACTGATAGCCTGAAAAGGGAATGGGAAGCAATCACAGAAAGGGTGGCTGGCTGCAGTTCTAAGAGTTGGGAAATGGCTGTTTTTAGTCACCAACTGGCTTTGGCAACAGTTCTGGGCATGCAACCTGCACACGAAGCAGGAATATGAGACAAAATTGAAAGTTTCTGCTGCAACTGGGTGTTGTGTGTGTCATAGGGTATTGGTAGAAAAGGTTGTGCATTTCCTGCCAGGTAGATTTACTGGATGGAGGTGGGTAGAGTGGAGCTCCTACCTGGGGCCCTCATGGCTACAGTTGTTTTGTCTGTAATGGAGAGAGCACACCAGGATTGCAGGTGTCACTGGTTCGTTCATCACCTTACAAGCGATTACTTCCTGTATCTCATATGGGGGTGACACCAAGACTTTCAATAGCAGGACATTTCGGTTGCTTCCTAGCAGGAAGGTCAGTTCAGACTGCTGCATCACCCATACTCTTGGTGGACGGGTCTAGTCTCAAATGATGTGCAATATGATGCATTGTGTCCTGTCTCTTCCTCCTCTGCATTGCTGTGCCACATGAGAAGTGAAGAAATATTCATAAACGTCCACGGTTCCTATTGCTTGGGATGGGCTGACTTGGCGGAGTTCTGCAGAATTCCGCGGAATTACATTAAAATTTTGAGGGATTCCGCTGTATAAAACCAAGCAAGAGAACCTAGGGCTGATTTACACAAACTAGACCATAACACTAATACACCTTCAATTTGATGGTTAGGGTCCTGAGCAAGCTCTCTTCCATGCGTAAAATGTCCTCATGCTCAAATTATTACGTTTTGCGCACCACACCCAGCTTTCCAGTATCTGAGAACTCCGGTCAGAGAGGCCTGAGTGCAGAATGAAATTATTGCTTCCTCTTTCTCTGGCACACACTTTATAGGAAGACACTTTCTTGGATGAGAAAGTGGAAAACTCGTACACTTTTGTAACAGAACTGCTTCGACCTGAAAAGGACTCGTGTTGGTGCATTATTTATACCTTAAAGGACACCAAAAGAAATGAATGGGACAGCAGGAAGAGAAATGGAATGATATGATATTTCATTCGTGACAGGTAAAAAGATATGATTTTATGTAATTAATAAGTGAAGATAACTTTTATGGTTTTATATTTCTGAAACCGAATCAAGGTGAATTGAAAGTTGAAAGTTATGAAATAGGGATGGACATCAGGAATGACTCACTGGTCTAAAGCTCTGTTACAAAGATTTTCTCGCGTTAAGCACTGAGAACACTTCAGCTTCTACCTGCGTCTGACAGGTGGAGGGAGCTGCAGGAGACAGGAAAGCAGCTTGTCACAGTATAACAGGGCAAGTCTGTGCAAGCCTTTCTGAGGACTCCCTTCCTTGCTCCTCCTTCCAGGCACTAGGCAATCTGACCTTCTCCTCCTTCTAAAGGCTTCTCCTCCACTTTATTCTTTTCTCCATCCTGTCTTCTCACTTACAGTACGTTCTTATTACAATGCATGTCCCGTGTTTTCCTAGTTGAGCAGCACTGCATCTTTACTATCGGTTATCATACCGGACTATCTTGAATGTCCCTATATTCCCGATTGTGGTCCGCCTGACGTTCCTTGACTGGCCAAACCTTGGCCCTTCTTCAGTCTTACACAAGCACATTGCTAACCGGAATCGAATCCAAGCAGACCCCAACAGGTCACAGCAACCGCCCGCCCGGATATTCCTGTGACGGGTACACAATAAGCCTTGAACCCCTTGGCTTCCCTCTTGGCAAATGAGGCTGCTTTACTATTAGGCATACATTATATGTCCTGATGAGATCCATAGAATGTGTTAAACGGATCGAAACGCCGTCGACAACTATGAACACCTTACACACATGGAATGCTTTATTTTCCCTTTAAAAGTGTGAAGGTGTCAATATTGTTCTGTTTTATAATCAAAACGGTGCGATTAACAAATTTACAGAACGTTAAGCTCTTGCCTAAGCCCTTTTGTTCGTTCCCTTTAATTGTTCCCTGTCCTGATATTTCTTGTGTGATTGACTGGGTACAGGCGTGTGCCCTGTCTTGTATATTGTGTGTTATTCATGTTTTACATTGACTGAAAAGTAAATACCAAGACCTCTGCTTGGCTGGGCATGTCGTTTTCAAATATAGCAACGACTTTGTCTATATTTATTGATTAAGCATTATTATTTGTAAGGGACCACTGTTGCCTTAATAACAGAACCTTGTATAACATAACATAACATAGACGAGACCATTTGACGTTTCCAATGTGTGTTGTTTTCTGCAATTTGTTATTTTTTAGATTATGGATAGTGGGCATTTGTCCAAATAGCTGCTCAGATATGTTGTGCAGTTCCTACTAATTCAGTAAGACTGTGTGTCTGGGCAGTATAAGCATCAAAACTATGAGGACTAAGTCCACTCATACCCTCAGATTATGTTCGCTGGATTCCTGGCTAGCTAACAGTGCACCATCTGAACCCCTAAACCTCACAGGGTAATATGGCTGAGATACCCGCCACCCCCTCTCAACACAATCCCCAAAAGGAAGGGAAACCGGAAACAGTTCTTGAAGTTTTTGGATGTGGGGAGGGAGTGACCCTCCCCCGGCCGTATTTATTAAAACAAAAAATTAAAACATTAAACGTTTCATTTTATGTACAATTTCATTATCACATTGCGATGTTTGGCTCACCTTAACATATTCTCTAATACAGAGTTTCTCCTAGCCGAACTAGCATCCAACAAAACATTCTCTAGAAAAACTGAAATTGTACATCCTAACGTTTAAGGGCCAACGGCAAGGTCATAACCGGTGTCAAGATCCCTAACCAGACTTACCCCTCCCACTTGTGAGGGGCGACAGCACAGAGGCTTACCTCAAGTGCAACTACTAACAATTTCCCTTGACTTGACGGGGGCACTTAAGACTCGACGCCATTTAAAGGTCGTTCGAAGACTTGTGTGTGGTATCTAGAAGGTATCGTGGACCTCCCCCCATCCCACACAACTTACCGCATCTGCCGTCGCAGATGACCCTGGCCCCGGGAAATTCCCCAGGAGGGGGCTGTAACCCCTCCTACAACGGAAGGGGCCTTGACCGCCTTTCCTTTACTTCCGGCGACCCGCCCTTAGACGGGACCGCCTCCCCACTGAGGGGCCAATGGCCACCTCTCCCGAGCGCTCCCATCCGTGTTGGGTGACGCCCACTCATAGGGATCTACCAATTAGTGCTCACCGATCATGACCTTACCGCCTACCAAAAATAAATACGACAATTTTTATTCAAACCTACAAAAAACATTGGTCGCTACGACCGAAGGAACATGCTAAAAATACAACACTACACCAAATCATTTTAATCGAAACAAACTACACAATATTCACCATACTTTATTATGATCAACAACAAACTGATACTTTCACAGCCTGTAAACGGAATGGAAAAACAAACTTATAAATTCACTTTATTGCACAACAACTTGCTGTCCTCAGGGGCTGGTGGGTGGGTCAAAATTGGCTCTTCGTTCTGTCCCGAGCTCACGTGTAGCGAGGAGGTGCAGCTTCGGAGCACAAGAACAAGAGGACGTCTTCTGGTCTTGCGTCTCTTTTTATCCGTCTTCGGGGCGGGCGAGAACCCGCCCCTGCCCGCCCCTAGGGCGGGGCTGGCTACGTCGGTGTCTAGGCCAGCCCACTCTAGGGCGGGAAAAAGCGCGCCCCGGCTACGCCGCTTCGGGCATACCAGCCGAGACACGCCTCCCGCCCAAAAATGGCTTCCCGGGGGGATCGAGGCACTCCACCATACGTTCGGGGGGACCGAGTGGTCGCCCCTTTCCATATGGCTGAGATACCCGCCACCCCCTCTCAACACAATCCCCAAAAGGAAGGGAAACCGGAAACAGTTCTTGAAGTTTTTGGATGTGGGGAGGGAGTGACCCTCCCCCGGCCGTATTTATTAAAACAAAAAATTAAAACATTAAACGTTTCATTTTATGTACAATTTCATTATCACATTGCGATGTTTGGCTCACCTTAACATATTCTCTAATACAGAGTTTCTCCTAGCCGAACTAGCATCCAACAAAACATTCTCTAGAAAAACTGAAATTGTACATCCTAACGTTTAAGGGCCAACGGCAAGGTCATAACCGGTGTCAAGATCCCTAACCAGACTTACCCCTCCCACTTGTGAGGGGCGACAGCACAGAGGCTTACCTCAAGTGCAACTACTAACAATTTCCCTTGACTTGACGGGGGCACTTAAGACTCGACGCCATTTAAAGGTCGTTCGAAGACTTGTGTGTGGTATCTAGAAGGTATCGTGGACCTCCCCCCATCCCACACAACTTACCGCATCTGCCGTCGCAGATGACCCTGGCCCCGGGAAATTCCCCAGGAGGGGGCTGTAACCCCTCCTACAACGGAAGGGGCCTTGACCGCCTTTCCTTTACTTCCGGCGACCCGCCCTTAGACGGGACCGCCTCCCCACTGAGGGGCCAATGGCCACCTCTCCCGAGCGCTCCCATCCGTGTTGGGTGACGCCCACTCATAGGGATCTACCAATTAGTGCTCACCGATCATGACCTTACCGCCACAGGTCCGGATAGTTGACCGGCTATCCGGACCCCCCACAAAACTCCTACCTAAAGGTCATGTCTTAATGATTTTAACCAGGCTAAGAAGTCTCCTATGAGTAACTCATTCCCCACCCTCGACAAATGCACACCATCCCCCAGATACATACTGTCATCATTAATACAACTATGCGAGATCGAATGCAATGTCTTGGAACGGAACAACCTACTCACTTTGTTATTCAGTTTTCTAACAGAATGATTTAAAGCAGGGATCGAGATAGCCCCCCGCCATACTTTTCGTGGGATCATATGAGACCACGCAATTATGCACCCCGGAACTCTCCTTGCTAACCAACTTACCGTGGAAAGCATAGTCTCCAGGAGAAGTCGTCTACCGGTAGTGACCAAATCATTACCCCCTAAATGCACTATGACTATGGACGGCGGTGACCTCATCCGCTCTAACAAACCCTCAAAAAATGCCTGAAACTGGTCAATACAGAGACCGCCCCTTCCGTAGAAGGACACTCTGTACCCGTATTCCCCAGGTACGTGAACCATGTCACCTGCTTTGAATACGTCCGCGGCCCGTCTCACGTATGAGTGGCCCACGACCCACACCTCCTTCCTTACAGCCGGTGATGTGCAACCGCTGGCCTGGTGTTGGGTCGACTGCACAGTCCGCCCTGCCTCGTAGGCTTGCGCAACTGAAAACAAACAAAGACAAGAGGCGTGGGTACATGATTACAGCTTCACAACATGTGCAATCGCACGTACCTCTTATAACAATTGGAGGACCAACGCCCCACACGTTTTACTTGTTCTACATTAAGACCCCTGGCTGTAGCTTCAGTGGCAGCCCCTATCCGAAAGGAATGGGTCCCAAATTCGCCCGGGTCCAAGCCCGTTGCGGCAATGGCCATTGCAAGCACCCGCTGAAACTGAAACCTCGTCAGTGGGGTGGCGTCTGCATGCCTCAATAATGTCCCCCCCCATGATGCCACCCTTCGTGCTAGGTAGTCTTCTAAGCACTGTACCGGACACATGGAGGATCCGGGGGTCCGGCGAATGATCGTGCAGTCCCCCCTCCCGTCTTGGTCGGACTTGGACCTGAGAAAGGAGACAATCATCGCATCGCCCCTGATCCGGACATGTTCCCTGCACAAGCCCCCCGACACATCCTGTTTGTTCCTTGCAACCAGCTCACTAACTCTCATAGCCCCGTGAAATGCCAGCGTAAATGCAGTCCGGAACAAACAGGTCTCGAAAGGGGACGAGCACGTGTTAGGGAGTGAGGCCAGTAACTGGGCCAACCTATCCAGACCTATCGGTCGTCTTACGTCTACTCTGCGACCCTCTAGGCGTTGCCACCCACGCAGCGCTTTTTGTACCGTAAAAGACGCTGTCGGGTCCTGGATGCCATGGGCCTTGGCAACAAAGGAAATGGCGGCACGATGCCTTTGGGCCGTAGCCACCGATTTCCCAGCCCTACGTAAAGACATCAGAAAAAGTACTACACACTCTTCCTGCCCCCACAGTCCCCCTCTCTCTTCCCCCAAAAAGGCTAAATAGGCCTGAAACGCCCCTTCATATGCCTTCCTTGTCCTGGGTGCTAGACTCTCTCCCACGAGGTGACGAAGTTCGGGGCACCGAGAGACCAGAGAGCTTCGGGGAAGGGTGCCGGCTCTGGGTCCGCTGAAGGAAGGAAACCCGAGAAAGCCTGCATGTGAAAACGAGACAGTGCATCAGCAGCCTGATTCATCACCCCTGGGACATGTTTTGCTCTGAATATTACGTTCAGTTGCATACACAGTAAGACAATTTCTTTGAGCAGCCTCAAAATCAATTTACAACGGGCTGCCTGACTATTGATGCATTCTACCACGGTCATATTGTCGGACCAGAACACGACAGAATGATCTCTGAACCCGTCTGGCCATGTTCTCAGGGCCACCAGAATGGGAAATAGTTCAAGGAAAGCTATATTACCCGTCAGCCCCTTCTCGTGCCACCATAGGGGCCACTTTTGTGCAGACCATTTTGTGCCGAAGATGGCGCCAAAACCTATACTTCCTGCTGAATCTGTCCATAGCCCAAGCTCTTCGGAGGACACGGCTGGCTTGTTCCAGACGACTCGGCCATTGAAGTCCGCCAAAAATGCTAACCAAATCCGCATGTCCTGGCGGACTTCGGCCGATAATCTCGTGCGATGATGCCCTTCTCTTAAGCCAACCATTGATTGGGCAATCGAGCGGGAAAACGGGCGAGCCATTGGGATCACCCTCAAGGCAAAGTTCAACTTTCCCACTAGTTGTTGCAACTGGTGCAGTGTAACCTTAGGTGCATTTAAGCATACTTGGAGGGCTGTCCTGAATTTCAACACTTTGCTAGCTGGTAAACGGAAACACCCCTCCCTTGAGTCCAACTCGATCCCCAAAAACTCGAGGCAAGTCGTGGGACCCATAGTCTTACCCGTTGCCAATGGCACACCAAAATGACCCATCAACACACAGAATTCATCTAAGGCCTGGGCACATTCGGGACTTCCGGCGGAGCCCAGGAACAAAAAGTCGTCAAGGTAGTGCATTACATTTCGAAAACCCGTTTTCTTAGTAAACACCCATTGCAGGAAAGTACTGAATTGCTCAAAATAAGCACATGATATAGAGCAACCCATTGGCATACACCTATCCATGTAAAATGACCCCTGGAACCCGAATCCCAAAAGACGCTGATCGTCTGGGTGTACCGGGAGCAACCGGAACGCTGACTCGATATCAGATTTCGCCATCAACGTCCCGGGCCCCAGGCGATTCAAGATGGCTACTGCCTCATCAAACGATGCGTATCGCACCGAACAAACTTCCGGATCAATTGCGTCGTTCACCGAAAGACCATGTGGAGCAGACAGATTATGGATCAAACGGAACTCACCTGGGTCCCTCTTGGGGACCACCCCTAACGGAGAACAAACAAAATTCGGTACCGGGGGTACACTAAACGGGCCGGCAACCCGCCCCCGGCTAACCTCTTGCTGAATTTTCTCATGCACTACAGATGTATGTTGCAACACGGAAAGTTGATTTTTGCACCTCCCTACCCCCTGAAAGTCCCCCACCGGGATGCGGAAACCATGTGAAAAACCGTTCCGCAGCACCCCGGCAGAAGTACGATCCGGGTATTCGCTGAGCCAGGGAATCATTGCCAAGGTATCAATCGGGGTTGGTAACGGCGCCCCTCGGCCAAGCTTAGACCTGTTTGGCGCCCCCCTTACCCCCATTCTCACCCGTTCTGGCTCTGCACGATGACTCAGGATGGGACGACCCACACGTACTACATTCGTGTTTGAATTTACACAATCCCGGAGGCCTGGTACATTTCCCTTTGTTAAAATTAAAACAGAAACCCTTTCTCCCTGTATTGCCTGCGGGCCTTGACTGGTCGTCGGTGCTCGTACTTGGACGAAAGGGCGTCCCCACATTTTGGCGGGAGTAATCAATAACATTGCTCCCAACCAATGGCATTCTTAACATTCCCGATTCTTTCATTTTATCCCATGTTATAGAATCGTAACAATCCCAAGTCAAACTCTTGTTATGTTCCTTCTCTTTCCTGAACAGGTTGTCATAACAAAACCAATGGTTACCTTGATACGATGTCGAGTACCCCATAATTCGTGATTGATAAACGGGAAACTCAGGAAGCAACTCGGGCCTACGACCCCCCAAAATCGATGTGAAAATACCCCACGCATTGCCCCAGTTGCCAATATTCTCATTCACCTTAAAGGCGGCCATTTTTGCGCGCCAAACACTCGGATGCATTAAGTCCTTCTGACTTTTAACATGCTCCATATCATAATGGTCAACAAGCAAGGAGAAAATATTCACATACTCCCCAGACCAGATCTTTTCCTTTATAGCCAAAGGCACATGTTGTCCCAGTCTCTCTCTACGAGAGGGTGCTGACTCGTCCCTTGCAATCGGCAATGGCCGCTTACCTGAACCGGACGCGACTTCTGCCGCTTGCGGCTTGTCTTTAGCCGCCTCCCTTTTCTCACGAAGTCCTTTTATCAGCGCCTGTGCCTCGGCAGCCGCGGCGCCATCACTACTATCCCCCAACCATGCTGCTAGCTGTGCTGCCAGCTCGGGGGGCATGTCTCCCTTGGGTGTCGGGGTGACGACAACAGGGATTGGATTCCCCTCGATCGGTACTGGGGTCGGCGCCTCGAGCGGGGCAGAGGGAACCGGGACGTCTCCACCGGCTGGAACCCTTCTCGGCCTCTTAGGTCTCCCTCCAGCCGGCGGAGGGCCCGTACCCTCCTCCCCGTCCCGTTCTGCCAACCGTTTCTTTATGTCGGACACTTCTTTGCAAAGGGCCCGCACCATCTGGTCGGTCGTCATTCTCTTCGCGCCTTTCTTGGGCATCTCCCCGAGGAAGTATCTAGAAGACAAAGAAAAGGATCAAAACGCTCAAAATTGGCTCTTCGTTCTGTCCCGAGCTCACGTGTAGCGAGGAGGTGCAGCTTCGGAGCACAAGAACAAGAGGACGTCTTCTGGTCTTGCGTCTCTTTTTATCCGTCTTCGGGGCGGGCGAGAACCCGCCCCTGCCCGCCCCTAGGGCGGGGCTGGCTACGTCGGTGTCTAGGCCAGCCCACTCTAGGGCGGGAAAAAGCGCGCCCCGGCTACGCCGCTTCGGGCATACCAGCCGAGACACGCCTCCCGCCCAAAAATGGCTTCCCGGGGGGATCGAGGCACTCCACCATACGTTCGGGGGGACCGAGTGGTCGCCCCTTTCCACTTACGGTGTCTGCAATCTCAAAATATGACAACCCTAATACCCCCAAGGAAATCGTGGAAACAGATCTACCCTTTGGTTGTTAACTCAGGCATGTCCAAAGGGAGACACAAAAAGTACACAAATTGGCATTTCAAACATGTATTGAAGCAGTTGAATTCTTGTGTAAAATACATGTCCTGTGGTGATTAATAGAAGAAAACAGAGCATTGTAACCAGCATCTCAAGAATTGTGAAACAGATAAATAATTCAACCATTACAACGATTGCATTGATTATATGAATGCATATAATTATACTCCTACCTAGTACTACCTATCCTAGAGACCATAGGACAAATGTGCTTTTTGTCAGATACCTTGGAGTGATCTAACTCCCATTTACCTGTGTGTGTTTCATCTGGAGGCCAGTCTGTGTAGAGCAGGCCTCTCAGAAGGGTGATGAGATTAACCTGCTGGAATTCATCCACGGGCAACCATGACATCCATAGAAATGTTCCTCTGCCGAATAAAAGATCAGGGCACTTGATACTTGATATAATGAAATCTGGATCCATTTACACTGTGGCTGAGTTCAGATTCTGTAGTCTTTGTTTATTCTACCAATTCAGAGCTGTCTGCAAGCAGACAACAATATGCAAGGACAGTTCGCACAGTGTACTTGGTCCTTGGACAAAATGTACTGTGGTATGATATATGCCTATGAATAAAATGTATCTGTAAGCAAAATCTTTATAAGTACACTATCTCATTCAAGCTCAAAGCAAAATGTGCTAAAAGTCATCATCTAAAAAAATGTCAACTTTAAACGTGAACATTTAAAATTTGGAACGTTTATGCACATGCCCTATTAACCTCACTAGAATGTGTGAACTTTGTATTTTAATGCAATAACTATAGGTGCAGCAGAGGTAGATATTACTGCTGTAAAATCACCCACTTCAACTCTGTCTTCAATTTCAATTGAAGGTGGATGCTGTGTTCCCTTATTTTTCTATAGCAATTAAATGTAGTTGCTTTATTCAGACCATGTGTTAGAATAGTAATTGGTGAACTTCCATTGCATTATTTCATGAATAGTGTTTTCTTGGGAATGTCTGTAGCGAAGATAGGTTAACAGTTATTTACCTTTTTGTGAGGTAAAGTATTTATATGCCTTTGTAGACATTTTTAATTAGTTAGTGACATAGTAACAAGTAAAAATTGTTAGAAATGCAATTTTTTCACATTACAAAAGGATATAATTTTTTAAGTGTGTTTCATAATTAAAAAAAAAATCAGATTTTTGGTTATCTCTTTTGTGGGAATTATTTCTTAATGGTGTGCATTGCAACATTTCATCTTCTCTAACTAAAACATTTTGTTACAATTCTAATTGCATTATGAGATGTATCAGTAGCGGAAAGAAGTGGTTGTTAGAATGTTTATTAGAATTAGTTCGATGCTGTATTTTAGATTGCTGGAGGATTTATTTGCTTTATACTTAATTTACTTAGGCATTAGGCAATATAGGCAATATTTAAGAACATTAACCTCTAGTGTGTTGATTTATTTAACTTTCTCCTTTCTGCGATTTATTTTCTCTTCTAAGTCAGGTTTCAGTCAAGTAAGTATTGTTGGTGGTGTACCCTTTTCATAGCCTTTAACTTGTCATTAAAGATTATTATCTTTTAACCATTTTAGTTTGAATACATTTGGCCAGGTTTATTTGTAAAATATTTTTCAGAGGTGCCTGATTTTTGATACATTACTTTTAAATTAAATGTTTTTACGTATTTATTATGTTTTATTTTTGTGAAATGCTAGTATATTATTGTTTGCTATTACATGTATGAAGTTTTATTTTTAGTTTTTTTTAAAAACAGTTTTTTGAAGAGTGTAGGAGGAACTGATTATGTTCTCGTGTAGCAACACTACAAATCCCAGGATGTTGTGCAATAGTAATTAAAACGTAGCTCTGGAAATTATTCTTCAAAATTACATATATTTATTTTTGTAATTTTATTTTAATGTTTCATAACCCTTTTCTAAACAATGTATTCAATTTCTTTTTTAGAAAACATTAGGAGATAATGGACGGAGCGCTGAAACATTTCAGACACTCACCCCCAGTCACAGATCTGGGTCGAATCCATCATCGTTCTTTAGCTCACTTCCCCACCCCAGTTCAGCCCCATCCATATTCAATACAGTCTTGACCTTGACCCATTTTCTTTTTAACCCCTCCCATGCTGGTGACGAACCCCAGCCGTCACGCCCCGCAGTGGGCGTGTGCTGATGACGGCTGGGGTTCGTCACGGCCCTGCCCTGTTCTTTTGTTTACCGCACAGCGGTAAAATCGCGGCAGCAGCGAAGGGGTTAAACATTTACGTTGACTAAGTTGTGACACATCATTTTGTTGTTGTTGATATTTTGTTCATTTAGATTGCATTTCATGTATTTCTATATTGTTCTTGTGAATACTTTGCTCATAATATTGTTTTAAGAATCTTTTCATGTCTATATCTGCATATATTAAATGCCAATATTTGGTATACTATTACACATTTAACTACAGTATTTTTCTTCCATATTGTATGTTTTGATATTGTGATATACAAGCAATTATTTGATAAACGTCACACCCATGTAATATCACCAATATCAATTTTATCATGTCAAACCTGCAGGAATTTACCAGCCTCTCTAATAATTGTAATTTTTTTTTCATTTGTCTTTTTATTAAACATTTGCTCAGTATGCATTAATGATTACAAAATGTGAGATGCACATTTAGCGAGTCAGTGTGAAGAGAATCCAGTCTCATTCCATTTCAGAAGCCTGTCTCATCCTTTTATCATTCCTAGATTGCTACATATGAGTACCTTTGTGTTGCTTGATAATAACATCTGGCAGTGGCATAGCTAGCCCTTCAATCACTGCGTTTGCTGCTCCGTGGTGACCGCAATGAAGAGCGGGGGTGGGTGCTGGCGAGATTCCGCCGATTGCCACCCCGCGTCGGCGCACTGCAGAGCGGGGAAAAGGGTGGCGATTGCCTCCCCACGAAAGAGCGGCCTGTGCCACCTGGGGCGTACCGCCTCTCCGCGCCCCCGCCCCGCCCTCCTTCCTACACCACTGACATCTGGTATTTACTGCACCAGGAACTTGCAAGGCTGCTGCTATCAATTCTGTACAAAACAATGTGTTTGTGAATGTACTTCTCCTGGGAAGAGAAAAAGAGACAGCAAACCTTTTGTGTGCTGCCAGGCCCCTGTGGATAAGATCTATATTTACAAATTGAGACTGTTAAACTATGTTCTGTCAGTCACTGAGAGGTTCCCAAATGAAAGCCAACTAGAAGCAGTAATGAGCTCATTCCTATTCAAGACAGGACCAGTGTCCTTTCCAGGCATGATGGAAATGTGCAAGAGGCATTTGATATTCAATTCCCACTCAGAATCAATTTTACATTCATTTTCCCTCTGAAAAACGCGTGTAACAATTTGTACTTTTGGCTCCTTTACAATTTCAAAGCAGGCCGGAAAAGGCTTGGGGTTGGAGTTATTTCAGTCTGCTGCAAATCAGGCATGCAGGGAGAGTCTGGCAATCAAACATGTGCCCTCCTGCCAGAGAGGTGACCAATGCAAAACTGAGCAGGGAAGATTGTTCTTTTCCATAAAGTGACTGTATACTGTAGTAAGGTGAGAAGTGCAGTGGGCCATAGTGGAAGGAAGTCACAGACCATCTGCAGGCAGTGCAGTTTCAAAGCATCAGCATGCTGGGCAGTTGCTGGGGTCCCACGAGCACAGGGGTCCCATGCTATGCACATACCAGTGGATGCTTGCCTATAATTTAAATTTGTACTCCTGTGTGTGGTTGTGCGGGCAGGGCCCAGTGCACTGCTTTGCCCGGGGGCCTATAATGCTGTTAAGATGGCCCTGCCTATAGCCATGCTGAATGGGCTGTCTGAAACTGTAGATTGTTCAGTAAGGTAACCTCAAGCCCCAGGAGCTGGTTTAAGGCACAGATGCCCTTGTAGGCAAGGTCAGATGAGGGTTATCAGTGTTGGGGGGTCAAGGTTTGGAGTATGGGCAGGGATCTGAGAGGTCTAAATTTGAGTTGGTCTTAGGTGTGTCAATAATGCTTGTTAGGGTTACATGTGTTCATTTGTTGGTTTGAGTCTCCTTGTTTTATCCCTATGGTTAACTGTGATTTGTAAATGTCCAGTATTTGTAAAGCGCAAACAATTGACTAAAGATGTCAAGGCACTGGGGGCCGTAGGGAAGATTACGCGAGCTACTGCCCAGAGTTACATGGTGGTGGGCTGATCTGACACCAGCACCAGGGATCGAACCGTGAGCCCCCGGGTTCCGGAGTCAGTTGCCCTGAGCGCTGCACCACACTAATTCCACAAGAGATACAGAGTGATTAGTGCCCCAGCATTGATGGGAGGGAGCAATCATGCTAGCAATGGAAAAAAGGTGCTTTGACTAGAGGCAGGAAAACTAAGGTTACAATCATTGCTATCTACAAAGAAGGGTGAAGCTTCCTGACTTTGGCTAAAGCCCAGTCCTTTGCTTGCTGGCAGAGACCCTACTGAACTGCAAGGGATTGTGTTTCCCTGTTCACCACTGCCACTCAGGACTGCTTATCAACTGTGTACCTGTCATTCCTTGCTGCTGGGAGGCCCAGCTGCATGGCTCCTGCCTGCAGTGGCACCAAACCAAATAAGGTGAGCACTAGGTAGGGTAAATACTTAGAGGTCATTTAGGGTCTGATGGAGTGGGAGCAGTTCTTCTTCCAGAACAAACCTGTGGTTCCTCAGGACATTTATAACTGAGGACACTACTGGGTTTCCAATGGAAAAGGGCCAGTTCGCTCTGCTTGTGAATTCCTTTGACCCAGCAATCCATTCCTAATGGTATAATTTGGTCACAGCGGTAGTCGCCCAAACTATTTAGAGTGGGAATGATCATCTCTGTAACAAAACAACACTGCACATCACCAATGCAACAAAGTGCAACACATCAAATATGCACAAATATTTTGGTCACACATTATAACTGACACAAATCTGGTTTCCTACCATGGCTGTAAAAAAGCATTTGCACCAAGCACACCTTACCTACCACCAAAGCTATGTGCTAGACCTGGTCAAAAAGTGTTGCTATACGGCCCTAAATCTCATCAAGTCCCATTAAACTTAGAAATAACACCTTCTATTTACAGTCTACAAAAAGGTAATCTCTGGGTTGAAGAGCTGTAAGAAAAACAGATTATTATTTGTTATATTATTATTAGCAGGAATAGAAATAGTTGAATCACATTTGCTTGTAATACATTTATATTATAACTACCACTGAAGTGCCAAAAATAGATTTACTATGTCTTAAACTTGAAATACAAAAATGTGTTTATAGAACGTTCAGCTCATATACCACCTTACTAATGAAATGAGAATAATTTGCAAATGGATAACCACCAACTTTGCACTGCAGAATTTTCTTCTTGTATATTGCACTGATTATTGTGAAATTTCACAAGATATGCTGCTTTCACAAAATTCTAAGTCTTACCACAACATTGTGAAGATAAGTATATGAAGGAAAATATAGATTTACCTTTCTGAACTATACATCTATGCCTTGACAATTTATATATATATCTTCAAGGTAAATCTTTACTTATCTGTATTCACTTACCTTCACAATATTGTTGGTCGATTCTTTGGATATGACGTCTTAGCAGGTCAATATTTTGTCAATCGATACTGTGACTCACATGCCCCACTATGCATCAGTGTGGCACTTGTACATGACAACCTCCCCACACCAGGAGTTTGAGTGTCATGTTAGAATCTCCTAAGCTAAAACCACTCAAACATCTGCATGTGAAATAATTAATGTAGTTGGAGATGTTTACACTTCTCAGTATCTAGGTCAAATGTTCACCTATTTAAATATTTGAATATTGGGAGTAACAGCTAAAAGATAACATAGCAACGTCTGAAAACATGGAAAATCTTTCTTCTTGGAGACCGAAATGAATGTTCTCTATGGTATAGATGCTAAAACTTTTTCATAATCCAAAATTAAAAGTCAGACCTATTTAAATGTACCAATTCCAGCTATCACTACTTGCCATCTCTTACACCCGGATCCTAGCAATTTGAATAAAACTCTTCACATAACTATGTAACATTTTCTTTATTTTGAGCAAGCTGAGAGCCAAATGTGATCTTGTGTTATAAAAAAATGTTTTGCTACACAGTTGGCTGGATCACAAAAAATGTGACTGCCGCTATTTAAGTAGTGCCTGCTCTAAACACCTTTTAGCACTGTAGCATGAAAACAGCATTCATTGGGCAGTAATGCATGACAAGAACGTTGGTGCACATTTGAGTGTGGCATTTTGTTGAGCTAGTTTATATTTCCTTGTTTTTGTTCTGCTGTCTTTCTGTGCTCCATTACTGGAGTATGGTTTTGTTTTGCTGTATTGTAGTTTCTGCTTGGCTGCTTTGCTGTGATGTGCCATGTCATGTTTTAGTTGTGTATTATGCTACTTTGTGCATTTTAACAATCGTGTTGTTTGTGTTTGTTGACTTTAGATATGTCAAACACCTCTGCTATTTTTCTGTACAAAGCCGCACTTCCTTGTCAGTTTGTGTGACAAGCAACCATTTACCAATTTAGTAGGTGATAAAATAGCACTGCTTCGGCTTTAACCACTTAAGAAACCAGTCAGCCAAAACTGTGGCCGCCACCAGCGCTCCCTTCCTGTGATACAGCCCAACATGCACATCCAAGTACATAATGAACAGGCAGACTCTGTGATCAGACACAGCATCCGAAAGAGCCAATTTCTCTGAAATGGCATTACGTATACATTGCTCTTTCCCTTGAGCGAAACACAGTAAATGGTAGGGCCACAACCTTAATTTATGCCATTTTGAAAGTTCAGTAAGAAGATTAACCTACATTTAACTTGCATTGAAATGTGAGGGTTCTCGAATTTCATAGCAGGTACTTTTTTTAGACATATATATCACAACTGGAGTGCCCAGCTTGAAGCTCTCTCTGTAGGTAATTCGCTCAGTGCACGTGCCAGTTGGTCCTTTTCTGAAATGTCTTCTTCATAGCTAGCATTTGTGGGTGTTGATTATTTTAAAAAGATCTTCCATGTTTTGTAAACGCTTAGTTACAAATTCCAACTTTCTTCATCCGTGAAGACGGATAATAAACTTCATTATAGGCATCTCTGCACACAAGGATAAACAGACATGCTGTGATACAACCACCCATGCACACCGGCAAACAGATGTTTAGGGATGGACGCTGTAAAAACGTGACTGTGTGGCTGTGGAATGTTCTATACAAAATAGAGATGTATCGAACTTGCTACATATTCTGCCCTCTGATTCATATTTTTTTTGCATTAAAAAAAGTACCTCAAATGAATCAAAATTGATATAAAAACACATCATAATTAGTGCAGCTCAGTGACAGACACTTTCTCAACTGGTTTCCCTTCAGTTGTTGATTGAGGCATTCAGGTACTAAACATGGGTGTCAATTCAACAAAACGCTTGGGGTAGCAAAAGTGACATTACATAACCATTCTTTAACCCAATGGTATCACAGGAAGTGACGTCACACCGTCTTTGGCACAGCATATCCCAGGAAGTGATGTCACTTGACATTATTCCTGAAAACATTACAATAATTGAAACTGCTGAAGTTAAGAGCATCTTAAGCGCACAATTATATAATTGCACATCAGCTACTGAAACAAATACATTTCCATTTCGTACACCACCTGCGTTTTAACCAGAGTGCGGACATGACAGGAATATTAACATATTTCTCTCTTGTATTGCATGAAAAATTATGTGTTTGTTGGAAAATGAGAATATTGTGCCACAAAAAACACATAACAACACTGGGAAGGCAAATTATTTATACCACAAACTGCTAATGTTTTCCTTAGTACATACCGCAAGCATAAAAAGCACCGGGTATTCACAGACAAAAAAAAAAGATTTTAAATAACAATATTGGTTTTGTCCACCTTTACTTCTTCACATAAGCTAGGCACAGAATGTGAACAATCAGCCTGATTCATCAAGCTTTTTTGCGCTCGCAAAGGGCCAGATTCTGAGAATCCGGCCCTTTGCGAGAGCGATTTTTGCATTTGGGATTCAGCATCCCAAATGTAAAAATCGCTAATTGCGATCTCGCAATTTTGCGAGGAATGACATTTAAGGAATCTCTATTTGAGATTCCTTAAATGCAATTCAACATCCTATTTACATTTGCGAATTCGCAATTTCCAGGCGCAATTTACCGCGAGGTCAGACCTCGCGGTAAATTGCGAAAACTCCGAAAAATGCATTTAAATGCATTTTTCTGAGTTGTTATTGTTATTGTTATTATGGGTTTATATAGCGCCGGGTCACCTACAGGTCTCAGGGCACTTTGACCACAGAACATAACATCCAGGAGAGAGAGAAGGTGGAATGCCTAGGCTGGGCTGAACGATGTTCGGAACAAGCTGGTCTTCAGGGCTTTCCTGAAGCGGAGTAGATTCTCCTCCTTTCGGAGAGTTTCAGACAGGGCATTCCAGAGCTTCGGTAATAAAACCGAAAAAGATCTGCCTCCCATTGTGGCCAGCTTAAAGCGAGGACATACAAGGAATTTGGCATCAGAGGACCTAAGATTTCTTTCCGGTCTATATATCTCGATCCGTTCCTTGATGTAGGTCGGGGCCTTCCCGTAAATGGCTTTGTGGGCTATGCAGAGGCTTTTGAAAACAGACCTCTGTCCAATTGGTAACCAGTGTAGGTCTTTTAACAATGGGGAGGCATGGGTTCTCCGCGGAAGATTGAAAATAAGTCTGGCGGCGTCATTTAAGACTACCTGAAGTCTGTTTGTTAGTGTTTTTGGCAGGCCTAGGTATAGCGCATTGCCGTAATCGAGTCTTGACACTATAGTGGCCGAGACCACTGTGCGTAACATCGATTGGGAAAGAAGAGGGGCCAGTTTACGCAGCTGTCTTAAAAGACCTGTACAAATGCCAACCACTGTGGAAACCTGGTTGGTCATTGAGAGGCCACTGTCCAGTTTAATACCCAGACTTTTGACCGTGGCTGCCGGCTGTGGGGTTGGGCCCAGCTCCTGGGGCCAGTACAAGTCACTCCAGGAGGTGCACTTAGATGGTATTATCAGCACCTCTGTCTTCTCCGGGTTGATTTTGAGCTGGTTGATGGACATCCAGTGGACCGTGTATCGGAGTATATCTTGCGCATGCAACTGGGCATGTGTTGTATCATCTATGCCCAGCAGCAGCTGCGTATCGTCAGCATAGTTGAATACTCGGCAGCCCATTCCCGCTAGTGTGTTAATCAGGGGCTGTAGATATATATTAAACAGGAGTGGGGATAGTGCTGAACCCTGGGGGACACCACAGGTCAGACTTCCCACTCCTGATACACTGTCTCCCATCTGGATTCTCTGCGTTCTCCCAGATAAAAATGATTCCAGCCACCGAAGGGCTAGGCCCTGAATCCCAAACCCAGCCAGCCTGTTCAGCAGGATGGGGTGGCTGACAGTATCGAACGCCGCCGATAGGTCTAACAAAATCAGGGCGCTCGGTCTTTTGCTGTCAGCCATCCTTCTGAGCTCATCCAGCACCGAGAGCATGACCAACTCGGTGCTGTGGTGTGCACGAAAGCCTGCTTGCCTCTCATGGAGTAGATGGTTAGACTCCAGATAGCTTGACAAAGATTTGAGTACATGCTGTTCGAGTACTTTAGACAGGAAGGGCAGCTGAGATATAGGTCGATAGTTTTTTAAAACATTGGGATCTCCCCCCACTTTTTTTAGCAGCGGTCTTACACGGGCTTCCTTGAAGCCAGTTGGGAGCCTGCCAGTACTCAGGGATTTATTAAGTATGGCTAGAATATGGTTCTCTAGGATTGGTCCTGCCAAGCGAAAAATGCTTGGGGGGCATGGATCTGCTGGGGAGCCAGATTTCGTCTTTCTCATCAATAACTCAAGGGTTAGTGGATCCAAGGGGGGAAATGATAATAAGCCGCTAACCGTTGGCATTAAATCGGTGTGCTGCTCAGTTAGGCTGCACCCCGTGCTTTTTATTTCACGCCTGATAATGTCAACTTTATCCAGAAAGTATTTCTGGAAGGTGTCACAGTCTATGCTGCTTTCTGCATCTTGGGCTCTTTTTGTTAGTTCTTTCAGAATGTTGAATGTTTCCTTTTGAACATTATTCGCCTTATTTATACGAGCCTCGTAGAAAGCACCTTTAGTTGTCTGGATAGATTTTTTGTAACTACGGAACGCCGTTTTGTATTGTTCGCAAGTGGCTGTATTCTTATTCCTCCTCCAGTTTCTCTCTATATTACGCAGGGCCTTCCTTTGGTCCCTCAGAGCAGGTGTAAACCAAGGGGCTCCCTTTTTCCCACTATTCTTTGTCTGGAGTTTCTCAGGGGCTATCTGATCAATGGCCTTTACCAGATAATCCATCATGTTTTTACATGATCCATGATCCATGATCCATCATGAGTTGCATGTTACACACACACATGTCCTTTGGACATGTGTGTGTGCAACACCTCTGTCACAGATCATTTGAGGGGTGCTACAGGGTGTCCTTCGGACACCCCTGGCACCCTTCAAATCGCTATCTTATTTGCGATTAGCAAATTGCTAATCGCAAATAAGGAATACTCACCATTCATTCCTATGGGCCTTTTGGCCCATAGGAATGCATGGGGAGTTTTTCCTTATTTGCGATTAGCAATTTGCTAATCGCAAACAAAGAATGTGTAGGAATCGCAAAAAATATTGCGATTCCTACATGAATCCAGTTTTGCGAGTCCTTAATAGCGATTCGCTATGAATCGCTATTAGGGCCTCGCAAAACGGGAGAATGATGAATCTGGCGGAATGTCACTTACAGAAATCATTCACTAGCATTAATGCATATTGATTAGCATCACTTGTAAGGCATTATCACTCACTAAAGTGAAAAGGTGTGGTTTTTGTTCAAACACATCATTTTCCATGTGTTCACAATTATGGCATTCGTCAATAAATTGTTAATTTTTTATAATTTTTATTTAGTTTCTATATTTTATTCAGGAGAGTATATATTGTAATGCTGTATTTATTTTTTACAGAACTAAGAGCCATATATACAGAGACATTTTACATTTCCTAGTGGTGCGAATTGCAATTTCGGGCCGTTAGGAAATGCAAAAAGTTATTTCAGTACGTACGGAAGGCATTTGCAGTGGTGCAAAATGAGATTTCTATCTAGTAGAAATTGAATTTTGGAAATCGCTAAATAGGAAGTCGCTCATAGAAATCCAAATAGCGAATCGCTAACCGCATGTGCTAAGGATTTCGTAATTGCGAATAGTAGCAAAATGTCCATTTAGGAAATGCAATTATCATGCATCTGGATGAGGTGGTAACCAGGTGCAAACTATAATAAAAAAGGCACCCAAAATACATCTGTCTTTTTCAGAATGGCAGCACACTGTGTCAAAGCATAGCAGTGGCGGGGGTGTCACAAAGGACCTTTTACAGGATCTTTTGCAGGTTTCTGTACATCATGGCTAGCAAAGTTAACCAATACATATATTTGCCAAATGCCCTTCAATTATTGCAGTAGAACGAATTAATGTTCTACTGGGTAGGTCTCAATATCATTAGCTGTGTTGATGGCACCAGTATTGCTATATGTCCCTCCTCAGCAAATTAATTAATGTACAGAAACAGGAAAAACTCACACTCACTCAATGTGCAGGTAGTGTGTGATGCCTCCTGTATCATAACTGACCTTGTGGCCAGATTCCCAGACAGCACCCATGACTCATTCATTTTCCGACACAGTGGAAGAAAAAAAACTACTGTTACAGGGTGAAATTGTCGATTATATTTTTTAGCTAGGTGAGAGAATTGCTGATTCAATGAATACAGTGGCCAGAACTGTTTGTGTAATGTGACCTAATGGTTTTCCGTCCCATACTCTTATGGAGATAATGCATATGCCTTGAGTCACAACATACCTGACTCCAAGGACAAAAAGTGAAAGGCAGTACAACGGGGCACACAGGACAACACGTTTCATCTTTGTGAGGACCATTGGGGTACTGTCTAGTCTAGGCTCCGCTGCCTCCATAAGACTGGCGAAGCGCTACTGTATTGAGCTGAGACGTGCTGTAAGTTCATCACCACATGTGCCATACTGTACAATATCGCCCGGAGGAAGGATCTGCACAACATTACCATCAAGGACGGATCAAATTCGGATTATGAATTACCACCACAGGTGCAGCAAGATGGGACATGTGCCGCAGAGGGTCGTGCATGATGAACAGAGATTGGCAGCAACTATTTTAGGGGTAAGAGTGATTACGACATCTAAGAAATGGACTTCACACATGATGGTAATGCATGGTGCATCACTGAAAGATCACTTTTTATTCAGGTTGTGACAATAATGAATCTCTCCTAAATCAACAGTACCCATTGCGGATGTAACATTGTGTAAACATAGTATGTAATACAAGCACAAAACAGTAGACTCATAACTCTGAGTGTTCAGTGGGCTAACTTTTTCTGACCTCTAGGGTTGGGTGCCTTGTCAGCAACTGGCCTGTTGAAGTGTGGACATTTCAGAGCCAGAAGTGTTTCAGCATATATGCCTGATACTGCATGCCTCCTGCATAGATGTGCCGCAGAGGCTAGAGCCCTCTTAGCTCTCAGGTGGGGACAGAATGTTGGGGACACAGAGGTTGTGGGTCTGTATATTTTCAAAGGCTGTGGTCACTTGAACTAGCCCACGTAAAACATCCTGACAGCCGTGCCCCATGTCAGTCTGTATGTTTAAAGTTCTTCTTGCTAGAATTGTTGGGGCTACTGCCAATCGGTTTATGAAATGGACGACTGACCGTTATTGCATCGAGTTTGACACTGTTAGCAGATGCCTATTGCCAGTCCTGATATGTTTGATTTGCAGGCACTGTACAGAGAGGATGGACTTCTCCAGGCCAACAAACACAGGAGAACTGTCTGCCATGTCTTCTGACACATTCTCATTTAGGAGTCTTGCTGGTTGTTCTTTACACTTGTCTGTGTGTCCTGCCCACAGATGTTAGTGTGACCCTGCTTTGGGATTGTCCCTCATCACAGTTCACAACGCCTGGTAGTGATGCAACAGTTGCTTTTATAGCAGTAGGAGTTAGAGCGATGGGCATAGGAGTTGGTAATGTTCTGTCATCCATTTTACATGTGTCAGTAACTTCTTCAGCCTCAATAGTTTCTGACACTTCCTAAGTGTAATATGTGGAAATGCATGTATATAGTTAGTGTAAATAAATGATTAATGTATATTCACTAGATTGTTGTAACTGTTCATCATGTGTTTGTGACATGTTTTTGATGTACAGATAGGTGTGGTTTAGTCATCAGCACACAGTACAGCATGCAACTTTGGTGTACTACAACTCCCATGCTGCATTGCCAAGGTAGGGCAAGCATCTCAATGGAGTTATTTATGCTGTGATGTTTTATTTGGGTAATTGCAAACATCATTTTATGTTAAGTAAGTTAAGGGGAGTGGACTTACCCTGGCTGGTGTCTACAGGATTGGAAGTGTCAATGTCTGACACTCCCACCACACTTTCTGGTTCCAGTGTGACCCTCAATGAGTGTCTCCATGGGAGTGGGAAGGGGCTGTTTCGAGGGTCCACCACTTGGGCCATGACCCTCAGTCAACCTACTGGCCGCCTTCGCCTTTGTGTGAGATTTCAGGTCAAACAAGCATTTGTGTATCTCTGTGATGGTGCTCTGTGTGTCACCTAGGGAGTTCAACTTCTCCGAGATGCTGTTCCATATCTTGTTTTTTTGGCTCTCTGGAACAGTGAACGAGACTTTCCCAAATAGCTGGTCCATATAAGCCACACACTAGTCTGTCAGAAGCTACAGCTCCTTTTCAGAAAACTTGACCTTCTTCTTCCTGCTCGTGGAATCCTTGTCCCCATCTTCCTTGAACATGATGTCGTTCAGTCACATGTATTCCCTTGCCAGTCGTGATACAGGTGAACTCCTCCCTCCCAGCACCTTTCTAGGCTTCTGTGTTGTGGCCACACCCTGTATATCTTAACTTCCCGGTCTGACACCATCATTCTGTATCCAGAATGCGACTTTTCCTAATGTTTGGAACTCTGTTCACCTGATGATCTTTAACCATAGCTGTCTGTTGGTCAGTGTGCATAGGTTCCCCTGTGGGTCTGTATTTGCTGGTGTCTGTGGTCTGTATGCACGGTTTGAGGCTTTTCTTTTTGTCTGTGTGTTTGTCTGTTGGTGTGTGTATTGGAACCTTTATGCCTGGGTGCAATGATGCTTGAATGTCATTGGCCTATGAGAATTGCTGCCTGATGTCTCTTGCCACATTACACTGAGTGTAATAATAATAATTTTTTCATTCGGTTTTTAACAATGCAAAACCATAAAAGTTATCACAATGTACATATGTATTTATATAAAAACAAATTATTACTTTTAAAACAATAATATGACCGGAATCCTGTGCATTTCTTGAGCGAAGTATAAGATAATAGGTCTCATCTGATTTTTCTTTTTTTAGAGGTTATTCCTATGTCTCATAATGCACTTTAAGAAGTTAAGTACATGATAGCAGGTACGTTCAGAGTCCAACATCTGTAGTGCTAACATGGCTGGGCGACACTGTCTGTAACCCCAGCCTTTTAATAAGGGAAATAGCCAGATTTTTCTATGGGTGTGAAAATATTTGCAAAACAAAATTGTATGGATACATGACTGTTGAGACATATCGTCACATGGGCAGAGGACCAAATTTGAGTCCCAAGTGTTCTTTTCTGGAAAAGCCACTAGTCTGTGGAAAAGATTCAATCTGAACCTTGTCAGGAGCATCTTATCATATGTTGTAAGTTCTAATGTCAGATAAAGCTGGATTTTCGGGGTATGCTGTATCATGTTTGCATGGAGCACAGATTTTTTGGTCGATAGCAAATTCAGCCTCAGGGACTCTAGATGACTCAGCGCTATTTGTTTCAGGTCTTTCTTAGATATTTCAGTTAATTTTTCTGGGGTGGAATAATACTTTTGTAGGCCCAGGTCGGAAAAAAAGTGTCTGATGTAGGAAAGCCATGCTATTTATGTGCACAATCCAGTGCCATGGTGTCCTGTAAGATGTTTTCAGTCAGCAAATTTTTATCCGACAGCCAGATGCGTCT
This sequence comes from Lissotriton vulgaris, assembly GCF_964263255.1. NCBI lineage: Eukaryota > Metazoa > Chordata > Amphibia > Caudata > Salamandridae > Lissotriton > Lissotriton vulgaris. The sequence continues at coordinate 80,398,857 of NC_141698.1, read as the reverse complement.
CCAGAGTAGCAGTGGCTGGATCTTTATCAGGTCTTCTATATATGGGATTCCCAGTTCCATATGAGAAGCATAGATGGAAGAGCCTTTTGGTGTGGATAAGAGGAATCTCATAAAAGTATTTTCTTCTATTTGCAATGAACCAGTGGCTGTGTGTCCCCAAATCCCTGCCCCGTAAAGGGCGATGGCTTGGCATTTTGCAGCGTAAATCTTTAACAGTTCGGCTGGTGGTCTCTTTCCAAGTCTCTGTGAGAAGTTCATCAGTGCTACAATTGCTCTTTTGAACAGATGTCTCCTGGCTTCGACAGCAGCCTTCCAGTTTAGGCTTTCATCGATCATGATGCCCAAATAAGGGTACTGTGAGGTCCTTTCAATTTTTTGATCTTTTAGATAGATGGTCTTTGTGGCTTTTCGTTGTCCACCCGCTACCATGACAAATGTTTTTTTTACATTTATATGTAGATCTAGGGCACCCATAAAATCGGCATACTTGGATAGAGATTTCTGGAGCTCGATAGGGGTACGTGCTAAAATAACTGCGTCATCCGCATAGAGCAGTGCAGGGATCAGGCGATGTTTCAGTCTGGGTAGGTCCTGCCCCCCCCTCAGCATCGTCTCCTCCAGTCCGTTAGTATACAGGGAGAAGAGGAAGGGGGCTAAGACACATCCCTGCCTTACTCCTCGCTCTACTCTGAATGATGCAGTCAGCTCTCCTTTTGTTCCGTAGCGTACTCTTGCAGAGGCTTCACCGTATAGCTCCCTTAGGAAATCCAGGAGGGGAGGGTCCACCCCTATTGTTCCTAACAGGGTCCAAAGCTTCGCATGAGACACGCAATCAAACGCGGAGGACAAATCCACGTATACCATATACATTGTCCCTGGCTTTGCGTGGATGTATTTAGAGACTATCATGCTTAAGTTAAGGGCCTGTTCCACAGTTCCGAAGCCTTCCCTAAATCCAAATTGCAGGTCTGAGAGAATGTTTTTGTCTTTTGCCCATTGCTGGAGTTTTTCTAAGACTACTCTGCCAACTACCTTGCCCAGAGAGTCTAACAGCGAGATAGGGCGATAACATTTCGGATCTTGGCGATCCCCTTTTTTAAAGATAGGAACCATGATGGAGCTTGACCATGACTCCAACAATCCCAGTTTCGCCGCTGCAGTGCAAACTCGTGTGAGTATGGGGGCCCAGAGATCAGGAAGATGTTTAAATAAATCTACTGGGACCCCGTCGGGGCCGGGTGCTTTACCACTCTTACTCATCTGCAGTGCCATTTCGATGTCTTGTAATTCAAAAACTATTGGTATTGGGAATACTACCGGGGGAAGAGTATGATGGAATTCTTCTGTTAGAGATGTTAGTTCAAAAATTTTTGAAAAGTGGTTTACCCAGGTTTCCTCGTCCATAGCAACATCGATCTGGGGGGGTGTTGGAATCCGATAGCAGGGGAGACTTCACTATTCGCCAAAAGGACTGACTGTCTTTCATGAGTGCGCTTTTATGCAGATCGTCCCACAAAGACAGTTTCAGCTCTTTTTTCCTTGTCTTTCTGGCCTTGTTATACTCTCGCCTGAGGTTTTGTATCTCTAGCTGGTCTCTACTCGATTTACCGAGCGCCTTTCTTAAGTTGGTTTGCGCCTTAGTGCAATCATGGTTGAACCAACCCGTAGTACTTGAGTTATTTTGTTTAGGTATTCTGGTCAACAGTGTTTTTATTTGATCTAATATTAGCTTAAAATTTTTCAAAATTACATTATCATCTGCTAGTGGATCTAAGCATGTCGTTATATTGTTGTAAGCAGTCTTTATTAGTGTGCTAGTCAGCTTGTTAGGGTCCACTTTTTCCCATTTTATGGTGTATCCGTTTCTTTTGCCCAGTTCAAGCCTATTTTGGGATAAAGTGTTTGCTATTGCTGTCAGGTGAGATTCTGAGTGATTCAGCTGTAAATTCAACCTGAGAGCAGAGTGGTCACTTAGGGTATTTTCCATAATTTTAAAGTCCCTACTTAGATGTTTCAGACCTTCTGTCAGGACTATATAATCGACTGTAGTCTCATGCCCCCTCCCCTGGTAGGTGGGTTCTAGTAGATTCTTTGTTGGTTGTATTGGATTTATTATTGATAGTTCCAAGTCTGAGAGGAGGTTATTCATGGCTAGCCCCGTTCGTGAATGGAGGAAGTGTACGAGAGGGTTCTCATATTCATCCACCATTCCACAGATCTGGTTACCCGATGAAGGGCAGGGATGTAGATTGAAATCCCCTCCCCATAATATATGAACGTTGCCCTTTTTTTCATGTAGGTGTCTGTGATGGGCAATTTTTTCTTGAATTGAGGAGAGAATGTTGAGTAAATGGTCACCCTCTAAATTATTATAAAGATTTATTAAGATAATAGTATGTTTTTTCCCTATCGTGAGAGAAAGCAGTTGGAAGTTTGGAAAATATTCTACCTCTAATACCTTTAGGTCTGTTATTGTATTGGCTATGTAGGTTACCAGACCCCCCTGGGTCTGCCTGCACTACTTGGTAGGGCGGGGGAAAAGTATGTCTTATATCCCACAAGATGTAGGGCCGTCGTGGCCCATGTTTCTTGTAGACATATAATTTTGCCTTCCTCCAGTAACTGGGCAGCAGAACCATCCTCTATTTTCGGTCGGAGTCCTGCGATGTTCCAGAAAATAACGGGGAGCCATAATGTATTCTTTAGTGGGTCTGCCGTCTTAATTTCTGGTGGGTCTGGGGCTGGGACTGGAAAAGCCTGTGGGGGCTTTGGGGTTTCGACTAGTGGTCAGTCGACCATTTCCAGGCTACTAAACCGATTCATGGTCGGTATGCCTGGCCAATTTTCCCAGTGTGGGATATCTCTATAGATAGGTCTATATGGTCGGTATCGCAGTCTGCCCCAATGTTCCCTACTGAGTGTAGGTATGTTTATTGTCCTGTGCCATTGGTCCATGCATGCCAGTAGGTCTGTGTGCATGGGTACCTATGCACTAGGACTTTAAAATTATGTTGCAGTGCTCTACCAATTCATGTGGAAGGGTTGACAATATTGTGCAATAAACCTATAGGGTACGTTCTAGGGAAGTATTATGTTGCTATTGTGTGATTCGTGTGAACATTGATATAAAGGGGATACAAGCATTAAATTACAAAGGTTTCTTAAGGAAGAAAAATATACAGATTCACCAAATCATATTGAAAATGTTTCACTGCATGTATGGAAGTGTCACAGCCCATACAAATCTTGGCTTCTTTTTCAAAATCTCTCTTACTGGTGATAAAAAACTTCAACCTGAATGCCTAACCACTCATTACTCTTTTCGGAATGATCGACAATATGAACAATGCAGTGCAGTAGGTATGCCTTGGCTTACTTATTCTGCATTATCATACATAACTAGCACATGTCCACCATACAATGGAGCAGATTTACAAGGAAAGTGACTCAGTGAGTGCCGCAATCCAATTGGCTGCGCTGCACTATGTCACTTTCAAAGCACAGGGATGCAACATATTTACAACAATACATTGCATCTCTGTTCTTCCCTCTGCGCTGGCACACAAACTGCTGCCATGGGCCACCGCAGGCACCCTTGCACCCTGGTGCAAGGATGCCTGCGTCTTGCGGAGATTGTTTATGTTCACGAAGGGTTCCCTTCCTGCACATAAGCAATCAGAAACAGCGTTTTTCAACTTCTATGTGTGCTGCATTAGCACACATAGAACATGCAAAACTTAATTGTTTTACCGATTGTTTATGTGCACGAAGGGACACCTTCCTGTACATAAACAATCACCAGAGGTGATTTCCTCTTTCTAGGGGTGCTGGCGAATGTTGCACGCATGGGAAGAGAAAAACAACGAGGTGAAATGCATACATTTCTCCTCGTTGCGTCTCCCTACGCCTCCCCTGGGGAGGAGTAGGATTCAGACGCATTTCCAGATTCACGATTTCTCATAAATCTGGAAATATGTCTGGTTCCATGGCTGTTGCGTGGGAACACCCACAGCAACACCCATGGAACGCCCCTTTCATGCAAAGTGCTGCGTGCACAGGGGTCATATGTGTAAGGACAAGAAAACCCAAGCAGGGCGGTTTTTGCCTGTCCTTGTAAATATGTGGCTGTTAAATGCGCTGCTGGTGCATCACAAAAAGTGACGCACTGGTGGCGCAAGGGGCATGGAAATCTGCTCCAACATGTTTCAATTCTTGAGCTTTCCTTCTACAAATCATTGTTGATATATGTAGACCAACTGGATAACTGAACCAAGCAATACCACACTTCTGAGAATTCTTTGATTTGTTTGTTAAATGAAGGTGTAGAATTAGAAACATGGGGCTCTATTCACAAAAGTAAGCTAATCTGTGGAGATATCTGCACATGGAGATCTGTGTACATGTTGATCTCCGCCTATACCTATGCAGAGATCTCCTCATGGATTGAATGAGGATTTCATGTAGAGATCTCTTCTAAGATTCACAAGTCCCCTCTTCCCAGCTAGCATAAGACCCAAGTTAGTACTGTAAGGTTACCATTCATAACTTTCTGTATGTTTTTGAGATCGCTGCCATTGTGGCAGAGATCTGTCTATAGAAAGTAATGTAGAGTTAAATAAAAATTACAAAATTTTAATATATGTTAATGTAATTAAATGAAATGTTATAAAACATCCTTCTCTGACTCCTCTCTAGCTAGGACTATTGTGCTTTCAAGACAAAACACACCGGTTTGGAAACTTGACATACTTTTTAATTATACATTAAATTAATGTAATATGTGTATATTTTTATTTTTATTTGTATATTTTATTTTAAGTTAGTATATAAATTAAACTAAATTAGAATGTAACTGAATTGTTAAAAACAAATAATAAACTTTATAATTACAAATATTTTAATTGAACTAGTCTAACAATAGACATATAAAAATACTTTGTCTAGACATTTTGATCTATTTTGATTTATTTTAAATGTATTCCTAAATTTTAGTAGTGTTAGGGATTTTTACTGCCTCTATTGTTGTCCCTAGGGCTATGCTGCTGTACCAGTTGTATGCTATATGTGGTGTTGGACTTTCTTCAAGGATTGGATGGAGTATATTTACGTCTGTTGTACTACAGAAGCAGATGTAGGTGTGTATTGTTTGAATTGAATTGTTTTACACATTTGTGAGCATGTTATGCTTTGTGGTGATTGTCTCTTAACCCAAAAAAAACCAAACTTTACAAAGGAAGACAATAATAGAAACAAGATGAAACAGAACTACCAATGACACAACAACATGTTCATAATTTTTGATTACAGAGCAACATGAAACATGGTTTGAAACATTATGAGCTAGGTAGAACAGAGGATGAGCTCTATAGTGCTGATTCACAGAACTAACTTAAGACAAAATCCTAAACTTACTACTTTTGGTATTCACAGAAGTTACGATTTTGTCTTAAGACAGACTCAAGACAGAATCCTAACTTAAGTCTGTCTTAAGTCTGTCTTAAGATAAAAATCCTAACTTCTGTGAACACCAAAAGTAGTAAGTTTAGGATTTTGTCTTAAGTTAGTTCCGTGAATCGGGCCCCAAGTTATTCCATTTATAAAACTTGGAACTAATACACTAGAGTAGGTTATGAATGAAGAGAGTGTACTGAGATCCCACAGTCCACCTCACAAGAGGATAGAAGACACTTGATAAGAACACAAATGCAGCACCCACAAGGGAAGACAACGGAACTCAGAGCAGCCAAAGGGCCAAATGTTCAAATAACAATGAAGAATCTTCACATGGTCACAATTTGCAATCAGTATTTTGCAACCTTAGGATGCTCTCAGTTCCGTTGTCTTCCTTTATGGGTGCTGCATTGTTCAAATGACGAATAAAGAATCTTAGGTACCAACCTATATACTATTAGGTCGGTTCTTTAAAAAAAAAAAAAGAAATTGTAGTAGGTCGCAATCTGATCTACACTATGAGTATTAATGAGGTAGGTCGCCATTTTGTGACTCACTATGATTGGTGAACATCACAATGATGGTGGCCTGCTGGAGTCAGCAGAACACCATGTCTCTGATCGCTTTTGTGCAGCCTGTTTCTTTAAAGGAAAGGGGACTGCATTTACAAAGAAAAGTTATTTTTGTTTACGTGTTTGAGAGTTGGCAAGGACCCTGTGGACTACTGCTTATTCCACCCCCAAAGTTTTGTTTTTTTAATTCACAAAGGGGTCCCTCTTGCAAATGGAACAGCACCTCCTTTCAGCCCCCAGTACCTTTTAATGTTTTGCAACTAGATTTTAGTCTCAAAACATTAATACATAGTATGCTAATTTAGTATTTGGAAGGGGCGCTTATGACACGCACCTTTCAGATACTGATTGTGGAGGTACACTGGGTTCCACCTAAAGATGCAATAGATTGAAAGATCATTAAAAAACATTCAATAAAAACTGTTCAATAGGCAGTCTAGAGTATCCTGATCCCTTTCTCAATGGCATTGGTTCCATACAGCGGAACACAATCCCTGGAGGTTGGTTGAAAATAAAAGCAGCCCATTAGATGGTGCAAACACAACAAACTCTGACAGCTTAGTGATCAGGTGAGTCACCGCTTAAGCTCCCATGCGTAAGAGACTCTCTGTATTTTTTTAAAGTCATTTTATATATGAAGCCAGTGACGTTAAACTGAGATTTTTAATGAAACATAATTTGAAAAATTGCTGTTCTGCTCTCACTCACTGTTTTCACCACTTGATGATCCCATTATTGCCACAAGAGCTATAAATGTTTTTGTCCGTGTCATGCTAACCGCTCACCTCCTTCCCCCGCCACATCACCTGTATTAAATCACAAGAGTTCCAGTCCCTTTGATGAAAGTTCATGGTTTTTGTTTGTTTGGACTGCTTCATCTATATCTGGGAAAGGAAAGTACAAAACTTAAATCTTCATGTGTAAAACATGCAAAGAGGAAATTAAAATGTAATAATATAAAAAGGAAGGGTGTTAGCAATTAAGAGGCTCATTTATGAGTTTTTGCCATAGGGCAGCCCCGCAGGCTTTCCTGCTGGCTGCCCTACTGCAAAAGAAAAGTCAGGAATGCGCCGTATCTATCAGATACAACGCATTCCTGTCCTTTTCCCCTCCACCGGCGCACACTGGGCTACTGTGCGTGCCAAAGGAAAAAGGAAAAACGAGGAGAAATGAAGATATTTCTCCTTGTTGTGCCTCCCTTACGCCTCCCCAGGGGAGGCATATGTTTTAGGCTCTACCTCAGAGTTATGATTTCTCGTAAATCTGGGGCAGTGTCAAAAAGCCATGGATGTTGCTGGGAATGCCCCAGTAACACCCACTGCACCCCTCTTTAATGGGAAAACTGCATTAAAGGGAACAATAAGTACAAAGCAGCATTAAGCCAAAAAAGGTTGCTTAGTACTGCCTGTTAAATTTGAAGCAGGCTTCTGGCTATCAGAGAGTCACAAAAAGTGATGCACCGGTGGCACAAGGGGCTTAGAAATAAACCCCCTAAGATATCTGCGTTAGCAAAGCCAGTGCAGCTGATTTAGAAAATTCAAAGTGCCAATTTGAATTGCAGGTGTCCACAGGAAATGTGAAATTGTCAGGTCGTATCACCACACATACATTGATGTTGGGGTGGCTGTTGCACACCAAAGGTATGGTTATGCACCTTTCAAATACCGCTTCTAAGTAACCCTGGGCGCAATGCATAGGGAGTGTGAATAGTGTTGCCTACTTCGCGATTCGCAAAGTAGGCACCACTACGCACACTCCATGGCGGAGCGAAATTGCTCACCACCCGCCTCCCTCCCACTCTCTTCTACATGGCCAATTTAATGTTTAACAGATTAAAAGTAATTAAAAAGGACTTACCTGACATGTGGCGTCCCGGGCTCCCTCTTCCTGCTGTCGCACCGACTTCTTCCAGACAAATGCGCATGCGCTGGCCCCCGCGCATGCGCATTTCTTGCAAGATTTCTCGGGAGGGAGGCGGGCTGTGCGTAGTGGGGCTACGCGAAGTGTGTGGGTGGGCGTAGCTTCCTCCCCACTTTGCGGAGCTTCGCGTAGCCCCACTACGCACACTACGCCCACCTGTACTTCTAAGCCCTCTGTTCCAGTAGGATTTTGAGTTGCTTTCCAGGAGGTTTTTACACTCCCATGAGGTTCTTTCCCTATGACTATTCTGTGCAGGAGAGAGTGTACCAGCCTGGAAACTGTAGGCAAACTCCCTGCAATGGAACAAGAGGTTAGAAAGAAGGCTAAGGTATTGACTAGAAATGTTGAACAAGCTGGAAATACTTTCACAGTTTCTTAACAATCTAGCCACTGAACCGGAGTTTGAAATCTTTTCTCGAGTACACAGCAACAAAGTCGACCCACTTATTCTGACTCTGAGCTTGATGTATTCTACATCTTCAAGTTTCCAGCTCGAACTGCCAACTTGAACGACGGGCAGATATTTATTAAAAAATGAGGGTGATCCATTTGTTAATAATGGGATTATAGAGGTAATATCACAACAGTTTTATAAGTTTTCATAACTTAGAAATTTTCGTTGCATATGTTTTTTCGAGAGATCATGAAAGCTTAGAGCCTCTCATTTGCACTCTCAAAATGATGACACTCCTAGCTTCAAAAAATTTGAATCAATGTAGTGTTGTGCTACCTTGGTGTTTATCCAAACTGGGACACAAAGTTCTGGATCCCCAATAGCTGTGCCAAGGTGCATCACAATGAGCCCAATCAAGTTTTCAAACAAACTCCAACACTGTGTTGATATTTGCATTCATTCTGTTTTTTAGTCAACACATTTATAATTCTTTCCTATTGTCACCTGTGGTGATCACTGTTAATCTGTCAAAACGTCTTTTTTGATCAAAATTGTGTCAAAGTAAATAGGTTATTTGGACTCTGTATAATTTTTCCACATTCAGTCAGTAGCTCCAATGCATTTCGGACCATCCAGGTCCTTCATCCGGGGAACATCCATACAGATCTACGATGGAACCAAAATCATAATTTAACCAATCAAATCAACCAATTTCTTAACGTTGAGCAGATCAACAAACCAAGTAAATTCAAACTCCAGTATAAATATCTTGTTGCTCTTATTTACATGAGCATGTCTATGATTTTATGTACCTGTGCATCCTCACATTCAATTGGAAATAATGGTACAACAGTATATGATAAATCAACTAATGTCATGATGTTGCAACTCATAAGTGTACCCCACAGCTGAAACTTACAGTATCACTCTCAGTAAGCCTGATGTTAGCTCACTTCATTCAACATTACAACCCAAGGCTTGTGTTTCTACTCTATTCATATGCAAACTGACCCGCTGTTCCACTCAGATAATTTAAACTTGATAGTAACTGTTTGTAAGAGAAACATGGATTTCTAAATTCTTGTAGTGTGTTTGTTAATTAGATAAAGATATACCTGTTGGAATCTGTCTACACTGAACTCAGGCATAGTATCTGTATGAAGAAAATCTTACGGGGTAGCCTCTCGCTGATTACTTGCTTACAGCGAGTGCGGTGTAGTTTCACGTACGACTGCTTCTCTCACATGTAAATGTAAATTGATACTTGTATAGCGCACTACTCACCCGCAAGGGTCTCAAGGCGCTTGTACGAATACCGCTGTGGAACCCCTCCTGGCTTTCCCTGTGAGGCGTCCACTCCTGGGCACCCCCAGGGTGAAGGCCAGGCATCCTTAGCGTTCTGGGGGCCGTTGTGGAGATTAAGCAAGTTATTGCCCAGAGTTGCAGAGTGGGACTCCATGATTGGAATAGGCACCGAGGCGAGAATTATCAGGTCTGTGGAATTTTGAGCCCAAGACCCGCCGAGGCGGGGAATTGAACCCTGGTCCCGGGCTAGACCTCTACATCAGGGTCTGCCGCTCTAACCATTGAGCCACACTTCTCCACATGTACAGGGAACTTGTTCCCTGTGCTGTTCCCTGTGCTCACGTTTTGTGTAACACACCATGTGCCTCCTAGGATAACGTATGTACTCTGCATTTCAGTATTGTGTAGAGGCCATACTTCAGTGGTGCTGTACTTGTTACAGATAAGGGCGTGTGTAAATGAGGGCTCCTGGGGATGGCATTTGCAAAATGTCCACCCCCGGGCAGCTTCAGGTGAATGGTTCAGCCAGGGCAGGTATGATGCAATTGGCAGCGCATGAGCTCGGTCATTTAGAACGTTAACTGTTAGTTCGACAGTCAGTGAGTCGCAGGAAATTAAGGTAGGGCTGAAGCGCTGTTGCCGCCATTTTTGTGTCATTTTATTGATGCCGCAATGGCTGACTCGGCTGCAGCAGTTAGGGAGGCCTTGAAGGTGTTGTGTGACACCGGGCGGGAAGACCTTTTAAGCCCGGTGTATTATCACAAGTCTGGGTGGGTTTTTGAAAGGCATAAGCGAGCAGCAGCCGACGTATCTGCCACAGTTCTGCTCTGCTCGTCTACCGACACATCACCCAACGCTTCTGGTGTCATTAATTGGGCATGCAAATAGGGGGAACAAGGTGACAAGTCTCTTACCTCTTCGCCGATCAACGTATCTGTGACTCTGAGGCGAGGGAGGGACCGGGCGCACAGGGCGGGCAGAAGCAAGCTCCTTAAAGGAGTTAAAATGATTGAAGGGGAATCCTTTACAATGACGGTGAGCTCTGCTTTGCCCCCTGGTGGGCTCTTTTCAAATAAGAATTGTATAGACGATTTTAACAATTGTCAGGTGAAAGTCCCTCCAAAAAGGTCTATTCATATTTTTGGCAAATCATCTAGGTTTAAAGGAAGTCGTTTTTTCGCCGGTTTCTGTGGAAAGAAGCTTATCTCCTATTTTATGTAGCAGTTCAGGTGATAGTGTAATACGGCGTAGTCTTCCTCATGCTGTTTTATCAACAACTGAAGTTTTTAATAATGGGAAAGACAATAAAGGTGACAAAACTTGGCAAAATAAGACAGAGGGAAATGTGAATAGTGCAGTTTTAGAAAATATGAATTCATATAGGAATTGTACAGCTCCCGGTAGGTCCCCTAATCCAGCAGAAACTACAGGAAAGTGGGTGTGGGTACCTAGTGATACAGATAAGGTCCCAAGTTTCCCTAAAGATAAACACACTCCTAAGTCTACAAGTTATAGTGACTTGCAGACCCACGCCGGGAGAACCCTGCAGAAAGGCACAAATTGCTGCAAGAAGTCCTTGAGCAGGTCAAAGACGTCCCGTGGTCTCCAGACTGATGAGTGGGAGGATGCTGGTGCAAACTTCTCATCGTAATTGGATCCCAAACATTCATCGTTTAATACGAGAATAATCGATTGGAGGTTTTATGATGGTTGGTTTGGGGATTGTGAATTTCCGGGTGGGAGCAACGTCATTTCTGAATTACATTTGGATGGGGTGGTAGATTACGACGAATACGTCTAAGATTTGGAGGAGGGTGAAAATTATGATAACAAAGAATGGGGTGTTTTCAAAGGGAGTAACAGAATGGTTTGAGGGAGAAGGCTAAACATTTGTCCAAAGATCATAATTTTCAGGAAAAAGAATTGGGGAATGCTTCATTTGGTCACAAAGGGGAGAAAGAAGTCAAGACTGGGAGAGAAAGAAAAAACCCGCAACGGACATGGGCAAAGCAATAAGAACAGGTGAGACCCAGAGCTATGGGTTAGATGAGAGATTATACTTTAAAAAAGAAAAAATGGCGGAATGTTGCTGACAAACATGTGGGGAATGATGGCTTATCAGCAAGCAGCGAGACAAGTAAACATCATACTAATGATAAACCATATTAGGACGACAAAGAAAAGGGGGTGATGCTGATTCTTCCGAGGTTAAAGGTAGCCCCGAAAAAAGTGATAAAGAAAAGAGGGAAAAATCAAAATTGGAGGGTTTGTAAACAGTAGCCATACATGGGACTTTCCATGCCATTAGGAACTCATTTGAGTAAGAATATGGAAAAGAGAATTTATAGATGTGTTTAAGCTACTTCACAGAGATATTCAATCAAAAAAGGGGTCTAGAGAGGAGGCTTGGGAACTAGCAAAAAGGCCTAGGGTGACTACAAATATAGATACATGGACATCAGCATTTTGTTATTTTCACTAGTGTCGATTGCGAAAGTTTCCTGATAGAGCTGTAGCAATTTTTAAATCCATGGATACCATTAGGAAAGCTCATTTGGAATTTAGGGGTTTCGCTTGGCTTCACTATGATGAAGAGTTTAGAGCCAGGTTAGTCCTTATCCCTAACAAACCATGGGGGGAAGTTGATAATGAGTTATGGGTGCAGTGGATGTATCCACCAAGACCTCCCCCTACAATGCACACTGCGAGTGGTTTGGCAGTTTCCCATCGTCCTTTTCTTGCTAGGCCCACCTCGGGGGGGAGGGGGAGGGGGGGGGGGTTGGAACAAGCCACAAACAGCTAACTCAGGCGCTTGCTGGAATTTCAAGTGAGGTTACTGCCTAAAGAACCCCTTCAGGTATAAACATGAATGCTCGAAATTTGGGTGTAAGCACGCCATTTTGCAATGTTTTGGAGAACAAGCAAGCTGGGGAGATTTTGGACAAGGTAGAGGGAGTGGCAACAATTTCCAGTCTGGTTACAAGGGATTTTACCCAAATGAATATAGAGACTCTAAATTTTTGGTTGAAATTCTATCCCCGCAGAGAGGAAGAAGCTAAACTGGAATGTTGCTTTAAAGAAGGTTTTCGATTGGGCTACCAAGGGCCTAGGTGTTGTAGATTTGCCAAGAATCTTAGGTCAGCAAACAAATACCAACAAGTAGTACGGCGGAAATTAAGTAGAAATAGCAGAAGGGAGAATGGCTGTCCATTTCTCTTTGTGGCCTTTATCTGACCTCATTGTATCTCCTTTGGGGGTAGTTACCAAGAAGACAGCAGTTGAATTTAGAATGATTCATCATCTTTCCTGGCCACAAGTATTCTGTAAACGATTTCATAGCAAAAGATGACACCATGGTCCAGTTTGCTTCAATAGATATAGCTTTATGACTGATCAAGAAGGTGGGCGATAATGCAGTGTTAGCTAAGTGTGATATCAAATTTGCCTTTTGTCTTTTACCAGTTCACCCTTTGGATTTTGAATTACTAGGCATTCATTTTGAAGACAGGTTTTTTGTGGACAATGTATTACCAATGGGTTGTGCCCATTTGTTCAATCTCTTTGAGACATTTAGTTCTTTCATGCGATGTCTTTTTTCATTCAGGACTGGTCAAAAAAATGTCACTCATTATTTAGATGATGTCTTGTTTATTGGTGCAGCGGATATAAAGGAATGTGAGTCAGCCTTGGAGAACTTTGAGACATGAGCTAGGGACCTAGGTGTACCAGTAGCAGTAGAAAAGGCTGAGGGTCCGGCAAGCTGCCTAGTTTTTCTGGGTAGTGAAATCAATACTATAAAAATGGAAGTAAGGTTACTGGAAAAAAAAGTAAAAGAAATCATAGTTCTCCTAGAGCAGGCTAAGTTGTCACCAAATTTGACTTTACGTCAAATCCAATGTCTGTTAGGACAGTTGAATTTCGCTTACAGAGTGGTAAAAGCAGGAAGAGCCTTTTGCAGAAGACTGGGTTTTGCAATGTCTTGGGCCGTTTTACATCACCATAGAATCCGAATTTCAGCATATACGAGGGCTGATTTTGAAGTTTGGTTGCTGGTTTTTTGAGCTTTCAACTGCATTACTATATGGTCACTAGACGAGGATTTTGTATGGCCGATTCAATTTTTCTCAGACGCCTCAGTTGCCAACAGTTTTGGTCTTTTTTGGGAAGGCAGATTGTGCGCAGAGAAATGGCCAAAAAGTGGATAGCTGAAAAGAGAAGCATAGCTTTTTTAAAATTCTTTCCATCATTGATAACCTCAGCGAATTGGGGCTCTAAGCTGGCGAACAAGACATCTGTTTTTCACGTTGACAACAGAACAGTGGTTGATCTAGTAATGGCCAAAAAGCAAAAGAAAAACATCTTCTGAAGTTACACCAAAGATTCATGCTAGGTTGTCTGATGCATAATATAATTTTTAAAGTAAAACATCTACCAGGAGCAGAAAATTATATTGAAGATGTATTATCTCATTTCCAGTGGTAGAGATTCAGTGGTTTGGCGCCCGGAGCAGATCTGTGAAAAACTCAGGTTCCTCAAAAGGTATGGGAATTAGCAGAATTAAAATGCAGCACCTAGTTGAAAAATCTCTAGCTGACAGTACCAAACTAGCCTACAGAAGAGCATGGGGAGAATTTCTTGATTCAGGTGCCTCTTATAGTCCTTACATCTTTGAAGGCCTACAAAAACGTGGAGGGGATGTTATTCAATTCATCATGAAAAATATTGAGCGTAACATTTCAGCTACAAAAATAGCTGGTAAACTGTCAGGCATACATTTGTATGGAAAATGTTTTTGGGGCTACGAGCCTTCAGCGGGCGAAATAGGTAGGAGGCTCCTACAAGGATGAGCGAAAGAGAAGAAGAGAGGACAATTCATTCGGGAGCCTATTTCCCTGAAGTTATTGTACAGAATTTTACAAGTTTTACCTGTTATTTATTTTTCGCTATTTGAATTCATGCTATTTAAGTAATGCATGTGTTAGCTATTTTTCGGAGCATTTAGAATTTCAGAGCTTTTAGGCAGATCTATAACCGAGGACCTTAAAATTAGAAATGTGAAAGATTCCAAAGTTGCAATAGAAATTTTCCTTGAGAAATCCAAGACAGACCAGGTGGGTAAAGGGGCTAAAGTTATCCTCCAAACACTAGACGGTTAGTTATGTACAGTTAAAATTTGGCTTGATTTCAGGGCTGCAGGCGGCGCTTCGTCCACTTTCGTTTCGAGGCACCAAGATCAATCTTGCCTTAAAGCGTCCCATGTGATGGCAGTATTGAAGAAATCTTTGTTCAAGTTAGGAGAGAACCCTTACAATTTTGGTACACACTCTTTTAGAACAGGCACCGCTTCTGAAGCAAACAGGTTGGGTTTCTCTATTAAAGAAGTTAATAATTTAGGCTGTTGGTCTTCTGACTGGTGTTTGCGATATATCCGAAATATCGAAGTATTATAAATTTAGCTCATATTAACCTTGTTTTTCTTTTTAGGTCAATTTTTGTGCCATTCCGGGGTTTGCAAGACCATTTGGATAATCAGACACTCTTTTGTAAAATGGGCGGCGAAGCAAGCTGACAGAAGACACTTTGGGCAAAATCTAGGTTTTCACTCTGACGAGATAAAAATCGATTGGTGGGGCAGAGGGGGTATGAAGTGGGACCATT
This sequence comes from Lissotriton vulgaris, assembly GCF_964263255.1. Lineage (NCBI taxonomy): Eukaryota > Metazoa > Chordata > Amphibia > Caudata > Salamandridae > Lissotriton > Lissotriton vulgaris. The sequence goes on along the minus strand of NC_141698.1, from coordinate 80,383,557 downwards.
AATGCCTTGTTTAAATTAGTTAATATTGATTAAAAGATGCCCTGATGTTTAACTCCTTCACTTGGGGGAAACTGTCAGGTCTAGGTTTATTTATTGAGATGAAATCGGATTTAGAGTTGATTGTTAAGTCTTGGGTCAAAACAAAAGTAATATTGCCAGCACTCGTGCTTAGGAGGGTCTGGAGGGGAGCCGAGAAATTCACAGCAGTGGAAAGAGCTAGGAGAAACGTAAACAGAGTTACATCGCTTTTGTAGTATCAATGGGTTAAGTTGGTTGGCTCATAGTGACATAACCAAAGATTTTCAATGTTTTCAGCAGGATGGGGTTTATCTTTCTTTTATTGGTAATGAGTTATATATTGTGAACATAAAAGTGAAGTTAACAGACTTGTTAGAATTAACAGCATGGTACTAGCAGGTGGGCTGTTAGGCAACAGTCTCCCACCCCTTGTTTGAGGTCACATGTTAGTTTCTGACTCATAGTTAGAATATAAGGTTGGTTAACTGGTTTGGCAACAGTGTTTCTTACTAACAGAATTAGTACATAGTTGTTATAAGCAGAGAAAGGGGGAGACAGGAAAATCACCTGTGCAGGGTTTTTTCCTGGGGGCAGAACTTGAGGAGACAGGGAGGAACGGTTGGGTGGCATTCAAATTAGCTTCAGACAAAGGTAAACACGAGAGCGAGGAATGAGGCAGGAAGAAGACAGGGGATGAAATAGTTAGAAAAATGTTTGGAAAGTTTTATTGTGGGGAATCGATTAAGGGCGGGGAGGCGTGTTAGGAGATTGACTTTATACTAATGAGATCTTGTTTGCAATATTGTAAAATCTGAAAATCTGCATACCCGTCCAATAAAGTGGCCTTTTACCCCAAATGGCCTGGTTTATAGTGTATGTCAAAGTCAAAGGGAATTTCCCTGGTCTAACTATATGGAGAATAGTTAGATATTCTATATAGTACTGTAATATAACACAAACATATTATGTGAACAAAAATTTTTGCCAACAACTAAAATATAACGTTTATACGCTCTTTATTAAAAAACGTATTTGTTCTTTCTCCCTGTTAGACAGGGTGTAATCCTTAACATAAGGAACACAAAAACAGATTAAAATTTCAGAAAAACCAATTTTGCGCGACCAGGATGCACGGAAGAGTGACGAGAGTCAAACAAAGTACCTACAGCTGCAATTCATCAAGTGTTTAGGAATAGTATAAAACACTTAATTCAGAGTAAGGAGGTGACAGAACTAGATGAACCCACAGTGATGCGAGAGGTGAAATTTCTGAAGGTAAGCCCACCATTTGGAGTTCCTACGATCACCCGTGAGAGGATGTGAGGCAGGGAGAGCATTAAGGTGGAAACTCTATCCGGGGGTTGGTGGTCCTCAGATTAATCACATAGAGGGCCACGAGCGTAGTGGGATTTAAACTGTGAATATCCCTATTTTGAATTTAAGGGTAGTAAGCTGCCTACTATACACACAGAATCGTAATTACATGACATTGTGATGATTCTCACTGAAATGCATAGCTACACTGGATTTGTTTTTATGTTTATGGTTCCTGATATTTATTTTGTGCTGAGAGAGCAATATCTTTGTTTTACGTTCTGTTTTCCCCATGTATAGTAATCCTAATGGACATTTGAGCACATAGATACAATTTTTACTGTCACAAGTGGCCTTGTGTTTTAGTGTTTTTTTATATCTGCTATGTCAGTGTGTAACCTTGTCACCCTGTATCATATTACTACAATGAATGAAGTGTAAACACCTTTTAGATCCCTAAAATTCACTTCTGAAGTTAGACTTTTTTGGTTTGTTCACTATCTCTCTGTAACATTGGGTGATCTTCGAAACACATGTAGTGGAAAATCATTATACAATTCAACAAAATCATGTTCCTTCTGTAGCATTTCCCATCTTATCCTTTTTATTCTCTTGATTTAAGACTACTTGTGGAACATTTGAAGACATGAATTTTGATTTGACATTTCTGATAGACTTCTCCAGTAGTTGTGCTCTATGTTTCAATGCCACTCTCTGAACCGAATGAATCAATACAATGTTTTCAGTGTAACCACTTGCGTAGAATCGATTCACATATTTTGTGTTGTATTTCAGTATAATATGCCGGGTGTGATGCATTTCTCCTCAGTCTGGTAAACTGTGAAAATGGTAGATCTGTTTTTAGAGGTTTGGGTTGGAAACTTTGGGAGTGTAAAATAATTTTCCTGTTTGTTGGTTTCCTAAAATATCAGGTTTTGAAACAATATTTTTCTAGTACCCCATAGACATTCAAAACTGTTATGCAACATTTATCTATGCTGGAGGAAACTGTAATACTGTGAGATGCTTTTCAATCAAAACATTGATACAATCCTCCAATATTTGTACTTCTTCTTTCCAGACGATATTTATTTCCTATGTATCTTATATACATCTATAAATGCTTCATCCAGTTGTCATGATTGTAAATCAATTCTTCTTCCAATTTAGCCATGAAGATGTTTGCATAGCTGATGGCTCCTGTAAATGCCATAGAAGTACCATTTCATTGAAGATAATATTCAGACTGATGCTCTGATATTATTTGTTTGCATTAAAGCGGATTTCACGCCCTCAATACCTTCGTTATGGGTGTTGTTGACGCGTACAAAAATTCACATCAATGGTGCAAAGTTAAATGTCACTTTCATTTGTGATAGAAATAGTTTGTAATTTGTGTAGAAATTAAGTTGTGTCCTTAATACATGATGTTGTTTTCTGTACAAAAGGCTGCAAGAAATTCTTTCGTACCTTCCAAAAGGATAATGTATGGATCCATATGCTGCTACTATTGGCCAAAATGGTGGATTAAAAAGATTCTTATACACTTTTTGTAACATGTTTAAATATGGTGTCTGCTGACAAACCTGGATACAATAGACATCATGGTTCCATTAAAACTCTAAATTCATGAAGAACCGCTTGTACTGTCAGATCTTTAGATATTAAAAAGACTATACACAGAATTTGAACTGTACTATTCTGGAAGTTGCAGAAGGGTCAGATGAATGAGACACCATCAAAAAATGGAGGATTTTGTAATGGCTTCTTGTTATGTATTTTCTGATTAAACATTGCCACATGCATCCTTACCAACATGCTTAAATGATGTATGAGATGTTATTCGGGGGAAATGGTGCACAGGAGAAGAGATGGTATAGATGGTATAGAATCTTAGAGTTCTTGGACAGGATCCCAACAGCTGCCTGTTCTGTTGCCTTAGGCACATCTATCATTTGATAATGGTAAATAAAAAGCATTAAACTACTTAACCACTTCCACACTGTCCTTTACCATGCATATTTTAAGCCACCAGAAAGAGGAAGTAACAAGTAAGAGAAGGGTCAAAATGGTGTTATGAAACAATAATCTACTGTAGAGATAAAAAGTCGTTCAGGTTATACCAAGGCAGAGCATGTATGAATTGGTGGACTTGGAAGCTCGTGGATACGCAAATTCCAACTATGCATCAGTTTATAGGTAAGACTGTAGGCTTGAATTTGATAGAGTCTGCTGATAATAGTTTAATGTATTTCATAGACAGCAAAGGATAAGACCTGTTTTACAAACCCAAATTATTCCGCAACTTCCATCCTCCTCAATATATTAGTATTGCTAAATTTACTATCACCACCCTCTTCTACATTTAACTCAAGGTAAAACAGTAGAAAGGCAAAGTTCCAGTTTGTACACTCCGCTTTGACTTACAAATGTCTGACAACACAGAAACACTGTCAACTATTTCCTTGCACAATGTACATCGATTAGGCAATTATGCTAAAAGGCAAAGAAATCTTACAATAACTCAAAACCAAGGCACAAACATTGGCATCTTCCAAGTAAAAATTCTCACTCATGTGCCACAAAATTGAAACAGGATTCGGTGGGAACTGCAGTAAGCCGTAGATGACTTAGAACTCAGACAGAGACCCAGAATGCAGATCCTCAATCAACAAAATTTGTGGAGGAGCCATACTGCTAGAAACTATTCTGCTGCATAAAATATTGAGATCCCGGTCAGATAAATGTGGACGCTTTGCCTTTGTGGAACTATAAAATATGAACATGATCTTATTAGTATGTTCAATATATATGCCCAACAAAGAGGATTTCTTTTCTACACTCTCAGGACTCCTGGCCAAATTTGGCGCTCATGAAGTTTTGTTAGGGGATGATAGGATTAGTGTGTTAGACCCTATAGTAGACAAAACTGGCCCAGTCGATCATCAGAACAACAATGACAGAGCCATGCTTACGAATGTCTGTAGAGACTTAGGCCTGAAATTACATCATGGAGACAAAAAGTATACAGTTATTGCCAAGCCACATGACACTTAATGTTGCATCAATTTCTTTTACTAGAATCCTCATTACTACTTAAGATAGTCAGCTGCCATATTCACCTGGGAGGAATATCTGATCAAACCAGAGTTAGAGTTGGAACTAATACCCCTTTTTGCAACTTTATGGCCCAAGCAAGCATCTAAATGTAAGCGACCATCTGAGAAAAACAGCTGTGCTCTCACATTAGACTCAAGAAACTAGAGAATGACTTCAGGATCATCAACACAATCGTTGTGGGTGATTGGCAAGTCACCCTGTTGACGACTGCCAGAATCAGATACAACAAAATAATGCCTTTGCTGACCACATAGACTTGAGAAGTCAGTAAAGCACCTAAGGTTACAATACACAACCAAATCCTTCCCAGAATTGAGAAAATGTCTGGAAATGGAAAAGCAGCACTGAATGACTTCAAACCATATATGTGATTTATGAAGCCAGGCAAGCTGACTTTTCATGGCTCTGAGTGGCTCCATAAATCTGGAATCGCTGCGTTGCCTTACTGTGCACTAGGGAGGCATGCCCGGGTCTTTGCATCGGTGTTCTCACTCAACACCCATGTTGTTTGATGCATTCACAGATTTACCAGAACTGGTAAACCTGGGAATGGGCCAAAAAGATGCGCCTTCCCAGAGAGGCGTAACAAGGAAAAATATCTTTATTTCTCCTCGTTACTTCCTTTTCCTATATATGCTGCATTCTGAAGCACGCATAGAAAGAGGAATTTGCCTCTCAGGATTGTTTTTGTGCAGGAAGGAGGCGATACAAAAGAGGATGATGGAGGGAGCGTTTGAGCAAATCAAACACTCACCCCCAGTCAACTGATCTGGGTTTAATCCATCACCATTCTTTAGCTCACTCAGCCACCCCAGTTCAGACATGGCCATATGCAAATCAGCCTGACCCTGTGCCTCATGGGAACAGTCCAGCCCAAACTGCCAAGCCATGTTTTCCCTGGACTGGAAACAAGCATCCTGGGACCGGTTTCGGATTCATAATCCTCATCAGCCAGGCTATCTTGAATCCAGTGGCCAAGGGAGCAAGGGACTCACGTGTGAGCATACCCTGCCAACTTAGGGTGAACAAAGCGATACAAAAGGGGATGATGGACAGAGCGTTTGAGCAAATTAAACACTCACCCCCAGTCAACTGATCTGGGTTTGATCCATCACCATTCTTTAGCTCGCTCAGCCACCCCAGTTCAGACATGGCCATATGCAAATCAGTCTGACCCTGTGCCTCATGGGAACAGTCCAGCCGGAACTTCCAAGCCATGTCTTCCCTGGACCGGAAACAAGCATCCTGGGACCGGTTTCGGATTCATACTTCTCATCAGCCAGGCTATCTTGAATCCAGTGGCCAAGTGCGCAAGGGACTCACGTGTGAGCATACCCTGCCAACTTAGGGCGAACAAAGTAATACAAAAGGGGATGATGGACGGAGCGTTTGAGCAAATCAAACACTCACCACCAGTCAACTGATCTGGGTTTAATCCATCACCATTCTTTAGCTCACTCAGCCACCCCAGTTCAGACATGGCCATATGCAAATCAGTCTGACCCTTTTGTATCTCTTTGTTAAACTTACTAAGCCTGAGTCACACATAAAGGATGGGAAACCAGGCAAATTAATAGGGTGAGCCAGAGAGGAGCTATGGGTCTGGTTTGGCTCCGAGAGTCCATCCACAAGCCACACCATGAAAACATTTGGCATGGATGTTGTGCAACAAACATAATGTAAAAATATAATACTATATCTTCAAATTTGAAAAAAGTATATTTCTTTAACATGTGGAAGCGTTTCACCTTAGTACATCAGAATACATGATTGCATTGACAGACATGTATTAAAAGTGATAGTATTTAGAAACAATCATGTCTCTTTCCCCCCAACTACAATGCCATCAATGTTATTAGTGAAATAAGAGGCAAGTCAGTTGTCATGTAAAACCTAGACATGGTCTTGATACTTATAAGAAATGGAGCACCATAACAGTCTATTAAATCAAACATAAGAGGTGCTTGAACAGCACACATCCTGAACTTAAGTATTCAAACATGCGCTCATATGTGATAATAGACGAAAAGGAGGCTCTGTGAAAGTAAATATGTGCCTAGGATCACACAATTTAGACAAGCAGCAAAGTAAGTATTGATTCCAGGACATCTGGGTTCACATTTTGAAGAGCAGCCAATCTATTTCTTTATCTCTAATGTTTACCTCAAAGTTTATTGTTTTATCTTTCATTCTTGGCTCAAAACGAGAAAAAACAAAACAGCTATAACAGATCTGAGTCAAGGCTCCCAGATCCACTCACCAAGCTAAGAATGCATTTATTTTGGTGGGTGTCACACCCCAAAAAACTCCTCTTGAAGATACTCCCCTATCAAAATGAATTTCAACAAGCTGACCAAAGTACATGGGAATATAGGGGAAACAATCTTTACAACGAAACTATTACATCACACTACATTTACAACGCAGGCATTACATCGCAACATCCTTTACAATGCATGCCACTACAACGCATCCATTACATTGCATGTCACTACAACGCATGACACTACATCGCATGTCACTACAACGCAGGCGTTACATTGCATGTCAGTAAAACGCATACCATTACAACGCACAGTAGCCCTACACTATCCAACACTTACCCTACTGTTGCACCCCCTGGAGTTAGAATAGTAATTTTTAGCCCTGCACTATCCAACACTTACCCTACTGTTGCACCCCCTGGAGTTAGAATAGTAATGTTAACCCCTACACTATCCAACACTTACCTTAAATGCAATGTAATGGTATGCGTTGTAATGTATGCGTTGTAAAGGTATAATGCAATGTTTGGAATGCGTTGTAAGTGTAGTTTTAAAAAAATCGTAGTGGTAAGCGATGTAAATGTATGCATTGTAAAGGATGTTGCGATGTAAAAACTGTGCTGCAAAGGTATGAATTGTAAATGTATGCATTGTAACGTCATACATTCAGTATATAGACAGCCTACTCACTGTTCAAATACCGATATTGTACCAGACAGGCCATGCTACCAACATCTCCAATGGGGCACTAGCTCTGCACATGGGGGAACTATATAAGCGTGAAATCTGGCCTTTATGGCCTACTAATCAAACATATGTTCTCGCCCCCTACAATCGAACATTCTCAATACCAGTGGCAAAGACTACCAGGCAGAGAATAGTTTGTAGATGACTGGTCAAACTTGTTGTACTTGTTGTCCTATTGACATGATCAATAACTCAGAGAGACTAGACTAAAATTCCTAAATTTTGAAATTCTTCATGACTGGCACTGATCTCCTATGAAAATAAACAGGGCCAGATTGCTCCTGCATGCTGATTGGTGGGGATGTAACAAAGCTGTGTGTGACAATCTACATATTTTCTGGAAATGTCCCAACATACAGGCTTATTGTTCAGACATTTGGCATCAATTGCCAAATACACATGGCACACTCATGCCACCTTCAGCACACCTAGCCATAATATATGATATGACGGAGGTAGTAGAATTCATTACTGGTAGTAGATGGTAATACTATTAGCGACAGTCGTGATTTACATCTATAGAGCTTTAACCATAGAGGCAATAGAAGGATGAATGGCTGAAATGTGCTGGATAGTCTCATGCAAGAGCATTGGTTACACAATTAACAATCAACTTGATAAACCATGAACATATATGTCTTCCAATCTTGATATCATATAGAAGTGGCGGCTAGTGATCCTTGAAAGCAGTGAAGCTTAGTACTGGCCAGAAGTTATTCAAAATTTGCCTTACTCATACTCAGTCCCTCTCACATTTACTCTCTACCTCCTCACTTACACTTACTCACATTATCTCACTTACTCATTCTCACTCATACTCACACCCACTCAATGTTACTTACACACAAATGTCCTTATAATCACTAGTTCTCATTCTCACTTACTAACTCACACACACTCGCTGATTTTGGGACCTGGTGCAATTGCACCTGCTACACCATTTATAGCTACACCTCTGGCTCACTTTCACTCTCTTTCATAACCTCCAATCAATTACTCATTTTAACGCACTTACTTCCTCGTTTTCACTTATTCATGCACACTTTCAAGCTCAGAAATCCTAACTTCTGTGAATACCAAAAGTAGTAAGTTTAGCATTTTGTCTTAAGTTAGTTCTGTGAATCGGCCCCTGTGTATATAAGGACACTACGTCCATGCTGACGAGTAGATCCTGATTTTCTGTGAATGGTAATTCTTGAAGTTTATTGAGGAAATCTGTTGTGTCCTGAAGGAAGGATTTCACTTTCGTCATGAAGGGTTTGAGAAAAAAGTCTACAAATTTTGATATAGGTTCAAACAATGACTCGCAGCCTGAAATTATAGGTCTTCCAGCGGGTGTACTTTCGTCTTTGTGTACTTTAGGAAGTACATAAAACAATGGGGTTCTTGGGTGTTTATTTTGTAAGTATTCGCGCTCTTTTTTACCTAGAAAGCCCTGTTCAAATCCTTTATTCAAAATGGAAAATAATTCATTCTGAAGCTCCAGGGTGGGATCTTTTTCAATTTTCCGGTAACATTCTTTGTCCATTAGTTGTCTGTTGGCTTCTGTTATATATTCTGTTGTCCCCCAGACGACAATGGATCCGCCTTTGTCGGCTTGTTTATTAATTACATTTTCGTCCTTTTTCAGGGAAAATAGAGCCTCTTCTTGTATTTTTGTTAAGTTTGGTTTAACAAAGCCTGATCTTTTCTTTTCTTGAGAAGAAATAGCAGAGAGTTTAGTTTTTCAAAAGTGGTAACCTCTTTTGGAACTTTATCTGCAGGCGGACAGAAGTTTGATTTTTTCTTTAGCCCCGTTGTTTCCGTATAGACTGTCATTTGTTTATCTGCAAAGAAGGTTGTAAGACGGATTTTTCTACAGAATTCAATAAATTCTGATTTTAATCGAACGAAATCTGTTGGTTTTGTGGGAACAAACGTCAGGCCTTTTTCTAAAACGCTTATTTCTGTCTCCATGAGTATTTTGTTTGACATTATCGATAGTCATTCCTTGGAACAATGTTTACAGTCTTCCCCATTTGTCCTTACAGAACTCTCTCAAAAGACAAGACAACTCAAGCACTGCAGGTATTGAATGAGTGTGGTACTGCCTGAATGTTAAGTTGAGGCTCGCTGAATATTTGACATTTGATAGTAAGGTTCGCCTAATTTTTCTTTTTCAGATTCAGTTCCCCTTGTGGTTCTGATGAAAATCCTGCCAGCAATTGGGATTAGAAACGTGTCGACCCCTTTTGTCCTTTCTATTTCGGCTATTCATTCTTGAAAAGTTTGATGATCTTAAAAATTGTTAGATAGCCTATTATTTGGAATACTTGTGAACATTATATTGTGATAAGTGCCCCGCCAAATTAGTACAAAAAAAGTGTGAGGACACTTGTACACAGGTTTTTACATATCTTGGTATTTCCCCTTTTTCCTTTCTTTTCCTTTTTCACGTATGAGTTATGGATGGATTGAATGTTGCACATTATGATACTGATCACTGAGATTGATATTTAAAGGAAGTGTGTTTTTTTTCTAAGTTTTCTCCAATTTCTTAACACTCTTTTTGTACATATCACTACATATCCTTAGAATTAAGAGTCTTCTCCCCTTCCCCTTGTACATTTTAGGGTATTGTTTGACCTGGAGTAATTGTCAAACATTGATGTTTTGTCAAAATAAATGAAACAATATAAAAATAATTGAACATAAGAATAAGCTAATAAAAAGTTGTTTGAAATGAAAGCCGGACTGAAATAGTAGTCCTTGCAGGCAAGTTATATATCTCTTATTTTGCAGAAATCAACAAAAATACTGAATAGTAAACACAGCACGGCGCAGCCAAATGGCTTGCGGCACCATTCTGCGTTACTTTCTCATAAATAAGGCCCAAAATATTCAAGTAAGAATTGTTGCAAAAAAAAGAAAATAAAAGACAAGCAAGTCCCGCTACGTGTCTTAAGTCTTTGTGAGTTTCCATGATCAGGTTCTCCATTAAGGCTTTAGGCAAAAGTCATATTTTTATTTAGGTTGCAAGTCCCTGTTGCCACACAAATTAGTGCTTCAGGGACCAGAGCTGGCTTGAAACTGGAATAACCCCACTTGGAGAGGCGAGAACAAATACACTTATGGACAATAAACTGGTAATATAACCCTACTGAATCAGTTACTTACCTATGGTAATCCTCTATCTTCTGGATATTCTTAACAGGAGATTCCTCACCTTGTGAATACCCCAAGACTGAATCCAAAAAATCTTCAGATTGTTCCTGCATGTCGGCAGGTGGTGCCATCTTCCTCCATTCTAGGTCTTACCTCGAGCTGCAGATATGATGCCATAGAGTTGCATATAGGTGCCTTCTCTGCTTTCTGTTACCAATGTATTCATTGATGTCCACACCCTCAGATGCTGAGCATGACTAACAGATTGAGATCATTGACCATGTGCATAATCTATTTTGGGACCCTAATAATCTCTTCCACATAACAGGAGGAAGGCAGGTGGTGAGGAATATGTGAATAGACAGAGTATTAATCAGAAAAAGGGTAAGACGCTTATTCTTCTGATGGATCAAACTAACTGCATATCGATATGAAATCAATTTATATCAAAGCAATGTCTCTTCCAAGATTTGGGTATCAGCAGAAAACTTTACACCAGGATGTCCTGAAGGACTGAGAGGGCACAATTACCCTCCCAGCAGCCTTGAAAATCAAAACAGCAGCGGCTAGTATGGACACGAGTGAAAGTATGGATAAATGCCCATGTGGCTGCCTGGCAGATGTTCAAAAAAAGAATACTTGAGCCAAAACTATAGACTTAGCTTTCGTCCTAGTGCAATTAGCCCTGAGGTCTCAGGAGGAATATTCTTGGCCAACACATAACGCATATTTATGCAAAGGACATCCCTTTATGATAGTGTCCATTTCTGAACTGCTTACCCTTACGTTGTGCATCAAGCATTCAAGAAACTGCTGACCATCTAATCCACTTGCTAATCCTTTCTATGTAGAAACTGACAGCCTGCTTAGTCTGAGGGGTTCGCTAGTAAATCAGTAACGGGGGGTGATGTAGAGGCACCAACAGGTTTGGAAATTGAAGGATACATTAAGGGGGCAAGATATTCTGGTGCAATGGGGCCAGATGATGTCCCATTAGCCATAATAAAACAGGACCGTGAGGATTGGGCACAATTTTTATATCCTTTGTTTGTCCATTGTTATAACACTGGGGACATCCCGTACTCCGGGAAAGGAAGTATTATAGTCCCGTTATATAAGAAGGGCCCAAAAAACTCCCCGGCCAGTTTTCGGCAAATTTCCCTTTTAGACGCAACGGGGTAACTGTTTGCGAAGAGTATCCTTGGCCACTTGCAAGAGCGGGTATTCGGAAAAAATCACATACCTCTGGAACAATCGGGGTTCCGCAAGAATAGTGGTTCACTGGATAACATTTCTGTCCTGCAAACTTTAATCGAAAAATATCCCGTGGGTCAGGGGTCCCATTGTATACAGCATTTATAGATTTCTCCACAGCGTTCGATAGGGTAGATCGGGGGATGCTGTGGAGGAAATTGGTCACTATGGGGATCCCAGGAAATCTTCTAAGATTAATAATTGCACTCCATTCTTCGACGTGGATAAAAGTTTTGTTGGAGGGAACTCAAGGCCTCTCAAAGAAAATATGTACACACAATGGGTTGAAGCAGGGGTGCCTTCTGGCCCCTTTACTCTTTTCTATCTACATCAATGATTTGCCATGTCGGGTAGGACAGAGTAAAGGGGACCCACCCCAAGTAGGTAACCTAAAACTAAGTTGGCTGTTGTATGCAGATGATGCAATAATAATGGACTTAACACCAATTGGGTTGCAAAGACGATTGACAGAACTGGTTAGGTACACAGAAGAGTATTTTAAAAAAAATAAACATTTCAAAGAGCAAAGTTATGATTTTTAGCTACCACGGTTGTAAGGTTAGAAAAAATTTGAATTGGTTTCTGGGAACTGAAAAAATGGAAGTAGTAAAATGTTATCCTTATTTAGGAAAAATATTTACTAACAGGTGTTCTGCTAATAGACATATGGACCATTGCAAAGGTAAAGCTATTTCACAAGCCTCTGCAATTAATCGCCTGTATATGCAATGTGGGAAAAGACATTTTTCTCACATCATATCAGTTTACAAAATAAAGATCCCATCGACTTTGAATTATGCTAGCGAAACGATAGATGAGTGTGAGTCGGCCAAATTTGAGAAAGTGGAAGGAAAGATCTGGCGCCAAATATGTAATTTGAATTATGCTGCGCCGATCGCGGCACTTAGGCTCGAATTTGGTCTTCTCTCTTCATATGTGTTATCAATGGCTGCCTGTTTGAGGTGGTGTAATGCTCTGACAAACGGATCCGACAATTTACTAAGGGTAGCATTGCACAGGGAAATATTTGTAAACATGTTAAGGAAAAGTGCAATTTTTAGAAATTATTTAAAGGCACTAAGCATGTTTAGTTTAGATATGGAAGGGGCAGCAGCTTTATGTAAAACATTGTTGAAGCATATAATTAAGAAGACAATATATGCGGTTTCTTGTGAAAGAGATCTGAAACTATGCTTATCGAATGGAAGGATGGACTGCATTGTCGGGAGCTCCATTGTTAAAAATCCCCAGCCGTATGTTTTATGGAACCTGAAACACGGAGTACGTAGAGTGATTTTGTTACTAAGAATGAACTTATTACCTATAAGAATCGTAACAGGTTCCTGGGAGGGTATTCCCAAAAATGAAAGATATTGTCACCAATGTAACTGTGGTATACAAGATTTGAATCACGTTTTGATTGTGTGCCCTGCACTCCATTCAATACGACGTAGATATCTAAGGAATGGTTTTTTAAAGTATAACATCTCTACAGCAGAAGAGGCCCGTAATTGTCTTCTGTTCGCTCCATCCGAACAGATGTGTTTTAATTTTTTTTGTTTTTTTAAAGAATTTTTAGATGTTTTTTAAGAGAGTAAGACGTTAAAGTGATTTGTGGGTTTATAATACTTCTACGCTAAACCATCTACACTGCTGCTAAAAAATCGTACAGAGCACTTACACTTTTGTATGACATGTTAGTTGCCTTTTTTAAGTAGATAATACCTCCTTGTTAGACCATCTACATTGCTGCTAGGGGAGGTTGGGAAATACTTTCCCAAAAAATCGCACAGAGCACTTGCACTTTTTATGACATGTGAGTTATTTTTTATGACATGTGAGTTACTACGTGTACCTTATGAGATACATTGCTGCTAGTTACTCATTGGTAAAGAATGTCCCGGAGGGGATCCTTATCGCATTAGAACTTTTTTAAGCACTGTTTAAAAAATTTCTGCTGCTAGTATTATTTTGGGATCATTTCCCTAAAAGAAGCTTTTTAACTGTTTGAGTTGCTTGATATATATATATTTGGATTACAACCGCAATTTAATTTCTTCTGTGTACCTCAACTTAATCGGGTTTTTGTGATAGTTCATAGTGTGTTCCAATCGAAAGAAGTCTGTTTATGTTGTAAGCGCATTTGCTTTGAAATGACGTTGTCCTTTGTAGGGCTTAGACTACTGAAGAAAAGAAAGTGTTTACTTTTAACTGTATGTATTTTAGAATACAATTGAACTTGTAATTTTATTTCGCATCTCTTTATGTAGGAAATTATGTTTTATTCATGTATTTTATGTGGAATTCTTTGGAATTCTAGATCATAATAAATACATTGAATTGAATTGACAGCCTGCTTAGGATCCATCCAGCATAGCCTTTCTTCCTTCTTAGAGGGGTGTGGTGTAGCTAATAACACAAGGGTTGTGATGGACTGCCCTTCATGGAAGTGGGGCACAAAAAAACACACAAAAGGTGATGGGCGGATGCTTGCAATAAGTCTAACCACTGGCAATTGCTCGAGACAGCCTCCCAACCCATCGTTCTTTTGCTCACCATGCCACCTCAGATTAGACCCTGCTATATGCACATCAGTCTGGGACTCTGCTCCAAATGGAACTGTCCAGACCCAACTGCCAAACAAACCCTCTCCAAACTGGAACACAATCAACACAAGACCAGTTTGGAAGGAAGAGTACAACCAGGCTCAGACGTAAAGATGTATGTGTTCTAAGCATCAGCTAGTCAGGGAAGGAGGCAATGTACAGAGGATAGATTGACAATGCCTAATGCTCCCTTTTAGAATGCCCAGAAATATTTGCAATGAGAAACACGTTCTTGAGAACTAGGAGTTCATGGTACAGCTATTCAGAGCACAAATCAAGAAAGTGGGCAGTAAATTGAGATTCTACTGTGGCATAATTAAAGGAAAAGAAGGAATCATATATTTGAAAGGCATTTAAAAAATACAATCACAACAGGTGATTCAAAAACATATGACTGATCAGGCAAACAAAGGCAGACTGAAAGAGTCAATAAAAAACCTTTAATAGTGTCCACAGCAAAGCCTTTCCATGATGAAGACAATACAAATAGAATGACATCACACAATTTAGCCTGAAGAAGATCAAGCGCCTTCTCCTGTACCAGGCGACGAACCTAGAACAACGGTCTGTGTAAATCAACTTCACGGAAAGATGGTGAGCGGCCATAATGACATCTATCACATATGATGAAGATCAAAACCATTTAGCTGGACCCATTCAGTCTCATGGCATGAAGTTGTAAATTGGATTGGTTCAAGAGCAGTACTATGCCTTTGTGCTGGAACATTGGATATTCTTAAACAAGAAGCTGTAAGAGAAGGCCAATGCATTCTCCTACTGCTATTGGGAGGACCAGACCACTAGAATTGGATGCACTTTGTCCTGCTTAGATTTCTTCAGGACCTGTGGAATCAGAAGCACAGGTGGGAATGCATATATGAGGCCTGAAACCCTTTCCAGGTGGAGGGCATCTACTAGAGACCCTTGAGTAGTTAAGTTTATAAAGTAAATGTGAGGCATTGAATATTTCATCAGGAGAATCAAAATGATCTTCCAAGGGACACCCCACCTGGCATAGATACCCTGTGGTTCCTTTGGATGCAGATGCCATTAGTTGTAATATGCAAGATAATGCCTGGTGAGCTCACCCAAGTTGACAGACTCTGCCAGTTGACTCACCATCAGTGAGACCTGATGAAAGTCCAGTCACTGCCACATTCTTGTTACCTCCAGACACAGATCAAGGGGATCCATTTGATCCTACTTATTGTTTATTCATAGTGTTGTCTGTAAGCACCTGGATCAACCAGCCTTAGATGGAAGGAAGGAATACCATTAGAGCCAGGAGGATGGCACACAGCTACAAAAAATGATGTGACGGTGCTGCTCCCTGGACAGCAGAGACCCTGGACCTCCGTGTCATCCATGTGTCCACCCCAGCCTAAAGCGGATGCATCAGTTGGTTCTGAGATGTACAAAGGAGTAGGGGAGATCATCTTACACACATCTACAGCCGACCACTGAAGGTTCCTGGCAGCCTTTAGTAGATCCAAAGCCTGTTTCAAGGCATCAACAATTTTGGACCCACACAGACAAATATTCAATTGAAAGGAGAGCATAAGTTAGCAAGTGTAGGGCACCAGGTGCATACAACTTGTTAAGAAACCAAACAGTCTTCAAACCATCAATGATGGGATAGTAGCTCTCATGTGAAATATGAGGACCAAAGCATGAATGTCCTGGATTCTCTGCAATAGTGGGAATGCCCTCTTGGCAATCATAACAAGATCTCAGGATGCTGAGGTCCAAAATCGCAGGTCCCCAACCTTCTTGGGATCCAGGAAATAACTGGAAAAGGAATCCAGCCCCTTCTCGGCCTCTGGTACCATCTTGGTGGCACCAAAGGCAAGCAACATCATCACCTCCCGGGGCAGGATAGTGGCATAACCTGTCAGAATCTGCATGAACGAGAGGAGGTGAACAGAGAAAAGAAACAGCATAACCATGCTTAAGAATTTGGAGGTCATGTCCCAATGTAATAAAGTGTCTGCATGGTAGAAAGTTCTGGATTTGGATCCCTACTGGCTTCAAATGACTTAGTGAGGGGAAGCTAAAAGGAATTGATGGCAATGGCTCAGGACATGGAGGAGGAGGACTGCTGCTACTGTTAGTGACTTCCACCATCCCTGCCTTTGGAGTCACAAAAAAATGCTGGCGTGGATGAGTTGTGAGGGCTGCCTCTGCCAATAGGCCTGACCCCTCAAATATCTCAGCAGAATTGGTGGGCAGGTAAACATAGTCTTGAGGATTGAGCCAGAGCTCTGCTATCCTTAAAATGTTCTAGAGCAGAATATGCCTTCTGCCCAAAAAAACAAGACCCATCAAAGGGCATGTCCTTACGCGGGGCTTGAATATACTTACATAACCCAATGGTATGCATACAAGTATGGAGTCTAATGACTGCACTAGTGCTCAAAGCCAGGGACATAGGTTCAGTAAGCTTCAGTAAGCTTCAAGCAAATCAAACTAAATCTCACTCACCATTTCATAGAGGGTATGGGTGTAGCAACCCTAAAAACAAACATAATTGAAAGATTGGAAAGCTAAGCTATCAGATGAAAAGACTATTTCACTCATATCAGCTATCTTTTTTTAATTCTCTGTCTAGTGGAGACATGCAAAAACAATGGATTGATTTTACTCATAGAGGCCTGAACTGTAAGCTCTCAGGAGTAGGATACTTCATCAGGAATGTTGAATCAACTGGGGTGGGTCTGTTGTTGTCTTGTATTCAGGCTCCCTGGCCCCAGAGTTGAACTGAGGGATCCCAAACCATCTTAAAGAGCTGCAGCATGGCCTTCTTGAGGCTTCAGGCAGCTGCAGAGTCGATAATCCTCAATCCAACCCAATGCCCCTCCACGGACACCAATCTCCCAAATCCGTTGTTTCAGAATACCGTGGAAGATGGTGTCAAACACTGCGGAGAGGTCTAGGAGGATGAGTACAGCTGAATCGCCCCTATCCACCGTGAGTCTGATGTTGTCAATAATCTCCACTACAGCGGTCTCAGTGCTGTGTGCGGCCCGAAAGCCAGACTGAGAGGAATCGAGGGCTCCACTGGCTTCTATATAGGCTGTCAGTCGGTTATTCACAAGAAGTTCCAACACCTTCCCAAAGAAAGGCAGCAGTGATATTGGCCGGTAGTGGGAAGGTAAAGTAGGATCGTCAGATGGCTTCTTCAGGATAGGCTTTACTTGGGCCTGCTTCCACTTGGAAGGAAACTCGGCTTGCTCCAAGGAGGCATTAAAGATAGCTGTGAGGGGCTCAGCTAGCATAGGCATAATTTTTGTGCAATGTCGTGGCAGGAAAGGGTCCATTGGGAAGCCAGACTTTATTCTACTAAGACCTTCAAGAGTCTCCTTGACCGTAATTGGCGTGAATTTTGTCAGGTAGAGACCTTGATTCTCAACAATCTCTCTGTGGTTAGGGCATGGGTGACTACTATCTCTAATAGTTTATTAACAAAATCTGTTTTAGTACCCGGGGGTCTATATACTAATGCAACCCGTCAGTTATCTAAACTGGAAAGCTGTATGTTCACAATCATAATTTCAAGTGTGAGACAGGACAGAGATTCTAGTACCTTAATCTTAAAGGGGGATCTGGCTGCTATTGCTAAGCCACCTCCCCTTTTCCCCTCCCTATCCAGCCTTGTGATCAAATATTCAGAAGGAAAGGCTGCCACTACGTCTGAAGCTGCCATGCTGTGGAGCCAGGTTTCTGTAAAGAAGCAAAGTTCAGGCATGTCTGCCTCAAGCAAGCTCCATACCTCCGTGGCATGTTTGGGTATGGAACGGGCATTCAGGTAGAGTGCGAAATAATCGTGCGTTCTACAGGATCATTCCTAGCTAGTGATTTAGACGAGCTAGTTAGAAAACTGGTCTCTGTACTACCCTTTATAATGGATGTGGGAAGATTTCTATGCGGCTCCCCGAAGGGATGCTTCTCAGGGAGCGTCGGTGACTGTGTAAGTTGGGAGCTCGAGTGTAGCTTAACAGCTCTACCTTGATTCCATCTCTTTAGTTCCCCACTAGTATAAGTTAACATTGTGGCTCTGTTGATCTCACAAACTGTCCTCAGTATATAGCGGGTATCCTACAGAGATCCGGGCAGCAGGCAGCGGTCTGGGGTGGACGGGCGCAGACGGGCTTGCCTCTGGCGCGCCTTCGGCGCGCCGCTGCGCGCGTCCTCGCCACACAGCTCTTTACATTGGAAAGGGGCGTGGCCAAGAGATGATGCTGGCCAATCCAATCTCTTATGATGGTTCCAGTATTCCTTGTCCCTCCGCAACAAACGGCACATGCCGTGGCGGAACGGGGACGGGAATATAGATCAGCCCGGGCACACAGCAGAACAGGTAGGATACAAATGAACAGTAAAAACAATTTAGAAGATGTTTAAAAAAAAGATGAAAGAATTACGTGCCTCTAAATCAGACACACATTTGTTTCAACTAAGAAGCATCATGCTGGCCCCAGACGTCAGCGTAAACAGCGAAATCAGACATTAAGAAATGCCGGTATCTTAGCTGCGCGCGTCCGCGCCACACAGCTCTTTAAATGTGGAAAGGGGCGTGGCCAAGAGATGACGCTGGCCAATCCAATCTCTTACGATGGTTCCGGTATTCCTTGTCCCTCCGCAACAAACGGCACACGCCGCGGCGGAACGGGGACGGGAATATAGATCAGCCCGGGCACACAGCAGAACAGGTAGGATACAAATGAACAGTAAAAACTATTTAGAAGATGTTTAAAAAAAAGATGAAAGAATTACGTGCCTCTTAATCAGACACACATTTGTTTCAACTAAGAAGCATCATGCTGGCCCCAGATGTCAGCGCAAACAGCGAAATCAGACATTAAGAAATGCCGTTATCTTAGCTGGGGTGAGGAGTGTGACAGGGAGCGTGGCAAGGGTAAGGAGTGTGACAGGGTTGGGGAGAGTGGCAAGGGTGAGGAGTGCTACAGGGTGTGGGAGAGTGGCATGGGTGAGGAGTGTGCCAGAGTGGGGAGAGTGGCAAGAGTGAGGAGGGTGTAAGGGATAGGGAAAGTGGGAATGGTAAGGAGTGTGACAGGAAGCGTGGCAAGGGTAAGGAGTGTGACAGGGTTGGGGGGAGTGGCCAGGGTGAGGAGTGCTACAGGGTGTGGGAGAGTGGCATGGGTGAGGAGTGTGACAAAGTGGGGAGAGTGGTAAGGGTGAGGAGGGTGTCAGAATCTGGAAGGATGACCGGGACTCGGGAAAGTGCTTTGGACTGGAAGGTGATCATGAACCCGTGCACGGAAGACACTGTGAGGTTCGCAGGGGCGGGGAGTGTGTTAGGGGCTGGGAAGCTGACAGAAAGTGGAAGGGTGACAGGAAAAGGAAATGGTGAAAGGGATGGAAAGGCTAAAACGCAATGAGAGTGTAAAAGTACAGGAAAGGTGACCAGGGACCTCAAGGTCACAGAATTGGAAAGGCTACAGGAAAAGGGAGGGTGGCAGGGATGTGAGAGTCAGCGGGAGAGGTCATGTGCTGTCACTTTCTCTACCCCATGCCATATTTAAGCATTTACTGATGTCACATCACCT
Organism: Lissotriton vulgaris; assembly: GCF_964263255.1. Taxonomy (NCBI): domain Eukaryota; kingdom Metazoa; phylum Chordata; class Amphibia; order Caudata; family Salamandridae; genus Lissotriton; species Lissotriton vulgaris. The sequence continues at coordinate 80,363,523 of NC_141698.1, read as the reverse complement.
CTGATAAGGAACATCCTGAGTACTCACTCCAAAGAGAGGAAGCGTGTGTAGAGATCCTAGGGCCCTCACCAATGCTAAATACCTGCCAACAAGCGCCTGCCACACACCTCTGCTTTCTAATTCGCTACAATCCCTGGTTCCCAGGCCCTGGATCAGCAGATAAACACCTGACCCTAGAAAACTGCCCCAATGTATTTCTCACTACACATCGGCCAACATTACTCCTCCACCTAATTTCTCACCCACCAGACACCTACACTTCTACTTCCACCTTAATATTGTCTCGCCACCTCCCATATTGGTCATTACCAACTTTTACCCTCAGACTAGAGACAAGACGGGATTTGCACTCTCCTGCTCACACCACACACACTCCTTCACTACCCTACACTTCTGCCCCACCTCATTTATCATTTACCACCCACTTAACTCCATACTACTGTCCCACTTGGTACTATTTGCCTTTTCACACATCTTCAGGAAAGCACTCAAAAACCTGGCTTTTTGACTGAGCGGAGCTGCCCCCCCCCCGCCCTCACTGCCTTAAGACCCTCATAGGTGAGTAGCGCACTTACAATTCCCTGTTTGATCTCTGGCCCCAATTCATTCATCACCAACTTGCAATATAGACTCCAAATTCCACCGTAAAACTACTCAAATGCCTACCTACCTGCTCTCTCCCGAAAGAACTCAGGGGCCGATTCACAGAACTAACTTAAGGCAAAATCCTAAACTTACTACTTTTGGTATTCACAGAAGTTAGGATTTTGTCTTAAGTTTGTCTTAAGTCAGACTTAAGACAGACTTAAGTTAGGATTTTGTCTTAAGTCTGTCTTAAGTCTTTCTTAAGTCTATCTTAAGACAAAATCCTAACTTCTGTGAATACCAAAAGTAGTAAGTTTAGGATTTTGGCCCTTTGTCATTATCTGACACTCCCTACACACACCTCTGCTGCTCCTGTTACTACCACCCTGACTGCCACACCTCTGTCTCAATTCAGTCACAACCACCAATCCCACTTCAGTCACTACCCACCTGTCTCACATAAATTCTTACACCACCGGCCTGACCTCCACTCTCAAGTGCCCACGTCAACCAATATGAGCCTGACCCTACGTCCTCTTACCACATCGTCCCAGAACCCTGTCCATGTCTCATTCGATACTGAGGTATCCCTCTACTCTGCCTTACCCGTCATCATCTGTCTAGCCTCTTCATCCTCACCCGCTAGATCCCTGACCCCTATCACTTCCACCACCCGGGTTACAGTATTCCAACCGCTACACTGCTTGCAAAAGCTGCCCCAGCCTTACGAGCTCAAGAGACACCATGCAATAGGCAGCCCATGTTCCACTCTTTTCCATGACTATGTCACCTAGTGCTCAGCATCACCACATTTCCACTCTTGGCCCCACAATTCCTACCCCCAGTTGTCTATCCATCTTACTTGAGCCAGGGGCGTAACGCAAGCCCTGCAGCCTCTGCGACGTAGGGGAGCCCACATCTCTTCAGAGGGCCCCAACCCTCCCTTACGGCCCCATTCAGTGCGATATGGGAGACTCAGGGACCCCCTCACCAGATTCTGCAGGGAGATCCCCATCACTTTGTATTAATCCACTGACTTTGGCCCTTATGACCCAGAGGTCCTCCGATCTCTGACGCCCATCATTGTTCCCTCTGCCCAAACTGACCTTCAGTTCTCTCTCAGACTCACAGCAGCAGCCCAGGCCTGGAGACACTGCACCTGCTGCACTACCCCCCGCCCCACCTGCTGCCTGCATCATGACCCTGCCGGGGCCCTGCATTCTGTGGCAAAGAAAGAGAACTAACATAGTGGACTGCAATGCATTTACATTAAAATGAAAAAAAATACATTTGTTTGACTTGTCACTTTCACATGATGGACCAAGAAATTCAGATCCAAAAGGCAAGCTAGAGATGGCCTCTGCAGCCTTCGTCCACCTTTAAAATCAGTCACGCTACAGCCAGCCTTACTAAGGGGATAATGGACTTAATTATCAAGATGCTGATTTTGACAAAAAATTAAAATATAGATTTTTGTGACATTCTGCTGGGATCACTGACCTCATTGGTTAGTGAGCTCTATCTAGCCATCTTTTAACTAGTTTCTGCATGTTTCAGTCCAATATCAACTATAATATTTAAGGGATAAAGTACTCCCTGCTGTACATGATAAGGATATTGCAAGTCTGCGAGGAGTTCCATAACCATATAGAGGAATGAGACCGAAGGCCAAATTCCTTTATAAGGTTATGGAACTCTGAGGTGACTTGCACTATACTGATCTTGTAAATCAGGGGATACTTTATTCCATATAATACATGGTCATACCATTGGTGCGTAGCTCTTTCACATGAAAGCAAGCATGTTTTCAAACATGATGACTAAAAATAAAACCAGTAGTGCAAAATTAAACACACCAAAAAACCTGTTGGATATTTCTTGCAAACAAGTATTAGAAACAGTCCAATACAAGTCAATAAAAAAAAACTGCAGTAGCTCCAAATGTGTAGAAACATGCAGAAAGATTGTAACTTTTCCCTGAGAAGTACAACAAATAAACATATTCTTTCTGCTTTTCACTGTAAGTTATTAAAACGGAGCAGAACGAAAAGCAACCTTGCTTTAAAGAGCTGCTTGAATTATGCTCCATGACCGGATTCGCCTCACACCTTGGCTGCTGGCTCTGGTAGAAGGCATAGTGACACCAGAACTCAACTGTAATAACTTATAATAGTCAGTGAAATCTTTACTATAGTCTTATAGCCCGCCGTAACGGGCTATACCGGCTATTAAAGGCCCGCAGAATCGTTAAAGGCCCGAGCCAAAGGCAAGGGACTTTAACGAGACAGCAGGACTTTAGTGGCCGGTATAGCCCTGCTACGAAGGGCTATAAGGCTATTATAACATTCTGCCACTAGAGGGCAGAATGTTCTAACAAATTAAACAAAGGGTTCTCGAAGCTCGAGGGAATATAAATCCCCTCGAGCTTCGAGAAGCCTTTGTATAACATTGGAATTTTTGCTCTGCTGGCCTTTACCGGCCCGTAGAAGCAGGGAGCACTCAATTGTCTGCAATGGAGCTCCCAACATTCCAATGTTCTAATAACTTATAATAGTCGAGTGACACTTTACTTATGATCTATGACTGGGTGCGTCTCAAGTCAGCAATTATAAAGAAATGAGAGACTGCTCTTGTACAGGGATTGCAGAATTTCATGCATTATAAATATCTACTGTAGTCTCGATTTAGTTAATTATGTCTACCTGGACGCTTCCCACAGTGGGTGTACAGCTTGAGTTCTGTGATAATAATATATTCATATGAAAGGAATCATGATTCTAGGGATTATTCAGCCGCCAGTGTTTTGCTACCTTCGAACACTGATCTTAGTGTGCCGCCATCTTAGGTTTCTCCTACAGCTTCACTTGATGCAGTGTTTGATGTGTCTAAGCATGGGCGAATTTTGCGAATTCGCGATCCGCGAATTTGCGGATTTGCTAATTCGCGATCCGCAAAATTCGCGAATTTTTGGATTTTTGTTTGTTTGCGTGTTCGCGGGGTTTTTTGCGTGTTCGCGGGGTTTTTTGCGTGTTCGCAGGGATTTTTGCGTCTTTGCGAGCCGCTTGCATAGCGAAGTTACCCATGCAGTCGTTTATGGGAGAGGGAGAGAGAGATAGATAGATAAATAGATAGATAGATAGATAGATAGATAGATAGATAGATAGATAGATAGATAAAGAGAGGGAAAGAGAGAGGGAGAGAGAGAATGAGAGAAAGAAAGAGAGGCCTGATCTCTGAAGGGCCAGATTCCTGAGTTGCCCCTACAGAACATACAGCTTTTTATATTTTAGCAAAATGCATATGAAAATTGTGCTGTAAAGGTCTCTTTTAGTTTAACCCCTCCTGACAACTCAAAATGGGTGTATTTGCCATCCTCTCCCTTCTTCCTGTTTTTTATATCTGTAAGTGCTTCCTGATGAGGTTTAATTCCTTGGACAGGTGCCTCGTTGCCTACTTGTAACTATTCTCTGACCCTGCTTCAAGGGTCAGAGCAGGGTCAGAGAATAGTTGCAAGTAGGCAACGAGGCGCCAGGAAGCAATTAGCAGCAGGTGTCCAAGTTGAAGTTAATTTGTTTGTAACCCTTTTGTAAAAGATTACAAAGAAATTAGGTTCAACTTTTGCACCTGCTGCTGTAACCCTTGCTTGGCTGAAAATTCGTCCCCGCTGATTCGCGGATTTTACCGCGATTTCGCGAATCGCGAAATCGCGGAAAATCCGCAAATTCGCCCGCGAAACGGATTTTAAGCCCACCCTTAGATGTGTCACAGATCTGTCTCGCTCCATCCATGAGGACTGCATTGATCTGATAATAAATGCACTGACAGCAAAACACAAATGTATTCTAAGTGTCTTTGTTTAGCCGCATGTTGTTTTAGTCTTTCCCAAGTCTGCACTAGAAGCTCTTTAGACAACAGTCCCCTAACAAAGCGATCAGCAAGTGAATAAAGATCCCTTTACTGCAACTAGTGTAGAGTGACTAGGTTTTGAGACCAAAAAACGGGACATGGCAGAAATATAAGTAGGACTAAAGCCTTTAGTCTTACTTTTATATCTGGCCTATCCCGTTTTTTGCGTAGTCTTGTAAATATGTGCCTATATACAAATGGTAGACTTGTAAACGTATGTGCACACACACACACACGCACACACACACACACACACACACACACACACACACATATTTACAAGGCTATATTTACTTAAATTATCTGGCTGCAGGACCTCCACCCTAAGCCCCCTGCCCTTCTCCCCACCCTGTCTCCCCCCTGCTGGGAGCATGCAGCCAAACTCCTCTTGTGCTGCCTGACAGAAAAATAATAAATTTTATTTTTTCAGTCTTCTGAGGCGCCTGTGTAAGGAGAGCATAACTTCCCATTCTCCTTACAATTGCAATTACTTGACCTTTGTCCCCAAAAAACTAGGACATTTATTTAAAATGAAAAAAATGTGTCAGGGCCGGGACATCTGGTCACCCTAAACTAGTGACCCGTACTCTGGGGCGTGCTGCAGGTCAAGGGCAACACCGTTGTTCTTTAAAGACATATTACAAGTCAATCTCGATGGCTCTTGAGGTAGATAATTGCTTCTCTCAAGATCTACTTACAGCTCTCAAGGTCATTCTATCAAGGTCATTCCATCTTCTCAGTCTTCCTCAACCTTTGTGAAAACAATGGAGCTGAAAGTCAGCAGGGACATCGAGATGCCTCTGATGCACGCTTTATTGTACAATGTCTAATGAATGCATATGAAACATTAGTCATGTTGGGGCAATTTCAGGGCTATGCCGAGGTCTAGAGACTGTGGTACAGAGTGGCATGCATAGATTAGATTGCACGGTTCACAAAGCATTAAAAGTACATAAAGGTTAGTACATAAGAGTGCCCCCGCGACAGAGCCAGGTATGGCATTAGGACTGAGGAGCACTAAACACCATTCTTGCTGGACAGGACTTTCAGGACAGTGTTCAAAGCTGAAGGACACTGGAAGATGGGAATAAGGCATGCAGCGCTGTCTGCATAGGAGCGAGTCACCCTTTGCCGCAGCGGCCTCGCCTCGTCTAACACAGTTTGATGGGCCTCATCTAGGAGGCACTAGGTGCCCCTGAAGTCTAGTCTGCAGGAACTTTGTCCTGGAGAAATACTAATTGCTTCCAACTACACCAGCTCCTCCCACAGACACAACAATGTCACCTTCTTGTTTCTGCTTGGTACAAGGGATGGGATCTTCAGAAATCTAATGGAATTGATTAGATTTGCTCTATTTTAGTTAACATGTTAATGGACCTTTAATGGAGATTGACATTGACTTTCCAATACAAGATATTGAATACTTATTATAAATATCCAGAACATCGATTGACACCTGATCATCTTCCCTTCTACACCAGTACTTTCTCTCTCCAGGGGCCCCTAGGTATTTCTGCACCTGGATTTAACAATATTGTGGCTATCAGTAATTCCAGGATGCAGGAATGCTCTAGTATTCCAAGTGGGATACTCAGTACTGCCTTAAAAAAGAGGATTTACCATGGGAAATGGTGTTTCCACACCTAATGCCAATGATAATTCCTCTATTTTGGTGGTTTCCAAACAAAAGATTTCATCTGCTTTCCGTTGGTGTAATGTCTCGGGGCAGTAAATATCTAGGGCCTCATTTATGAGGCTGTGCGTCACTTTTACGCCACTGGTGCGTCACTTTTTCTGACGCACCAGCAGCGTAAAAAATGTGCCTTGTTGCACCATATTTACAAAGTGACGCATCTAGGTAGATGCGTCACTTTGTAAACCCCTGCACTACATTATACCTACGCCAGGTATAATGTATGCAGGGGGGGCGTTCTGACGCAAGAAAGGGTCATGGAAGTGACGCAGTGAAATCTATAAGATTTCTCTGCGCCACTTCTAGGACACAAATGCGTCAATTTCTTACGCCTGCCTTACTGCAGGCGTAAGACTGACGAAGGCCCTTTTACATGGGGCTTGCCCCATGTGAAAGGATACATTGCTGGAGTTGCGTCACTTTTGTGACACACTCCAGCAATGCGTCACTTTCGCACCATACAGATACGTCAGAAATACTGACGTATCTGTAACTCCTTGCGCCATGATGCGTCATACTGTTAATATGACGCATCATTGGTGTCGCAAGGAGGACGCGGTGAAAAGTGACGCATCGCTGTTTTCACGCAGCGATGTGTCACCTTTCATAAATGAGGCCCCTAGAGTCTGAGGATGCATTCAACTGTGGGTCTCAATTCTGGCTTGTCTTCACTTTGTTCCTGTTAGGTTACCCTTGAGTGAGTAACCAAAAATACTGGGGCAGATTTACGAGAAAGTGACTCAGTGCATTCCGCAAGCCATTTGGCTGAGCCGCACTGAGTCTCTCTGAGAGCACAGGAATGCAATATATTTACAATGATATGCCGTATTCCTGCGCTCTCCCCTGCGCTGTCGCACAAACAGCTGCCATGCGCCGGCACCCTTGCACCATGGTGCAGGGATGCCTGCGCCATGGGGATATTGTTTTTGTGCAGGAAGGGGCACCTTCCTGCACGAAAATAATCACTAAGGACATTTTCCTCTTTCAATGTGTTCTGTAGAATGCATCAGGCATTGAAAGGAAAATACGAGGAAAAATGAAAACATTTCTTCTCGATGTGCATTACTCTGCCTCTGTTGGACCGACGGGATCGGACGTGACAGAAACATCTTTCCGACCGCCACACAGCTGCCTGCCATCTGTATGGATGGCGGGCGGTGAAGTTGGTGAAAATGGCGGGGAGATTGGGGAGAAGGCATGCAGGCTGTTGGTGGTGGTCTCCCCGCCATTGTAATCAGGCCCTTGGTCCCATGATCTGGCCTGCACAACATCGCGGTCAGGGTGAACTTGTGACTTTGTCCCAATCTGGCTTGACCAGATAACCACAGGGGTCGCTGTGTGCTTTTAGACAATATTTTCACTAAATTGTTCAAATTACACATCCCTGGATCTGCTGATTGGATTGTTGTTGTTTCAGTGTCAAATAATGTACTACAGTTTACTAGATTTTTCTGAATTTGTCTAGGATGTTTCTTGAGTGAGTTGTGTTTACACTTTCTTACTATTGGAAGTGCTGAATACATTATTTACACATTCCCTCTAAGTTAAGACTGACTGCTGTATGTTAAGTTACAAGAGGGTAAATCACAGATTAATTTGGGCTAGGAGCCTCTGACATAGCAGCACCTGGAACTGAAGAAAACCTGCCTAACATATCTACAGTCAGGAATTGAAACTAAGATCACCCTGGAGATAGGAGTTCCTCTTTGAATTAAATTCTACCCTTCTTTTTACTCCCTCCCACTTCTACCCTTTTCCTCCTTTCTTATGATCACTCCAGCTCCAATTTATTTATTTATTTAAAAAAATGTTATATAGCGCTGCTGGACCCGGGAGTATCAGAGCACTTTACATAGTGATGACACATGAACAGAGCAAGAACATATTCAGTAAAATACACAATTAGAAATGAACAGGAGAAATTAAAAGAAAAAGAAATTAAAATGTACAAGGTGGTAAGTTAGAGAAAGGGGTCAGTAGAGCAGAGTAGAGGCGGAGCAGGGGGAGTTGAAGATAACCCTGAGGAAGTGGGTGAGGAGGGGGTTGGGAGGGATGGAAGGGAGAGAATGTTGGGTGACAGGGAGAGAGTGGTAGAAGGGTGATGAGGGAGTTCAAGATCAATAAAAAATTAAGAACCCCAGTATTTATTGAGGAGTAGAGATTTGAGCCTCATTTTGAAGAGAGGATAGGAGGGGTTGCAGCGAAGGTCTGTGGGCAGTGCATTCCAGATAGTGGGTGCATTACCCGAGAATGCACGAGATTGGGTCTTTTTGCATTTAAGTTTGGGAGGGATAAGGACAAGGGAGTTTGTACTTCTCAGTGATCTAATGCTCCCTGCTTTTTGTAGTTTGCTTAACAGGTAAGAGGGGGTGTCTTGGTGAAGAGCTTTATGGGTAATGCAAGCAATCTTGTAGGTGGAGCGACCTTCGATTGGGAGCCAGTTCAGGTTTTTGAGGACAGGGGAAATGTGGTCGAATTTTCGACAGTTAGAAATAAGTCTGGCGGCTATGTTGAGGACAGATTTAATTGGTGCCAGGTGGACTTTGGGGGTGCCTGCCAGAGTGGCGTTACCATAGTCAATTCTGGATAGTACAAGAAATTGTACGACGTTTTTGAAATCATCAGCTGGAATGAAAGGTTTAACTTTTTTGAGGTGGTGTAAGGTGGAGAGAGCACTTCTTGCTGTATTTTTGATGTGGGGGAAGAGAGTAAGGTTCAGATCATTGCTGATACCCAGGGATTTGACCGTATTGGAGGTGGAGAGGGTGCAATTAAGGGCTGTGATGTCTTTAGTCCAGTGTTGAATAGGTAGGGAGTTGAATTTAGGGGTGAAAAGGTTAATTTCGTTTTTTTTTAGGATTGAGTTTGAGATGATTAAGTTGGAACCAGGCTTGGACTTTCAACAGAGTGTCATTGAGGTGAAGGATGTCATTGTGGGTTTTAATCTTGTAGTATAGTTGGCTATCATCGGCATATAGGCGGTAACTGATTTTGGCATGTTTGAGACTGAGAGTGAGGGGTTCCATAAAGAGGTTGAAATGGGTTGGAGAGAGGATAGATCCTTGGGGGACTCCGAGAGCGACAGGTTGGGGTTTGGAAAGGCAGTGACTGAGTTTAATTTGTTGGGATTTGTTCTGGAGGAAGGAGGTGAACCATTGGAGTACAATGTCTTTAAAACCAAAGCAAACTTTTAGGGTGTTCAACAAGGTGGGATGGTGTACCGTATCAAATGCCGCCGAGAGATCCAGGAGGATTAGTAGGGAGGATTCGCCCTTGTCAAGAGAGCGATGAATGTCATCTGTATTATTGAGCAGGGCTGTTTCTGTGCTGCATCCCTTTCTAAACCCAGATTGGAAGATGTCAAGTAGGTTGAAGGAAGAGATATGGTTGTCTAGCTGTGACAGGACACTTTTTTCGAGGGCTTTAGAGAGGAAGTAGGTTGGAGATAGGGCGTAGATTGTTCAGATCTTTAGTGTTGGCAGTGGGGTTTTTTAGAATAGGGGAGATTTGACCTAGCTGAAGGGAGGCAGGAACGCAGCCAGAAGAAAGAGAGGAGTTGATGATAGCGGTCCAGGTTGGGGCAATGGTGAATTTGAGTTCTTGAACTACATGGGCGGGGAGGGGGTCTTTAGAATGTGAGGACGGTTTGAGTTTGGAGATGATGTTAAAGATAGTGGTTTCAGAGGTTGGATTAAATACACTCCATGACGCGTTATTTTTAGGAAGGGAAAAGGTAGAGGAAGAATCCTGCAGGGTGAGAGAAGGGAGGGGTTGGGTGGGGTCGGGGTGCAGGGGGGGAGGAAATAAGTGAATTGGGAGTGCTGGGGGGAGAGATTTGGATGGGAGGAGGTTGATAGGTGAGAAGAGAGAGGGAGGGGGAAGGAGGTGAAATGGGCATATTAGGTAAGGTGGGTTGGGTGGAGGGAGGTTGGAGAGAGAGAGGAGGGGAAGAGAAGGATAGTTCAATGGAGTTGACTTTGTTCGAAAAGAAACTGGCAATTTCTTCACATCTATCGACAGAGGCTGCACGTTTAGGAGGGCCAGAGGAAGTTTGTTTTTTAACAATGTTAAACAGTTCTCTGGGATGGTGTCTTGCCTGGTCAAGTTGAGACCGGAGGAAGGTGGCTTTTTTGTTAAAGATATGTTTTTTGTAATGTGCTCTGTTGAATCTCAGTAGGCCCAGGTTTTCAGAGGAGGGATGATTCCTCCAGGTGCGTTCAGATTGTCTAAGGGTCCGTCTTTCGTTATTGAGCTCAGCATTGAACCAGGACTTTGGAGGGATGTTTTTTTGCTTTTTTAATTTAATGGGGGCAATTAGGTCAAGGGAATCAAGAATGGAATTGTTATAATGATCAGTGAGATCATTGGTGCTAGGGGGGGGGGGAGTAGGCGAGTTTTATTTGCCGATTCCAGTTCATCAGGTGGGATGAGGTGAAGGTTACGAGTGGGTTTCATGGGAAGAGTGCTTATAGGGGTGGGGAGAGTGTGGGGGCAGTTCAGGGTGAAGAGGATGAGGTGGTGATCAGACCAATCAACAGGTGTTATATTCAAGAGGGAGGCCATATCCTTGTTTGTCAGGATAGCATCTATGGTGGCACCTTTGATGTGAGTGGGGTCTAGGCAGAGTTGGGTCAGGTCAGTAATGTCAAGGGATTTGTTAAAAAGGGAGACCGCAGGGCCATCTTTTTTGTTCCAGTGGATGTTGTAGTCACCCAGGAAGAGATTTTGGGGTGAGAGATTGAAGCTTGGATAATAAGATCAGTGATCTCTTCTGTGAAGGGGAGGCAATTTCCTGGGGGGTGGGAGATGGTGTGTAGCCGAGTGGTGGGAAAGCCAGGAAAAGAGAGGTCAGCGCAGAGGTATTCAAAAGACGAAGGGTCTTGGAGTAGGACGGGTGATATGTTGAGTTTCTCCTTAAAGATAAAGGCATGGCCTCCTCCTGGTTGTTTGATTCTGTCCTTCCTGATAATAGAAAAGCCTGGAGGGATAAGCAGGTCGAGGATAGGGGTGGAGTGGGCGATGAGCCAGGTTTCAGTAAGGAAAGCGATGTCAATGTTTGCACTGAGAATGGTTTCCGAAATCTCAGTTGGGGGATCTACAGTTTATCAACATGCAGCGAAGGGGAGAGGAGACCGAAGGAGGGGTGGGTCGACAGCGGGGGATAGAGCTAAGTAATTGGCGGTTTCTAGGGGATGTCGGTTGAGGGGGGAGTCTGTTCGTGTTTAAGAGAACAGCTATTATGGATGAGCATGGGATGGTAGGCGAGGATGGAGAAGGGGATTCAGGGGAGTTAATAAGAGAGTTAGTTCCCAAGATTAAGTTGCAAGTATCGAGATGAGGGGGGGAAGAAGTGTTACAGTTGCTGGGTGGGGTGCTTAAGGGGTAATCATTATGCTTCGCTCGGGTAGTGAATTTACAGGGGAAGAGAGGGGTGTTGGTGATGGCTGATACAATAGGAGGTCTGTTAGGTGGTGGTTTGAGAAGAGTGTCATCTTGTGGCGGGATGGTGTAATTTGACATCATAGAGGTGTGGACAGAAACAGACGGGTGAGTTTTAAGGCAGAGAGAGATATCAGTTCTGAGTGAGGATAGTTCTAATACGAGGGACGAAAGTAAAAGTTCGAATGTAAGGAGTGACTGGGATGGAATTGAGGCGTAAAGTGTATCGGATAAATTAAAGAGATTGGTAGGGTATGGGTTATCAAGGTGGGGGGAAGCATTGGGCGGAAGGGGGGGAAAGCCTGGAGGGGGGAATATAGTGAGGTGGTCGGACATTAATAGAGGTAGGGGATATATCAGAAGTAGGCGTAAGGGGGGAATTCAATTTACTATGGTTGTTAATAGAGGTGGTGGGTATATCGGCGGTAGGCATAAGATGACCAGCTTTTAGAAGACCGATAGGTGAGTGAGGTGGAAAGTCAGTAAGGGGCGGAGTGCATGGGGGAAAGTGGGAAGAAGGAGGGGACAGAGGAGGGTACATGGTGGGCGTCGAATTCCCTTTTATCACTCCCTTTTTTATTACAATTTCTGCAGCTGAATTCCCTTTTATCACTCCCTTTTATCACTTTTTACCATCCAAATCTTTTTCATTCATCCAAGAAACGTGAAAAAAAGCCTGAGAAGGGGTAAAGAAGCAAGGTCTGTTATTATTCGACTGGAAAATCGCTCAAACTGTTTTAAGTTCCACTAGCAAAATATTCCAATACTGTGTTCATAGTCTTTTTCTCTGAATTTCGCTTGCGTTCATGCTTGTACCGGCCTGTGTTTTTTTATTTTAATATTAGACCGATTGTATGAACTGGCCCTTTGCTGCCTCCATTCTTTGTAAACCTTATATGCGGTGGTTTTTGAATGAGATATAATAGTTTAAATTGGCATTGATTGTGTATACTGGAGGCAGTTGGTGACGTTTTTCCATCCGTTTGGATAATACAATCACATTTCTCCCCTTTAAGCATCAGTCGAGCTGCTAAGCTCCAAACCTGTGCAATTTACATGATTACTCTTTCAGAACAGCGCAATTGAGGCCTTCCCAGAGGCAGACAATTCTGACTTAAAGAGGGTGGATTTGCTGAGGAGAAAATACGCAGTGAAGGTTAGCAGAGGAGGAAAGGTGTGGTGCTGGGATGAAACACTCCTGAAAGAACATCCAGGCTCGTTTTTTTCTTCAGGATGATGCACAGAACTACTATTTGTAAGAAAATAGGTGCCAGGGACCTCGTCAGGAGGCCACTGCAGCTTTCAACACCCATTGCCTCTGCTACCAATGACAGTACCAACACAACTTCCAACCGGTATACAGACAAAATATTGAGTAAAATATATCGAATTACATAAATATCGACTTCAAAATATAGAATGGACAAAATATCGAATGGACAGAATATAGTCAGCAAAAATATCGAATTTAAGGTAAGTAATGTAATATTGATTTTTATAAATATAGAAAGTATATAATATAGGTTATTAAAATATATCGAATTTTTTATAATATCGAATTTTTTTAAGTGTTTTGTGTTATTATATGTGTGAAAAGTGTATTTTTTTGTAATTTATTTTAAGTAATGAATTTTATGTTATTTAATTTTTGCGTAATTTAATTCTGTAGCGGGTTGTGGGTTTATAGGGGAATAGGGTGGGAAGTAATTTAATTATATTAAATAAAATATTAATTTTTAGAAATTATTAATTATTTTTAATTTAATTTTGTGTTTTAGTTATGTAGCGGGTTGTAGGTTTATAGGGGAATAGGGTGGGAAGTAATTTAATTGTAATTAATTGAATATGTTAATTTATTTATTGGTATTTATTTTGAATAAATTGTTAATTCATTTTTAATTGGTAATTAATTAATTTTAAATTGGTAATTCATATTTATTAATTGATTAATTGATAATTATGTGAATTTTATTAATTTATTTTCTGTAGCGGGATGTGGGTTTATAGGGGAATAGGGTGGGAAGTAATTTATTTATAATTAACGAAATATTTTAATTTATATTTTGGTATTTATTTTGAATAAATTGCTAATGAATTTTTAATTGATAATTAATTAATTTTTAATTGGTAATTTATTATTGATTAATTGATAATTATGTTAATTTTTATTCATTTGTTTTCCGTAGCGGGTTGTGGGTTTATAGGGAAAAAGGGTGGGAAGTTACTTAATTGTAATTAATTAAATGTTTTTATTTATTTATTGGTATTTATTTTGAATTAATTTGCAATTACATTTTATTTGTTAATTCATTAATTGTAAATTGGTAATTAGTTTGTATTAATAGTTAATGAATTCTAATAATTAATATTTTTTTAATTGATTAATTATGATATTATATTAAATTGGTATTTACCTTTAATACATTTTTTATTGGTATTGATATTTATTTTATTTTTATTAATATATTTCATATTTACTTTCCCTACTGTTGCACTCTCTGGAGTGGGGATAGTAATTTTTACCCCTAAACTATCCAACGCTTTCTCTACTGTTGCACTCACTGGAGTGGGAATAGTAATTGTTACCCCTACGCTATCCAACGATTTCCCTACTGTTGCACTCACTGGAGTGGGAATAGTAATTTTTATCCCCTACGCTATCCAACGCTTTCCCTACTGTTGCACTCACTGGAGTCGAATAGTAATTTTTACCCCTACGCTATCCAACGCTTTCCCTACTGTTGCACTCACTGGAGTGGGAATAGTAATTTTTACCCCTACACTATCCAACCCTTTCCCTACTGTTGCACTCTCTGGAGTGGGAATAGTACATTTTACCCCTACGCTATCCAACGCTGTCCCTACTGTTGCACTCACTGGAGTGGGAATAGTAATTTTTACCCCTACGCTATCCAACACTTTCCTTACTGTTGCACTCACTGGAGTGGGAATAGTAATTTTTACCCCTACGCTATCCAACGCTTTCCCTACTGTTGCACGCTCTGGAGTGGGAATAGTAAATTTTACCCCTACGCTATCCAACGCTGTCCCTACTGTTGCTATCACTGGAGTGGGAATAGTAATTTTTACCCCTACGCTATCCAACGCTTTCCCTACTGTTGCACTCTCGTGAGTGGGAATAGTAAATGTTACCCTCCCGCTATCCTATGGTAAAAATATTGTATGTTTTTTATTAATATCATGTGAATATATATATATTCTTTAAAAAATAAAATTGTATGATTTTTTTGTTAAATTAATTATTTTATCATTTTAAGGTTATTCAAGTATTTTTAAGTATTTTTTAGTTATTTTTTTAAAATATTTTATTTATTTTAAATTACTTTTAAGACATTTACAAAAATTCGATATTTTGACTAACTATATTGTTTTTAAACAATATTTTTGATTCGATATTTTTGTACTTACCTGTTTGTAGATATTTTTGTAGTCGATATTTTATCCTCGATATTTTTGTATGCCTCTATTTTGGAATCGATATTATTTCAGTGATCCCTTCCAACCATCCCACTCCTGCCGGTGTAACAATTTCAGACTGTTCCAGGCCACCCAAAGCTATATGTATGGCTTGGACTGTAGGTATTAGTCATTTTGAGGTATATTACATTATTAAATAAGTCTTCTTGTGCTCTTTACAAAATAAGCCAGCAGCGCCACCAAGTGGTGGACTGTTATAAGTGCCAGTGTTGACAGTTAAGTGCCAGGGCGCGCCCTGGAAACCAATGATGCCCGGCCTTATTCATGAAGACAGTACCACTATGAGTCTTATTCATTCTGCATTCATCTAATAACTTTGTTTGGAGGCTGACACCCTACTTGAAATTACCTTTATCCTTGCATCCAACATCCTTCTTCAACAGTGCCACTCTCAATAGAATGTTTTATTTGTCTCTGTAGAAGTTTATAGACCTCATTGGAGTCCCTCTTCTAAAATGGGACTTTACACTTGGTAAGGGAACAGGTTGAAAAGTATTTAATTAAGACACGTGCTGAGACAAAAAAAAATAAAATAAATATATATATATATATTTTTTTGCCACAAAGTGATCCTGCAGACGACGGATGCGCTCAACAGCGTGTGCTCGGCTTAGGGGTCGGATCATGACCCAAATTACGTTTTATGTCACAAAGGGAGCGGCACACCAAAATTCTGTTTGAAGCCTTTTAATCAGAGCTTCACCCCACCAAGGGTTGTTTTTGTGTGATTCGAGCTTCTCATAAAATACAAAAGAAAGAAAAACAGCAGGCAGGGCTAGATACTGGTGGGATTTGACAAGCAGTATGCTACATATTAAAAATAATCCCCCGTACCTCCGTATAATATAGCAACCTTGGTGCATAATGCAATGCACATTCCATCAGTGTACACTAAGGGGCTGAATCCGATCCTGGAAAAAAACGTCCAAACGTTTTTCATCCAGCACCATCGCCGTATGATTCGTACCCGTCCGTCCGAGTCGGGTAGTACTATCCGTATTCCCTCAATCCGTCCGAATCGTAGCGATCCGTACGTATTGCAAGGCTGAAACAGTGAACCGTACGACTCGTACACATGCCGTACGACCCGACAAGTACGATCCGGACCGGGGTATAAGGACGTGATTCGTACGGTCCACGTCAGGTAAGGGCAATTCGTACGGAAAAGCACACAATCATTTACACACCGTACGGTGCGTACACCCCATGATAACAGGGGTACGGAGCATACCCCTGAGATCTTGGGGTGTACGCACCGTACCCCGCTATCTCAGAGTGTACGCACCGTACACCCAGCGAACATGGGATACGGTGCCTACACCCCAAGATCGCGGGGGTATGGTGCGTACACCCCGTGATCGCAGGGGTACGCACCGTACCCCTGCAATCATGGGGTGTACGCACCGTACCCGGCGGGGGTGTTCCGTACCTGTTTCGGTGCGAACTCTGCTCTTACGGCTGTTTTCAGCTCCCGTAGTAAAAGGGTCGTACGGTGCGTACCCGACAAGACTGTACTTGCCGGGTCGGAAAAAGCAGCCGTGAACTGTACAGATGTCGTGTACAGCGGGTTCCGAGAGAGATTTGTACGAGGATTTGATTTGTACGGTCTCTGTACGATTCGTACGGAGTCCAGCTCCTGGTACGAATCTTACTTCGTCGTACGTACGGGGGACGTTACAGGGTACGATTCGTACGGGAAAACGCTCCGAACGGCTATTTGGAGCGGTTTTCCTGAATCGGAATCGACCCCTAGGTGAGTTGGTAAATATTAGCAATAGCCATCCTATGAGCTTTCTGGAGTGTGGCCGGTGTATCAATTACCAGGAGGTCTAGATAGAAGGAAATATGTGGGAGGGGAAGCATATATCTGTGGGTCTTGAAGACGGAGGGATCAACGTGGTATATATGTATAGTTGTGTAATGCAACAAAGGGGACTCCCTGCTATGAATAAAGCTTCCTAGATTACAAAAATGAACATTAGAAATTGCTATGGAAATTAAAGGGGGTGCAGCTCAGACACCAGTCACATCATGCATACTGTCATTCATCTCTTCTTGTATAACAAAGCATCCTGATTTCCCACAATAGTGGCACGAGATACTTAGCACAATGGTACAGAGGCTGAATGTGCTCCACGATACACGGAATCGGTTAAACATTCACTAATCATAACTTATAAATTCTTTAATTCTTACAGATAAAACAGTCAATAATATTGGTAAACACCCAATAGTTATTGCAATGGATTTAAGTGGCATGATACTTCTTGTCAATGTCCATGAGTCAGGAGATTTTTAATTACAACTCATGAGACCTTTATTGTAGTTGTTTATGTTTATATAAATGATGTGACTGGTGTTTAATATGCATCCACTTTAATTTCCATAGCAATGTCTTATATTGATTTGTGTAACCTGGTATGAATAAGAGAATATATTGAGAAAAAAGTATAATTGTTTTTAATGATAATTGCCAATAAAGATTGTCATACAAAGTTAATACATCTTCACAGAGCCTTAAATTTGGTATGTAAGCACTGATATATAAGTTAGGTTGTCTGGGGTTTTTATACAGTGTAAATACACGTATAGTTGTTAATTGCAGAAAAGTAGAGGTTCAATGCAGGTCTTATATTTGGGTGACCACCCTTGCCCCCAGCAACACACTACCAATCTCTTCACCAGTAATAGTGCCATGACCTTGCATATCCTGTATGTCACCAGAATCTCCCACACTCACCTTTTGGGTCATTGGGCACTTCATGGCCTATCATTGTAGGAAGTGCTGAAAGGACCTCTTTCAAAAATGAATGAATTGCCATTAACTTTGCGCAGAGGTTAGGCATCAGGCCACCGATGGAGATGCTCCAAATATACCAAGCCAAATGTATTAGTACAGAGATTTACAGGCTGGAGTTTGGGGTTACGGAGGGGTTGATGCACACTCGAAAGTTGAGAATGCCTTTTTAAGGTATTTGTTGGCAGTCCCGCAAGGGACCTCAACATTTATCTGCCACTCAGAAATAGGAATACCGTATATTACCGATATAGTAAAAGCTCAACCCGTTTTATTATGGCATTATATTTGGTCATCCCCTAAAATATTATTTAATCAGGAGGTTTGAAGGACTGTCTTGGTCTTGAAAATGTACACATGATTGGGTGGCTCATGTATGTGAAAAATTTCTTGTCTGATCTGGGCTTGTTAAACTATTATTACAATCCTTTATTGATAGCTCAGATCCCCAGGAAAATGTTTAAAAAACAGTGCATGAGTCACTTGGAGGAGGTTAGATTTGCCATTGAAGCAAATAAATGCTCGGTACAAAACCACCCAATGATGCAAATTGCCCTAACAATTCAACCATATCTAACGTTTAATCTGAGTGGATATGATAGGTTTGTCCTGACACGGTTCAGGCTGAATATATTTCATCATTTGGTAACCTTCCCCAAAATAAAAGATTGGGCCAAAACCTTGCCATCCTGCCTCTGTGACGAGGTATCATCTCAGACATCAATGCACATGGTTTTGTTTTGCAAATTCTATAAAGAGCTGAGAAAAAATGGATAATACCTATCCTAAAAATTTGGGGCTTGAGACAATGTCGCCCAGCATACCTCGCACTGCAATTCCTGGATGCGGATTGTTTCGCGAAACACATTGCCCAATTTTTAAAACTTAGTATTAGGCACAGAAAAAACATATAACAGAGATTGCTGCTGTATATTCTGTGCGTGAATAAGATGTTCTCCATTCTCGTTTTTAATCATATATTAGCTGTTTCCGAACATGTTCTCTCGATTTTGGCAAACCATTATTGCTGTAATGAACTTCATTGACTGAATTGAATTTCTTTTTAAATTATTTCTTGTATATAGAGAATAAAAATTGCTGTTTTTTAACCAATGCTTTTAAAACTGTACTTTTATGGTTTTTGCACTCTTATGAAAACCGAATAAAGGAATTGAATGAATGAATGAATGAATTGCACTGCATGAACAAGCCAGGTGTAGGAAGGTTGCATCTGGCAGACCACAACCAGCACAGCTGGAGGTCTCCCGCTGGCCCACTTGGTACCATGCCATTGGAGGGTAGTATGCCCATTGTAAGAACTTATAATGTATAATGTGAAGACTTCTGCTTGAGGACACAAGGCCTGTTAGCACGCAACAGAAGCACACTTTTTTTCACAATGGTGATGGTTTCTTCCTTTTTTCACACAACCTTTATTATTGATGTTTTTATGAAAACGGTTGTTTTTTAACTTTAAATGCTGTTCATTCAATTACTACAACACTAATGATTTTGTGATCTGGTTAAATTAGATGCTGTTTGTATAATTGCAATAATGTAACAATCACTGTGTATTTTGTGATAAGACTGCATCAATGAACTTATAGAGTCGTCTATGCATAGAGCAATTGTTTATTATTGATTATTTGTTTGAATCACTGTGTTGCCCCTGACGAAGGGACAAAGAATATGTCCGGAAATGCATTTGGCTCTCAACAACAGCATTTTTTGAAAGAAAGAAAAACAACATGACTTAATCTGTTTTTGATCATAGTTTGTTATTGAGATTGAAAACCACAGTAATCTGCTTGGTACTTTGTTAAGTTGTTTAATTTTGTTCTCATATCAAGCTGACAATCAACTTTTGGTTTAAATTAAACTGAAAATGTTTGACTATTATGATTTAAGTATCATGTTTAAACTGCTTTAAACATTTGTAAATATAATATTTATTTATAGTATTGCGTACCTGAGTCTAGAAGGCAAATTTGCTGGCTAGCCTAGATTTATACTATAGTACAGTTAATCAGACACAGCACACTGATCATTAGAACACAATTAACTTGATTACTTTAAATTATATTAGGAGTGCATAGACCACCCCCTTACACTCTTTCACAGTCTGACACACATACTGACACTCACACACACTCATGGAAGCACTTGAAAACCCTCTCAGACACTCTGACACGCACTCACAGACCCACTCAGACACTCACCCACATACTCAGACACCCACTCCGACACTCACACCCACTCACACACCCAGTGAGATACTACTGTAGCCATTCCCAGACCCACTCACCCACCCACTGAAAGACCCACTCAGACATTCTCACACCCACTCACAGACTCCCTGAGACACTCAGGCATTCACTCACATGCTCACTCTCAAAGGTTGAAGGCTACAGTTAAGAAATAAAATTTAAAAAACCCTAGAAATGTATTAAAAAAACAAATGTTTCAGGGACGTTATAGTTAGGAAATAACATAAAAAAACATAGAAATTCACAAAAAAACAAAGATGAAAAGAATGTTATAGTTAAGGAATAGAATGAATAAACCTAAGAAATTCACTTGGAAAAACAAAGGTTACAAGAATGTTATTGTTAGGAAATAGACGTAAATAAACATTAGACGTGCACCAAAAAAAACAAAGGTTACAGGAACGTTATAGTAAGGCTCAGATTTCACTCGTACAAAACCATTGAAATTCAGCAGTTATAATTAACTGTGCTAAATTTTACTTATGCTCCCGGAATGCATTGCTTAAGACCTTACATATTGCATCACCAATGAAATGTCAAATGACATCTCTGATGTCATCACTAATTTCATCATCCACAGAACCACTCACACACCCACTCACACCCCTATACAACCTCTTATATACCCACTCACGCCCACACAACCACTCATACCCCCATTCACAGACCCATACAAGTACTCAAACAACAACTCACTCTTCCATAGTACCACTCACACACCCACTCATGTAGCCACTGACACATGGAGACAGACAGTCACACACCACTTAGATCACATATGTTAGAAATAGTATCACTTGGTAGTACAAAAAAATAGTAGTTTAACGTATGCAGTAGCTTACTATATATTTTTAAATTTCTGAAATATTTACGAAATACACTCACTGGATGATGTCATCAGTGATTTCATTTGACATGTCATCAGTGATGTCATTAATGATGTCACTGACCATGCCATCAGTGATTTGATATGTGAGGTCATAAATAAGTAGCGCATTGCAGGGATGTAAATCATAGTTAGCTCAGGTAGCTATAACTGCTGATGCTGTTGTTGCTGCCAGTTATTGCCAGTTGGGACTTCAAGGGCCAGAATCTCAAAGTCTACTGAGGGGAATGGGAGTAAGCCTCATGATGAGGTACAGGAGTGCTGTATAGCGCATTAAGGATCCCTGTGGTGCAGGATGCTGTTGTTCAAACCAGTCATTGCCATTTGGGTCTTCAAGGACCAGAAGCAGATGTATGATGAAATAACGAATGCCTTCATCTAGCACATCTCAACAACACAGTTTTTGCAACACATTTACTATTATTACAAGACATATTTTCACCACTAAACACAATAGCACACAAATATATATAGAGTATTATTAAACATGTCATTACCATGCAGACCATTACCGTACATTACATCAGCACGCATACCGTTACAATGCATTGTTATAAACAATGCAGGACATTACTTGCAGTGGCAAAACGTTAAAATATTAAAAGAAATTCTAAAAACAACAACAAAAAAAGTACAAACTAATATTTTCCAAATCACATTCTACAATTAAACATCATAAATGAAGCATGACACAATATATCTAGGGCCTCAATTCGATGTCGGTCGGAAAGCCTCCAAACGCTAGTCAGAGGCTTTCCAACCAAAGTTAAAGGTTTACCTTCAAACCGCCGAATTATAATGTTGGTGATCAGAGTGTAAACTGGCCAGGTAAACTGACTCATTCCGATCGACTCAAGGAGCCTGTCAGCCAGTCGGAAACTGGACATAATCCCTTGAGGACAGCGTTTCCATGTCGAGATTATGATGTCGGTTTTGTGCAGCCCATCATGTCGGCCTTCCAATATGGAAAGGCTTTTGGAAAGTGACTTTGGGGGCCCCTAGCAGGGTCTCTTTCTCCCCTGGCCCCACGTATGTTGCCCTGGGGGGCACCAATGGTGCTCCTTTCACATCCCTGCACCCTGGCACACGTACTGAGAGGTGCCTGCAACACCGTGCAGGGATGTCTAAAAACTTCAATTTTTCAATGGGAGCTTGTGCTACGGGCGGTTTCGGATTGCCGCACAAGCTGCCATTGTAAAATGGAAGTTTGAGACCGCACCATGTGTAGTCACATCCTAATTGCTGAGTCGGGACCACTGACCAGAGGTCGGTCAGTTCTGCATCCACAGCAATATTGGTCGGAGGTAACTCTGACTCACATCGTAATGAGGTCCCCATTATTGAAAAAAACGCGCTCCCAAATACAATGTTTGCAACTTAATCCTACCTTTATTTTAACCCCTTATTTTCACCTTTACCAAATAAAAATGACCCTGTTGTACAACAGGAAGTGGAATAAAATTTTTCTTTAAACACACAAAATAATAAACTATATATCCACAATAAAACTCACTTAAAACCTACATTCCAATACAAATCTTTGTTTAAATTTTCATCTACCACACAAAACATGTATAAAAAGGGATGTCCACCATATTACATTCACTACTACACTGATTGTGTTCGTGACCACAAGGAGATTGTTGCTGAAGCAAGTCTTTAATACCACAAATTATACCATCTACCCGTATAAGTGGAACTTTCACAAGAAAATACTTGTATTGTACTAGTTATATGACATATCGATTAATTTATGTTTTCCTAAACTTACAGATTCCCCCTCACAAAATTTACAAAGGTTAGCTTACAAACATGTACTGGTTTCGTATATTTTAAATTATTTTATATAAACAATATTACCGTTTTATAAAATATTATGTTTCTAACATGTATATTTATGTAACTAAAGTAAATAAATAAAGTAAGAAAATATTGCAATATATCTTTTCCCACAAAACAATTCCTAAACATTAACTTAAATAACTATGAAAAAATAACTAGGTGTACACTTAGAAGCAAACTCCAATAATTTAGTATAACCAAAAATTACTGTTTTACATCCACCATCTTCTTCCCTCAGATTAAGTGGTTGCCAATAACTAAGATGAAAACGTACTATTCTAACACCATGAGATATGTCCCTTCTAGTACATGCAAAACAGTCACTATACCGTAAAATTACTAATCTAATTCCATAACCAACTTACTTCAAGGAAGGTGCTAGATTGTGCCTAAAAGGCAAAAGTACTACTCTTACTCCACCACATGCTTACCTAAGCGCAGGTTTTGGACAGAAACTAGTATTCAAAATTGCTATTCAAAACCATGTACTTACCTCAGGACAGGTGTTGGATAGTGACTATGGTCAAATTTACTATTGTAAATCCACTATATAGTTACTTCAGGGCAGTTGTTGGACAGTGACTAAGTGCAAAAATTACTATTTTATACTTATATCAGGGCAGGTGCTGGACATGCACTAGGGGGCAACATTACTATTGTAACTCCACCAGGTACTCACCTCAGGGCAGGTACTGAACAGTGACTAAGGGGCAAAATTACTATTACAACACCACTGGGTACTTACCGCAGGTGCTGGACAGTGGCTAAGGGCTCAATTACGAGACTGGTTGTCCATGGACCGCCATCCTTTTGGGAGTGCCGTGGTAGCAGTCTTCCAACTGCCCTATTACAATTAGGGTGGTCAGACCGCCAATCCCCCGTAGCAACAGCCAGGGAACTGCCGATCCCTGACGGTGTTACGACGGTCTTGAGGCCGTATTATGGTTGGTGGGACTGCCACAGTCCCACCAAGCATATTAGACGTTTAGTCTCAGACACAGTTTCCTCCTCCATTAAAACCGTGGTGGAGAGGAAATAAAGGGGGCCCTACAGGGTCCCCTTGTGCCTCAGGGTTATGGGGTTCATGCAGGGGGGCATAACCATTGCGTAGTAATGACGTAGTGGTACTCACATGCATGTTAAATATCTAAATCTAAAAAAACATTATAAACTCATACGTGGTAGGTACACTTGTGGTCAATATATAGGGCCTTATTACAAATTTGGCGGTCCAACCACCGTAGGACCGCGTCCGCCAGCAGCCCACAGTGCTGCTGATCCAAAGACTGCCATTTTGCGAGTCGACAATGGGGAGGCAGTGCGGAGGCGCGGATCTTGCAGCTCTGGTTAGTACTATTACCAAATAAATCAATGCTCTGTGCGCATTTTGACTTCATATGTGTTGGATGCACACATATGCATGATATATGTGGGATAATACCAAATACCTATTACTTGGGTTTGGCCCATATGTGGACAGCCCTGGCAATGGGTATCGGGTATGAACAGGACTCATCTGCAGATAGCTGCACACAGGGTCATAATGCTCGGAGTGAAGATCATGCTGTGAAGGGAGGACTGGGAGCAAGGGATTCACATTAAAAACTGCCTGAGAGAAGAACAAAGGTGTGAGTATGCACCCCAAATCCTTCGTCATCACCACCTTGAAGCAGAAGGTCGGACCGCCGTAGTCTCTTTGTGAAACAGGCAACTCGTAATACGCACGGCAGTGCAGCTTCTCTGTACCACCCTATTACCGGCGACTTTCCCCAATGGTGAAACTGGTGGTAGGCGGTCTGCTGGCAGTCTTGGCGGCCCAGCAGCGGTCTTCACAAAGCCAATCTACCCAACTCGTAACATTGTGGTAGGACCACCGAGCTCATCGCACTCAGACTGGTCCATGGGATCGCCAAACTCTTAATAAGGCCCATAGTAGTTGTAAAGCGTGGTTAAGACTTTGTTGTAAAGGTAAATTGTGGTTTAGACTGCGCTGTAAATGCTGTTTCCCCCAGAACTGCAAAGTCTGCTGAGGGGGGACAACGCGCTATATAGCGCATTAAATTTCTCTGCAGAACAGGATGCTGTTGTTGCCGCCAGTAACTGCCAGTTGGGTATTCAAGGACCAGAAGCTCAAAGTCTGCTGATGGGGTGGGAGTAAGTACTGTGACGTGCTACAGGAGCACTATATAGTGCATTAAGGATCCCAGAGCTTGGAACATGTACAGACCGCGTCGGGCAGGCCCGTCCTGTCCCTGCCATCACTCGGAAGAGGCTGGTCTGGGGTACCCTCCTCCAACACCCTCACTATGGTACTTTCGTGATAACTGCTGTTGTAGACTTTTCTGCGGGGAAGGCACTGAGGACCATATTATCTAGAAAGGGCGATACATTATCGCCGCTTTTATCGGCAGGAAACTGCTGCTAAAGCAGCAATAATGGGCTTGATTATATGCCCTTGTGAATTCCCATAGAAGCCCAGGTTAACACCAGAACCTGGGCTTCTATGGGAATTCACATGGGCATATTATCAAGCCCATTATCGCCGCTTTAGCGGCAGTTTCCTGCAGATAAAAGCGTCAATAATGTATCGCCCTTTTTTGATAATATGGCCCTGACTGCTTAAAGCAGAGTTATAATGGGGAATTAGAGAACAAATGTTAATGCCCCTTTACCTGCGCAGGGAACAACACTGGATGGATTTCTACAGTGGGCGGTGGGGTGATTAGTAGGGCGATAGACCTGACTAAAAGGCTGTGAAAACCATAAACAAAGTGTTACTTATGGGGTTGGGACAGGAGGACTGTTGCATGGATTCTCCGGGGTCACATAACTATGCTTGGGGTTATGGAACCTTAGAAGTAAGGGACTGAGTCATCCTACCACCTGAATACACATGAGGCTGGGACCGACTAGCTGTAGTGTCCCACTTGTCCCCCTACTCACAAAGGAACAAGCAATTAGACACCCCAGAGCACAACACTCCCACCAATCTCAGGAATCGTAGTTGCAGGACACACCCTTTTGCTGTCACACTCGTACTAGCCTCGTACAACCACCTCGTCAGATGACTACCTGTTCCCATCAGATACTGCATTGTAATAAGCGAGTTCATGGCGGTTCCGCCCCATCCCGTGCCCATGTTGAGGTTATGTAACGTGTGACTTGTGCGTGCAACAGGAAGAACGTATCGGGGGTATGATGTAGGTGAGTGAAGTCTGTATGCGTCATTATAATGTTCTCCGCGAAGAAGTCCCCTACCTGCGTGACTCCCGCCTGATGCCATCCCTGGAGCGTTTGTTCCGTTAGGACACCGTTTCCCCTTGGTAGCCCCAGCAGTGGGATAGAGGGAGCATAGGATGTTGCTGCGTTAGCGTATTTGACCGCTTTCTTCCAGTACTTAAGAGCTAGTGTCAGGAGGTATGGCGCCGTGACAGGTGTCCTGGCGTCTGGCAACAGCAGTCTGTGTATAGTGCCCCTATTCCTGTCTATGTCAGTCATGCCTATTTCGTGTAGGTTACGTCCCACTAGCCAATAGGCTAGCCATTGGAGTTGACAGGCCTAACCGTAGGCAATCAGGTCTGGTACTCTCAAACCGCCGCTGTCTGTGGGTAGCTGCAGTTTAGCCAGGCTGATCCGGCGCCTACCCTTTCCCCAAATCAACTCCGTTATGAGTGTGTTCAGGGTTCTGAAACAGGACAATGGAACTATGATAGGCAGATTAGTGAAGAAGTACAGCAGTCTAGGTAACACCACCATTTTGACAATTGCCACCTTTCCAGCTATCGACAGGGGTAGTGTGTTCCAGAATTGTATTTGCGTTTTAAGAGCAGTAATCGCTTTGCCCAAGTTACCATCCAAAAGGTCCCGGGCGTTCCGATACACCTGTACGCCTAAGTATTTAAAAGTCGTAGGTGCCACCTTAAAAGAGTGCGGCTCAAACCTAATATGTGTGGTGTCTAAGGAGGTGTTGAAGCCATAACCGTATGACTTCGATTCATTAATCATTAGTCCTGATACTAAACGGAAGTCTTCAAATATTACTGGGAGTGGATCTAGGCCTTTCGTCATGTCCTTAATGTATAAAATAATGTCATCAGCATAGGCCGAAACTATGTGGGGTGTGGAGTGTCTCAATACCCCTATTGCTTGCGCTAGTGCTCGCACCTTACTCAGCAAAGGCTCCAGGGCGATTATGAACAGTAACAGCGATAACGGGCATCCCTGTCGCGTCCCTTTCTGTATTTCTATTTGCGCTGAGATACACCGGTTAGTTCGAACATGCGCCGTGGGGTGTAGGTACAGTAGTGTTATCCAATCAATGTATTCCTGAGGAATGCCACATTTGCCCAGTATCCTAAACATGTAATCCCAACTCAGGGAATCAAATGCCTGCTTGAGGTCTAGGGAGATGCACCCTTCATTGTTATTTCTGGTACCCTCAAGAGTCATTAACTGGCTCAATCTCTGCAGGTTCAGGGCAGTACTTCTACCTGGTACAAAACCACATTGGTCTGAATGTATTAAGTCCGGGATATACTGGGACAATCTCGATGCCAAAATCTTGCTAAGGATTTTGTAGTCCGTGTTTAACAGGGACAAGGGCCTATAGTTTTCCAGTTGCAGTGCATTCCTACCAGGTTTGAGGAGGGAGACTATTAGCGTCTGTAATGTGGTAGAAGGTAATGTGTGAGAGTCCATCGATATGGTGTATAGCGTATGTAGGCGTGGGGCCAATATGTCAATGTACGTCATGTAGAACTCGGCCGGTAGGCCGTCAGTCCCTGGGGCCTTGTTCCTAGGTAGCGCCTTGATGGCCTGCCTGATTTCGGCCAGGGTTATTTTGCCAGCCAGTTGTTTCCGCTGGGCATCCGTGAGTTGTGGGATGGGTAAGTCCGTCAGGAAGGACTCCAGGTCTGTGTCTGACATCGGTGCATGTGAGCTATACAACTCTGTGTAGTATTCCTTCAACGTGTCGTTGATGTCCATTTGTGTCTGGACTATTCCCCCAACCTGTCCTTCACTTCTACTATTGGGGCTGCTGGCGGGGCGTTGCGCACCAGTCTGGCCAGTAGGGGACCGGATCTATCCGCCTGTGTGTGTTGCCTGCATGTGTATTCTCTATAGTCTATTACACGCAACTCCTCTAGCAGCTCCGCGTGCCGTATGTGAGCTTCCTGCAGTTGCGTCAGACTGCCACCTGCCCCTGCTGCCTCATTTTCAAGCATAGCTAGTGTGCCTTCCACTTCCTTAAGCTTTTCTAGTACTGAGTATTTAATGCCCACTTTTGTACTCATTGCCACACCCCGTATGGTCACCATAAAGGCATCCCATTCTATCTGACGGGACCCTGCTGTGTTGTGGTTCTCAACGAAATATCTGGAAATGGCGGCCCGCAATGTCTCCCTGAAAACAGAGGGCCCGATTCACAGAACTAACTTAAGACAAAATCCTAAACTTACTACTTTTGGTATTCACAGAAGTTAGGATTTTGTCTTAAGACAAACTTAAGACAGACTTAAGTTAGGATTTCGTCTTAAGTCTGTCTTAAGTTTGTCTTAAGACAAACTTAAGACAAAATCCTAACTTCTGTGAATACCAAAAGTAGTAAGTTTAGGATTTTGTCTTAAGTTAGTTCTGTGAATCGGCCCCAGAGTCTTCTAGCAGTTCAGGGGATAATCGCCAGGTCACAATCGGGGTAGGGATTTTTCCCCAAAGTAGTGATAGCTCTACTGAGGCGTGGTCCGACAGTGTTTTGCCCATGTGTGTAATCAGCTCAATGGACCCTGACAATGTAGCAGAGCATAGGAAACAATCGATTCTCGTGTGTAGTTTATGTGCTGGGGAGTAGACTGTGTATTCCCTATGATGTGTGTTTTTGATGCGCCATGCATCTACCAATTCCCAGCCATACGCCCATCGTGCTAGCGCTTCTGCTTGTTTCTTGCTCTCTGCTGCGTGCAACGGGGGGTGAGACCTGTCAAGATCCAGATCCAGTACTGCATTACAGTCACCACCAAACACCCAGACATGCTCAGCCCATTCTGATAACACCCCACTGACTGTATCAAAGAATTTCGACTGTTCTGTATTGGGGGCGTAGATACAGCCCAGAACTACCATAGCTCCGTCCAGCAATCCCTTAACAAATACGTATCTCCCCTCCCTGTCTATTCGGCGTTCCAGTTCTTTAAATGGGTCCGTATTTTTAATCCAGATAGCCGCCCCCCGAGAAAATGCAGAGTATTCAGTGGCATAAAATTGCCCCTTCCATTTCTTGGCCACCTTGGCGCCTTCCGCGCTGTTTAAGTTTGTTTCCTTCAGGCATGCAATTACCACCTGTCTTCTGTGTAGTTGAGCCAATATCCTATGTCGTTTATGGACTGACCTCATACCCCTTACATTCCACGTGCAGAGTTTATATATGTTAGTTGTCGCCATTACATTGATTATGCGTTTCTTGCTGTCTCGCCGGTGCGACCAGCCTGTGTGTCGTTGTGTAGTACATTTCGTGTGCTATCTTGGTGCGTAATTTCCCAACTATAAGGTCCCTTCCTTCTAACTGTCTAGGACCAAACAACAAAACCCAACAGGGGAAGAACCACTCCTTCATTTTGCCTTCGCCTGGGGGGCGTGCCCCTTCGTGCTGTCTCAGAGTCTTGGTCAAAGGTCTCTCTGTTTTTCGCCCTGATAGCTACATCGATCCCATGCTTTACTCCCCCACGTCAGAAAAAAAGAGTGTTTAGGCGTAGGCATACATTACCAACTCACGGCTCTCGAGTAGCTGATCAAAAGTCATGAGTCATCTGCGCTGTGATGCGAGGAAACAGCTGGAGGCTAGTGTCTGATTCCGAAGCCAGTATGCGTGAGCTTCCCTTGCTAAGTGTTTCTGCTTCATTCCTGGCATCGTGTTCTACTAGAGCGTCCGTCGTCAACGGCACCGTCTCTGTCTCTCCTTCCCTTCCATTCGGTGAACGTGTTCCAGGCACGCCAGACTCCGTGTCCTTCGGTTCCCCCGTTCCTGAACTCGTCTCCAAGTTGGCCCTCTCCTCCTCCTCTCTCATCGCATTTTCTATAGGATCTTGAGATGCTTTCGGCGAGAGCGCCACTTCAGTCCATTCCGACGCTTCCTCCGGTGTGTCGAAAAAATAGGACTTGTGCCCGTGTATAACTTTGAGACGTGCCGGGAAGAACAGGGCATATTTTAAGTTGTGCTCCCGGAGGGTACGTTTCACGCCCAGAAAGGAGTACCTTTGTTTCTGTACTGCCGGGGTGAAGTCCGGATATATCGAGATCGTTTTATTTTCGTACCTTATCGGTGCCTTCTCCCTCGCTGCCTTCAGGACTGTGTCCCTGTCTTTGTAGTGCAAGAGACGGGCTATTAGTGGGCGCGGTGGGGCCCCCGGCTTTGGCGGCCTCTGTGGTATTCTATGCGCCTGTTCCACACTGAACATCGGGGTGAGATCCTCGGGAGCCACCACCGTCTTTAGCCAGTCCTCGACAAACTGCGTCGGGTTAGCCCCCTCACGTCGCTCCGGAATTCCAAGAATGCGCACATTATTGCGGCACGAGCGTCCTTCCGCATCATCCACTCTGTCCCGCAATCCCTTCAGCTGACGTTCCAGGGACTCTATTTTCATGGAGTGCTCTGTTGATTGTGGGATCAGATCATCTAGCGCCAACTTGTGTTCCGTGACTTTGTCCGACAGTTTTTTGTGATCAGCCTTCAACAGAGACAAACCAGTTGACATTGTGTCCATCCTGGCCTCCAGTGCTTCCCTCGAGGCCCTAATTTCGGTCAGGATTAAGTCCAGTTTGGCCTCCTGCGACTCCATACCCGTTGGCGGGATCACTTCGTTATTGGAGGATGCCAATGGGTCTTCGGAGCTGGCTGAACGTAATGTAGCGTGCACCGCCGCGTCCGGTTGCCGGTTTTTCCTCACCATGTTGTGCCTCTCTGCGTTGTTCTTGGTGGTTCCTACCGCAGCGGTTCAGTGTACCCCCACTTGGTCTCGTTTCAGCAGTGCTCCTTGTACCTCCTCACAATTCCGAGGCGTCGCTGTGCGTCAGCTATGAGGATACTGGCACCTGGGCTTCTCTCTCCGTGACTCCGGTTGGCAGCAGCCGTCGTCCTCCGTGCCCTCCGTTGCCGCCGACCTCAGCCCGGGTCTTCCGCCTAATGCGTGTGTGTTTTTGTGGGGGATTCAGCGCCGGTTGACACAGGATATTTAGCTTGTTTTTAGCGCTTGAGACGGAGCGGCTCTAACTCGCGTCCGCCATGAGCGGCCGGTATCCACGCCCCCACAAAAATATTGTTAGCATAGTAAATAGTCCGTAAATCATAAATGGAGCTGTCATTATATAAGAAAGTGTGACCTAACCTACCTCCCCTTCTACAAAAACAAATTATTATATATTAGAGGATATCTACATGTTAGCAGCAGACCCCGTACCTCAGTATACACTGAATAAAGTTCTACATTTCAGATGCTGTCACTATATTTTCCCCAGAAAGTCCCTCTCCAAGTGTATGTTACCTATCTGTGCATACCTATATGACAAGAAGTATGTGTTGCCAAAGAACAGCTGCATTTGTGTAGTTGGTGGTAATTTGCGATTTCTTTTAAAAAGGCCCTATTTAGCATTTATGAGGGTGGCATGTGACACACATACATGCTCATAGGGCATGTATGTGTGCCACATGCACACACATGTAAATTTCAGGGGTGCAGCAGGGTGTCTTTGAGACACCCCTGCACCCTTGAAATAATTCTCAAATTGCGATTAGCAAATTGCGAATTCGCAATTTGAGAATTATTGCACTATCATTCCTATGGGCCTCCTGGCCCATAGGAATGCATTGGGAATTATTCTTTATTTGCATATTCGCATAATGCGAATTCGCAAATAAAGAATAATAAGGAATCGCAGAAAAATTGTGATTTTGTACATACATTCCATTTTGCGAATTCTAAATAGCGATTCGCAAAAAATCGCTATTTAGAATTCGCAAAACAGAATCTTGATACATCTGCCCGCAAATCCCAAGAAAGAACAGAACACAGAACCAACAGCGTGTTCTGTGTGAAAGTACATTGCGGCACAAAGCAAAATATATCTGTAGAGTAACATGCGCAAAGCAGAGGACAGTCTGCAGCGTGCTCATGCTAACATAGGGAAGGCGACAATCGGCCTGCACAGGACTGGTGACAGGACAATTGATCAAGAGGAAGCTGGTTAAAGAGGAGAAAATCCAAAAGGCAGTGTCATGGCCCATCGTCCCACTCACTCTCCAAATCATCTGGCTAGGTACTGGGGTAGGGAAAGTTGTAGCCTCTTTGGTATCTCATTTTTAGTTCCAGATAATTTTTCCTTTTCATGTCATAAGGTTTTTCTTTCTTCCCCTAATCTAATATTGTTTCTTTTTCTCTAGACTATAGACTAACTCCAGTTCCTTTCCTTGTTTGGGTATCTGTTAGTTGCTTACTCGTTGTGTGCTTCATTTTTACAGAGGTGCCTGTCTCTGTCTTTTGCCAACTTGATGACTAAACCAAATGACATGTCATTAACTGATGCACTTTGTAGTAGGCTTGGGATGAGTTTGATCCTGATGATGGCACCCCTGTTGGATCCTTCCTGCGCACAAATTATGTGGCAGCTATCTTTGTAGTTGTTAGGAATCTTAAGGCCACATGTATTAACCTATTTTGCATTTGCAAACAGTGCGAATTGCTAAATTTGACCGTTTGCGTATTCAAAATAGCCTTCCAAGATGTATGAAAGGCTTTGACATTACAATTTTGGTGAGCGCAATTTTTTGCGATCACCTAAAATTGTGACTCCGTAAGGATTTTACCATGCATTACCCAAATACAAACTGAGCATTTAGGAAATGCTATTACCACCGACTCCAAGTCGATGGTAACCCTGAGCAATTTTTGAAATTGCACCAAAAATGCATTGTGTGTTCTTTACATGTGCACATGTTTCTTGGGGTGCTTCAGGGGGCCTTAGGCACCCTTGGTTTTGCATTTCCTAATTTGCGATTACCAATTAGGTAATCACAAATTAGGTAATGCAAAACCATTCGCATCTATGTGCCTTTAGATTCCTTCAAATGAATGGAGTATTATTACCTAATAGCGATTTCCTAATTGCGATTGCAGCTCATTAGGGATCGCTATTAAGGAATCACTATTTTCTTACATACCATTTAGCATTCCCTAAATAGTGATTACCGAAAATTCGCTATTTAGGGAATGCAAAATGGTACTTTGATACATGTGGTGCTTTTTTCTGACAAGTCTACTCCCAAACTGAAGGATGTAGTAAACTCTAGTCGTTTCTAAGGGTTGGGTTCTTTGACACAGCCTGTTATCATCTAGAAAGGTATTCACTTTTATAGTTTAGACTTGGACTGTGGGTATTGGGCAGATCTTTTCAACTCTCTTGCGCATGTCAGATCCGGCTGCAGTCAGCTGGACAAATAATGAAACCCTACTTCAATGCAAGTCTTCTAGGTGTTGTTCATCGTTGTCGGTTGAGAGGTTCTGTGCTGAATGCTGAGTCGGGTTTAGTGGCTATTTTCTTTGTTATGCATGCCACACGATATTACACACTCTGTCCATTGGGAATCCATGGGAAACATCATTTACCACGAAGGCATTACCACTACTCACGTTTACCACGTGACACTTACCACGCAGGGTGCCTTCCACGCAGGGTACCTTCCACGACGTCTTTACCACGGGCTAGGGGGGAGACGTGATATTCCTTGAAGTCGATCTGCGTGGGCATGAGGGGGCAGAGGGAGGGGGGGGGGGCTCGGAGGGGGGCTGGGAGGGGTCTCCCCCCCCAAAAATAAAAAGCAGGTTACTTTAACAAAAAAACGAACATAAATTTAAAAGAAAGAGGAAAGAGCCTCCCCCAAAGACGTGCCGTGTACGTCAAAAAAGCAGTCCTTTTTTTATTTTGGTATACGTGTTTTGACGCTTGTTTCTAAGGAGGATGGAAGTAAGGGCTCAAGGAGAAAGACGTGAAGGTAAGACGTTTCTAAGCGTAGTAAGATGCTACGTTGTAAATACCAGCGTGGTAAAGCCACTTGCGAGGTAAAATTTGCGTGGTAAAGCCATGCGTGGTAACGGAAATCGTGGTATAATCATATATTCGGAATCCATATCCTTTCCTTTTGGTTCAGGTATGTTCCAGGATAGATATTTCCTTGCAAAGTTTACTTACTGTGTTGCCTGTTTCTATTATGACCTTCCCTATCCTTTGAAACAAGATGTATTTCTTCCTGTTCTTTCTCTGCTTCCTGTTCTAGTTCAATCCTAAGAGTATATAATGGAGCTTGTGAGTCTCCTGGTGCCTCGTAAATGCTCTTTTGACTCCCTGCTCATTCCAGAAGGCTTCCAGTTTTGATCCTGTTCCTGCAGCAAGGATTTCGGATGCTGCCTGTATTCTTAGAGGTTTTTCGTTATTGCTTTTTCCCCTCTAAGGGCTGAGGTTTACTTCAGTCTGCAACCATTTCCCGTCTTCATTCAGATACTACTCTGGTCTCAGAAGTGAAAATAGAAGGTTGCAGACCTCATTTTCGAACTGAAAGATGTCAAGAAGAATGTCTGAGAACACTGCTTAACAATAGTAGGTTTGGGACAAGTTAATTCCGGGTGCTGGCTCTATAATTTGAACATTGGAATGTTTAGCACTCGATTGAAGACAATGGAGTGCATCAGGATTCTACTGGCTGGTAGAAGCCCCTAGAGCAACATTCCAATGTTTTTCTTCATTTCACAGCTGTTGCTGTGAACATAGGCCTCTCGGAACCCAAGGGGATTTAAATCACCTTGGGCTCCAGGAGGCCTTTGCTTTTACAAATTAGTACATTCTGCCCTCTGGGGGCGGAATGTTCTAACAGCCTTAGAGCGCTCCATAGTAGGCTCTACTGGCCATTAAAGGCCTTCTCCCTTGTTAAAGCCCCTCGCCTTCGGCTCATGCCTTTAACACTAGAGCTGATCTTTATTGGCCGGTAGATCCCGCTACACCGGGCGCTAAGACTATATTAGAACATTGAAATGTTGAGCGCTTCATCGTAGACATTGTACTGACCGGTAGAAGCCGAGTGAGCAACATTCCAATTTTTTCCATTTCACAGCTGTTGCTGTGAACAAAGGCCTCTCAGATTCCAAGGGATTTAAACCCCCTCGTGCTCCAAGCGGCCTTTGTTTTTACAGATTAGAGCATTCTGCCCTCTAGGGGCGGAATGTTCTAATAGCCTTCGACCCTGACGTAGCGGACTCTACTGGCCATTAAAGACCTGCTCACTTGTTAAAGGACCTCACCTTTGGCTCGGACCTTTAGCGCTGGAGATGGGCCTTTAATTTGTCAGTATAACCCCCTACGTCAGGCTCTAAGGCTATAGTACACTGACTCTTCATAGGTCAGAGCGACAATTATAAAGTGTATGAGCATCTTGGTATGTGGGTATAGGCTTGTTGTAACGGTGTAAAGCCTTTTAGAGCATGTACAGAGAACAATATCTGTAGAAGCATGGTATAGATTGGTTGAGAGCCTACACAAAGTAATGCAGTTAAAAAGTATTGAAAGTACTCGAATATGATTCCTTATAGATGGACAGCAGCCTTAAAGTCTTTACAGTCCAGTACTGAAGTTTGGGTTCATTTAGAAATTGTACAAAATGTATGCCTTTCATCCTTTAAAAAGAAAAAATATATATAATAATGGTTATTGATTTTTATTTTAACACTTTCCCTGCTGCCTTCGGCCAATGGCCGACGGCAGCACTACCTCCCTAGTGCTGCCGTCGGCCATTGGCTGACGGCATTCCACCCGCGCACGAAAATGCCTGCACCGCGGCGGAATTACCGCCGCGGTTAACATTCGTGGACATCAGAGCAGTTGAGGATTTACACGTATTTAGATATAACATTTAGTACAGAGTTGCAGTATTACACATCCATAGCATATATGCAGTTCTTGACATCATTATATCAATCTGTTGTACCACTATTGAACAATGCGAACTTTACAAACATGAATCAACTTTGCTTACTATCAGCATGTGCACTGGCACTGTTGATAGCGGGTAAGATGATTTAAGGAATGTGTAGCTCAAATTTAAATGTTCTCCCACTATTTCCTACTTGCAGAAATCTTAAA
This sequence comes from Lissotriton vulgaris, assembly GCF_964263255.1. Taxonomy (NCBI): domain Eukaryota; kingdom Metazoa; phylum Chordata; class Amphibia; order Caudata; family Salamandridae; genus Lissotriton; species Lissotriton vulgaris. The sequence continues at coordinate 80,327,434 of NC_141698.1, read as the reverse complement.
ATTCCATTGGACGCTTCCCAGGAGTAATGATTATTGATACTAGAAGAATGGCTGCATATAAACCAGCTTTCATGGTATAGTTAGTCTGCAGGAGTCCAGTTTCTGCGTCTATACGGTTTTTCAAAACGTAGATATGTGTGTAGATTTATGGAGAGTGGACCAGGATGCAAAGCAAATGAGCTCTCTCCGTATTTGGAGTCAAGGAGAAGGGTATAGAAGTAGAAAAAAGGATTGAATAATGAATGAACGGATGATTAATGAAATTTCTTGGGGCTGCATCACATTAACAAGGTCTCTTCAATGCACCGATCTTGGTGCTGTCGAAAAACTGTTTTTAAAAGTTGCTCTAAAGTTTTCAAAAGCGAATAAAATGCTAATAGATAAAGGCAGAGATTTTCACAGAATCGGGCCTGTCACTGACAATGCCCTGTGGCCCCTGGAGTTGAGATTGAAGGCACAGGGCCAGGGGTTTGAATTGGAAAAGGAATGGGAGACATGACTCCATTTTGTGGCTTTAGTCTTCGGACACCGGGGGGCGGATTTACAAGCCTCTAGCTTGACTTCGCTTTTATGACGCAGCTGCGGAGTAAACGTTGCAGTCCATTTACAACTTGACGCCTCTAGGGAGATGCGTCACGCTGTAAAGCCCTGCGTCACATTATATCTGCATTAGGTATAATGTATGCAGGCTGGGCGTTCTCACGCAAAAAGCCATGTAGAGCTGACACAGTGAAATGTACAAGATTTCACTGCATCACTCTATGCCTTCACTGCGTCAAAATCCCTACGCCTGCTCAGACTAGGGGTAAGGAATGACGGACGGCTTTTTGAATAAGACCCACCCAACTATTATAACATTGCCCGGAGATGCGTCACTTTCATGAGCAACTCCAGCAATGTGTCACTTTGTGCCAACAAATGCATCAGAATTTCTGATGTATCTGTTAATCCTTGAACCATGGAGCACTGTATTGTAAATACAGCGCATGCATGGTGGCGCATTGACATTCAGCGCTGATGCAAGGAAACTGACGTAGCTATGCAGATGTGTCAGTTCCTTGTAAATCTGCCCCTGGATTTGTTTGGTCAGTGGCCCTTCGTTAAATTGATGCAGTTTGTTGTTTTTAATGAGGCCTGCATTGACTTTGAAAATTGACAGGAGAGGCTTTCACAGGCCATCAAAGAGATCAAAATTGGCACATTATGCCGAGAGCAGCAACTGATGTAAATATTAAAAATAAATTTGCGACTAATCAACTTGGAAGCCAGAAAGTAACCCCTGCAAGGACCTACCTTCTCATTTTGAGCTTGGTGAGGGTCCACCAAGCCACAGGGGGTAAGGAGGAAATTCTGCATCTGCTTTCTCCGCAGTGATCCACCTGCTGTATTTTAAACTCCAGACTTGTAGGGTGCAGAATTATTGCTGAACACTGTCGGACTGGCCTATACGCCAATCAAGCACTGATGGGCTATTCTGATGGGACAGTGTGTGGGCCAGCTTTTATGGCTGTTTGTCGGCCTGTTGATGGTCTGGTAAGTCAGTTTTTACTGTATATGTCTTTGATATTGTCACAAACTGCCTGTAGCAAACACAAATGCATGCAACTTCCCATACTTTGCAAAACACTTATACAATGTGTCTTTACAGGCTCAAAACTGCCTCAGTTTGCAAATGTGGGACACTTTTCTAGCTCTCTGATTCGCTAATGAGGGCCATTTTTAGGTCGAGCAGACCTACCTTCAATGCGTGAGCATTGAAGGTGTCTGCTTCAGACCTATTGTGGCCCGTATTTAGGAATGTGGACAGCTACCAGACGCGCGCTTTGACGAGGTCAGATTTCACCTCGGGAGCGAGCATCTGATAGCTGCGCATGCGCGGTGCAAAGCCCTTGCTCACACACAGACACAGGCAGCCCCCACCCCTCTGCATGCACGCACGCACACACACACACACACAGGCGCGCGCATGCACACGCAGGCATACGGCACACATACAGGTACACATACAGGCACACTATCCCCTACCTCGCATTCTCTCTCAATCACACACAGTCACGCAAGCGCACACACATTCCCTCGCGCACACATGCACACACGCGCGCACACACTCCCCCCACTTCCCACCCAGGCATACACACAGGCACGCACGCACTTCACATCAGCCCTGGGCCCCACTCACCGACTGCGCTCTTCCGGTGGGGCTCCTCACGGCGCGGCTCGTCTCCTCATCTAAATCGGGGCTCCCTCAGGTCAGAGGAGCCCCGCAACAGGCGCTACACTCCTCCTTCTCCCCGGCCCCCTCCTGGGGACCCGGGCTACCCCAGACGGCAGGGCGCTCCATGCGCCGGCAGCTCGCGGACCTCGGGAGGCGGGACTTCCGGTCGGCCGCGAGCGGATTGGCCGGCCGGCCAAGAGCTTCCGGGTCGCCGCGGGCAGCGCGGCGGCGCCCTATAATATTTTTGTTTTGTTGCTGGCTTGTCTAGAAAGACGCTACAACCTCGTGCAAAGCGCTGCTGCCAGCTGGTTATTAGTAAAGTAGCTGCCATGTCAGGAAAGGACTGCGGAAATGAGCTCGTGTTTTTTAACAAACTCGGCGGCATTGTAGAACTGGGGCTCAAACCTTGAATACGAAGTAAAATTGTTGTAGTAACTGAATATCTATGTTTTAGACATTTACCAAGCATTTACAATTGAAAAAAAATGTTTTGCATTTTCCTGTTTTCTAATATTCACATATCATTACGTTTATTCCATTAAGCGCAACATTAACACATTCATATTCAATGCACATATCTGATTTAAGTTCTTAATTAATTCTGCTACTTATTTTACTTTACGATTTAAATTAAACATGGATTGTTTGCGCAAAAAGATCTCGCATTATTGTAAAGTCCTCATGCCGATCCCAGCGTAAGTGAGACATGGCGTCTAGAGCTGAGAGAGGAGCCTAACTGCAATCCGCGGGGAATCTTCGCCATCCTGTCTAGAAAGCATCCGGTTTTATTTTTCAAAAGAACAAGATCATTCTCCCTGCCAGTACCTTCCATGTTGACGAACTTGTTTGGGTTTTTGTTCTGCAGGAGTTTGGAGTGAAACAGGACTATGGCTGTCCGTATTAACGTGGCTTCGGTCTCCGTGCCTCTTTGTTATCGCCATTGCTCTGATTGGTTGGTTGTTTATTCTCGGCATCGCTTTTTGTACATCTCCCGTTATTACAAAAAAAAAAACACAGCACTGCACAAGGACACCTTTGAATTCATTATGAGCTTTATTTGAATTCTGAGCAGCGAAAAGTACTGAATTTTAAGCCTACAAAAAAGTTTAGCAACATGCCTGCTTCACATTTTGACATTTTCTCTCTTTCATTCTCCAGTTAATCCCTAAAAATGGTGCGCTACTCACTTCTTTATAGAGGGGACAGACCGCACCTCATGCAGTTTCCAGAGTATGCACCGGGTCTCAGTGGTTGGCAGGGGCTCTTCGTTTCAGCTGGCCCAATCCAAGTGCCATGAATTGGCAGATGAGGTGCTTGCTAACAAGTTCAAGCTTGTTCTCTCTGCCTTCTTCCCCCTCCCTCCCGCTGTCTCCTTCGTCCCTGTCTCTCATCCCTCTCTCTTGCACTCTCCCTCTCGTCGGCACTCTGTCTCTATCCTCTCTCTATCTCTCTGTACCTTCTCCCTTTCTCTCCCTCTGTCTCCCCTTTCTTTTCCTCTTCATTCTCTCTTGCTGCTGAACCACCCCCTCTCCTCGGTCTCTCGGCGATGCTCCGTCTCCCTGCCTCTCTTGCCGCCCTGCCGGTCTCCTCTACTGCAGGCTGTCTTTGGCAGGTTACATGATCCTCCCCCGACAGTATTGTAATCATATACACTTGGAATTCAGAAACGCTTTCAGGGGTTTTGCTTAAGTTATAACAGTGTGCTGAATTATTTTTGTAAATGTGTGTTTTGAGAATTTGAGGGGAAGAAGCGTGTTTGCAGTGGCATAGGGCAGGAAAAAGAACGCGTTAGCACCCAATCAAATAGGTTATCGTATGTAATGAGAGGCGCTCTCACTAACTCGCAAAGTCGATATCCCACAACTAGCAGAGGTTTCGTGCTGAAGCTGAACCCAGGTTAACTTTGTTTCTTTTATTTGAGCAAACTATATGCTCATCCCACTATAATGGCAACCATCCTTCCTTCCACGTTTGTCTATATCCCCACGGAATCTGGCAATGATGACTACTTTTATGGCTCTAAATCCCGTCCTTCTTCCATGGTATTGTTCCTTCTGCCCCCCCGCCTCAAATTCTCATCTACGCTTTCTTCATGCTCACCATGATCTTCCTCCTCTGATCACATGCGCTCTTTTAACCTTTGTTCTTCCTTCCCTCCCCCTCTCAACACGTCTTCCTTCCCTAGTTCGCCTCATCACCCCAACCCTCTGCTTGTCACCCTTTCCAAAATACCACGAGCTGCCCTGACTGGCCAGGCAGGTCTCATTTGCAAAGCTCATTTTCGAGATAAAGTTAGCAATTAATTATGTTTTCACTTTTGAAAAGTGGTGACCACGCACGGACCGTGCATATTTCAGACATACAATTCAAATGAATGGGCCGCTCCCAGGTTTTAACTATATTACAGGATTAGTTTTAAAGTTTATTTTATGTCAATAAATATTTTTTCACTGAACTACAAACTACGGGTATTTTGGACCAATGGATGGAGGGTATGCATTTCTAAGGGGAGACATGGAGCGGATGGGCACCAAGGATGTCGTGTTACAATCCAGTGCATTCTGGGAGTAAAAGTGCAGAGGCATTGCGGTTCATATAACTGACCTAAATAACAGGAAAGCATGGTCTATAAAAGAACATAGTTGTTAAGTTCTCGGTTTGCTTATGTGACATTTCCCTATTGGCAGAGATTTAAGTGGGATGAAAAAACTGGGGGGCGGGTATCAAAGAGGCGTGTTCGATATAATGCAGGTCGTAGATTAGAAACACCTAAGCTAAAAATCTATGCTTAGCATAGTTTACCACTCTACTGGTATTTTGCTGCTCTGTCATTGCATCCAGACATATAATACAGGTATCATTACACCTACAATAAGCCTGGACTAATGGCTTTGTCGATGGGTATTAGTTGCATAAGATAAATAGGCAATAAATGTGGCTTCTTTGTATAGAATATTGGAAATGCTTCAATTATAAAATGATAAGACTGTGAAGGTACTATAACAAGTCTCTTTTTAGTTACATCAAAGGCAGTGGAGGGTGGAACTGCTGCAGAGTTCATATATTTTTTCACCCTGAGTGTGAGGGCAAAATTGGAAAGCCTATTATAAATAACAATAACAATAATATTTAAGTATTAATTATTATAAAAGCCATTGCTATAGGTGTCACACTTGCGAAAGTTATAACTATAGGCATTGTAAATGACAAAGATATTAATTTCGCTATTTTCAAAACCAACACGTAATAATAAATGTGTCATTTACAATACCAATAGCTCAAACTTTCCTAATGCGAGACCTATTGCATTGCAAGTGCTTGTATTTTGGTACCTGGATCTATTTTCTGTCTCAGTCTGACCCCATTGCTGAAAGTGTTTCTGCAGACAGGGTCGGAGCACTTTAAGTGAAATTGCTAAATCCTGAGCTGTTTTTCATTGCGTCGCGGAATGGCAGTTTGGCTGGTGCTTTTTATATTTTTTTTAGGCAAACCGAAAAATTAAATGATTGTTTTTGCAAAAACTTGAAAAACAATGATTGATTTTCATTGCCTGCGCCTGGAGCTAAGTAAGAAAACACAAGTTGAACATGACTTCAGAAGTCTCACCCTAAGCATGGAGGACCCTTCAAGGTCATGTGAGCAGTCGGTTTAGGGGTGAGTGGTCAGTCCCAAAGGTGCTTTCAACCACAGAGGTAGTCAAAAATCTGCTGATGAAAACAGGTTCTCTTACAGTGTATTCCTGGGTTCAATCGATTTCTTTATTACAAGTTAAAAAAACACAAAAGCAAAATCAGAAACAATTACAATAAAAACAAAACATAAAATAAGAACAAAAATTAACTAAATGTTTGAGGAGCGGCAGAGGGACTGGAGTCTGGGGTAGACTACTTTGCCCACAATTCACCAACACAGCCCTTGACCAGAGATACTTGAAAACGCTTGGGGCGCTCCCACACAGGAGTTCAAGGAGCAGCAGAGGGACCAGAGTCTGGGGCAGACTATTGTGACCACATTGCACCTTCACAGCCCTCTTCCAAGAGGCATGGCTAAGACGTATTAAAGCAACTGAAATGCTCCTGTAGGGCGGGACGGCGCGTGGGAAAGGGATGCCCAGACATTGGTCCCTTGCTTGCAATGCCACTGGATTCAAGCTAGCCTGACTGATTAGGGATGATACCCCAAAACCGGTCCCAGGATGCTTGTTTCCAGTCCTGTGAGAACCTGGCCTGGCAGTTTGGGCTGGAATGTTGTCATGAGGGTCAAGACTTATACGCATATGGCTGGGTCCAAACTGGAGTGGCATATCGAGCAAAGAAACAATGGATTTAACCCAGGTCTGTGACTAGAGGTAAACGTTTAACAATGTTCAGCATTCCGTCCATCATATTTTTCGCTCGTATTCGCTCGGCCGAATACCAGATAAGGATGGAGTTTCAAACGCGCAGCGGGCGCGTGGTAGGCGCGCCGGAGGTGCGCCAGAGGTAAGCCTGTTTGCGCCCGTTCGCGCAACGGGCGCGCCCAGGGCCGCTCTCTCTGGTTCATCGCACTCTCCCCGCCTGGTTTATTCTCGGGCTGCCTTACTGGAATTAAGACCATCGCAGGCGCCCCCGACTCGGAGGGGTACTACTCCGGGCTCCCTTCAATCTCTGTCTTGCGGACTTCTTAATGTTCGGTCGCTCTGCAAGCACCATACAGAGATTGCCTTTTTGATTGAATCCTCAGGGTTGGACTTGTTGTTTTTAACAGAAACTTGGACGAGGGAGGACTGCCTAGTTGAACTAGGATTGGCCTGTCCCCCAGGCTTTAAAATCATTCACACCCCTCTACTGAAGAACAGAGGTGGTGGAATTGGTATCATCTATAGAGAGTCGCTGGGTCTCCTCCAGCTTAAGATCAGTGAGGTTACGGGCTTTGAACTTATGGGATTCTCCATTAAAGTCCAGGAACAAACACTCCTGGCAGGTGTGTTATGTTATCGCCCACCGGGTTCCGCTCCCTCCCTATCAGATTTTCTTGATCTGATTTATGACCTGTCCAATACTCACTCTAAATCTGTGGTCCTGGGGGATTTCAACCTATGGCAGGGTGGCCCACTGGATGGAGCGTTTACGACACTCTGCCAAGCTTTTGGCGTCATTCAGCTGCAGCAGTTGGTCGGCGCTGCTACTCACAGGGGAGGTCATGTCTTGGACCTGATCTTCGCTGATGCTCAATCAGTAGCGGTCACGGATATCCTCCGCCAATGCTGGACCGACCACGCACTGGTTGTTTTTATCCCTCGGCATTGGGGTTTCACCCTCTGAAGCTGCCGGGGTAGGAATCTCGAAACTGGGTAGACCTTGGTCCCAACTTTTTAAGTCATCTCCTCTGCCTTCTCTACTTCCAGACAACTTTTGTCTGTGCAGCTCGGTGGAGGAAAGCTACCTCTCCCTGTGTCGGTCTATTATAAGCTGGTGCCTCTTCGTAGGTCTCGAGGGAGAGTGAATCGCGCTTTCCCCTGGTACACGGAAAAGCTACGACAGCTAAAGCTGAGCTGTAAACGTGCTGAGAGAGCCTGGAGGAAGCAGTATTCATCTTCGGCCAAGGCAGCGTTTAAGCTCGCACTGCAGGGCTACAAGGCGCAGATTAAGCTGGCGAAGGCGGCCTTTCTGGAATCCACCTTGGATAAGGCGCCTAACAAATCTCAAGCCCTGTTCAAAATTGTCAGGGACTTGTCTCACCCAGTGTGTGCAGCCAACACAGTCGTGGCATCGCAAGCCCTGTGTGACTCCCTGGCGGGTGCTTTTGAGGAGAAGACGGCGAAGATCTTAGAGGGCTTAAAAAACTCTCTGCCCGCTGCTCTTGGCTCGGGAGCTCCAGTCAGCCCATTCAGTCGACCCCGGCCAGTAGGGCCTTGCTTTGGCTCGGGAGCTCCGAATGGGGCACCCAGTCGACCCCAGCCGAATGCTGCAGCATTTACACAGGAGACTCTCGGTTTGGGAGCTCCGGCTGGTCCGGACAGTCGACCCCAGACGGGTACGTCCGGCCCCAGTCTGGGAGCTCCGGACGGACCACCCAGTTGACCCCAGCCGAGTGATCCAGCTCTCCACCTGGGAGCTCTGGAGACCTCCTCCAGTCGACCCCAATTAAGATTGTTCCCATGTCCCTCGTTTGAGGAATTCTGCAGCCTGGCACTCACGGTAGCCTCTGGCTCTCCGCTTGACCCACTACCTCCCAAATTCTGGAAGGCATTTCACGCAGAACTTTTTCAGCCTCTGCATTCCATCTGCCTCCAGTCGCTGGAGTTGGCATTGGTCCCTGAATGTTGGAAGTTAGCAGTAGTGTCACCTCTGCTCAAGAAGCCAATGCTGGACCCGGCTCGCCTTTCTAACAACAGGCCAATCTCCCTGCTCCCTTTTCATATCAAGATCCTGGAAAAATGGGTGACCCGCTCGCTCTCTGGTTTCCTGGAGAACATCGGTTGGTTTGATGAGGCTCAGTTTGGCTTCCGCCCCGGGCACGGGACGGAATCTGCCCTGGTTACCGTATTGGACAACCTTCGGTCGCGGGTCGACAGTGGTTGAGCAGCCTTTTTAGTGCTGCTCGACATGTCGGCCGCGTTCGATACGGTCTGCCATCAGACCCTCATCAGGAGACTGGAGGAGTGCGGGGTCACAGAGGGTGCCAGAGCCTGGTTGATCTCCTATCTGGGTAGCCGGCAACAGCTGGTCTCGCTTCCTCCTTTCAGTTCTGAGCCAAGGAAAGTTGGGCAGGGGGTCCCACAGGGCTCGGCTATCAGCCCGATACTTTTTAATTTGTACCTTCGCCCTCTGGTCCAGCTCATAAAATCTTTTGGTGTCTCGGCTTTCAACTATGCCGATGACACCCAGCTGGTCTTCTCTCTTGAAGGAAATGACGCGGTCTCGCTGGAGATATTTCATCGCTGCATGGCAGCAACAGCGGACTGGTTACGGGCTAATTCCCTCCAATTTAACAGCTCAAAAACGGAGGTGTTCTACTGCTCCATAGACCGGATTCCGCGAATCCTTCCAGAGAACTTTTGGCCTACCACCTTTCCTGAGCCAGTAGCGGCGGCGGGCTCAGCGCGCAACCTGGGGGTGATCTTTGGTCCAAACTTGCAGCTTGACTTGCACGTTAATAAAACCATCTCTACGTGCATGATGCTGTTACGCATGTTGCGTAAAGTTCTGCCCCTTCTCCCCGCTCAGGCCAGGCCGGAAGTAGTGGGCAGTACCATTTTAAGCCGTTTAGATTACTGCAATGCGCTGCTTCTGGAGGCCCCAAAAAATCTGCTGGGGAAGTTACAACGTGTGCAGAACATGGCCGCCAAGTTGGCTCTTTCCCGCCCCAGGTCCAGCAATTCCACTCTTGCTTTGAGAGACCTACACAGGCTTCCGGTACATCTGCGCGTGCTGTATAAAGCCCCGTGCCTGGTGTTTAAGGTAGTACACCAACTGGGCCCAGTACCACTGCGGAATATGCCTGGTACTCTGCCTCGCGGCCCCTTCGCACCTCTTCGGCCCTACTGCTGGTTGTCCTAAGGTTTCAGAGAGTTAGGATGGGTGGCCGCTCATTTAGTGTTGCAGCGGCCAAACTCTGGAACTCCCTTCCTATTTCTCTGAGAGGTCATAAGGAGTACCTGCCGTTTAGGAAAGCGTTGAAAACGCACCTCTTTCCTAAAACTGGCTGAGCAGTAAGTAGTGTATACGTCCAGAAGTTCAAAGCGCCAGGATGCCCTCTGGGTGACAGGTTTTGCGCTGTACAAGTACACAAAATAAATAAATAAATAAATAATATTTTTGTGTTGCTATTGTCACCCTAAATGTGAACGTTATGCCTGGATGTTGGTCCCATTCTTACTATGCCACTGGATTCATGCTAGCTTGAATAATGAGGGTTGATACCAAGAAACCGGTCCCATGATGCTTGTTTTCTCTGCTGGACTGTTCCCATGGGGAGCAGAGTCAGACTGATTTGCATATGGCTGGGTACAAACCATGGTGGCATGGTGAGCAAAAAACAATGGATTGAATTCAGATCTGTGACGGTGGGTGAATGTTTGACAATGTTCAACATTCCGTCCATCATCTTTTTGTGTTGCTGCATTCTCAGATTTAACATAAATGGTAGCCCTGGGAATTCGCCAAAATGCTGTGCTCCCCCAGGTGAGTCGTAACAAGGAAAACTATCTTTATTTCTCCATGTTTTTTCCTCTTTCTCTGTGTGCTGCATTGTGCAGCACACATTAAAAGATGAAATCACCTCAAAATATTGTTTTTGTGGAGGAAGGCTTTCCTTCCTGCACAAAAACAATCCTGCCTATCATGCAGCCACACTTCCAACATGACATGAGGGTGCCTTGCTTGGCTCTAGGCGGCTAAAAGTCCACAACCACTAGGAAAGTAAAGGAATGCATTGTATAATGGTAAATACAGCACATTCCTGCCCTTTGCTTATCACGCAGTGCAGCACCTCAAAGTGGCTTGCCGTGTGAAAGAATAATTAATCTCCCACTCATTGTTTATAATTGTGAAGCAGATACCTGCAGTATTCAACAATATCCCCTACAGGTTAGTGAGTGAGGCCTATCATATAAAGAGTTGCTTAGTAGAAGCGCGAGTCATGGTTTTAAGAATAACAGTTCTTACCTTAGATCCAAAAGCCAGATTAATATTTCTTTTTAGTTTGTTTTTATTCTGTGACTTAACTGGGGGTAGATTAAGTCAATTATTTATATACAGGGGGCTTACAGGAGCACCACCAGCAGCGGCCGCCACTGGTTGGAGGTAGGGTGACGGGTAGATGCAGGAGGTAGGGGGGAAGGGGCAGGAGTGGAGGACACGAGAGGAAGTGGGAATAAAAACAATTTAAAAAACATACCTTCTTGCCGCTTCCTCACTTCCGTAGTCCTCTCTCGCTTTGCTTTACCGGAGGCACATCCAGACGACCAGTCATCCAAGCACAATGCTGCCTTAGCATGTTCTCCATGTAGGCTTTAATGCATCCTGCACGGAGAATATGTGAAACGTGAAGTGTTCAAAACTGTTTTGGATGGCCCGAGAGGGCCGGCCAAGCAGTCACTGCGCACTTCAGGAGGGCGCTACCACTCCTCTTCTGCCCCGCCCCTAACGCAAAGCGGGCAGAAGTTGGAGAAAATGAAATGATAATGATGCAAGTTGTTATCTTTTTATTTTCCCTTTGTGTCACTGCAAAAAAGCAGTGGGGCGAAGCTCCTCCACCTTATCATTTAGCACCTCTAGTAGAAACAGAAATAGGACCGTTCAAGTTTTAGCTGTTGTTTGAAATATCATGGGGAGCATTGATATGGCAAGGTGGTTCATATGAATAATGAAGTGGAACCACGCAAGCTCCTGAGCCCAAAATGCAAAAACATTGACACAGGAGAACAACCGCTCAAGTAAATGGATGTCACTAATTACAGTACAGTCGACCTCACAGTCCGTGAGAAAAGCTCCAATCTGAGAGACTCACCTCACCAAAATAATGTATGTAGGTAAGTGAAGTTAACTGCAACAAAATAACATCCTCATGCTTAACCCCTTAAGCGCTGCCGTCGGCCAACAGCCGACGGCAACGCTACCTCCCCAGTGCTGCGAACGACCGTTGGCCGACGGGCCAGCGCTCGTTATTCGAACGTTCAGCACTGGGTACTGAACGTTCGACGCAGCAAAGGAGTTAACATGGTGGGCTAGATTCTCAAAAAAATCATGGGAACGCAGCGCAGACGCCAAAAATGCTGCACCGTGTGACCAGGCGGGTGCTCTCTTCTCCCCTCCCTTGGAACACACACATTAGCGCCATGGTGCTAGGGTGTGTATTTGAGTCTACCTTTGATTTTGTACTGGAAAGGTACCCTTACTGGACAAAATACTATGCTTAGACACACTTTAGAACGTTTCCCACTGTATATGTGTGCTGCACAGTGTACCATGCATGGGAATTCGCAAAAGCACAGAGAAATGAAAACATTTCTCCTTTTAATGCCTCCTTCCAATAGGCGTTAACTTTTGGCACTAAATCCTGTCTGCTATTGTTTGTAGATAGGATTTTGCATCAAAAGACGTGGGTGGTCACATGGGTATGCCATTGTACCACCCATGTAGTTCCCCCTTGCCACTAAGTAAGGCAAAGCAGTGCTTCGCGCTTCTTTGAGTTACTTTTAAGGTACTTTCCAGTGCAAAACGAGGTTTTGCACTGGAAAGTGAATCAGGAAAAAAACATCTTGCAGCAATCGTGTGACATACTTCAAAACGATAACATACGGTGCCGCTTGAGGTCAGAGTTGGTGGCTCAGAGGCCTAATGCGTCCACTGCAGGGTCCTGTGTTTGACATCATGGTCACAGGTTCAAGTCCCAATGGAGACACTCACCCTTTCATCCATCTGAGGTCGATAAAATGAGTACCAATGAGTTGAGTAACATTAAACATCTGTTATTCAGTGCCACGATACCTCTGGGTGAAAGTGCGCTTCACAAATACATATTAGGTTATGGATGATAGGGGGCCTGACTTTCATCTGAAACAGTGGTGTGAGATGCAAATGACTGTGAGGCCTTGGGGATTTTCATATGTAGCTCAACATGGTACCTTGAAGAGATGGTACCTTCTTGTAAGTGTTAGGATCATGCTGAGTTATTGGGGGCACTCGTAATTCTAACATCTCTAGTAAGGCCTCTTTTGGTAGTCCAATCATGTGGTACTCAAACAAATGTAGTCTTCCTGGATTCTTCCTAAATAATCATCAACAGCATCTGTTGGCTGAGATCCAGCTACCACCTGCAAATTAATGTGTATGTTTGTGGTCACCAGGTCTAGCTCTTTCTGGGAGCCAAACCGAAAGTTTACTTCAACCAGGACAACATACATTGCTGTCCAACCTTGCAGCTTAACCACATCGTTGCGGCGGCTATTCCGCTGCAGCGCTAACAGGGCGGGGCGCCGCGCGCCCGCCACATGCTGGTGACGGAACCGCTCCGTCACCAGCCGCGGTTGGGCTGTGCTCGTGACGGAACGGTTCCGTCATGGCCGGCCCCGCTCAATAGAACGCGCCGCGCAGGCGCGGCGCCCGGGCCATGACGGAACCGCTCCGTCATCAGCACAGCCCAACCGCAGCTGATGACGGAGCGGTTCCGTCATCAGCATCGAAGCAGTTAACTTCTGAGCTGTGTGTCTAATGTAAGTATCCCGCCTCCATGTAAAACACCATAACATTCACAAAGATTTTTTGGTGTAAGAAACAATTGAACAAAATAAGTCATTATCACACCCACATCCTTCATCTAGTAGTTTAAGGAAGATGCGGATTTACCTTGAGTTAGAAAATATTAATTCTAAATTATAGAATAAACACTTGAAGTTTGTGTTTGTTCTAAAATGTACTTCATGACTTGCCCCTTGCAACCTATGCCATGATCAGGGAGCATCAGGCAAACTCACTCGATATCACTCCCATGTGTTTTCAAGCATTAACCAAGTTTTCACCTTTCTCTGCTTTTCGATTGCACAATTATTGTTAAATCATCTGAAAAGTGCAGCAGAGCACGGCTTTCAGAGGCCAAATGCTCCATCAGTGCTCGCGCAAGAAATCACTGTCCACACTTCTTCAAGGAGCAAGAAAGGCCACTTTATTTTAAGACAGGTGCATAATACATTTCTTGAACACATTCATTATTTATTTATATCATAAAATTCCAATCTACACATTATGCCTAAACTCCCTACCTAACAGAACCCGAAACTAACTCTTGACTAATACCCCCAGGATTACCCAACGAGCTACCCTTCAGGATGGCCAACCCGCTCCAGGCTGCCCACCCCACTAGCCAAAACCGCCTCCTAAAAAAAAAACAAAGACACCTGTCCTAAAAGTGGCAAGGCCCGAAGACCAGAGCAGCGCCTAGAGCACCGTCAAGTAAAACCTAACTAAGGAATAAAGGGAGGGTGGGTGGGGCAAAAAGAACCTCCCTTCCCTTGCCTCCCTCTAACGCCGTGCCCAACCGCCAGCCTGACTTCCCTTTAATACCTCCCCCAATCAACCCCACCTGCTTACCTGATTCTCGCGCGAACACGCCCAGGGAGAGACCAGCTCGCGCCTGGCTCTCCCTGGGTCCCCCCTCGCGCAAGAAATCACTGTCCACACTTCTTCAAGGAGCAAGAAAGGCCACTTTATTTTAAGACAGGTGCATAATACATTTCTTGAACACATTCATTATTTATTTATATCATAAAATTCCAATCTACACATTATGCCTAAACTCCCTACCTAACAGAACCCGAAACTAACTCTTGACTAATACCCCCAGGATTACCCAACGAGCTACCCTTCAGGATGGCCAACCCGCTCCAGGCTGCCCACCCCACTAGCCAAAACCGCCACCCAGGAAAACCTTTAGCGTTTTCCTGCCCCACCCAAAGAAGGAAGGGAAGGAGCACCCCACAACCGCACCTGAAGAACTGTGGCAATTAAATCTCTAAGCTCCAGAAGGAAAAAGAACTGCCTAATGTAGATAGATGGACCCCGTCCTCACAGAATACACACTTCTCTGAAATATTCCAATTATGATGAGCCAAACTGTATATACATAAATGATTACAAAACGTCGTATTGTTCTCTTCACATTGCGTCCTGCCTACTCCATGGCGGAATAGCTCCTTGCCCCAGTCCATCGCAATCGAGGCACGAACTCCGTCCATGTCACCATGGTGCTCACCCATGTGCTCTTGATGACTACGAGATCATGATACATGAACTTTAGCAAAGTCAAACCTGATAGAGAAACTAAGTCGTGTTCACCAACATGCAGCACCAGTAGACCCGAAGGGCCCCCCCCAACCCTTTGAAACCATAGAAGCCAAAGCAAGAAAAATACCGCCCAAACGCATGCCCCCTGCGCCATGCCAGGAGACTTCATGTGTCAGACTGCTGAAACCAAGAGATCTCCCACAAAGCTGACGCGCAGCGACTACAGCAGCCAGTTTAACAAAAAAGTGCCCAGGATCCACACCCTCCTTATTTATCCAGCGACTGGGGCCAAAGACCTAGGGGCAAAAAAGATGTCCGGCAAAGCAAAGGCGGACTACTTTCTCCAACAAAACCTTGCGGAGGACAGCTAACACTGAGAAACAAGGATGGGACCGCCATCAGTATGACAAAAATGTGTCCCCCGAGATACGACGAGGAGAAGACACAGAAACCTCCCAGTCCCCCACAGGGCAGCATGCACACACACCGCTGCTACCCAGAAACACCCCACCTACCCCTCCCCATCTGATCAGTGGTGGACATCCTCAGCCACAGGCGTACCCTGACATGGTCCCCCCACCACCTCGCCGCTGACCCTTCCCCACTCCACCCCTCAAACCCAGCAGATCAGAGGCCTGAAATTCCCCAAAGAATACCCACACAAAGCACAAACGAAATTTTTGTGGCACTCCAAAGTATCATAGCAGCACACCTCCCAGTGCGATAAAAGCAACTGAAGCAAATCAAAGGGCACCGGCTGCCGTAGCTTCTAACCACCAGCCCGGAGCCTACCCCACCCTTTCAGAACTGTACGAAACAATACCCCCCCCCCAACCGAAATCCCTCCCCCACCAAAGCTGACCATAAAAAGACACCCCTGCCAACCTGAAATGATCGTGAGGGAAAGGCCTTTGTTTGCTAAATGTAAACAAACTGCAATAAAAAGTGTTCATCAGCTAACCCAGCCCTGACCGGACCTATCATCTCCACCACTGCAAAAAACTCATGCCAGGCCTTCAAAGAACTCCGCCGTGCAGAGGCAGCTACGGAATGTGCTACCAAATGGTGGACCCTCAATCCCCAAAGTCCCATACGTACCGTGGAATTGCCGTTAGTTCCAGGTCCGCCCCGGGAGCCCACTCGCGGAATACGGACCCTTGAAAGCGAGATAAAGAATCAGCGATACAACTAATGGCTCCCGGGGCATGCCGAGCTTAAAGGCAAGATTCAGTTTAGAAACACCGCAACACGAAGCCGCACAGGAGCTTTAGCACCCGCAAATCGCGGGCCCTTTGTTTGTTAACAAGATCAACTACCGCTATATTGGCCCCATGAAACAATACGGCGCGAATCTGAATTCCCCCCCCAGATACACAGAGCAACCCACAACGGGAAGAGTTCCAAAAAACGCAATGCTGCGACCTTATTCTTTCCCGCGCACTGGCCAGCCAGCCGCGCACCAACGACCTTCCCAATATGCCGAAGCCATGAGCTCCTCATGCATCCGTGAAAAGCTGCCACCTGCCACACCATGTCCTCATCCGCAAAAAACAAGGACACGCCACTGACATCTTGCAGGAAACGCAACCAGATATTCAAATCAGCACGGACAGCAGTTGTAAGGCGCACACGAATGATGAGGAATGCCGGCGCCGGACATCGAGAGGCCCAGATGTCGACAAAAAACGTCCTACCCGCCCGAACAACCCAACAAGCAAAAATTGAGGCACCCCAAAAGTGTCTGTACTTTCCGCAGCCCTACTTTGTGGACTCCCAACACCAAGCGTATTAAATCAGTCGTCTCCCGCACGGTAGCAGCAGGCAAGCGCATCATCATAGTCGCGGTATCAATCTCAATCCCGAAGAAATTCAGTAAAGTACAGGGACCTTCGGCCGTAACCGGCGCCAGAGGAAAGCCCAAACCCTGGTCATAGCCTGAAAGATTACCAAAGCCGCCTGATACTGCCCGGACTGACCCCCCACCCCCCACCTTAAAAGAAAGTAATCAAGGTAATGGCAGACCAAGACGCAGCTGCTGACAAAATTGAAGCGCCACTGCAGAAGGGTACTGAGGGTCTCAAAGAGGGAACAGGACACCGAGCAGCCCATGGGTAATACTTTATGAACATAAAAACATCCCCCAAAATGCATGCCAAAGAGACCCAACAAAAACCACTGAGGGATAGGAAAGAGCCGGAAAGCCGACTGAATGTCACTCTTTGCCAGCAAAAACCCCCCAACGCCTGCCCCGCGAACGAGCCGTAAGGCGTCATCCACTGAAGCATATGGCACGGTTGAGGCAGCTGGGTCAATGAAATCGGTGACGGATGCACCCTCAGGCCAGGACCGACGATGGAGGAGGTGAAAACTCCCCCATCGCCATTTGGGGACCACCCCCCAGTGGAGAGACGATCCAATCAGGGAGAGGACAACTCAGAAAAAGGACCCGCAAACCGATCCCTCAGCAATCCAACTTCTTCTGCAAAAACCTGAGAGCACTCCCTCGCAGACCTCATATTGTCAGACCACCACCCCACCCGGGGACCCTGATAACCAATCCGAAACCCAACCCTGAAAAAACCCCAGAACAAAAGCGCAGCAGCCTCAAAGTCAGGATAGTCCACCAACCGCAAAATCAGAATGTGCTGCTCAATAGGAGTAGGAGCCCTCATGTGCAAAGTGCGGAGGTTGTCACCTACCCCCTGAACCCCTCCCCTGTCCTGCAACCCGCAGTCCGTGAAAACACTGTGTGAGAGCATGCCGCCCCCCCCCCCCACACTGCACACACTCGTGGCAATCGTTTGGCAGGATACTATCCTCCGTAACCATGTTTGGAACAGCCACGCCATCCCCAAACTGTAGAAAATCTTCCCCCGTAGGTTGCATAGTAGAAACATTCAAAACCACGGGCCGCTCAAGCCGCAGTGTCAGAGCGACTCGCTCACCAACAATCCCATCCCTCGCACCAATTAATCTTATACTCTTAACAGGGAGACTCTCCCTTGCTGCGTGACAAGTTTTTTTTTTTTTTTTTTTTTTTGTAACAGCCACCCCATTCCCAACTGTAGAAACATCCCTTGTAGATTGCACATCAGAAACATTCAAAAACTCACAGGCCGCTCAAGCCTCGGTGCCAGAGCGACTCGCTCACCAAGAACCCCATCCCCTGTACCGATCGATCTGGTACTCTTAACAGGGAGACTCTCCCTAGGTTTCCACACGGACCATCTTTACCTCCCGGCAACTGTGCCGACTTCTGCTGAACCATCCATTTTAGCTAGCCCACTCCCCCTGTCTCACGTACCGCCGCGTGGTCCCACATGACTCCTGCAAAAATACGAGAAACAGGGGGTTGCCCCAGCCCACCCCTCTGGGCCCGTGCTGCCAAAAGCCCAATTCCCTTATCCCTCAAACTCCCCTCCTACCAATTCATCATCTTGTACATCCAAATAGAAATCTTCCCAGAAAATGAAACTTTTGCCCTGCCACTTGGCAGCGCCCCATCAACAATTCCCCCATCAGAAAACTGCCAGTCAACATCATGAAAGCTCCGCGCGCGCAAAAACTTCCAGAAGAGAGATCCGCTCCAGATCCCTCTCCCGTGATCCGGCCACTGGAAACAGCCGTAGGGACAGCTCCCAAGCCCGAAGAACCAGTCCTCAGCCGCTCAGCCGGAGGAACAGCTCGAAAACTGCGGCCGCTCAAACCATACTGAAGAATCCGCAAAAACTACCTCCCCCCCACAGAGGCAAGGGAAAACACCCCAAGAGGACCCAGCAACCGGCGCCAACCCAGAGGCACCACCCAACCCGGGCGCCGGACCCACCCCGGGGGGCGGCAGGCATCCGCGGCGAGCCGGAAACAACACCTGGCTGGTGACAGGGGACGCCCACCATGGCCAGAGGCTGGTGGGAAAACAAGGGGGGGGGGGCAGCGGAACCAGAAACCATGAGACAGGGGGCCAGTGGGGGGGGGGGCAATTCTGGGCAGCCCTGGGCCAAATTGCTGGGGTAAAATGTTGGAGGGCTTGGCCCAAGCACAGGGGTGGAGCGAGGCGGCAGGTAGCGCCGCCCAATCACCCAAATGGGGCGAAGCCCCGCCTGACAAACCAGGCACTGAAGGGTGAGGGGCCCCCGGCGAAAGGAGCAGGAACGTGTGTCCTGGTGAGGCACTTAGGGTCGAAAACTCCGCCCTCGCCGAGCCCCCATCAACAACAGAAGACTTCCTGGTCTTGCCAGGAGATGACCCAAACATACGCGGGGCCTGCCGGCCCACGGAGCGACCCCGCCCACCCCCCGGGCGCCCCACACAATCCAGCAACTCACAAAGGCAAAGGCCTACCTGCTGGTGGGCGCCCGGGTCGCCGGCGGGGTCCCCGAGTCTGCAGGAACCTGGGCCGGCGTCTGGAAAGCCGCCGGCATGGCGGCCTCACCGTTGCCATCGTCGTCCGTGTCAGGCGACACCAGCAGCCGCCGCCCGCGGCCCGCACTCAGCAGCCTTGCGAGAGGGGGGGGGGGGGTTAGGGCCGGCCGAACCAACCCACGCCTACCGCCGGCACTCCCAGGCTGCTTGAGGTCCTAGCACCCGGCGTCGCAAAGCGCCCGGACAGGCCGCCCGACCTCCGCCGCCTCCTCCATGGCCCCCTGACGGATAACAGTAAGCGGGCGGGGCAAAAAGAACCTCCCTTCCCTTGCCTCCCTCTAACGCCGTGCCCAACCGCCAGCCTGACTTCCCTTTAATACCTCCCCCCAATCAACCCCACCTGCTTACCTGATTCTCGCGCGAACACGCCCAGGGAGAGACCAGCTCGCGCCTGGCTCTCCCTGGGTCCCCCCTTCGGAAAGGTGGAAAATTGACATGACCCTTTAAACTGCCCATTACCCTGTAAAACCATGCAATTTTCAATGTGTGTGAAACGAAGGTCGCAGCTCATTGTTGGGTCTATGTGCTGAGCTGGCAATAAACCCATTAGCTTCGAATTTCTGTAATGCATGGAAAATTCTGAAGTAATCTATTGTGCTCTGGGAAGTAGTCGAAAGATGACTTTCACATGTTTTTCAACTAATGCTCTGAGGCATAGATTGAGTTTGAGCTTTCTTTTGACCTCATTACTTTAGTGAAGGCACCTTAAGGCGTTTTAATGAAAAAGGAACAAATGCTGGACGGAATGCTGAACAATGCAAACATTCACCCCCAGTCATAAAGATCTGGGTTTAATCCATTGTTCTTTTGCTCACCACGCCACCTCAGTTTGAACCCAGCCTTATGCAAATCAGTCTTGACCCTGTTCCTCATGGGAACAGCTTAGCCCAAACTGCCAAGCCAGGTCCTCCCTTGACCGGAAACAAGCATCCTGGAACCGGTTTCGGGGAATCACACCTCATCAGCCAGGCTAACTTGAATCCAGTGGAGCAGTGAGCACGGGGCCTGCATCTGAGCATATCCTGCCAACTTAGGGCGACAAATGCAAAAGGAACAAATGATGGACGGAATGCTGAACAATGCAAACATTCATCCCCAGTCACAAGAATCTGGGCTTAATCTATCGTTCTTTTATCAGAGATGACTTGGCTTGGCAGTTCAGGCTTGACTATTCCCATGGGAAGCAGGGTCAAGATGGATTTGCACATGGCTGAGTCCAAAACTGAGGTGGCATGGTGAGCAAAAGAAAGATGGATTTAACCCAGATCTCTTGACTTGGGGGTGAATGTATGATTTAGTCAGCATTCTGTCCATCATTTGTTTGCGTAGCACTTAAGGCATTTTAAGGCATGTTTAGCACTACTAAAATTCTTACACACTCACCCACAAGAGCTTAAAGGTCAATTATTTAAAGGTCACAGCTAAAGACACCTATAGTAGTTTGAAACTAGACCAAGTGTTTCCAATACACGATATGCACTTACGCCCTGCTTCTGAGTTGCACTGTGCTGGCGCCAATGTTACTGTTACCGCCTGGTAATATTGCCCCAGAACCATGCAATTTTTGCTAGGTGGGGCTGGTTTGTCCAGTTGTAAAACCACGCAGAAACCCCAGTTCCATGTAGTTTTAGTGCATACATTTACCACCTGCTCTGAGCAGGTGGTACATGTCTGCGTCAGCAAAGATGGAGGGGCGTATGGGGAATAGGGGAAGGAAGAGGAACCTTTTTGATAGTACGGGGAACATTGTATGCTCACACTTCAGAAAAGAAAACGAAGAATCTGGCTTAGTTCCTATTGCATCCAAAGCCTTGTGCGCGTTTCCTCCCAAAATTACCAGGGAGAAAAAGGGTGTTTGGTTCTCCCTCACCCGGTAAAACTTAGTGGGGGAAAACAGAACAACCCAAAATTATGTGAAACAAAGTTAACGCATAAAAGCATGAGCTAATTTCGTTCCACATAACTTTTAATTGGGGCTTTTATGAGGGCATTTGGTCTGTCCGTTCCTCAAGATTTAATCACTTTGTTGTCTTTCTCAGTTGCCTACTCTTGATTTAATTTTTATTGATTTATTTTTTTAAATAACATTTTATTGATTTTCTGGATATCAACATAAACAATGCAAAAAAGCGAGCTCAAGCCGTAGGGCCACCATATAACATCAGGCAATACCAATAGTCTGCACAGAATATACACCACAGTGGTAAAGTCATCTGTCACTGCCACTAACAAAGAAAAGTTGGAACCATTACAGTTGGGCAGGGCCATTGAAAGTCAGACTTTTCGACCCACACTGCCTATGTTTGGTTGAACATCTTTGGGACACCCATCGCCTTGTAGACCAGGTTTTCGAGAGCTGCACATGAGTACTTATTATGGATTTACTCTTGTAAGGATGGGGCCTGCTTCTCCCTCCAGAGTCTAGCAAGATGCCTCTTGGCCGCTATGTATGATATTGCAAAGAGTAAGCGAGTGGACCGGGTGGTACCCATGATTCCAGTACCCATGTTTCCATTATTCCCAATAGTATAATTTTAGGATCTAGTGCCAGTGGGATTCCAACCAACTGCCCTATGTGTCTATTGACTGATGCCCCGTACACCTGGACCCGTGGACATGTCCAGATAGTATGATATATCAATCAATCAATTAATCACTGCATATCTAAAGTTCGCTACATACCCGTGAGGTTCTCAAAGCGCGGGGGGCTGCTACTGATCGAAGAGCCAGGTCTTGAGAAGTCTTCTGAAGGCCAGCAGGTCCTGGGTCTCTCGTAGGTTGGTAGGGAGAGAGTTCCAGGTTTTAGCGACAAGGTAGGAGAAGGATCTGCCGACGGCGGTGGTCTTCCGGATGCGAGGAACTGAGGCGAGGGTGAGGCTGGCAGAGCGGAGGCTGCGGGTGGGGGTGTGGAAGCTGAGTTGGTCGTTGAGGTATCTAGGTCTGGTGTTGTATAGTGCTTTGTGTGCGTGGATGAGGAGTTTGAAGGTGATCCTCTTGTTGACGGGGAGCCAGAGTAGGCTTCTCAGATGGGGTGTGATGTGACTGCGTCGGGGGATGTTTAGGATCAGTCGTGCCGAGGTGTTTTGGATTCGTTGTAGTCGTCTCAGGAGCCTGGGGGGAGCTGCAGTGCAGGCATGCCAGGTTTCGAGCACCACCCATGTGCCGGAGGTGTTCAGGGAGTAGTAAATTCTGTGAAAGTATTTAAATTGTATAAGGATATTAACATCCATATCATCAGCTTCCTCGAGTCATCATTGCCTCAACCCAGTCATCACTGTCCAGGGTCCTGATGTCTTCCTCCCACCTGGACCTCAGTGACTCCAGGGGGTTGGGTGCATTTGTAGCCAGTGATCTGTAGAGCCTACATATATGCGTCGGTCACCACCTTGCATTTGAGTGCCTTCAAACGAGCAGCGCCACAGGCTTTTCTTCATAGCGCTCTAAGGCATGCAACAGCTGCAGGTAGGGATAAAATTGGGAGGGATGAAAGCAGAAGTAATTCCCCAACTCCTGGAAGGAGTGAATATGACCATACCTCCAGACATCTCCCCGGGTGGAGATGCCGATAAGGTCCCATAAACAGAATCCATTGAGCCTTGCAGAGCTGGTCAGCCACTTCCCCTGGGAAACAAAAATAAGAACTGACTTCTTCCGATATAGTTTTCTAAAATGAACAGTGATAACCAGAAAGGAGATATTTACCATGGCATCGCATATGGTGAAGCACCAAGTGCCAACAACTGAGTGGGACCTGGGTTACCAGTGGGTCCCCGGCTGTGCAGCAAGGAGAGTAGGACCCGAGGCTACAGAAGGGCAATTTCTAACCTGTGTGCCGGGTCCCCTGTTTCTACCTGGAACCAGTCATCTATGGTGACAGCTGAGAGACCCAGTAGTACAGGTGAACGTCCGCACAGCCTAACTCTACTACGGAGAGCAACAACGTTTCCCAAACGACATCCTCGGGTCTTCCCAGCCCAAAAAAAATGTAGAAATGTGCGACTGCAGTTCAGTGAAGAACGAGGGCGCATGGGTGATGCTGCAGCATGTTTAGGAAGCGGGGGAGAGCAACCATTTTAAACAGGGCTCCCTGTTTTAATGAGAACCGAGTAGCTGAAAAGTGCTGCATGGCCTTTTGCATCCTTTTTTCCCTCATTGTTGTTTTGCTTTAATTTTACGTTCTAACGAGGGCAGAGGGCATGTTGCATTGGTACATTAAGAAATTGCCCGCATGCACCTCTACGCCATCGTAGAATGAGTGTTTTTAAAAAATAGAAACTCCATTGCAAACTTGCTGGCTATGTGTGTGCTTGCATCATGATGCATCCTTTTACATGCAACTGGCAAAAAGCAGTGGCAAAGACAATAGCTGGGCATTTTATAGCCCACAACTTATTGGCTATGCCAATGCATTGTTTTAAATGTGGTGCTGTGTCTATCATTTCTTTGTATGGCATAATGTCATGGGTGTCATGCTTAATTTGAACATAGATTGTAGCTAGGTTAGTTGTGCTTAGAACGCGTGGAAGAAGACTGTGTCTTTGTATTGTATTGTACTGTATTATGCAATGGTTGCATTCATATGGTGCTTCACATCCCTGATGAGGTGCTGAAGCTCCTTAGCAGTTAGGAAGCATCCTACATCATACATAGATTGTGCGTGGTTGGAAGGAAGTGAATTTGTCGCATGGCCTACGCTTGAAGTGTTTTAGTTTCTTCTGTAATGAACAGTATGTGCTCATGTTTTGTAGCTTGTTGCTGTGTGTGTGCATGTAAGGGAATGAAGAGGAGAAGGGGTTAGAATGTCTGAGCTTTAAAGTATTGTCGTGTCTGGTTGAAAGTGTATGGGTCTAGAGCATGGCCTATGCAGAAAGTGTCTTAATGCCAAGTGTTATCACTAGAGGCATGGTCAATTTCCAATCTGTTTCCTGCACTTTTTTATGGAGGGTTATGAAATGGGGTGAGAGGTAGTTGTGCATGTGATCGTGCCTCCTTTGGCACCTTGACTTTAAACGGCAAGTGAGTCATGGATGAGATTTTCAAGTGAATGCACGTATGCACAAGTAGGGGGTGTACAACTAGAAGGGCTGGTGTAGATGGTCTCAGAGCTCGAGGCCCATCAGCAGGGGGCCTCTGTGCTCTGTAACCCGTGGAGCTTATTGCTTTGGTACAGAGGAAACCCAACATATACCACTGTTGCCTTCCAAATAATGACATGATAAGGGTTATCGCAACACGTATGCTTAGAGGGAAGGGTGGACTACCCTGCTGCTACTCTAGCATGTTCCATGTGGGCTTCAGGGTAGGGGGCAACTCTGACCGTGCTGTGGACTGTCTTGACCCAATCATACCTGGTGGGACCCTGCTTCTTGCACCTTCCTACAATATGGGCTTTGTTTGACCATTTTTGCCAGGAATTATTTGGTTTCCAGTCTGCTTTTTTGTGGGTTCACAAACGTGGGTTCTGGTCCGAAAAGCGTTTGGGAGGTTGCTGCCTTTGATCTATATATTCTCTTTTGAGATTCTTCATCTCTGTCCTTTCATTGGGCCCTTTCTAAGGGTATACACCTGTTACAACGCATTTGTTACAAAACACTACTGTTACAACGCGACTTTTACAACGCATACCATTACAACGCATTGCGCTGGGGGGCGCTCTAGGATAGGGAATAAGTATAATTTACTATCCAACACCTTCCCTAGGGTCCACGGGGACTGGAGTTAGAATAGTAAATTATACTTACCACTATCCAGCACCTCAAAGCGCTATGCGTTGTAATGGTAGGCGTTGTAATGGTCGCGTTGTAACAGTAGGTAGTTGTAATAGTATGCCATGTAACATGGTACATCCCTTTCTAAGCAGTCATGTTAGATATTGGTTCTAGACGGTGCAAACACAAGAGTACTCACTTTCTCTGTCTCTGAATAACTCATTAGTAATCAAAGGGAGAGGATGTAGCCTTAAGGCCAGAGCGTTGACCTCGGCAACTACGCTCAACATCCTGTGATTCTGGGCAAATCACTTAATCTCCCCGTGCCTAACAAAAAAGAATGTGTCCTCATGTAACGGAACTGGTGCGGGCCCCCAGGATGTTGAGGGGTGCACATGGTGGGTACCTATGGTACCCCCTTGCATTTGCATGCACACAGTGGCAGGTGCCTGTCACGTTGTACATGCAAATGCAAAACATGCATTTTTTACATTGCGGCGGGTGCTGCTTACAGCACCGCCCGCCACAATGTAAAAAATGCGGGATGCGCCCGCCAGTATGGCGGGTGCCCTTATAATTTGAATGGCAAGACCACCGCAACATGGGCGGTTGGTCCCGTGCCCCCATGCGGTGGCGGGCAGAGGCCCCTAAGTACTTGTGCTGAGCACTAGAAACCACCGGCTCAAATTAAGGACCGCTGCAGTCAACACTTGTGCCTCCTCCTACCCCCCACATCTGATGTGAATGAGGAGAGTACTTCTCACTGGCTCAAACACAGCTTTGCTTTTTTCCATTGATTTTCTCTTAGGAGATTACTGTCTCATCTTCCATTCCATTATTGCAATGGTTGATGTTAATTGCCTGCAGCCCTCACAGAAGACGATGAATAGCATTGGTTCAATTTTAAGCAAAGCCTTCTTTCATCTTGTTAGGAATTTGAACAGTCTTCATGGCAACAGCTCTGTGCACAATAATGCCCCTGAAACACATAATGGCTACAATTTAAATCCTGCAATAACTCTGCAATTCATAGGCAACAAGTAATTGCGGAAAAGGAGGGGGCGGACACGTGGATAGGGTGCAAAATAATCGTATGCACTGAAAAAGAGAATTTAATAAAAAGATTTTTTTGACGTAAATCTACTACTAAAAAAATCAGTGTAGATATGATTAAA
This sequence comes from Lissotriton vulgaris, assembly GCF_964263255.1. Classification (NCBI taxonomy): domain Eukaryota; kingdom Metazoa; phylum Chordata; class Amphibia; order Caudata; family Salamandridae; genus Lissotriton; species Lissotriton vulgaris. The sequence goes on along the minus strand of NC_141698.1, from coordinate 80,301,150 downwards.
AAGAGCTTGGTAGCAGAGAGCGAACACAGGAGAGAGATTATGATAGAGCAATACACAGAAGTAGGAGGGCAGAGAAAGACAGGAGATGAGAGAGTGAAATGGAGAGAGATAAAGAGAAGAAGAAAACAAAGAGGTAAAGAAAGAGAAAGCAAGAGAGAGACAGACACTGGAAGAGTAAGAGAGCTCTTATGAATGAAGTCCCAAGTATATGTTCAATGCTATAGAAATACCAACCAGCTCTATCTCAAATCAAGATTTTTAAAATTACAATTGTATGCAGTTGAGGAAGTGTTGACAAATGTACATCGTGTGGACAGAACCTCGTGTCTGCTAGTGAGCCATGAGACAGGTGTGGATCAAATATATCAGTGGAATCCCTCAGAGAGAGGGATAGTGTTCAGAGAGAGTTCTGAAATCGAGGTTTGGATCACCCAATGAGAACATTTTGGAAAAAAATTGCATTTCACACCACATTTGTCCAAATAAATGTGAAAATTCCATATGTTTTACAGACAGTAACGAAGGGACACTCTAAAATGTCACTCCACGTTCCGCACGGTAAGGGTTAGGTTTCCTAAAATGTTTGAGGGTTCTTTTCCCAATAAAGATTAGTAAGCAATTGCACCACAAGCTGCATATTCCTGCATAACTTAAAAAAAAATAGCTAAAAGCCATGGATGTATGACGTTAGAACGCATACTTTGACAACGCGTACCTTTACAACGCGTTCGTAACAACGAAAGTTGTTACCACGCATTGCGCTGGGGGGCGCAAAATTTATTAATTTAATTTACTATTCCAACACCAGTCCCCGTGGATAGTAGGGAAGGTGTTGGGATAGTAAATTAAATCATTTACTATCCTTGAGCGCCCCCCAGTGCAATGCGTGGTAACAACTTTCGTTGTTACGCCCGCGTTGTAAAGGTATTCCGTGGTAATGCTTGCGTTCTAAACGCTGCATACCAAAAGCCATACGTTTGGCAATAAGTTGAATAATCGTGGAACGCATTTAGGAAGAATTCACAAAAAATCTTCTCCCACACCTCCTTTCACTTTCGATCTTGCGTTCTCCAAGTAGAATGTTAGTCTACCCAACCAACTTATGCCCAAAATTGCTATCAGATGAAAGGGTTAACCGTTGTATTCCAGGTGTGGCGAACAGAAGCAGGGAAGGGCGTGCCCTTACGTGACTTTGACATACCCCCAGCCCTTCTGACGCAGATGATCATCTTCACCCATTTGGTCCAAACCAGCAAGGTCACAGATCTTTCCGAGAGGTAGGCTTCTTGCCATCATTTCTGCAGGTTCAGTCAGCTGGGCTTTGTGCTTTTCTAGGTCACTTTGCAGTCCCCCTTGCATTGTTGTCCAGCAACCTATCCATGAGGAGTAGCAGGACTTCTTCAGTATCTTGGCCTTGGTCCCAACCATGATGAGGACAGCAACATGAAGTTCTGTCTCTGGCCAGATGCTCACCCACAGCTAGTGCAGCAAAGGGTCCTTGTTAGAAGTGGGGGTCCTTATCGCTTACCGCCACCATCAAATGCTGGAGGCCGGAGTACCCGACCCCTCGCTTCAACGTTAGGCTAAGTAAGGACACCATCTGAGATAGCCCTGCTCACCCCCTTAGTAGCTTGGCACGAGCAGCCAGTGTAATCTCCAAGGCACGGGTGTACAATATGTGCAACCACACTCACAGCAATGCAATGATGTCACCACAAATAGACTCCACACAAGTTTTTTAGAAAATGAGTATAATCTTTATATAGGAAGTTATACGATATGACCACACAATAGAAAATCAACATATAATAATGGATAGTATTCTTTCCGGTGGGTTGGTAGTTTCTAATTCCAACCACAGCTACTAACCAACAGCTAAGCTCACTTCTAACCATTTCCAAAAGGTTAGGCAAGTCGTAGTGCTAGAATCACACACGTTGCAAAAGGAAACAAATACTGCAATGCGTAACAATATTCTCTCGTACTGTGCAACAGAGATACAATGCCATACCTGCCTGGCAGTTCGGTCTAGACTGTTCCCATGCGGCATAGGGTCAAGACTGATTTGCTTATGGCTGGGTCCAAACTGGGGTGGCGTAGTGGATTTAACCCTGATCTTTTGACTGGGGGAGAATGTTTGCATTGTCAGCATTCCGTCCATCATTTGTTTGCTCTAACACTTTTCGCCCTAAGTGGGATGGGTATGCCCAGACGTAGGTCCCTTGCTCACTGTGCCACTGGATTCAAGCTAGCCTAGTTGAAGAAGGGTGACATATCATGAAACCGGTCCCAGGATGCTTGTTTCCGGTCCAGGGAGGACCTGGCCTGGCAGTTCGGTCTGGACTGTTCCCATGGGGCACAGGGTCAAGACTGATTTGCATATGGCTGGGTCCAAACTAGGGTGGCGTAGTGGGCAAAAGAACAACTGATTTAAACCAGATCTTTTGACTGGGGGTGAATGTTTGCATTGTCAGCATTCCGTCCATAATTAGTTTGCTGTAATACGTAGTGACACAGTCATGTACTTTGCAATAAAAGGAATTATGCAATGCGTATCACTACCAGCATGCCCTGTGCCAGGAAGAAACAAAGCAATGCTTTGTTTCTTCCTCGTGGAGAAGTGTGGCTCACTGGTTAGAGGAGGCAGACCCTGATGCAGAGGTCAGACCCGGGACCAGGGTTCAATTCCCGACGTGGCAGGGTCTTGAGCTCAAAATGTCCAGGAACTCGATAATTCTCGCCTTGGTGCCTACTCGAATCATGGGTTCACACTCTGCAATTCTGGGCAATAGCTTGCTTAATCTCCACTACAGCCCCACCGCGATGGGATGCCTGGTGTTCACCTTGGGGATGCCCAGTAGGGGTTATCTCGCAGGGAAAGCCAAGACGGGTTCCCAAAGCAAGCGCTAAGAGACCTGTTGGTGATTTGGCGCTATATAAAATCGAAATTAACATAACAATGCGTCACGCTACAATCCGGAACGGTGCAATGAAGAAATAATGCACTGCGCCACGTTATAATCAGATACTGTGCAAGGAAATATTAATGCAATGCGCCACGTTACAATCAGGTAATCTGCAAGGGAAAAATAACGTAGTGCGTAGCGCACCAAGCATGTAGTTCGTCAGGCACAAATGAGGCCAGGCGTCGTTCGATAGTTCGTTAGCAGCAATAATGCAAAGTGTAATATGACAGTTTAGGTGCTCCGTTAACGGTGCCCTAATTATGGATCCATGATGACACAAAAGTACTGCTTTCCACTCCTGCCCCAGTACTGCCCCTCCTTGGGTCAGCACAGGCCGGGATCCGAGCCAAAGCAACAGGCTTGCGCAGCTGACAGATGCGATAGGCCGAGAGTGTGTCCCTCCAGGCTCGCACACCACCCCAAGTGGTGATCCATCTTATCTGGGGGGGGGCGCGACCCCACTCTCCTCTCCGACCCAACGTCAGCGACTTGGGCCTAGATCTAGAACTCCGTCACGGGGTGCGGTGAGCTCGGGCTGGTGGCTCAGCTCTTCCAGCGCTGCCGTGCTGCTGCTGTCTTACTCCGACGGTCCAATAACTTGGCTCTCCTTCCGGCGGTCTCAGTGAACACCAAGACCCACCCTCATCACTGTGGAGACTTTACTTTCAATTCGGTGCACACCCTACCCAAGCACTTCTCACCAGTGCCTCAGGATGCACCTCGACACGCACACTGCATGTCCAAGACTCGCCTCTTCTCTGGTGCTCACGATTACCCGGCACTCTTCACCAGTGCCGATGCTTGCTCCTCGACATGCACCCTGCACGTCTAAGTCTCTCCACTTCTCCCAGTGCACATGATGTCCAGGCGCTCTTCACCAACACCCTGGCTGCACCACAACATGCACCCTGTGCTTCCGAGTCTCACCTCTTCTCCCGGTGCACACGATGACCAGACGCTCCTCACCAATGTTCTGGCTGCACCGCGACACGCACTCTGCACGTCCGAGACTCACTTCCTCTTTTGGTGCACACAATGTCCAGCCGCTCTTCACCAACGCCCTGGCTGCACCACGACATGCACTCTATGCGTCCGAGTCTCACCTCTTCTCCCAGTGCACATGATGACCAGGCCCTCCTCACCAACGCCTTGGCCTGCACCACGACACGCACCCAGAACGTCCGATACTCAGCTTACTCCTGCGTGCCCATGATCACAAGACACAACTTTTGAGGGTCTCAAGCTGCAAAAGCACGTGCACACCACGGAAACTTTTATGATCCTGTATTTCCAAACATGAAGCCAGCTCACCTCGGGCCCTTGGGGTTACAAGACACAGCACAGTCTTCTTCAAGCAGGGGGACCCAGCGCCTCCAAGCACAGTCCCAACAGCCTCTCCCTTAGTTAGAACCGCAAACTGCAGACAAGCTCTAGATCACAAAGCAAGGATTGGTCTATACACAGCAGTCTCTTCAGTTGCTCCTTCGTTGGCAGAGGTTCCTCTTGACCACAGAATGGGTCCAAGCCTTTTCAGTCTCAATCCATTTCTGTTTCATTCCAATGTTCAGGGGTTTCAGCTCTCATAGTTATACCCCTTAATGTCTTTGAAGTGCGTTTGTGCTCAGGGGTCCCCGAGCCCTCCCTAAATCAGTTCTGGGTGTCTCCCTCCCAGTGTCACCTCTCTCCCTTTGATACTGAGGTCTGGATCCTTAATCACTCAGCAGGAGATGGGTCAAATGGTTTATAGCACCAGCCCAGGCCATTTCACCTCCAGGGCTTCTCCTCCATCTACTCTCCAGATGCAGGGCAGCCTGGTGCCATCTCAACCCCTCCCTGGGTCAAGACCTCTCCCAGCTCCTCACACCTTTCAGATCCAGACAGACAATCCACATTTCAGCAGAGACACACAGAAATGCTTAGAGGACAAAACTCAGCCACTTTCTAAAAGTGTGGTTTCTGAACACACAGTGACAAAACCACCTACACAGAAAGATGTGCTATGACACTGTGAGTTCATGCATACTGAACTTCACCTCTCCATTATAAACTTACTGGAAACTGGGCTAACAAACACAAGACCCAGCCTCCCCCATTCTGTCCTATGGGCAGGATGGCCTTTCAGCAATGAAAAACATAATGGAGTGTTTTTCACTGTCAGGACATAACACACACCTTAGTATATATCCTGTCTTTTACCTACACCGCACCCTGCCCAGGAATTATCCGTTACCTACCACAGGGGTGCCCAATGTGTATGTAAAAGGGAATGTCAGGCCTGACAAGTGGTTGCACTTATCAGGACAACATGCTAACTTAGCACTCTTCACGCATCCCCTACACTGCACGCCTGAGTTCCCTTCTCAACGCGCCTTTCCATTACTAGCTCTGGCACACACAGTGCACATCACTAGGGACTTTACTAGTAAGGTGAACATGCCAATCATGGCCAACCAATTACCATGACATTTTATATAGGGAACACTTGTACTTTGAGACTGATCAGCAGTGGCAAAGAAACCAAAGCATCTAAATTGGCAACTCTATGTCAGGCAAATAGTCTAGGGAGCTTCATCCAAAAAGGCCAAGTCCTACAGTCCTCAACTGTCAAGACAAATGCTCCTGATTGGCATTGTAGGGTCAATACATATTGTGCATTGAGGGTATTGGAATTCAATGGATAATCACTATGTGGGCCAAGTCTATAAATCGTGATTCTTGCAAGCAAGAGCAGGGCTGGTTTTAAAGCCAAATTCTGGAGATTACAACACTAGGGAAGCAAATGATCCTTGTGACTTGTATTGGTAAGATATCAACCAACCATCCCGAGCAGACTCTCTAGATTGTTTGCAGATCAGTGCACAAGGCTACACAGACACTAAACCCCTCAAGTTGTCTAATCTTACAGGCAGGTCTTTTCTTTCAATACAAGATGTAGAGTTGGATTCCAATACCTAATCTTGAGCGCCTTATTTGCCAGATCCATAGTTTCTACAATCCCAATCTAGCTAAAGAGTCCTCAATCAGCAGAACAATCCAACTGAGCAGAATTATTCATGCTAGTTACATGAAAATCTCAAATCTCTCAATTATTTACACACCTCAATGTGCTTCTGTGAGAGTATACTCAATGGACTGATGCCTTAATCACTGCTAGAAACATAGGTATATAAAACAACTAATATTTCTGGTCGCCAATGGGAACTGTTGTCTGTGGCTGTAACCTTCTTTCAGCCCATAATGAGAATAAGACTTCAAGCCTCATTTCAAGACTCATTTCTTACCTTCCCCTCCCCTCCCCTGTCTTTGTAAATCTTGCTTTCTTTGTTACACTCAGTTATATGTAAACTACTCAACTGGCCACAAGGCTAGGATGCTATACAAAAAATCAGTAATAAATTGCATACTTTGGAATTATCTCTTTTCTTTTCATAGTATCTGAGTACCCAAAACCGCCCAATCTCCTGTGTGAATCCCACCTACTTCATCTATAATCTTCCTGTCTCAGCTTTTTCTGCGTCCAAGAGCCCTTTCTTTTTAATATATTGTCAGTTTCACCCTTCTTCAGGTATATCGCCACCCTCTAACCCCTACTTATGCGCCATAGATTACACAATTATCATTCTACATGGGGAACGCCCACCGCAACATCCACTGCCCACCCCTTTCACACTAAGCATAGCATGAAAGGGTCTTTATTTAAAGGCGGCGTTAAGCTACGTTAAGTGGCTTAACGCTGGCTTGTAAATAAGACAAAGCCCCTATCACCACAGGAACATCAGAAAAGTGATGTTCCCTTGGCGATTGGGGCTTATAAATATGCCCCTGAGTTTGCTGTAGACAAACATCAATCATTTTGTTTTTTCTGTTGTGTGTCTAGTCTGAGTGCGCCCATTCTTCTCCTCATCTGAGCCTGTGCTCCCTTGCAGGACTCTACAGAGCAGTCGGTCTTCATATCATAAACCCAGGTTTATAAACAGCTCTACTGTGAGTCTTCCGACTCCTTCAGAAGTCCTGGGGACTTCAATCACAAGACAAGTCTGCAGGATCCACCCACAGGAAAAGTAACTGCGTTCAGAGGGCGTCTTGGCAAATCCTGTCTAAATGAATTGGAGCATCAACGCAAACGCAGACCTCAAAATATGGGTAGTGGTGATCATCGCGTCATCTTTTCAGACCTTAGTTGCACAAAGCCCTACGCAAGTGCAAGACTTTTTAAATCACGGTGTCAAAACTCCACCAATCTATTTAAACCAAGGTCATGACAGTAATATAGCTGAGTAATTCTTCCCACTATCTTACACATGACGTCGCCATTAAGAGATAGAGACCAGCACATACAATGAGCCACTGGGCAATGCACTTGCCACATGCTGATAGAAAGTGAAACTTTCTGCAGATGATGTGACTCCTCAACAGCAGGATGAGGCATGTGTGGTGAAGTCAACAATGGTGTCCATCCCCTAATGCATTACAGCAATGTATAATCTATTTATCTATTTATAGAAGAAGGACTATGTTAGGGTTGGATAAGAAGGTTGACAGCTGTGTTATAATGATGTATTGGTACATTCCATCGTGCCCCCGTCCTTTTCCAGTTGGTACTGTAGGTTCTAAGAGTGCCACAACGGACTCCAGCTGACTGGAGACTCTGGTGGTGAAGAGATTAATTAAAGGTTACAATTATGACCATCTGCTGCTTTCGACCGGCGGAAAACCTGCATAATAAGGTGGCGGGGTCTGGAAGACACTGCCATCCATATTATGATGATGCCGGAGTTCAGCCTTTCCACGGCAGCATTGCTGCCATGGAAATGCTTGCAGTCTTTTCTTTGGGGGTCAGTTGCAGGCCCAGAGGGGGTTGGGGGGTAGGTGGCTGCACTTGGGGTGGTAACCATGATACCCCCGACATTTGCATGCACAAGGTGGCAGGCACGCGCTGTGCCTGTCACGGTTTTGCATGCAAATGCACAACATGCTGATTTTATATTGTGGCGGGTGCTGCTTGCAATATTAACAATGTGGGATGTGCCCGCCAGTGTGGCGGGCGCATCATAATGTGCACAGCAGGACCGCCGCAACCCTGGCGGGCGGCCCGCATACCGTTATGGTGGCCCGCATACCGTTATGGTGGCTGGCGGAATTTGTCCGCCCACCATCGTAATAGTGCCCTTAATCACTACAGCTTATTGCCAAAGGAATGGTGTGATACCCTTCAAAAAAGTGCTTCAGTACCTTGTCAGGAGTAGCAAGCGCTATAGAAATAAATATGCCACATTATAACATCGGTTAGCGTACGTTGAATCTAAATGCAAATCATTTAGCCAGGTCGTGGGTATCCTGAAAATCAAATGTATGATGTTAAAACGCATACATTTACAACGCATGCCCTTACAACACGGTTTTTGCATTGCAACATCCTTTACACTCACACATTTACATTGCATGCCATTCAGTGGCGGCTGGTGGAATTTGAAAGTGGTGAGGCGTATACAGAACGAATTAACGTATGCGAGCGAGCGCAGAACTGCTGCTGCTGAGCACCGACAGGACCCGGTGAACTTAAAGCCCTGGTTCTGTCTATACATCTGTAGCTCCTTTCAAATTGTTTTGACGTTTCCTTGGAGGACACTGAACTTCCTGCACTCCTCTGGAGGGTAAGACTTGGACACTATTAAAATACTGATATATTACAATTGCGGCTCCCTGTAATGCCAAGACCACATCTGTACTTTCTAACATATACTGCACAATGTTAAATTTGGGACCTAGGTTGGCTACGACTTCTAATTGACTAACTTGCCACAGACAACCCATTCCATCGGCCCATCACTGCCTTCTGTTAGGGGGCTTCATTATCCTGGACTACTCTTCGGGCTCCTTAAATTGCAGGCAAAGAACCACTTCCAACACCAGAGCTGCCCAAAAGGACATTTTACAGCGTTGCGTTACTAAAATGTCTGTACTTGAAAGCATGTAGGTCAACGCACTGTGAAAAAACGAACACGTTTTAAGAAAGCATTGAGCAACCAGACAGAGGTGAAATCCAGTAGCAAATCACTTCTCACGAGAAACCTGCAAAAAAAACCAAAGTGCTGCAGGGCCGATAATACCAGCTCCTGCAAATTGTGCGATGCATGATGTAAATACATGCTTCCTGCATTTGCGAGTGCAGGCATGCCATTTATCAGATTCGTGTTTCTTCGAACTTGGAACACAATTATAAATAGATTCCATAGCAAATTAAAAAAGGAGGCACTGGATATGTTTAGCTTAATTGGCAAGGTTAGTGCACATTTAAAATCAGCGCAAGTTTAATGTTTGCCATCCTTGAAGTGTGAGGCCTCTCACGTAGCTGATAGGAGTCCTACATAAAGCAGCTCCAATACCGTCTTCTCGAGTTCACGCTACACAAAACTGCAAAAAAAATGTAAACCTACTACTCGATTGCAGCAGAGAAAGTGATATTGGTGTCGTCCTGATAGTGAGTGATGTGATGGATGCATCTCTGTCCTGCATCTCCCCTGACGGGCTACGTCCGGCTGTGTAAAATACACAAGCTTTCTCACTGTCTGAAGCTTCCGCTCAAGGGCACACCGGCACAGTACTTCTTATGGGGAGATGGGGAGGGGGGGACAAACTTGCCCCGCACACTTGCCGTCTCTTTCATCAGATGCCGCAGCCTGAGGTGTGATAGACGTCACTGTTGTTCATAACAGTTGCGGGCAGGCACGCGTGTACACACACGCGCGCACACACATGCTTGCCATACTCACACTGGTGATCACAGTGCAAAATGTTATTCTGTAAAACTAACGATTTATTTAACACATAGGTGCCGCTGATTGAAACTCTACCCAGATAGCAGATATCGTGTCACTTTTTATAGCTGTGCCTTCCACGCTTCTGTTGTTTCCAAGCACTGACAATAACATGTTACTATTACCAAAATTATTGGGACCCGCGGGAAGGGGAGAATTATAAAACCAAACTTACCTCGGTCACCGCTGGTCCGGGTCCGCGCCACCTAGTCTGCTCCCCTTGGCGCCTTCATATCAGGAATGGTGGCACTGGACTGGCAGCCCCTGTCTCAGCCAATCCTGGCGCAGCATTACATCACCACTGCGCCAGGATTGGCTAAAGAGCAGGGCTAATACTGCCCATATTGAGACCCGGCTCCCCGGGTCTCTGCCTGTGTGAGTGCTAGGGGGGAAGGAGGAGGGAAGGGGCTACTGCGAGTGTGCGCATGCGTGGGCAAGTCATAAAAATGACTTGTCCTAAATGCGCACACTGCTGCTGCCCTCCCTGTCACGCTGATACTGCCAGCCTGCCACAGGCCCGTCCCCGACACCCTAACGCGATCGCGATGACGTCGTCACTATTGTTGTGACAGTACTCCGACCCAAATCATGACTTGGGCTGTTGTTGTTGTCTCAGTCATAATTGTACTTTGTGGTGCGTGCAGTCAGTGACAGTGTCGGTCGTCTGGCTAGTGGGGCAACGCCCCAACGCCCTCAATGGACGAACCGCCACTGATGCCATTACAACAAATTTTTAAAATCTACATTTACAGCACATTCCAATACATTGCATTATACATTTACAACGCATCCCATTACATAGCATCCCATTACATTGCATTTAAGGTAAGTATTGGATAGTGTCGGGGTAAAAATTACTATTCTAACTCCAGGGGGTGCAACAGTAGGGTAAGTGTTGGATAGTGTAGGGGTAAAAATTACTATTCTAACTCCAGGGGGTGCAACAGTAGGGTAAGTGTTGGATAGTGTAGGGGTACTATGCGTTGTAATGATATGCGTTGTAATGACATGCAATGTAATGCCTGCGTTGTAGTAACATGCGTTTTAGTGTCATGCGTTGCAGAGACATGCAATATAAGGTCTGTGTTGTAGTGACATGCGTTGTAATGGACGTTGCGATGTAATGACTGTGTTGTAAATGTTGTGCGATGTAATGACTACGTTGTAAAGGTTGTTTTCCCTGAAAATCTTGTGTGTATCCGGTCCCCGTGGAGCTATGCTGAACACCCCATGCAATAAATGACTAAACACAGTAGTATTGACTGAAACCGCACAAAACCTTGATATGTTTATTTTGGACATCCCTCTTTGTGAATTTTCCACTGCATAAACATTCTTGCAATGGTTTCCGAATTTACAAAGGTTAGTGTGACTATTTGTAGTGTTTTACACGCTTGTCTCGAACAATCACACAATACACAAACAGTTGGGAACCATAAAGTTTCACAAAGTTTCGGTAGTGTGAAGCAGAGGTATTTCGGATTAGATCCACCCTCAGATTACTCAAAAGTCATCAAGAAGCAATCTTTAATAATCACTTCAAAGGTTAACTCTAGAGAATGCAGCAGGAAATTAAACATGGCGTGAAAGGCTCCTATATACATAAAGTAGGGCAGTTCTCTATACAGATGGCAGTTTATGAATGCAAGGACTCCACATGCAGATGTAATTTTCCCATGACAAACATCAAGGGTACCACATTAGCCTCATGTTTATTGAATTAACCTCACATTTCCTCCACTTATGTGCCTTCTTTGAAGTCTGTGTGGTCATGAAATAGGAATGTCACTGATGAATGGCAAGCAGTTTAAAGAATGTGTTTGTTTCTAAAAGCCAGTCCTCTGTGAGAAGCAGATGCAAATGTGTGACATAGTGGTGCAGATTTACTGATGAATCCGACAGTGCGGTGCTGTAAGAAATTTTAAAGTGGCCTGTTTGGCGAATGGCGAAAAAACAGGGAACAGATTTCCTACATTTTGCGCCCGGTAAGTTCTGCAGCTTAGTCCCACATGCAGAGTTTATTATAGTGAAAAATGGCCAGTAAGGGGTTTTATTGTTTTATAATTTCTCAGCACTGTTAGGACCTGTTTTGGAACAATCAAAGTACCTAAACCTGAGATTAATCAGTGGCTGTCCTATGTTATTCAATTATAAGGAGAGTTCCTCAAAATAAGAACAAAAGATGTTACCACACTAACATCATATGTACAATAAATGATCAATAAAATACAAGAAACCAGGATTTTGTGTTGTCTGAAAATTATTATTTAAGTTCAAGGCAAAAAAATATATTTATGTACAAAAGGATGAGCATTCATGTAGGGTAGGGTACATACATGGATATAACTTGGATATTGAAGGTATTGGTTATTTCTCCTTTGGCATATCCAAAAATTGAGTCCAGACTGCTTAAGCACAATAGTTCATTGATTTCAACTTAAAATCAGAAGAAAATCAAAGGATGACATGAAACAAAACGTGCAGAGTTGGACTAAACAAGTCGACGTTTCGGTCTTTTTTGAAGTTTTCTTAAGACCATCATCAGGACAAAATTAATAGTATATACAATTGATGACCCTCTGTAAAGAAAACAACAATGTATTATAATATGTACATATATATTCGAGTACCTGGTTTACAAATCTAAGCATGATTTAATATTTATGATATAAATCTAGACATATTTACATTTTTAATATTCACATCTCGAATAACAAAATTATTTAAAAGGTTGGTGTGGCGACTGAAACAATGTGGGCAAAATTAATTTAAAGAAACAGTGGTCAAAAAAGATCCAAGTCAAACAATATCTACGATAGTTCGTGATTGCTGATAAAATAGTGGTAGCTTAGACTCACTTTGAAATCAAAAGCACGTCAGTTAAAATTCAAGACGGCAGCAGCACCTTCAATTGTGGCGTAGAAATCAGGCCACAATTGAAGGTGCTGCTGCCGTCTTGAATTTTAACTGACGTGCTTTTGATTTCAAAGTGAGTCTAAGCTACCACTATTTTATCAGCAATCACGAACTATCGTAGATATTGTTTGACTTGGATCTTTTTTGACCACTGTTTCTTTAAATTAATTTTGCCCACATTGTTTCAGTCGCCACACCGACCATTTAAATAATTTTGTTATTCGAGATGTGAATATTAAAAATGTAAATATGTCTAGATTTATATCATAAATAATAAATCATGCTTAGATTTGTAAACCAGGTACTCGAATATATATGTACATATTATAATACATTGTTGTTTTCTTTACAGAGGGTCATCAATTGTATATACTATTAATTTTGTCCTGATGATGGTCTTAAGAAAACTTCAAAAAAGACCGAAACGTCGACTTGTTTAGTCCAACTCTGCACGTTTTGTTTCATGTCATCCTTTGATTTTCTTCTGATTTTAAGTTGAAATCAATGAACTATTGTGCTTAAGCAGTCTGGACTCAATTTTTGGATATGCCAAAGGAGAAATAACCAATACCTTCAATATCCAAGTTATATCCATGTATGTACCCTACCCTACATGAATGCTCATCCTTTTGTACATAAATATATTTTTTTGCCTTGAACTTAAATAATAATTTTCAGACAACACAAAATCCTGGTTTCTTGTATTTTATTGATCATTTATTGTACATATGATGTTAGTGTGGTAACATCTTTTGTTCTTATTTTGAGGAATTCTCCTTATAATTGAATAACATAGGACAGCCACTGATTAATCTCAGGTTTAGGTACTTTGATTGTTCCAAAACAGGTCCTAACAGTGCTGAGAAATTGTAAAACAATAAAACCCCTTGCTGGCCATTTTTCACTATAATAAACTCTGCCCGAGCCCGCAAGGGTATATTGGGTTGCTCACCTTCTTATCTAGTCCCACATGCATCATTGTTGGAATTTGCGATTCCTAATTTGCGAAAATTAAGGAATCGCAATTTAGGAATCGCAAATTCCTATGCATTAAAAATTCGCAAAAGTTTTTGCGATTTCTTAATTTTCCTTTTTTGCGATTCCTTAATTACGAATCGCAAATAAGGAATCACTTCACATTGATTCCTATGGGCCTAGAGGCCCATAGGAATCAATAGGAAGGCATTCTCATTTTGCGAATTCACAATTAAGGAATCGCAAAATGAGAATGCAATTCCAAGGTTGCAGGGGGGGGTCCAAAGGACACCCCCCCTGCACCCCTGGAATGTCACGTAAGTACATTTTACTCACACACATGTCCCAAGGGCATGTGTGTGTGTAACATGTAAGTTTTAAAAATGCATTTTTTTGCATTTTTTAAACTTTTCGCAAATTACCATGAAGGTTTACTTCATGGTAATTTTCCCCTTCCTAATTGCGAATTCGCAAATTAAATAAAATCATGCATAGCATTTAAGAAATCGCAAAATTTGCGATTCTATCGCAATTTGAGAAGTCGTAAAAAATTGCGATTTCTTAAATTGCGATAAATGAAAAAAAAATGATGCATCCCAAAAAAGGTTTTTGCATTCGCAAACGGACGATTTTTGCGATTCGCGCCGTTTGCGAATGCAAAAACGCTTGATGCATGTGGGCCTTAGTCCCAACGCAAAAACCATCTTGGGGTTTCCCAAGCTGCAAAAATAATGATTTACATGGTTTTGCACTGCACTGCATTGCGTTGCCTTGTGTCAGAAGGTGTGAGCTTGGGCATTCCTGGGCATCACCCATGCATTTTAGCTCAAACCCACATTTATTAAAGCCAGTAGACATGGCTTTTCATCAAAATGTGAGCCTATCCGAGGCTGGCGCACTGAGGAGAGATATCTTTATTTCGCCTTGTTACTCTCTCTTTGCATACATGCTGGTGGCAGCAGCACACATGAAAAGAGGAATTTGTCTCTAAGAATATTTTTTGTGCCTTCATGCTGAAAAACTATTGTGACCACCTTGCAGACCCCCTTGCATGCTTCAGCACACATACATAGCGGAATATACCTCTAAGAATAGCTTTTGTGCAGGAAGGTATGCCCTCCTGCAAAAAAAGTATTCTGATCGCAATGCAGGCGCTCTTGCATTATGGCACAAGCGTACCAGAACTACGAGAGAGGAATAACGTACCATATCTTAGTAGATATGTCACATTTCTAGTCTGTCCCTTTGATGCAAAGCAGCACAGCACAGCATAGCAACTTTCCTTACTGCCTTGTGTCACAGTTTAGTAAATGTGTCCCTGGATATTTAGACCAGTTTGCACACCTGTGATGTCATCAGCCATGCTCAGGCAAAACAAGCACTCTTGGCATGATTGAAAGCGCTGTGCCATGGAGGAAACAACAGTGAGCTATGCTTGCAAAAGAACTCTACTAGAGGCAGGCTATGCCCAGACAACCACCCATGGGTAAGGGGATTACATGTTACATGTGGATATGTGACATGAGATCAGAGACAGCCCTTCCTGGATAGCACCGTGGGTAGAAAGAAACTTGGCACCCTTACTGACGATGGAGTAAACAATGAAGCAGCCCGCAGCTCCTTTTGTGTTCACAGACTGGCCCATGAAGACAACCACCTCCCCACCTCACTTGAATCACCTACAGTCTCTCTGGCTCGCCACCGAAACCAGGAAGACGATCACCCAGGCACTCGTCACCAGCCGGCTGGACTACGGAAACACCCTCTACGCCGGAACCACAGCAAAACTTCAGAAAAGACTCCAGCGCATCCAGAACGCCTCCGCACGACTCGTCCTGGACATCCCCCGACACAGCCACATCTCCGGCCACCTGAGAGACCTGCACTGGCTCCCCGTCAGCAAGAGGATCACGTTCAGACTCCTCACCCACGCACACAAGGCCCTCCACGACCTGGGCCCCAAGTACCTCAACAACCGCCTGACCTTCTACGCGCCCACCCACCAGCTACGATCGTCCTGCCTCGCCCTCTCCGCCGTACTACGCATACAAAAAGCCACCGCCAGGGAAATATCCTTCTCCTACCTGGCAGCCAAGGCATGGAACTCCCTCTCGATCCACCTCTGGCTGACCCAGGATCATCTCTCCTTCAGGAAGCTCCTCAAGACTTGGCTCTTCGAGCAGTAACGGACCCCTCCCCCCAGCGCCTTGAGACCCTCCCGGGTGAGTAGCGCGCTATACAAATGCCCATTATGATTGACCTTGCTTGTGGGGGTACGGGCTTATTGGTTCATGTCAGGGAGGGTTAGAGGAAGACTAGAGGAGAAAGAAGGGTATTGATGGGGCATTCAAAAGAAGCTTCTTAAATAAGCAGTTTGAGCAGAATCACTGGAGACAAGTGTAACCACTGCTGTTTGCAGGACCTTAATGCAGACACCACTGTGCACCCCTCTGAAGGATGAGGCCCTTGGAGTGGGCCCAGCCCGCCCAATGGTAAATGTCGGACCTGCATTTCCATTCTTTATGGCTGGATTTCTTTGGTGCTAGGCAGAACACAGTCGGGAGTACAAGCGGGTAGACGGCGCTCACCCACTATTTTCACAGGATAGAATGCTATCTGCCCTGCCAAGAAGTTGGGGGCCAAGTAAACCTGCTGAACTTGTCCTGGTGCAATTTTCGGACACCAGGACACAATCAGAAGAGCCTGCACGTTGTCTGCTTTCCCTTCCCAGCAGTAACTTGCAGTCAATGATTATTTTCACTTCCAAGACAAAGGCCAAATTTAAGGGGCCATCAGATCGCTCTCCTTTTCTTCCAGTGTGATCCTGGCTGACAGCTATCTGAGCCTCACAACTAGATGCCAATGCAATAGAAGGGGAACAAAGGCACACAGCATTAACTTCACAAGTAATTAAGAGAAACTATGATTGGAGACAAGCTTCTGACTTTGTTCAATCCCAGTATAAAACAATATGTATGCACTGTGATGAACCTGGCCCTTTTTGCAGGGGTGTTCCCAAACGTTTTGCCTTCCTCCTGTATTATGTCTAACCTGTTTTTGTTGGTTTTATGACTCTGGGCACTTTACCACGGCCAATCAGTGCTAAAGTGCTTGTGCTCTCTCTTGATATAATTGGCTTACACCTATTTGGCATATTTAATTTACCTGCAAGTCCCTTGTACAGTGGTATCCCATAGACCAAAGACCTGTAAATTAACTGCTACTAGTGGGCCTGCAGAGCTGCTTGCACCACCCACAGAAGTAGCCTTTCAATCCTGTCTCAAGCCTCTTCTACTGCAGGGCCTGCATGCGCAGTTTGCTACTACATAAATTGCCATTTAAAGTTACTTGCCAAGCCTGAAACTCCCCCTTTTCTACATATAGATCACCCCTAAGGTAGCCCCCAGGGTTCTCTGTATGTAAAAGGTAGGACATGTACCTTCATTGTGTGGCATGTCCTGGTAGTGACAAATAGCCTATTTGGTTTCTCACTGCTGTGAGTTCTGGTCCACTCATAGGTTTGCATTGAGAATTCCCTGATATGTTATTCAGTGGTAATTTCTAATCAGGAAGGAGTAGCGCTGCCATGTGTGCTATATTTTGAATAGTGGTGATAAATCCTGGTTATTGGTGTATTATGAGTATAATTATTTGAGCGCCCTTGTGTTTTCATTAAATTTCATTTAATTTATTTAAGTATTTCTTTATGTATTTTTTTTGTGACATTATGACACTCGCAGGTTTTTTCCTTTATTTTCACCTTGGTTGACAGAGTTTTTCCTCCCCTTTTTTTAAGTAGTTAAGTATGATTGCATAGCTCAAGAACCTTTGTTTGGATTATAGTGTTTATTATCCCTGGTTCTTGTTCTAGGGTTGCCCTTGTGGTTAGTAAATTTGTATTTTAAGTCAGTTGCCCAAAATCACAGGACAACGCTTTCATTTTCACCATTGCATCTTGTTTGTGGCAGCCTGCTCGCCCTGTGCTGTCTCTCACTACCCCTTCACCCTGAACCCACCACCTCTCAAGGATCGCTGCTTGTCTTTTAACCACATCGCTGCTGTGCATTTTCCCCTCTTGTTCTGATTTATGAAGAACTCCACTGTTCATGACGAGCTCAGCTCGTCATCAGCACAGCTCCACTGTGCCTCATGACGAGCTCAGCTCGTCATGAGCATGGAAGGGGTTAAGTGATTTTCCCAAAATCACAGGACACCCCTTGCTCATCAGAGATCTCGGCACCCTGAGAAATCCGGGGCCGCACAATATGCAGCATTATTAAATCCTGATAAGGTCTCAAAGGCGAGACTTTTTGCATTGCAAATGCTTGTTTTCAATGTTGGGAATTTTACAGCTGCTTACGGGTTTTGTGCAAGATGCCGATGGCATAGCGACAACCACACCCTAATCTAGTATTTCACAAAGATCACAGGCCAGAGAGTTTGCATAACATACTTATGCTCATCAATTTTGGGATCATAGCTTAACTCTACTACATGTTCTTGGGATGCGGATTTCAACAATAACAAGCATTGGCAAAGCCAATACTTCTGGTGTTGGTTGCGGACCTTTAGGCTTTGCCAGTGCTTGGTGAAAGGAAGACCACTGGAGACAGGTAAGCTTCCCCAGTTTAATTCAGATATATGCAGTCCCACGCAGGTAGATATACAACCAACCAGGTGATAAAACCATAGGCAACTGCCCAATTATTTTAACACCTTAGCTGCTTCGCAAATATCCCTCCTCAGTGCTGCGCTGTCCATTGGAACTAGTGCTGAATGGACATCCAATGGTCGTGCGCAGCACTGGGGAGGTAGCGCTCGTGACGACTGTTGGCCGTCAGCAGCGCTTAAGAGGTTAACAAGAACATTCCAGGCATCATTGGATTCTGGACCGAGATTCCAGTGCCAACATATATTCCCGTTACACAGAAACAGAAAATTTAAATAACACATACTGACCCCCCCTACCCCCCAATTGTTATTAACTAGACAGAAAATGTACAAGTGGAACATAATTCTGAACCAGGAAGAATTTATGTAAACAAGCTACACATAATCCTGAAAAAGCGTGGGAGGTCTCCTAACATAGGGTGACCTTAACACATGCTTGTTCTCAGCACACACCACACCCCCATCGCCTCTCTGGCTAAAAGTCAAAGCAGGATATGTGGCTGAAGGATTCATTTGATGAGTTTCTACTGGTTGCTTCTTACAATCTAGATTTCTCATAACAAGTTGGTCTTCAGTGGACGTAGATCACAAGCTCTGACTGACAATGGTTCTGGGGGTCTCGTTCCGGTTGGGCCTTGAAAGAGACTTTGCCGAGATGAAAGGGAATACAGAAGCCAAAGATGCTATAAGATCGATGAAACAATCTTTCTGTTCCTGTATGCCGAGGGTTAATCTTGCATTAGGGTTTCTGCTGTGTTTTTAATGCACAATCCAGACTTTTGTGTTGTTTTGCAATTAGGAGCCTATTAAGTGACTATGGCTAAGGGAAGGAATCAGCCCTATTGGGTCATATGGGGAAATGAAATAGCGCGTGCTGTTACTCTCACTATCCCATAGAAGTTGATGAATCGACATTCATGCGGGAAGTGAATTACATAATGTGTAGGGGTGGGCGAATTTACATGAAAATAAGGCGTAATTCGGCAGTGTTCCGCGAGCAACTAGAGTTCGGCATGTCGTGCTGCTTGCGCTGATTTTAAGCACTGGGAGCTTGTTTCGTGATGTACAATCAGCACAAACAGCACCACACATCATGCCAGAGGGCATTGCTTCTTTCTGAAGCATGAGTAGATTTTCTACTCGAGCAGCAGTTTTCTCAATGTGGATGCTCCCAACCTTCTGAGATCACCCGGGTTGATAAAATCTCACGGGGAGGCGTTCCAGTGCCCAGAAATCGCACTTAGAGATGCAAATTCTCGCTTGCGCTCACCAACCTAATGTTGATGAGACCCACCTGAGAAAAAACTCTACACCTCGCAGCGCTTAGCGAGGTTTTGCCGGAACTAGAGGGCAAAACATTGCGAGCACCACCAGCAGAGATGAATTTCCTGCTCACTCATAATAATGTGTATCAATACTTACAATCATCCTGGGAATCTACTACCAAATGACAGTCTCCGTTCCCTAATGCATCAGTGCACAGAACTTGGAACCAACACTTCTGGACTTCAAGGACTTTTCTTCTGGTTTCCACAAGAGATCTTTCAAACTCCACTGGTGACTCCTTGCCATTCTCACATCATGGATGCCCTGACACCACAGTTACCAGAGTTTCTTTCTCTGTTGTATTTGCATTCAGCAAGTTACTTCAGTCTCTCTCATTTAGCGCATAACCTTCGTCGAAAAGATAACTACCAGGGCAGTTTACCCCAGATGTTCGATCCCTAAAGACTGACCCTCAATTAGGTTGCTAGATTTGCTGCAATCTAGTTTTTTTCTGGTTCCCTTGCAGTAATCTGAATTTGATTACCTGGTTCGAATTTCCTATAGTTTTGGGTGCTGTACCCAAAAAAGCATCTGCATTATGAAACACGTGTTGGTAAGAAGTATAAAAAAAACCAACAACAATCTTGAGAAATTAAAATAGAAAATGGAACCTTTTTAAAAAGTAGTTCCACTATTGCAAAGCTGTTTTGTCGTCACCAAAGCTCCAAATCGGAGTTTGCAATCCCAAGAATGCTTTTTACAATGCACTAAACTCAAATGGAAAAAATAGCTTAGGGGAGTGTTGTAGATGTCCCTCCCAAATAGTGATTACTTGACCATATTTAATAATTGTTTAGAACCGAAATAGTGGTTGTAAAAGATTAAAAAGTTACCATCCCTCATGAGACTATTTCCCAATCTTAAAGAAATGTTTCTTTCCAAATGCATTTCTGGTTTCTTAAAGGAAAATGGGCTGCATTTTTTTTTTTTTAAAGTACTTTACTGAATGGCAATCACAGACATGGTGGACTGCTGACCCCAGCATTGAAAGGAAGGCAATCAAAGACATGGTGGCCTGCTGACCCCAGCATGTCACCTTCTCTGGGGTGGCCTCCAATTGGAATGAGTGGCAATTTGTGATTGCTACATGAATATGAATGAAGTATGACTCTGCCCCACTATGAATCTGAATTTTCTGAACTGATCTATGTGTACATCAGTTGGTTCAGAAAATGATTTATTGATTGCAAAATTACTGGTTGCAAATTGCAAGCAGTACTTTGCAAGCAGTAAATAGTACATCTGACCCTGAATCCTTTCAAAATGGTGTTGGGCAACCTGTGTCATTTACTCCCCACTCCAATTGTAGTGAGAGTTTCTTTCAGTGCAAAGGAAAACGCAATTGATGAGAAAGAATCTACTGTCTTGTGTCATTAATTTTCATTGTCAAATTGAACGGTGGAGGTGAGTACCTTGCAGCTAGGTCACAATGACTTTTGAATTGTCACAAGACACCACTTCCTGTCAGGGGCCAGACAGGAAATGGGAGGGCTGAAGGCGGAGATGTTCAGGCAGTGGCGGCTGCCATAAACAAAGGGTGGTGAGGCAGGTGGCGGGAACACAAGAGGGGTCGCATAGGGTGTTAGTAATAATATATGAATAAATAAAAAGAACTTACCTTAAGCCGCCAGCTGCCTCCAGTGTTGCGTCGCTCCTCCTCTCCTCTTCATGGGGTGAAAGGATGCTCAGGTCAGGGAGTCTGTGGGGTTTCTCCAGCCTTGCTGCTCAATGCAGCTAGTCTGGCGAAACCTAAGTGCGCATGTGTGTTTTGGTCAGCCTGAGCCGCCGCTGTGTTCAGGGCATTTAAAGAACTTCAAATATGAGGCAAGCTTCAACTAGAAGACTGGAATGAGTATATAAGAAAGGATAAAACAATAAACAAACAAATAACAGTTTAGATACTATACCTGGCTTCGAGGATTCAGTACACAGAATCTGTCAGTCAGTAGAAAGATGCAGGCAGATTGTTCCTATTCAACACTGTAGGAATAAAAACAACCACATGGTCCACATAGCACAGTTTTTCTCCAATTATCCAAATCTTGTCAGTTACCTGGTGGAGCTGTATAGATAGAAGAGCTTATATGAATAAAAGAAAACATTTTCATCCAGATTTAGTCAAGGAGTGTGCCTGTTTCACACCGGTTCATGCTGCATACCAGTCCTTGCATGGGACATTATCATTATGTTTGTCTGGTGCAGAGCTCCTGTTTTATACTCCTTCAGGGCTGAAAGTAATTTCATTTATTCTGATATTTCTCTGAGTTAGTGCTTTATTTTCAGACACAGATCATTTACTTTCAGACATCATCGGAACAAAACAGAGGCACCCCTTGCTCACTGTTTCTGATCTGCACCATCTAAAAGTAAGCCCTCACACAGTGTTCATTGAAAATTCAGTGTCCCTGACATTTCACGGCTGCAGTTTTCTAATGAATGGAATGTGACGTCGGCCCCCCTGTGTGCTTCCTGACCGAAATCTTGATCCTGCAGACCTCTGAGCAACCAATATAGAACTTTCTTAAAAGTCACTGATGTAATCCCAGTGGGTGGCAGACCTGTACTCGTTTACTACCTGACCTCAAGTTGTGAGCTGCCTTGCCACTCTCTCTCCAGCTTGCCCACCCCATCCTCTTCTGCCAATGAAGAACCTGCCAGCAAAGAAAGGGAACACTTTCTAAAGCAGATAACACAACAAAGGCTCTTTAAGCTGTCGCTTGGCAATAATGTCAAAGGTTGGATGCAGCAACATTGAAAAACTCATGAAAACATTTATAACATATATTTTATGCTTGGTGTTTGCAGGTTGGCTGACCCTGTTATTTTAACCTTTAAAACACATTATCAAAATCTTGGAAACACATTTTTTATGCTTGGTGAATGCAAGCTGGTACCAGGGCATTCAATTTCCTTGTGCCGGCAACACATACCTATGTGCTAAGAATTGAATCTTTTAATTTCATCACATGCTTCTCTTTGAGAATGGAGCTCTGATGGCATATTTCCAGAAGGTCAGCATTCAGTGCAGGTTTTTTCGAGCAAGGGTGAAGTGCAGCCATATTTAGGGGTAAAATCAAGGGCCATATAATGCACAGTGTCCAGGAAGTGTAATGGGCATATGTGCTCATTTTATTGCATTCTCTGGTACTGTTGTATTACAGAAGGGGCCTCAGGCATTAGAGCAACTTCTTCAGTAATATAGATACCGCGGGTGCACATACAGAGCCACCAGTATCTTTAAAGGGCTTTCCCTGATTTGGGTTGGGCAGTGGCACCATGAAAATGAGGGCAATACTCGGCCTCCGTGCCATTACCATAGTAAGGATGTGGGTGCAGAGGCAAAGAGGCCACCAGGTGGCACACTGACGGTTTGCCACAAAAAGGTAATGCAAAGTTAGTGCACACTCCAAGGGTAGCCATGTTGAGAAGGAAGTTAGGGGCATATTATCTAGGCGGTTTATCTCCACTTTTTTGCCTTTAAAAGCCAAGAAAGCGGAGAGAAAATTATCTCCCTATTACCTAGCTGTCGCTAACACCAGTTAGCGACAGCTAGTAGGAGATAGCGACCATCTTGGGCCCCACTTTGCATGTCAGAGAAATTTATCACTAATGACATGCAAAGTGGGCGTGCTAAGATGTTAGCGACTGAAACCGTCGCTAACATCATTATCTCCTATTACCGACTTTTGGAGATATTTGCGCTAAGCACGAATAACCCCAAAAGCTAACACCTGCCCTCAGCAGTTCTTAGCCATGTTATCCAATGGGAGGTGGATAACACGGCTAAGAGCATTAGCTCGGTACTGCATGAATTTCGCTGACTTTTCAGCGATATTCATGCATTGCGGCCGATTTTTATCGCATTTGCGATACACCTTGGTAATACCAAGGTTTATCTGCGATAAAAATCGCCGCAGCTCAGCGGTAAATTTTTGTCTCTAACCAAGCAATAGCGAGAATTATCGCTATTGCTTGGTAATATGCCCCCTAATTCTGTGGGATCCCCACCAAGTTTCTTTCCTGCAGGCAGAGGCAGTCACTCACCCTCCTGCAGGGGGATCTCTGCCCCCGCTATCTGAAGTAGACAAAAGGAGTTCTTCTGAGTAACAAGTAAAACAAAAAAAGAGTACCCATAAAAAAATACATTTGAGTTTGTGGGATATTATTATGAACTAGGTCATACACTTTCAGTGTCTACTCTAGGAAAGAGCAAACCAATCTCAGTCTTTCCTTACCATCATGCTTAGACCTACTTCTCATTCTGTTTATCTTACCGCAGGCTCAAGTAAAGTGTTGTTAAACAGATGCCCTAAGTGGATGATCTTGGTAGTAAGAGGTGACAGTTGTTTAAGTAAACATTCTTCAGTGCAATGCACTTTATATATGAGGTCGTTCTGAGATAATTCCTACATAGAGGACACCATTTCCCAACAGGTTAAAAGTTGATAAAGGGAATTCTAAATATGCTTTAGTGGCTTTCTTTGAAACATGTCCAATCTAGGGTTGTGATAAGTTACAAAGCCTGGCTGCTCTCAACTTTTGTATATTTTTTGTAAAAAGCACTGCTTTCGCTAATCGTGTAGCTGGAGACGTTTTTTTAAAACAGTAAATGCACAAAATATGGGCCCATGTTGCAGCAGATAATGTCCCTCTCTCACGTAGCAGCTTACATTTTCTTGGCTGTGCCAGGCTCTTTCTCCATTACCCAATCCTGAAAGTAACCAATGGAGATCCCTGGCAGGGCCTCGGGGATCGAAGAAAGCCCTCTGGGGATTTCCAGAAGTCTTCTTCGACTTGAAATCAGAGAGGGAGCACAGTGTGGCTAAACAAATATGCGCAGTCTGATTCCCAACCACATTGGGCTGGAAATCAGTCTGCAAGGACACATTTCAACCATGTTTGGCTGGTTAAATTCTGGAAACTGTACGGGCCTTATTTATGAGCCATCAAGCCGCTGTTGCGTCACTTTTTTGTGACACTGCAGTGGCATCAGCAATCCACCACACTGAGCCATTTTTACATAGTAACGCATCTAGGCAGATGTGTCACTTTGTAAACCCCTGCGCTATAGTATAATGTATATAGGGTGGATGTTCCCCCATAAAAGAGGCTCATAGAAGTGGCGCAGTGAAATCTATGAGATTTTCGCAAATGAGGCCCTACGCTTCTACATGAAGTGGGAAGTTTCTAGAATTCACCCACCTGCGTGGTCATACATACGAATTACATATTATTTGTAAATAAGGGGCTGGGAGTTCTTAGCTCCATATACATTTTCGGTGATGAAAGAAGCAGAAACTTGGCATTTCTCTGCACACATACATTCAAGTGAATACTCTTTAGATAAGCATTGGTGAGGTAAATATTGCATCCTGGGCTGAATTACCTGGTCTATTAATTGAATGGCAAATCATGGCTCAAACGTGCCATTGCTATTCTCGAAAAACAAAAATGTCTTCATTAGGAAATGAACAGACATTTCTTTTTCATTCCTTCAAAAAGGTGAAGGATTTTTTTTATTTACACCCGGGATTATCTAGGAAAACCTCAATTTCAGCACACTCTAGTCGTGGAGTAGTGGTAGAGTTCTGCCGACTGCTCTCTGGGGCAGTAGTGTAGCAAAGATCCGGGGGCCTCATTTATGAAAAGTGACGCATCGCTGCGTGAAAACAGCGATGCGTCACTTTTCACTGCGCACTCCTTGCGACACCAATGATGCGTCATATTTAATGTATGACGCATCATGTCGCAAGGACTTACAGATACGTCAGTATTTCTGACGTATCTGTAAGCGCAAAAGTGACGCATTGCTGGAGTGTGTCACAAAAGTGACGCAACTCCAGCAATGCGTCCTTTCACATGGGGAAAGCCCCATGTGAAAGGGCTTGCGTCAGTCTTACGCCTGCTGTGAGGCAGGCGCAAGATTTTGACGCAACAGCATCCTAAAAGTGACGCAGTGAAATATCATAGATTTCACTGCGTCACTATTACGAGGCTTTTTGCGGGGGAACGCCCCCTCTGCATACATTATACCTGACGCAGGTATAATGTGGCGCAGGGTTTTAAAAAGTGACGCACCTACCTAGATGTGTCACTTTTTAAATATGGCGCAACAAGGCACATTTTGTACGCCGCTGGTGCGTCACAAAAAGTGACGCATCGGCGACGCAAAACTGACGCAAGGCCTCATAAATAAGGGCACTGGTGCCGCGGCCAGGGTGACTGACTCCGGAATCTGGGGATCACGGTTCGATCCCCAGGGCCAGCGGCAGATTAGCCCAGCACCATGTGACTCTGGGCAATAGCTTGCTTAATCTTCCCGACGGCCCCCAGCGCCTACAGACCCTTACGGGTGATTGTGCGTTTTACAAATGTGGATTATAATTATTATTATTATTATTATAAAGCAAGAAAAATGCCCCCTTTGACTCCTGTTGGGGTAGTAAAATACAGCATTTATCAGTTAAATGGGCTCCTCATGACTCCAGGTGCAGGTCCCACTGCACCTGCTGGATCAATGGTAGCTACGCCCCTGCTATGAGGAAAGACCCAGGAATATAAAAGACTGCAATACATGCAACAATTGTGGTGCTGGCCAAAATTCTCACATAAAATATATTTAGCTTGACTTTTGTATCCAAACGTTTTGCAGAAACTATGCTAAGAATGAGATATTAATCTAATTCTGATGTATACCAGAGTCAGTTTTGTGTCTTGGGCCTTGTTTTAGGTTTGAAAAAGTGCAGCACTTTTCTGGGCCATAGCTGTCCAGAAAAAAAAGTACCCTTTCTGTGACCTCAAGTCTCACTCACTGCGAGCATGACTAAAACATCTGTGTGTGAGATTGAACTCTCACTCACACCAGGCAGAATGTCATGGTTGTTGAAAAAGGGATGGAATATGACAGATCCGAAAAGTCACAGAGACTGCAGCATGCTTTCCCTCCACTAGAGGTACCCTTCTGCAGACCCCTTTTGGTTGAACGTCACAGACACATCAAACCTCTGAGGTACTACTTAGGAATGACACATTTCCACATTTAACATGGACAGCTCTTGATTATTTATTCTGCATAGTTTCATTTAGTTTCATATTAATTTTAAAATTTGCTGAATGTTACTTTCCATGTTTTATTTATTTAATAATTAAAAAATACATACAACTATTATATATATTCATAGTTCCAAAACACAGATATCTTCACTATAAAAAGACAATAGCAAGAGAAGTAAAAAGAAAATCAATCCTCACTCTAAAGTAAGTCATTTGAAATTA
The DNA here is from genome assembly GCF_964263255.1 of Lissotriton vulgaris. Classification (NCBI taxonomy): domain Eukaryota; kingdom Metazoa; phylum Chordata; class Amphibia; order Caudata; family Salamandridae; genus Lissotriton; species Lissotriton vulgaris. The sequence goes on along the minus strand of NC_141698.1, from coordinate 80,274,203 downwards.
ATGTTAAAAATGTTAATGTGTGGGACTGACGGAAGAGAGAATATGGCGCCTAGGTCGCGAGCTCCTCAGTCGGATGGTCGCTTTTGTTGAAATTTGTTAAGCGATTCATGCTAAAAACGCATCTCTACTCACTGGCAATTATCGAGGACGGCGAGGGCCCCCACGGACAAAGTCGGCTTGCTGGTAGCATTGTCTTTGGCGAAGGAGAGCTCCGGCGAGCTCCGATGAGCTGCGTCGTTGTTGTATCCTGCCTATTGTATATTCCTATGGATGCCTTTACCCACTTTATGCCCTTCTAGTGGAATACCTCTGCACTGTGATGCACTACGGAATTTTGGGTGCTGGTTGAAGATAAGCCACTGTTATGATGGGGCTGAGGTGCCTGATGGCTGCTCCTGGTGGGGCTTGTTCCAGGCTACTTACCAACTTACAATAAATCTGCATGAAATACCTCAACCAGTCTGGAGTCCATTACTACAGTCGTGCTGTGCAGCGGCTCCACCTGACTTCGATCACCTCAGCTCCGAGGCTCAGAGGCCAAGCGGACGAGCGAGAGGGGGCTGCTGGGACCTGGAGTGAGAGAAGTCAGTGGTGCGCGGAGAGTGGAGCGAGCGGAGGACTTGGAAGGGACCGGGAGCTGGAGAGATACTGAGAGGTGTGTTATGCCCCGCTCAGGGGCATTTCCGCAGCAGCAGCACTGTTAAAGTTAAAGTTAAAGTAAGGAGCAAATCAGGAAATTTCTGGACAGAGACGGCTCATACATTCCAGTACTCACATGGGATTATATTTAAACAACATTTTAGAGGGGCTCCATATAACCTATTATAACATTCTGAATTCTTTGGGATACCAGGCGTCCCTTTACATCACATGGTGCCCCCTTGTGGCCAAGTCGAAGTTGTACTGAACAAAGCTAATAGATTGAACGGGCTGAATAGCAGGAGTCAAACGATCTCCTCCAGTCATGCTTCTCATATAGGCAATGAAGTAAAAGTTGCTGCTTGCATAAAATCCAATATCAAAAAGGGGCGAGGCAAGAAGAGGGGTCTTTCTACTCCACATCTGCCCTTGTCACCCGCAGGGGGCGAAAAGGGCAATTATAACCCCTAGCCCCCAACATTATTCTAGACACTTCAGGAGAAAATTTGCAAAATTCAGGCCCCACGTGCCCAGGGGGGGAAGCCTCTGCGCTGGTGGGTAAAACGGTTGAACCGCTACAGGAGCAAATAGAGAATTGGAGTACACAACAGGATACTGGCTCAGCTAAATACACTAGCAGGAAACAGAGGGTTCAGAAATCCAAAGGAGTTACAGCAGCAGTGGTCTCTACCAGAGCCGCAAAAACAGCAAAAAAAGAATAGCTAAAGAGGGGTTCAAATTTTTGTTACTCCCTCACTGCAAACCTTCTTCAAAATCCAAGAGAAGCCTGTGCAGAGAGACAGTGCAACTGACGCAATGTCTGCGTCATCGCTGAAGACAATGGAGTCACCAAATAAATATCAAGCTCTAATGTTAAATGAACTGGGGAGGGCAAAAAACACACTACTGATGGCACTACTGATGGTACTTTAGAAGGGGCCCCACAAACAGAGGTTCATGTACAACAAAGTAAGCCTGCCGAGGATCTAGGTGATGAGCAAGATATGAACACCCCCTTAAGGGGCAACATAGAGGATCTTGTAGCCTCATTGTTAAAGGAGATGAAAAAAAATTCAGACTACTTGTGATGCTCTGGAGACTAAAGTTAATGCACTTGTAGACAGAGTGGTGGTGGTCGAATCGGCCCTGGAACAAATCAGGGAAAAAGTGATTTTGAGAAAGTATCTTCATCAGAGAGAGAACTCAGGGATAAAATTGAGACCGTAGAAAATAACTTGAGAAGGAATAAGTTACATCTATTAAATATTCCTGAAGGTCAGGAAGGGCAAAATATAAGGACCTTCGTAGTAGGTCTCCTAAAAAGTTTTATTCCCCATATGGATGAAAAAAATTTGGACGAAGACATACAAAGAGTCCACAGAGACCCATTTAGGCTCAACAGAGATAGGAAGAATCGACGCAGAGTTTTAGTCAACTTCAAAACCTACTCAATAAAAGAACATATACTGAATGAGGCCTTAAATCCGGGCACCCTAACAAGAGACGAATATTACTACAAAATCCGCTCAGATATATCCAAGGCAACAGACAATAGGCAATGGGCCCTAGGAAAGTACATGCAAGACCTTAGGGCCGAAGGAGCCACAGTGCAGTTGAAATTCTCAGCCCTCCTACGAATAATGTGGTGTAACAAAACCTATAATATCAGAGATCCAAAAGAAGTGGATCAATGACTAGAACACATGAAGATAAACAGGGATAAATAGTATTATGAGCCTAGGCTGCTTTAGAAAATTACTATTTGACTGCGTTCCACAAACTGGGCAACTAGGATTGCTCATTGGTAATGAGGAGGGTTATCCAGGGTGGGGGTAAATGTAACTTCTCTTTTTCTTTTTTCATGCACTTTGGTAATTTCTTTGGGTGGAGAGCAATTTTGAAAAAAAAGAAAAAAATATTTGTCTGATTTGTAAATTGTTTAGCGAACATGGTAGGAGCCATAAACAACAGGAAGAAAATCAAATCCAATGGGCGACTTGAAGATAGTGACTTGGAACGTGAATGGGCTAAGAACAAGGGGGAGCCATCTAAAAATCTTTGAGTATCTTAAACTACAGAATTGGAATATCATTATTTTACAAGAAATGGATCTCCTTAGAGACGAATGGCTCGAAGCTATAAAATGTGAGAATTGGATTAGAGAGACTCTCTGTACAAATCAAGCATGTAATATCAGGGGTGTCTCCGTTATCATTAGAAAATCACAGTCTTTTACGTTAGTAGGACAAACAGTAGACTCTAAAGGAAGGTGGGCCATAGCAAACATAAAAATCAGAGCTATCGCTCTCTCCGTGGTGGGTTACTATGGCCCTAATATAGACGACCCAGCACCTCTTCAATCGTTATACACGCAGCTGCTATCACAGTCTACACCAATATTATTAGGAGGTCTTAACATCTTATTAGATCCTAAAAAAGACAGACCCCCCCCCCAGGCAGAGCTTTAAATTTACCTTCGATGCAAGAGTGCCTGAATAGGCTCAAAAATGATTTGGGTTTAATTGATATCTGGAATCTCAAAGGGGGTCAAGTAAATAAATTCACTTTCAGAAATTATAAATATGGCCATGCCTCAAGAATAGATTTTTTTTGGGTCGATAAGCTTTTAAGTAATAAAGTCAAGAAAGTCCACCACCTGCCAGCACACTTGTCTGAACACTCGCCGGTCCAATTAAATATTAAGCTTGAGTCAGGGCAGGGAGAGAAAAGGTGGACTCTTGATCGAACACTCCTTTTAGACCAACAAGTTATTGATGAACTAAGATCTACAACGGAAAATTACTTTAAGGAAAATGGGGAAGGGGAGGTGTCTAAAATGATAGTCTGGGACGCATAAAAAGCTGTTATTAGAGGTACACTAGCAGGTATAGCTATAGGTAAAAACAAAGCGAAGAAACTTAAAATTTCACGAATAGAGGCTGATTTATTAGAGAGACAATCCAGTTTAGAAGTCATAACCTCTGAGGAAGAGCAAAATAGCTTAAACAATGAAATAATGAAATTGAAACAGGTGCTCTCCTTAGACCTAGAGGAAAAGATAAGGAGGAGATGGCAAGTTAGTACTTTGTCAAATTATGAATTTGGGGAAAATAGCGGTAAATTGCTAGCTTGGAAGCTTAAGACGGAGTCAAATAGAAATAAGATCACAGCTATCCATAAGGAAAATGGGGGACAAATAGCAGAGGACAAGGCAGGTATTGGAGAAGCCTTTGAGCATTTCTTCCAGTCTCTATATGAGGAAGATCTAGCACCTTCACCCATAGTAGTAGATACATATTTAAATAAATCACGTGTCTTGAAGCTAGACGTAGACTCTTGTAAAATCTTAAACGCAGATATCACCTTAAATGAGGTGCTGGACGTAATCAATAATCTTTAAAAAAGTAGGGCAGCAGGGCCTGACGCTATACCTAATGAACTGTATGTAGCCTTGAAAGGCTCTCTTGCGCCCAGTTTAACTGATCTTTTCAACGCTATCTTTTTGGAGGGCCTTCCAATTCCTAAATCCGAGGCGACGATTAGCTTGTTACTAAAACCTAGTAAAGACCCCTTTTTCTGCGAGTCTTATAGGCTAATCTCGCTTCTCAACGCAGATTATAAAATTTTTACTCAGGTTTTAGCAAAAAGACTTGGCTCCTTATCTGATAAACTTATTCACAAGGATCAGAAGGGATTCATTAAAGGGAGACAGCTGCATGATTTTACGCACCAACAGAATGAAACCATTGACATCGCAAATCAAGAAAAGGTACCCTTAGCACTATTTACATTTGACGCAGCCAAGGCATTTGACTGTGTTAACTGGTCATATTTCCAAAAAGTGATCTTATATATTAACTTAGGTCAAAACTTTTCACGGATAATAGCTAATATCTACTCGGCTCCAACGGGAAAAATACTCATTAATGGTAGAACCTCAAACAGTTTTCACATCAAAAGTAACCCTGGGCGAAGAACTACGCTCCGTTCGCGGAGTTTGCGGAGTTTCGGCAACTCCGCGCTCCGCGGAGAACGCGAAGTTGTCAAATACTCCGCAAACTGCTGCGTAGCGTAGTTCTCGCGCTCTCAATAGCATTTTCGCGTGCGCGAGGATGCTTGTCGGTAAGATCGAGTTGCCGAACACGCAGAAACTGCAATGTGGCACAGAATAACTCGCAAACATGTTACTAGTGACCGGAAATAAGGGGACGCGAGCGGGCGGGACAAACCTCATGGGTAACTTCGCGCGCTACACATCCTGAGCATGCAGGCAATCAATCAATCAATCAGGATATTTGTATAGCTCGCTACTCACCCAGAGGGTCTCAAGGCGCTTGGGGGAGGGGGTCCTCTACTGCTCGAAGAGCCATGTCTTGAGTTGCTTCCTGAAGCAGAGGTGGTCTTGGGTCAGGCGGAGGTGGATGGGGAGGGAGTTCCAAGTCTTGGCTGCCAGGTAGGAGAAGGATCTTCCTCTCATGGTGGATCTTCGGATGCGTGGCACGGCGGCGAGGGAGTGGCTGGTCGATCGTAGCTGGCGGGTGGGAGTGTAGAAGGTCAGGCGGTTGTTGAGGTACCTGGGGCCCAGGTCGTGGAGGGCCTTGTGTGCGTGGGTGAGGAGTTGGAACGTGATTCTCTTGCTGACGGGGAGCCAGTGAAGGTCTCTCAGGTGTCCGGAGATGTGGCTGTGTCGGGGGATGTCCAAGATGAGTCGTGCGGAGGCATTCTGGATGTGTTAGAGTCTTTACTGGAGTTTGGCTGTGGTTCCGGTATAGAGGGTGTTTCCGTAGTCCAGTCGGCTGGTGACGAGTGCCTGTGTGACCGCCTTCCTGGTTTCGGTGGCGAGCCATCGGAAGATCTTTCGGAGCATGCGTAGGATGTTGAAGCATGATGATGAGACGGTGTTGACTTGTCTGGTCATCGAGAGGGAGCAGTCCAGGATGAAGCCCAGGTTGCGTGCGTGGTCCGTTGGTTTGGGTGCGCTGCCCAGGGCAGGGGGCCACCAGGAGTCATCCCAGGCGGAGGGTGATGATCCAAGGATGAGGACTTCCGTCTTGTCTGAGTTCAGTTTCAGGCGGCTGTTCCTCATCCACTCGACTACGTCTTTCATCCCTTCGTGTAGGTTGGTTCTGGCGGTTCCTGGGTCGTTGGTGAGGGAGAGGATCAGCTGGATGTCGTCGGCATAGGAGATGATGTTGAGGTTGTGTTGGCGTACGATGGCAGTGAGGGGGCTCATGTAGACGTTGAAGAGGGTGGGGCTGAGTGATGATCCTTGTGGTACGCCGCATATGACTTCGGTGGCCTTTGATCTGTACGGGGGGAGGCGGACTCTCTGGGTTCTTCCGGTGAGGAACGAGATGATCCACTCCAGTGCCTTCTCTTGGATTCCGATGTTGCTGAGGTGCTGCACTAGGGTGCGGTGGCAGACCGTATCAAATGCTGTGGAGAGGTCCAGGAGGATGAGGGCCGCTGTTTCCCAGTTGTCGAGCAGGGCTCGGATGTCGTCAGTGGCTGCGATGAGGGCGGTCTCGGTGCTGTGGTTGGCGCGGAAGCCGGACTGCGAGTGGTCGAGGCTGGTTGGGCGAGCGCAATTGGTGATCCACTGTGTGAGGTTGTTGGCTGCTTGGTTGGGGTCCGTTGAGCTGGCGGGAGGGTTCTGGCTCAGTGAAGTGGTGAGCTGGTCGGTGGTGATCTTGTTCCAGTTCCTGCGGGGAACCTGTTGCGGGTGGCGGTGAGTCGTGGTCTTTCTGAAGCTGAAGTGGACGCAGCTGTGGTCTGTCCAGTGGAGTCCGGTGGAGTGGCTGAAGGAGATGTACTTGCTGGAGGAGAAGACTGGGTCAAGCGTGTGTCCGGCGTAGTGGGTGGGGGTGTTCACCAGTTGCATGAGTCCGAGGTTGGCGAGGTTGTCCAGCAGGGTGGTGGTGTCGTTGTTGTTCTCCAGGTGGAAGTTGAGGTCCCCTAGGAGGATGTAGTCAGCGGAGGCGAGAGCGTGCAAGCTGATGAAGTCTGCGATGTCTTCGCTGAATTGTGTGCGAGGTCCTGGGGGTCTGTAGATAAGGGTGCCTCTGAGTGTGGTCTTGGGGTCGGTGTGTATCTGGAAGTGAAGATGTTAAGCGGCTGTGAGGGTGTCGTCTGAGTTGGTCGTGATGCGGATGGTGTTCTTGTGGACGATGGCGATGCCTCCTCCTGTCTCGTTGACGCGGTCTCTCCGGGTGATCTTGTATCCGTCCGGGATGGCAACGGCGATGTCGGGCGCTGAGGAGGCGTTCATCCATGTTTCCGTGAGGAAGGCGACGTCTGGAGATGTGGTGTTGAGCAGGTTCCAGAGTTCCACGGCGCTCTCGAAGACGAAAAATGGATCGCGAACGGGTCAAGCAAGCTACTACGCATGCTCGCGGAGCAATGCTTAGTTCGCGGAGTGCAAGTGCATCTTCGCGTAGCTCGCGGAGTGCGGCTACGCGAACTACGCCCAGGCTTAATCAAAAGAGGCACTAGGAAGGGGTGCCCACTTTCCCCCCACCTGTTTAACTTGTATATAGAGCCACTTGCCAACATGATTAGGATTTCAGAAGAAATTACACCCTTTAGCTTTAATAACTGGGAGTTAAAAGTGCCATTATATGCTGACGATTTGATGATTTATTCGAGTAACCTAAATCAGACATTTAATAGCATAATCAGAATATTAACAGGTTTTGGGGAAATCTCCGGATATCAAATAAATCATGAAAAAACCGAAGTAATGCATTGGAACATACTTACTCCACAAATTGAGTCCAAAAGAAAAATCAAATACCTTGGGATCCAAGTCTTAGAGAATACTGATGATATCGCCCAGGTAAACTTGGATTTAAAAGCTAAAGAGATGTGGAAATTATTGAAGTCTTGGGGTTACTTATCTCTTACCTTTATGGGGAGAGCTAATGTAATAAAAATGGCTATCTTACCATCATTTTCTTTTGTTTTCAACACAATACCTCTGGAGTTTGATTCACGGAGTTTACAAAATATACAGGGTGAGATAAATTATTTTATTTGGGCGTCTAAGAGTGTTAGGATAGCTTGAAAGAAGTTGACCCAGAAAAAGAACCAAGGCAGGATAACTAGCCCGGATCTCATGTCATATTATAAAGCTTTCCACTTTAAGAACATAGGCATCTCTTTCGGGATTATGAGTCATACCCTCCCTACTGGAAAGCAGTGACTAAACATGACCATTGCCTCTATAAGTTTGGCCATCAAAAGTTCTTCAAAAAAATCAGACTAAAGGTGCCAAGATCAGCCTTTAAACTATGGTCAGATATAAGGAAACTATGGCGATACCCATGCTACAGTCCCCAAGCACCGATATGGAACTCTCCAGGAACCCCCGATTGCCTGAAAGACTCATTAGCACTTCCACTGAAAAGGGCTGGGATCATCAAGTGGGGAGAGTTGCTGGAAGATGGAAATTTAAAATCTTGGGACGGATTAATAGAATAGACGAAGAACGAAATATCTAGGTTCAAGTTTTACCAGCTGGTTAGCTGGTCTAAAGATCAAGTGACGTGGCCAATCTATGTTGAGAACCTAGAGGGCGAACTTCATAAAGGCCTTGGGAAGAAAGAAGTATCGAAGTGGTATTGGCACTTGGTGGAGAAGAAGGAATGTGAAAACGAAACTCCAGATCTTAAGTGGAAGAAGATCTACCCAGCTCAAGACTTATGAAAAATCATTTGTTTACATTGCACAGATCGTATTGGACCCCCAAAAAATTGTCAAAAATGAACACCCAGGTGACCAAGAAATGTCCAAAATGTGGCGAGAGGGAAGCAAATGATATCCACATGTTTCACTCATGTCATCACCTAGACACATTTTGGAGTGACATTGGTAAGATTATTAATGATAGCTTAAACATGACAATTGAAGTAAGAACCTTTAACGTTATTTTTGGCATATTGGATATCAATGATTCTAACACTATTTTAACAAAGAATCAAAAACACCTTTTGTTTACATTTAATATGATTGCTAGATGCGAGATTTGTATAAATTGGATTCTTCCCTCTCCTCCGAAGGTTGAGGACTGGGTTCGGTCAGTAGAAAAATGTAGGAATTTGGATAAAGTCAGAGGGGAATCCAAGCGCACAAAGCATTGGGATCTGTGGGATACATATAGGCGGGAGGTTAGGAAGGGGTGCCCAATGATTTAAACCAACGCGATCACAATCTTTATGAGTTCTAATAGGGCTGGAACAGAGGTACGTTAACTCATGTAAAACGGCAATGGTTGGTATCAAGCCATGGTTTCCACCTTATCTCTGAGGGAGTCTAGTGAGAGGTGACCATGTTGCTTGTACAACAAGATCGCAAAAATTAGTACAAAAAAAATAAATAAATGTTAATGTTAAAAGTAAAAATAATTTGTAGACATCAATTAGAAGTAAATTAAAATTAACAAACTCGAAACCAAAAATAGTACGACATAATAAACCTACACAACTAATATTTCAATATTTTTCATAAGTATGAAACAAATGCCAACTGTTGCCAAAATTAAACTGAAACATACCAGCAAAATAGAAATCTACAGAAGATCCGAAGTAGAAAATATTCAAAATATATGTTAAAATGTGCAGCAATTATGTAAACATGTATAAACAAATATTAAATCGTGGTATATATATATATTTCACATTAATTATTGCATAATGTTTATATTCTAACACTGAGAGATAACATGTCAAAGCAGCAACATAATTCAAATACTAATAAATAGAAGAGTTTAGCAAGTTATAGGGCTTATATTTAAAGTAAGTTAAGCAGCACCAGTCGGAAACAAACTGGAAATGCACCAAATATTATTCAAATGCATGCTATGTAGGCCTGGGCAGAAAACTACAATACGCATAGTTTGCGCAACTACGCGCGACGCGAATTGCACGTTGCAGGTTTTTTTTTTTTGCTTGCTCGCTGTCCTCAACTTCAAGTTGGCGACCGCAAGCGAGCAAAATGACATCCCGGCGAGACTTTTTCCTCGTTCGCGATCTGCAACAAATAAACCTCCCAGCTAGATTCTCAACGCGGGGAGGTCAGGTTTCTCATTCCGAGTGGTTGTGTATGCTCGCGACCGCTCGCGACCGCTCGGGATGAGAAACTACCAGTCCGCATTAAGAAAACTGCTGCTCGAGTACAAATCTAATTGAGCGGCAGAAAACGACTGCTTGCACTGTGCAAGATGCCGTTTGCAATGATTGCACAGCGCGTACAAGCATCTGGCACTGTGTAATCATTGCGAACAGCATTTCCCTACCGCACCATGTAGTTCGCGTAGTGCTACGCATAGCTCGTGTAGTGCGAAGTGCACTTGGCATAGCTACGCATGGCTCTACTACACAAACTATGCCCAGGGTTAATGCTATGGCAGGGATACCAATAAAACAACGTTGTACAAATGTTACGGAACATAATCATCTGTCTAAAATTATAGAAACAGAAATGAAAAATTTCCTAAAGGACATTAAAGAGGCCAGTACAAGCTCAAAAGGTTGGGTACTTAAAAAAATATGATTCTATTATTGTAACAAATCAACTTCCTAGCTTACCAAAACCTATACAGATTATTTGCTAGAACACATAGAACATCTAGGTAAACATCAGTAGCACATAGAAGATATGAAGAAACAGACATACCACAACAACACTTATTAACCACACATAAAACTGATACCATCTTACCATATGACAACAACAGTAATGACAGAAGGTTCATAATTTATGTTGCTAACAGCAATTTACTAACTGAAAACAATCTAACCTAATACAACGTATCTCCTGGATGATGATGGACCACACATTTAAGTCATGCCCTCCTCCATCCAATCAAATATACACAATACATGGTCAATACCAAAATACAAACATCCCATTGGTGTATGCACTGTTACCTAACAAAGTCCAATTTACAATAATAAACTAACATATGTAAAGGAACAAATCAACTATAACCATCAGAAAAAAATCATACATTTTGATCATGCAATGATTTTCACTATCCTGAAAACTTGCCCATATACTGCAATTCAGGGGTGCTATTATAAATGTCATTTCAATCAGAGCATGTGCCGGCATCCACAAAAATCCACCATGAGTGTAAAGTATGCAACTAATCTAGAATTCACTCATGAGATTAAGCAAATTCTGGTTTTACAATAATCCCCTTTGACAGAAATGATTAGGCTTTATGATATTCTAACTAAATACCCATATTTGTTTTAAACTTGAAACAAAACTATCCCCTTTATTGGACTGCTTCAAAAATACTTGGGTTGGCTTCCTGCACTGGTCAGTACAGAGACACCAATCCAAGTATCATCTTCCATGGTGGAATGCGTACAACAGCACCATGTCCCAACAAGTAAAGATAAATAAATAGCATAGTCAAAGGGTGGAAGAAGCCACCCTACAATGTACTTATTTATAAAAATATCTAAAAAAGATCAAAACTACCAGGAATAAAGAATGGAGCAATCCTTGACTCAGAGCAAGCCAAAATTCCTTAAAGAAACTAAAGAAAGCATAGTATTGATGCTTACTAACAACCAAGGCCTACAATATCTAGATTCAATTGTAAGAACCTTACTTTAAAAACATCAGATTAAACAATAATACAATTTAAATAGTCCCACTTAACCAAAACATACATTTTATGAATATTTATTGATCAATAATATTGAACTATTTTGCAAGATTTAATTATTCAGACTGATAGTTAAAAATCAACATAAAAATATTTATAGCTAAATACATATTCAATTGAGTTTAATGGCCAAATATTTCTCTATGACAATACATGTATACTAACATAAAAATACATAGGAATACTTAATAACATAGTATAGATAACATCAAAAATGTACATTTGCCACCCAATAGTATAAATATATAAATTTAAAATTACGCTTACAATGTCCTTTTAGAATGAATTCCTTGTAAATCAAATTGAAACCCAATAAAGCAAACTGTCCCCATAAAAAATTGCAAAAAAACATTATTATTAAAAACAAAATCTGAAATAACCTGTAAATCAAAAACATTTAAAACCAGAAACACAAAATGTTTAGACCACATATAAAACAGCTCACTTTAAATTAATTAAAAACACTAATACTTTCATATAAAACACTTACAAAAAACATAAAGGCATCATAAATGACAATAAGACCTACAGCCTGACCTACCATGCCTAGTAGAGATTACACTGTTGTGTTATTCAAATTTGTAAAGTGCGGCTAATCACCCGTGAGGGTATCCAGTGGTTGAAATAATAACTAAAAAATAATACCCTAAAATTATATTAACTAATAAATACTACCTTATCAAACTCTGAACACAGCCCCAATTAAACCAGTAGCAAATAATTGTAAATTACTCTCAACTTAGACGGCAAGTAGAAATGATAAATAGTGGCCTCAAAGTTCCTGAGCAGCCCAAAATGATGAAGGCAGACTACAACAAATTGAGGAAATGGTAAAGAAATATGATAAATAATAGACATAAAAATACATTAATCCCATAGGAAACAATAGAAGAGATAAAAGTACATTTATTTATTTTTGTAAATTAAGGGAAAACATGGAAAAAAGTCACAATGTGAAACAGGTCACAATGTATTTTCATGTTGAAAAAATGTAAAATAAATATATTAAAAATACCTAAAAATACATTTAAAGTTTTATAGTAATTTGTAATGTATAAAAATGTTTATGTATAAAAGCCAAAAATAATGTGAAAAATTACTTTCATGTAAAAAATTAAATTAAACGATATTTAACTAAATTGTTTAATCACTTAAAATTCAATTTATATTAAAATTATATGAACAATGTTAATTCTTTACACTAAAACAAAATATTATTTTGTTGTAATGAAATCTTGTTACAATATAGTTAGTGTGGGTATTTAAAATAGCTTAATTAAGAATTATCTTTAATAAAAGAAATTGAAAATATGTATAACTAAATAATTTACAAAGAATGTAATTAATAGAACAATTGTAAGTAACTAAAAAAATGATTTGTACTAAAAACTGTTTCATTATGCAACCTACAAAATGTAAAATTCATATTAAGTAATCTTACTCAATTAGTCTCTTGGGGAATGAGTTTGACTTTAGGGAGGTTAAATTTACTAATTCTACTCAAAACATAGCTTTTTTTGGGAAAATGTTGGACTTTGGGAAGTCCTTCACTCCAAATTAAAAAGTCAAAAATGTCAAGTCAAGTCAAGTCAGATAATTTATATAGCGCGCTACATACCCAGAGGGTCTCAAGGCGCTTGAAGAAGGGTGGCAAAAATGTTGCAATTTAATAACTAAACCAACAATAAAATAGACAAACAAACAAATGTAACCAATATTAAAGAGTACCAAAAGACATGAATATTACTGCTGCAAATCAAAGAAAATGAATTACACATACCTACAAAAAGCAATATTTAAGTTAAAAAAGGCCTATTACCAACTAATACCTAAATTATAAAACCATTTTTATCATTTTAAAATACTTGAAATTTTAAATCAGAATTATATATACAAATATGTTTACATTCAAAAATTATTTGCAACAGTTTTAAAAATAAAACATTTAAAACATAATATAATCAGTAAGTTATTAATATATACAAATACATTAAATAAATAATTATGATATGAATTTTACAGTATGAACTGAATGTGTACAAATAAATACATTTGTATATGTAAACATATTACATATTATAGAAAACCCAATCCAAATTATAAGTAGCTCAAAATTATTCATGACATTTACTACATCAAGAATGAAAAAACTAAATTAATTACCCAAAAAATAAAACAATACAAAATTACCTAAAAACATAAAAATACAAAGTACAAAATCACAATATAAACTCCAGATCTAGGTTTTTGTTAATATTCAACAAATTCATTCAATTATTAAAATATGAATAAATATTTAATTTACTTCTCACAAAAACATATTAAAAATAAAACATCTCAAAAAATAAAAATGTATACTCACCCTATCAATACAAACGCAAAACCTCATATTTTACAAAATATAACATACATTACAAAAATCCATAAAAATACACGGAAAATCAATATACATTCCTATACACACAACTTTATATATTTTTTGTATCCCTTTCACTTCCGATGAGCACATTTTGTGTACACGATTGCCCCTTGTGCTCTTTCTGTGGCTCAGACTCAGTCAGTAATCTGTGTTACAGCTCTGTAAAGACACCTCCAAAGCCGTTACTGACTTAAGAGGTATAATCATCGGATTCATCTTGTGCCCCATCCAGCTCTCACCTGGTGCCCAGTCTTGTCCAACTCATAGAAGTGTCTAAGTGATCTCCACCACTCACATCAGGACGGGGGTTCTGGATGGTGCCATTTCTTAGATATGTCTTTCTTTACAAGGGGAATAAAAAGGAAGATTAACTTAGATTGGCTCGACGTTATTGTTACTCCCCCACCGTGTTTTTGCAATATACCAAAGAAAATCATAGAAGGCCTTGCCTCCATAGCCTTTCCCCAAATTTCTGATAGTATCTTATCCATACTTAGCCAGTATCCCCTCAAGCTGGAACAACTGGCACACAAGTGGACATCATTTGCATCTTAAGCTCCTTACCTCATATATCTGGAGTTGCTGTACTTTTTTATTTTTGCAAGCTTCAGGGGAGACCAGTTGTCTCTGAGGTGGGTAAAAAAAGTAGATTCTCCTTAGTGCAGCGGACTTATCCACAGAGTAAAGCATATTCATTGACACTTGATCCACCAGCTCTGCACCCAGCAAGTATCCATCCCAAACATGGTGAAGTGATTTTGTGCTCTTCTTTCTCCTTGCCATGGATTCTTGGTATTTTATATCCAACCTTGGGTTTCAAGCCAAGCTGTCATCTGATAGCATTTGAATCTTGATAACATCCCATTTGTCATATTCTCCCAAGTGTCCCATGAGAGCCCCTTACCTCCCTCCACTACCTGCCCCCACTTTTTTATACTACTTTCTCTCAGGGGTATCGATACAAGGTCTACCAGACACTCTGGAGTCCCAGGGAAATCCCACACTGCTGATAACGTGATATAATATGAAATCCCTAGTGTCATCGTAATCTCATAACATAATTCTGCAGCAGACCAATGGCACTTTAACTGCACCTTCTTAAAGTATTTGGAAACTTCAAATTTGTAGGAGAAACCCTCCTCTGGTAAACCTACTAACGTAACCCGATACATGACTCTCAATGGCCACTCATCTGGGAGGAGCAGCATCCTGCAGTTCTTCAACTGGAATACCCAACAATAAAACTGGATGTCAGGAACTGCTAATGCCTGCTTTTCCAACCTCCTCTTCATTTTTCTCCATTAAATCCCTATACTCCTACCAGCCCATATAAACAAGGTTATTCTCCCCTGTTTTTTCCAAAGCTCTTTCCTATAGTAAATCAATGGGAAATTACTGAACAAGTACATGAATCTGGGCAGAATAGACATTTTCGCCAGAACCACCCAGCCGTATATGGGAAGAGGTAAATTCTGCCACCTTTTCAGAATCTTGTCTACTTTATTACTAACTCTCTCTAGATTCACCTTTGTGATTTTCTCCAGACCTTGCACAATTCTTATTCCTTAATATCTTATTTCTTCTATATGTTTAACACCCTCCCAGCCTTAGTTCCAGATCATAACCTCTGACTTTGATTTGTTTACCTTATACCCCGAGCACTCCCCAAAATGCCTCACCTCTGATGGACCTTTAAATTATCTGTATATTGTGCTATTTTCCTTCAAAACACACCTTTTGTAAATGACTTCATTTCTTGTTCAAGCTTAAGCTTTGAACCAGGGGTTCAATATAAGTTGAAGAGGAGCTGGGAGAGGGGGCATCCTTGCCCGGTCCCTCTTTCTATCCTTACTGGTGTAGTTACATTGTCATTCATCAACACGCAGGGACTAAGGGAACGGTAAATATGCTTCAGTGCCCATGAGAACAATTCCGCTACCCCAAAGTTCTTTAGCATGATCATTAGGTATATGATTTAGTGGCATCTATTGTTATAATTGTCAGAGGATTCTTGAAAGTTATTGCTAGGTCAATTTAGCCTATCAATGTGTGCGTCAACTCTCTCAAGTGTATTTCTGGCAGGAAGCCATTTTGATCTTGATGTATCCCACTTTCCAAACTCTTGCTTAAGCTTGTAGCTGAAATATCTGAGAAGACTTTATAGTCACAATACAGCAAGGATATGAGACTATAGGAATGGCACTGTTCCGGATTCTTGTCAGGCTTCAGGATCAGGGGTGTCAACCATGAAGCCAACTGCATGTAGTGCCATGTTCCTCAAAAAGACACCTACTGTAAATGACTTAATTTATTGTTCAATCTTAAGCTTTGAACCAGAGTTTCAATGTAAATGGAAGAGTAGAGGGGGCACGCTTGCCTGGTTCCCCGTTCTATCCTTTCTGGGGCAGTTAGATTGCCATTCACCAACACGCGGGCACTCAGGGAAATGAAAATCTTCCTTTGTCCCCTGGAGAACAATTCCCCTACCCCAAAGGGCTTTAGGGTGATCAGTAAGTATTCCCAGTTAACTCGATATAATGCCTTAGCTGTGTCTAGTGTTATAATTGTCAGAAGAGCGTCGGAAGTTATTGCTAGGTCAAATGCGCCTATCGATGTGTGTGTCAACTACCTCAAGTGTCTTCCTAGAAAGAAGCCCTTTTGATCATGATCTATCAAACTTCTCACAACCTTGCTTAAGCACGCAGCTAAAATATCTGAGAAGACCTTAAAGTCACAATTCAGCAAAGAATCTTGTTGGGCTACAGAATAAGGGAGATTTCCACCTCATTTCAAGACACTGGTATGCGCAAACCGTCCATTAGGATGGAGTTGAACAGCATTTTCCAGTCAGGGATCACTCTCTCTACCATTAGAATACACAACTCATTGAGAATCCTATATGGTCTAGCAGATTTACCTCTTTTAAGTTTTTTCACTGCCTTTAAGATTTAATTCCCTGTTAATTCATGGTTTATAAATTGATGCTGTTATAAAGTGAGCCTGGGTAATTGCTTGTCCTCCATCCAACTTTCTAACTTCCCACTATTTCAGTGGTCTATTTGGGACCGCTGCAGTGGTGATATGGCAGTAAGACCGCCAAAGTCATAATCAGACCCTTAATTCTTAAATATACAGTGGCATGATCTGATAGGTAAATTGGAAGGTGCTCTACCTTTTGAATCCTTTCTGCTTCTCTGCGTTTTATAAAAAAGTAATCTAGTCACCAGTAGTCTCCATGTTTCTTACTATAAAAAATATAATCCCTGCTTTTTACTTCTATTCTCTACCACACATCATACAGATTCAAACTTTCCACCACGCAGAGAAGATGAGCACTCATCTTTGGAGAACTCTCTTGCGAGCATGGCCAGGACCTATCTAGTGTATTGTCTAGTAGGATTTTAGAGTTCCCTCCAATGATGATAGGAGCCTTAAATCCCATCATTTTAGAGAAAAGCTGATTTTAGGGGTTAATGTCATATACTTTTTACCAGGGTAAATGGGCTTTGCATCACTTTGACCTCTGAAATTAACCAGCGACCGCCCCCATCCGAATTGAACCTCACTACATCCACCCCTGTGTTTGCCCTTACTATGATGGCTAAACCCTGAAGGCCTTATTAGGAGTCTGGCGGTCCTGGGACCACTAGAGTGGTGGTGGTCTTCCAACCACCACATTACAAACCTGATGGTGGTGCCGCCCTGGGGCTGCCGACACCGCCAGGGAACCATCATTCCCTGGCGACGCCCTGTTGCTGTTCTTTTCCCTCACCACCCTTTACTACAGAGGCTGCAACCAGGGGATTAGTAGATCCTAACATGCACCTCTTCTGTGCAATTGCACTGTCCCTTCTCTTGTATCTCTGTACCCCCAAACATCTGTGCTCATTTAGCAGAAAACATTCTTACCCTCTCTGTGTTCTGTGATACCAATGCCTGTATCCATTAAATTGCCACAGACCTTTTCATTGCTTGTCATTCACAGACCACTTTCCAGCAACTTGCCAGGCTTGCTGGGCTTTTCAAGGTGGTGTATGCCTGAGCGTTCTCTGACTTCCTTGCTCAAGCTGGGGGCAGAGTTCCTATGTGTTTTTCCCAAACAGCTTGCTGGCAAACCTAGAACTGATTCTGCCCGCGCCGCATCTGAACGAGACACGCTGCACGACTCGCCTCCTACAGCGCTCTCCGGCTGCTCTAATCCAGCACAGATCAAACAACTGCATCAGAGCTGGGTTCCAGAGCTACAGGACTCCAAGTATGTTAAAAGTGCTCCAAGTACATGAAATAAAGAAAAGAGGGTGGAGGGAGCATAAACCAAATTTTATTGAACCGCGGTTGAAGGAACTCTCAACCGGATGCTGTAGCGGGCCACCATATTCGGGCTCCTCTTAGTTTATCCTCTCAGGAAAATATTAACAAGCTATACAGCACAACAATATTTATAACATCAATATTAAAAAGACTTAAGAAACTGATATTCTTACCTGCAGTATTCTATCCAATGATTATCTTCTCCTTACTCGTGCCCTACTGTAACTATAACTCGCGTCCTCGCCGTGCACTGCCAACTACCCCACACACTACATCACTTATGACATCTTCTATGACATCATTGATAATATCACCAAAACATTTGCTATAAAATTATTGCTGTGAAAACTGTGCATGGCGAGGCACGAGTTATACTCACTTGAGAGAACTCTAACTATAACTGTTGAATTTCTATTTTTTTTGTGTGTAAAACTGAACCTTAATAATACGTCCCTGTAATCTTTGTTTTTTTAGTGAATTTCTAGGGTTTTTGAAATTCTATTTCCTAACTATACTGTCCCTGTAACCTTTAGCTTTTTCAGTGAATATATATGTAGAAATAGATAGATAGTTAGACAGATAGATAGGGAGATAGATAGATATACTATTTTCAGTTTGTGCCCATCTTTCCAATGCTTCCTAGTCCCCACACAAATTAACATTCGGGTTACAGTGGCATCAATTGTCATGTTATAACTAAGGCTCCCGGTTTTCCGTTGAAACAGATTTTTACATATGAATACAGATGGAAAAATATTTTTCCTTTGACTGCATTTATATATAAAAACAGAAAAATGGCAATAAATAGGTTTAACTTTGTTGTGGTCTTCTAGGCGAAGGCAAGTCTGTCCGAGCGCAGGCGGGGAGAGAGCTTATCGGATTTCAGCTGAGTCAAAACAAAGGTCAATGTTAAGGGGCCATTAGGCCTCCTTTTGTTTAGTATCCAGGCTTGGAGCATTCCTGGTGGGAGCAAGATGCACACCTAAAAGAAATGGAGGGAAAACATATGAACAAAACTAATCACTGCACAGATACTTGAGAGGCATGCTTTTGACTTTGTTCAGCCCCTAGATTAAAGAGATATGCATGCGCTTTAACCTTTACTGGCTTATTTCCTGTGCTCATTCTGTGGGGTTATACTGATTTTGTGAGTTAGTTCCGAAGTAGCGTGCTACTGGATAAAAATAGCTTCAATGCCTCATAAAGGGTAGTAAGCGCTATATAAATGCAATTACAATACAATAAATAAATCACGCGTAAATCAATGCATAGGATGCGTTACATAAGTCAGCGAGGCTTACAAGGCCCTTCATAGCTCACTGTCTTATATTAGAAGGTTTGAAATTTATTAACAGCAAGTAACAAAAGGATCTCTTCGTTAAAAGCAGTAACCCATTTACCCATCTGCATAAATCTATCTGAACCTATAACAACCAAGCGTGCAATGCCTTTTTAAATAAATGTGAAAAAACCTAATTACAGCGTCTTTTTTTTTTGCTCGCGACAAAATATATATGGGTAAATACTGAAAAAATTACCAAAAAATAAATATGGATAAATACAGACTGAAATGTTAAAAAAATAAATACCATAAAACCGGGAGCCCTAATTACAACCCAATCATTCGATAATCAACACCCAAGTGGGTAATCCACCATGCTTGTTACTCAAAGCAATGTAGGCCTATTAGATTATCCAATCAAAATTACTGGCAAAGTTGGAAACAATCAGCATTGTCCGTCTGCCTCTCAGGCAATGTTGATACCAGTTTGGGTAATTATGTTCACAGATCGATTTTAAAAGTAGAAAGAGAAAAATAATGAAAAATAAAACAAAGCACAAAGAAGGAAGGTCATTGAATGAAATAAAAAGAGCACATAGTCCCAGTACCATAGGAAAATTAATACTGTAACCTATGCTATTGGATAAAGAAGCATGGAAACTTAATTCACATTTCCCTCACCTAAATGGAAATCTAATTCTGCATCTTTATTGAGTCCTTATGGATGTTCAGTTGCTAGTGCAATGATGAGGCGAATCTCAAGTCTTCTCAGTAATTTCACCCTGCCACCGCCATCCTTATGCCAATCCTGTCAATGACAAAAACACCAATAAATCAAGGTCCCCCTCATGTTTTCCTTTGAAATGATGAGCAACAAGGTATGTACAATCATCCTTTTAATTGTCCTGCAAAGCTCAAATATTGTTTTTGCACCCAAACCATGGTGCTGCCACTATAACTAAGCCTGCATGGACACTTCAGAATGTATACACAATAATCTGATGCACAAGACAAGTGCTTCTTGATTTTATGGACTCTGCCAAATCATAAGGTAAATTCTTTTGGATTTGTACTCTTCATGTATTACATATTCCTGCAATAACTTGTGTCTTTGCTTAATAGATGGCTGATAAAATGTAATGATTTTCCCAGTGTCCTAGAAAGCATTTAGACTTCTTTTACCAACTTATCAGTGCAGCTGTCCTCGTAAGAAGAGAATAGCAGACCTTGTTATTTTATTTAACATAA
The DNA here is from genome assembly GCF_964263255.1 of Lissotriton vulgaris. Lineage (NCBI taxonomy): Eukaryota > Metazoa > Chordata > Amphibia > Caudata > Salamandridae > Lissotriton > Lissotriton vulgaris. The sequence goes on along the minus strand of NC_141698.1, from coordinate 80,253,626 downwards.
ACCTGCGAGATTGTACACAGGTAAGTGAGTGCATCACCTCTGAAGCTCAAAAAAGGTTTTATGTTAAGTTGTGCTAAAATTATATTACTGCTTAGAAAGAGCAGAATGATGGTAGAGGTGCTATAGATTTATAACAGCAATAATGTTGGAGAGGTTTCTATATTCATGATTTTGGTAAACATCGCTTCTATCATTTCATTTGTCTTCATTGTAGTTACAACTTATACCATGTGCACTAGACTGTCATTTTGATTTTAAAAATAAATCTTTAACCCCTTCCTTTCTGCCGTCGGCCGTCGCAAGCACTACCTCCCTGGTGCTGCGAACGTCCAACGGCCCACGCGGCCACGCCCATTTCGCGGAACCGCCACACTGCCGCGAAATCGCGTCCGGGGCTAAGGGGTTAAAATGTATCCATTGTGTTTTAGTGTTCTTAAGTGTGTTATCCTTTAATGAAGGAGGGTTTGGCGTTGCACTGACCATCCCTGTAATGTCCAATGGGATTAATTATTATCTGAAACACATCATGCTCAACTATTGCTCAGTGGGTTGTGGGGTGGTTGCAGTACAACAGGTTTTCTGATTCAGATTGGTACATTAGCTGAGTCCTTACTGCCATGGGGGCTAGTAAACTGACCTCTGTGCTTCTAGAAAAATCTAGAAAACGTATCACAGGGAGGGGTGTGGTGAACAATGGATGAGCTGGGAGTTGGGAAGGCAGGAGCAACACAGAGTGCATGAATGGGTCTGAGGGGGGGAAGCAGCACACTAGGGAGAGAGTTCGACAACACATGCATTCTCATGGAGTGCTGAATGGATGTTGAAAGTGAAAGAAAATGTAGTCCCTTGAATTGGAGCAAAGGGAGAATGCAAGTCATTGTAGTAAGTTTAACTACACTGGATATAGGTTCTAAGTAGATTTATTCACAAGAAGTACAGCTTAACAACCACAGGTAGCAGGAGAAGTCCTCTCAGCATACGTCATACAGTAACAGTAATAAATCAAGAGAAAACATTCTAAATTACTAAGGCAATTCCAAATGACATAGATAGGTTCCAGATGACATCAAGTCATGGAATACCACAGTCATCTAATCAAGAAGATGAAAAAGACGGGACATACAAGTAGAGGAAGCAAAGCCTTCAAATAAGTTAAAACCCAACCAATACTAAGCACTGGGCTGGCTCTAAACCCAATGTGAGTATTTTATAATCTTCACAATAGACTTTTGGATCAATAAAAGAGCAAGCAGCGTGTTTATGGAACCTGGGCAACAATATGATTTTGCCTCTTATTAGTTCTGTTTCTAAAAAAACCTAGTAGGTGAACAAGTGAATCATTGTCACAGATCTTTTTATGCCTTTCAGCCAACAAACATGCCTGCAACTAGCAATTGACACAACTCCTCTGCGTGGGAGTTCCATGGGCCAAAACATTGCTTACCATATTGTAGTGAGGAGGTCTGCGGCCAGGATGTAGTTTTAAGTAGATTTATTGAGACCAGTCACAGGTAGTTAAGTAGTAGAGATACAGCCCCACCAGGAGCACTACTGCTCAGACCATACTTCAACTGACAAACTCAAGCATGGGCACCCACACATTCCATTCAAGACTCTCACACCAACATTCCATGCATCACATTCACACTGGCTGAGCAGCTAGGGAGTAAGTAACCAGATAAATACAAACAGGATACTACAAAAATATTCGAGATGGAAAAAACAGGAAATATTATCCAGGAATACATTATTGGGCACAAGAGTTCCTGCCATTTTATGGGAAGAGCTCTCTCTTGGACTTCCATGGACCCTTGCTCATTGCACCATCAGGATTCAGGCAAACCGGGCCGAAGACGGCTGTAATGCCAGAAACCGGTCCCCGGGAGCTTGTTTCCTTCCCAGTGTAAGAATTGGCTTTTGTAGTTTGGTTTGCCCTGTTCCCATCATGCACTGGGACAGGAACAGACTAATTTGCATACAGCCAGGTTCTGAAACTGGGATGGTGCAGTGAGCTAAAAAACGGTGTTGGATCTAGCCCTGATCTCTTGACTGGGTGAGAGCTTTCTGCTTAATTCAGAGACTCTGTCCCTCACCACCCCTTGTTGTAAATATTTTTGTCCACCCTAAGCGTGGAAGGGTATTCTCAGATGTGAGACCCTTGCTCATTGCCCCATCAGGATTCAGGCAAACCGGGCCGAAGACGGCTGTAATTCCAGAAACCGGTCCCCGGGAGCTTGTTTCCTTCCCAGTGTAAGAATTGGCTTTTGTAGTTTGGTTTGCCCTGTTCCCATCATGCACTGGGACAGGAACAGACTAACTTGCATACAGCCAGGTTCTGAAACTGGGATGGTGCAGTGAGCTAAAAAACGGTGTTGGATCTAGCCCTGATCTCTTGACTGGGTGAGAGCTTTCTGCTTAATTCAGAGACTCTGTCCCTCACCACCCCTTGTTGTAAATATATGGATTCCGTTTTTGGCACAGCTATGCATATCACCAGAAGCAAGTCAAATTTCACTATTTCAAAAAGATTTTGGGGCATGTGTCGGACTAGCTGGAACTGCTTCTGATTCAGACTCACTCTAGAAACTGAGAAGTACCGAAATGCTGTGCTAACTCCACATCTTGCTGAAAAGTGCATTAGAGCATAACAATGACATCAAAATGGAACTGGGAAACCTGTCCTTGCCTTTTAAGTTAACAACTAGCACACCAGAAAAGGTACTTCTTTAGATGGGATAGTGTGTTTGTATTAAAAACCATTTAGTTTGCTTTTTATATGTCACACTGAGATACAAAATCACTTATTGGGCTTTCTACACTCGCTCTTGCTCCAGCCTGAAGCGTGTTCTGGACAAAACCAGGTACATGTTTGTTCTCCTGCTCTGCCTTTTCATTTCAAATGTTCTTTTGCTTGATGTGGATAGCGCTGGCTGTGGCAGTGGGAGTAATTTTCAGTGGCAGCGGGTTTGCTTCACTTGAGCCAGTATCAGACAGTTAAATCCCTTGAAATATTGTCGGTCCTTGCACTTATTTTGTTAAATATTCAAGCACTGACTGTACCCTAATATAGAAGACTGCACTGTCCTCATTACATACTAAGGGGCCTATTACGAGTCTAAGGACTGCCAGACTCGTGGTGGCACAACGGTGGTAGAACTAGCCACTGCTGTCAGGACGGTCTGACCGCCCAATTATGACCCGAACAGTCAGACCACCCTGGGACTGCCAGCCCTGCCAGGGAGCCGCCGTTCGCTGGCAGTGGAGCAGCGGTCAGAGACTGCTATATGCTTGGTGGGAGCACCATGGTCCTGCCAAGCATATTACAAGTTTCCTCTCTGCCAGGGTTTTCATGCTGGTTCCAACGCCATGAAAACCGTGGTGGATAGGAAACAAAGGGTGCCTCCACCCCATGCGGATGCACACAGGCGGGCATTACATGTGCCCCCCTGTGTGCCTGCACATAGGTTCCTGCACGGTATGTTCCATGCTGTGCAGAAACCTTGTTAGGCGTTTCCATTGTGGTGCCTTTTTCAAAGGCACCACTGCCTTTGAAAGGGCACCGCAGGGGGAACTGCCACACCGCCCACCCGTCTGATCAGTGATGAAAAGTAGTAATCTGGCAGGTGGGTGGCAGCAAACTTCGGCACCGACGCACCACCGGTCTGGCAAAAGTCGTAATCAGGCCCTAAGTAGGTAGTAAATTGGAACTTGGGTCTGTGTGGTGTGTGTAAAGTGCCACCCGCTGAGTGGTCAAGTCAAGTCAAGTCAAAAAGGCTTTATTTCGATAAAAATTATCATAAAAGCTTCACAGTAAAAATACATAAGTTCATTTGATTTAAAAGAGAAAAAGGAACATACAACAATTTAATTACAATCGACTTTAAAAGATCTTAATTTTCAGATAAAAGAAGCATTTCATAGGTGATTGATTAAAAAGGAATTAAACAATTACTTTAAGCCTTTTACTTCTAATACACCAGGCCCATGATAAAAATTTGGAGAGAGTACAAGCATACAGCGGGCGAGAGTCTGACATTAAAATGCGTAGTGCCTCAACATGGTGCCTGGTCCCCAACAGGCGACACAAATGCTTGAGCCATTTTCTTCTTGGTAGTGCATACTCCTGGCACTCAAACATAAAGTGCGCCACTGACTCTTGTCTAAATATACACTTTGGGCAGAACTCTGTGGTCTGTGCTGGCGGTTTCCACCGAGATGTGAAGGCGTGCAGGGGAAGAGTTCCAGTTCTAAATTTAAAATATAGGGCCCTATCAAATGGTTTCTCAATAATGTCTAAATAGAGTTCCTGAATTGGCAGGTCCTTGAATTTCAAAAAATCCTCCGTGAGTCTACCCAATGTGCAATTGGTACTCCGTTGAGTCAGAATCCAGTTCCAGTACAGACACTTCAGCGTTGCCTTTGGAGGAGAGGACCTATTTACCCAGGCTTCACTTAGGCCCAAATTGCACAAGAGGGATTTCATATCTCTTAACCATTTGATTCTGTGCCACCCTGGTAATGACATAATTTCAGAGAGCCCTTGCGCATATTTAGCAAGCGCCGGGACTCGCCACAGCCGGGCCCATAACAGTAGTGGACGGAACTTAGCTAAATCTCCAATAGGTCGACATCCTAAATCAAGCATTAATGGGGCCATAGGAGTGCCTTGGGGAAGTGACATGATGGCCCTACAGAACTTTCTCTCAGATCTTGACAGTTCACTGGTGTTACATGAGCCCCATAGCTCTGCCCCATAGAGAGCAGAGCTAACTCCCCTTGCTGTGTAGATTTCAATAACAGGGGCTATAGGTCTAATAGCACAAGAGCGCTGTTCCTTCAGGAGAGCCCCTGTTACCCTCTTGTGGGCTAGCAGCATTTTATCTAAGTGAATTTGAATTTGAATTTAAAAACATTTGTACAGCGCTCGCATACCCAGCGGTTTCATGGCGCTAGTGGTGATCAGTGGACGGCAGCAGAGGGTAGATTTAAGGGTAAGCTTGGGTGAACAAAAAAGTTTTAAGGTTTTTCCGGAACAGGGGGTAGGAGAGTGAGGTGCGGAGAGCAATCGGGAGAGAGTTCCAAAACGTTGGGGCCAGGACAGCGAATCTCGCTCCGCCCGCTCTCTGCTTTTTGAAGCGAGGGATGGTAAGAAGGGCCAAATGGGCCGAGCGGAGTTCTCTGCCTGGGCAGTAAGGTTTGATGAGGGAACAGATGAACTCGGGAGCCGTGCCCGCTCTGGCCTGGTAGGTAAGACAGCCAAGGGAGGGGCCCACTGCATATTGTGCGACAAACGAATGCCTAGGTAATCAAATACTTCTACCCTCCTCAAAGATACAGCATTCAACTTCGGGGGACGTACAGGTTTTTTGGGGGGATTCATCACAAGATATTTCGTTTTGTCGGTATTGATTACCAGGCTCCGTTCTGTGCAAAAAGTCTGGAAGTTGTTAAGGAGTTTTTGAAGACCCAATGGGGATTTAGATAGCAAGAGCGTATCGTTGGCGAAGAGAAGGGTAGGTATGCGCTCCCCCGCCAGGGATGGTTCATCTGAAGGATCTTTCAGCAGATGCTCCACCACTCCGTTGATATACAGGGAAAAGAGGGTGGGAGCTAAAACACATCCCTGGCGGACCCCTCTCTCCACCGGAATGCTACTAGTTTTTTCTCCCTCTATACCCCATCTTATCTGGGCAAAACTATTTTTGTGAAGCCTTACGAGTAACAATAGAATATAGTGTGGTATCCCCATATCAGCAAGGACTCTCCAAAGGGTCTCCCTGGGTACTAGGTCAAAGGCAGTCTTTAAATCGATAAATGCAAGATAAAGACTGCCTTTGCCTATGACCACCACCTTACAGTACACTAGCATCAGTCTAAAGACTTGTTCTATTGTGCCAGTGCCTACTCTAAATCCTGCCTGGTAATCAGAGAGGATATTATTGTCGTTAATCCATTCCAATATTCTAACCAACAGAACCTTGCCGACTACCTTTTGGCTTATGTCCAACAAGCTTATAGGTCTATAGTTGGACGGGTCGTCCCTAGCACCTTTTTTAAAAATAGGGACGGTCTCCGCCCCTTTCCAAGATGTGGGAATCGGTGCACCCCTACAGATGGCAGTAAGCAGGCAATGGATGAATTTCCCCCATTTCGGGATGTCTGAACGCAGCAGGTCCCCGGGAATGCCATCCGGACCGGACGCCTTTTGGGGCATGATGGTGCTAATGGCATACTCTACTTCTTTTATTGAGAAGTCTGGATCTACTAAGTCTGCCTCCCGATCCTTTTGGGTCATAATTGGGGCCATTTCCCATCCCTGATCATCCTTAGGTGTATCTATGGTATTATATCCTGATTGGCGAGTGTATAGTTTAGAGAAATGGTTAACCCACGCTTGGCTAGTGATGTTGCATGTTATGAGGTCACTATCTGGTCGGTTTCTGGCTCTGATTGTGTCCCAGAAACGTCTTGAGTCTTTTTTTGTGCTTGCCTCTTTTAAAATACGCCAGTACTCTTCTTCCCACTCTTTTTTTGCACATGCCAATATTCGCTTGTGCTCTTTCCTAGCTTCCTGTATCAAGGCTTGAGATTTGCCTTTAACAGCCTTAATCAGAAGAGACTTTGCATGCCTGCATGTAGATGTATACCAGTCATGCTTGCCCCTAGGGTTCCGGGGTACCATATTCCTCCCCACACACCCCTTTTTCAGGAATACGTCCCCTATAGACCTAAGCGTGACCTCAAAGATGGATGTTACCCTTCCAGTTAACAAGGCCAGATTGATTGTATCCAGTTCCGTTTGTGAGGCCATAAGCAATTCATTAATGATATTAAGTTTGGCTTCATCAGTAGAGATTTTATTCCACTTCAGGCGTCTCCCACAGGAGGAGACAGAGATTTTGTGGGCTTGTTTAGGGAGCAATACGGCTGATTTATTGGGCCAAGGATTTATTAGAGATACAGAAAGCGAATTGTGATCGCTTTCCACAGTAGGTAAAACTACCATGTCCTGCACTAATCCCCATAGTATGAAATCTAACAGAATATAATCGATCCTCGAGGTGTGATTAACTCTATTGAAAGTGGCAGCACCCAAGCGGTCTGAAGTTGTACGACCATTTGTGGCTCTTAGGCCAAACTCCAGTGTCAGAGCATTTAACTGGATTGCACTATGAGACCATCTTTTAATCGGGGGAATGGTTAGGGCTGGAATACCCCATCTAGTGTCATCCTCACCCAGGTCCAGGATGTCATTCGTGGAGAGTGGCTCATAGGTGCAATTAAAATCTCCCGCAACTAGAATTTGAGCACCCTCAGCATTTTCTCTAAGTTCTGCTTCAAGAGTGGTTACTATCGGGGACATGGACCCATGTTTAGTACCTCTAACATAAATATTGAACAAATTCGAGGGTTAACCCCCACGGGGACCTCTCAAGGAGATTCCTAGGATATCAGGACTGTTAATTTGCTTAGGTGTTATGCGGCAATTAAGGGAAATGCTTACCCAGATGAGCAGGCCCCCCGAAGGGCGTCCCATCCCATTTCTGGGTTTTACTGCAGGCACAAAGTATGTAACATAGCCCACACGATGGAGTGGTTCTAGGCTCCAAGTCTCCTGGAACAAACAGATTTTGTGCGCCTCCACTAGAGCATTCCACTCGGGTGAACCCAGTTTCCTATGAATACCTGCTAGGTTCCAACTAAGACTATTTAATAAACCCTTGGGGTCATGACCATTGTTATTTTGGGGGCCCAGGCAATCAACTATGGGCAAAGACGCAGTTAAAGGTATGGACTGATCTTTACTGGAAACAAGTACAGAGGTAGGGTAGGGGCAAATGATTGGAGTTTCCTTCATCATGTGCCCTTCCTCTCCCAGTCTCGTGTCAGATAACAGGGTGTTAGTTTCCTCAAATGTGAGTCAGTCCACCTCATCCAGTGCGCAGTACCTATTCCAGTGTGCGTACTGGGATAGAAGGGGATCAAACTCAAGGGCGCCTTGCCAGGGTGATTGCCATTGATGGAAACTCTGCTGGGGTACTTGCTGATAGGCCCTGCTCATAGGTATTCTATTTCTCTGGATTTGCCTTTGGGGTATGGACGGGTAGAAGTATGAAAGATGTAAAGGGTGGATTTGTGTATTGGTTCCACTAGGGGGTGCATTACATATGTAGTTCACTGCCGCTGTATCTCTAAAGTTAATAGTTATGATGTCCCCTGCTATTGTTTTTATGCTTCTGCCAATCTATTCCCCTCTTCTGACCGTGAGTATTTCCCCAGAAATATTTGGAGGTAAGGGTCTATTTAGCTGTAGCCATTGTACGCATTTATTTTTTAGCTCAATTTGTGTTTCCTTTTTTTCCCTCCTTCCTGGGTGGCACTCCTGTCAATACAACCACAAAAGGCAATGCTTCCGGCGGCAGATTAATTGTCTTAAAGCGTGCCAACCTTGCCTTTTCCGCTTGATTTTTTATTTGAGGAGTGACTGTGCTTGTACTTTTTTTTCGAATTTTGGCCAGTTTTATCTTCTGAGACTGGGGGATTTCCATTTCCTGACTTTAATTGAGCCTGCGGAATGGTGCTAGCAACACTAGGGTTCGGGGCTGCAGGGGCTTTCTTCCCAATCAGACCGGTATTTTGCGTTGCTTCCTTAAATGTATTAGATGAGGATTGGTTGAGTGGTGTAGCCTTGTCTTTTGATGTATTGTTGGTAGTGCCCCCTTTTGGCCCCCCCTTTAGGTAACGTTTCATCATTTCCTGCTTGCCTGGTGGGACCCGTCCCTTTATTGTTAATTAAGGATGTCAATCTGTCAATTTTTGACATAAGTGGTTTAATATGGGCGATGATCGTATCTTCAAGGTCTGCCTTGAGATCAGCTACCATATTTGCTACCCAGCAAGGTATACCTGGTGTAGAATTGATAATTGGGGCCACTAGATTGTGATTTAGCGTGTTGTTTTGGGCCTTTTTTTTCTTATGGGTACAAGCTTCACTAGCTTTTTTTGGCACTGTATTGCTTGGGTTCAACTTCCCACCATCCCGTGAAGTACATAAATTGGGATGGGTATTTTCTATGTCCCTTATTGACTCAGTGGGGGCCTGAGCACACGGGAGCTCAGCGAAAGAGGAAGTAACATCGAGACTTAGGTCTAGATCATCAGTAACGTCTATGGTTGCTACCAAGGGATCATCTACTACATCTTGTGAATCACGCACAAGTATTGTCGGTGGTAAAGACATCCTCCTTTCTGTGTTGGCTATTGCAGTGGATACTGCCCCTATTGTCTGTTGCAGCATTATATCAATTGCTGTGAGTGTGGGAACTGGTTGAGGGGCAACCACCTTTTGTTTGGTATTCGACCTTAGGGTGGGGATCCTAGTGGTTTTGGTTACCTTCCTCATGCTACGTAGAACCACAGAAATATAGGTGGCACTTGAAATTTATCTATTCGTAGCTAGTACTAAAAATAGTCCACTCGCATAGAATAGAATAAGGAGAAGTCGGTGCATAAAAAGGTTAGTAACAATAAATAAGTACCTACTACAGTGTAAGAGTGAAGTTAGGGGGGTGGCCCAGCCCAGCCTCCTCTGGCCTCGGAGGGCCGTAGAGGGCCCGCCCTTTGCCCGGGCTTAGCCTGGCTAGTCCCGCGCGCGATCCCATGACGCGGGAGGTAGTGCGGTAATTTATGCGCCGCTTGGCACGATGCTCCCCAGGTGCGGCTCCGGCCGCAAAGGCTGATGGTAAATGAAGTCCCCTCGCTGCAGAGGCCCCCCCTCCACTTGGCGGCCACTCGGTGCTGTTAGTTCAAGTGTAGCAGCGGGAGGCAGGAGGCATGCAGCGGGGACCCAGAGCAGGTAAAGAGGGATTCCAGCGATGACAGGGACAGATGAAGTCAAAGACCAGGCACAGCATACGCAACAGACAAAGGTCGCCCACTCCGCCGGAGGTAGTGCGGTAATTTATGCGCCGCTTGGCGCGATGCTCCCCAGGTGCGGGTCCGGCCGCAAAGGCTGGTGGTAAATGAAGTCCCCTCGCTGCAGAGGCCCCCCCCTCCACTCGGTGGCCACTCGGTGCTGTTAGTTCAAGTGTAGCAGCGGGAGGCAGGAGGCATGCAGCGGGGAGCCAGAGCAGGTAAAGAGGGATTCCAGCAATGTCAGGGACAGATGAAGTCAAAGACCAGGCACAGCATACGCAACAGACAAAGGTCGCCCCCGCTGAGTGGTCCCTGGTCACAGACCACGCACACTGGAGGCAAGGCTCTGGCAATTGGTATGAATAAAAGTGGTTGTGTGTCGCTCGTGACCCACCGAATGGTATATGCTGTGTCCTGTGTGTCCCGTACTAAGCCATTACCACAAGGCCTACACCCCAGTTCATTTGGGGACAAGGGAGGTAACCCACACCTTGCAAGACCTCCTCCCTTCTGCGGCAGGCCTGCCTGTCCAAGCCCGTTAACACCACCCACCCCCAGCTGCCTGTTATACTCCCGCCCGCCTGCCTCCCAAGCTCCGCCCTGGTCTCGGCTGGCACAGCTGCAAGGAACCCTGTGGCTCAGTATCAGGTCGGGCCCCCTGCTGCCCGGCACCTGTGAGGCACCTCCCTGCAGCCCACCGCAGGGTGAAGGGAGTGAAGAATCCTGCATCCATAGCCTGGCAGTGGCCACTTGAGGAGCTGGTTGTGTGGCTGCGAGCATGTTTGAAGCATTCACAGACTTCTAATACCTTCTGGCAGCTGATTTGGAGAACTGCACATGATTAGTGCATTGCAGCAGCCGTCCACCAGTGCTGTCCTAGGTGCTCCTAAGGGGAGAAGCCCACTCTAGTAAACCTGAAACTCATCAGTCCAGGAAGTGCATGCCCACTGACTGAGGTGGCCATCAGTCTTCTCTGGTAAACCTCAACACAACACCTTCTTTGATCACCCATCATGGCTGACAACCTACAGAATGCTGCAGCGGTGGCCCAGCCATGCCCAAGGGGCTCAATCCCCCATGGCTAGCTGTTGGCGCTACCCACATTCAATGCCCTGATTGACCCAGTGACGGTGCTGCCAAGATGGCGCATGTGAATTTGTCAGTGAACAACTATTTCCACGCGACGCAGGAAACTGATGGTACAATGAAAGGTTTGATCTTCCTGCATTTCGGAGGTGAGGAGATCTATCAGCTTATTGAAACCCTGCTGGGTGAGGGGCCGACTATGATGCAGCCTTCCTGGCCCTGAGTGCATATTTTGAACTCCAGCTAAATCCTGGCTTTGAAAGGTTCAAGCTGAGGCAGGCCTGACTGTGAGAGGATGAAAACATCAATGCATTTCAAGCTCAACATCTTGCAAGCAACTGCATAAACAATGATTAGACCAAGGAAGTTTGCGCCCAACTTATTCAGGAATGCCATTCCTCAACTCCATGGCATCTGATCCTGCACCAAGATACCATTACCCTGGATGCGATCCTCATAATAGAGCGCTTGCACAAACTCGCGAACAGCCTAGAAGAAATGGTGCTAGCCCTCGAGACAGACACGGATGAGCAAAGTGTCCTCCACCCTTATCAAGGATGAGAGGGTGCACGCTGTTTACATATGGTCAGGATGCCCACAAACATCTGTCCTGACCACTAAAACCCCTTCAAAGTGTGGAATCTGTGGCCTAGAACTGCACCAAGGAGACACTGGCCCAGCCAAAAGCAAGTAATGCTCACTGTGTGGCAAAGGAAACCACTTTGCAGGCATGCCTCACTGAAACATCTCGCAGTGAGGGAAGCCACCTCTGGGATGTCTGAAGGGTAAACAAATCAAGCTTCATATTGATCAAGCGCTCCATCCCGGAGCCCCAGGCCACAGAAGGGTCACCTCCTAGCTGAGACCTTAGTAGAGGAGGGGTTGTGAAAGCTAGAAATAATTGAGAAGGTGTCTGGACCTACCCCTACTATTTGTAGCGTCCACGCCAAGGCAGGCAAGAGCGCTCCACCTCTGTGAGGATATGTGTCTACCAAATGCTGTAACCCGCTGACAATGTCTTCTAACGCCCACCATGGATGATATCATGTCATCCATCACAACATAAAAACCCAGAAGCCAGCCTGGTCCTGAAGGACTTTGCATGGAATCTGGAGAAGGTCAGCACATCTGCTCGAAGAGATGGCATCCTTGTAAACTGACTTGGTTAGGGATATAGTGTGCCACATGGCCTCTACACGGGCCTTACTCACACGCGCACCCCGTAGGCTGGGCTCAGCTGAAGAGTATAAGTAAAAGGGTTTGTGCATCACACCTGGCTGGATGTATGATGTTACAACGCATACTTTTACAACGCATACCTTTACAACACATTTTTTAGAAACGCAATATCCATTACAACGCATGCCATTACAATCAATTTTTAAAAACTACCTTTACAACGCATTCCATTACAACGCATACTACCTTTACAGCGCATACCATTCCAACGCATAACATTACATTGCATGTAAGGTAAGTATTGGATAGTGTAGGGGTAAAAAGTACTATTCTAACTCCAGAGGGGTGTAATAGTAGGGTAAGTGCTGGATAGTGTAGGGGTAAAAATTACTATTCTAACTCCAGGGGGGTGGAATAGTAGGGTAAGTGCTGGATAGTGTAGGGGTAAAAATTACTATTCTAACTCCAGAGGGGTGTAATAGTATGGTAAGTGTTGGATAGTGTAAGGGTACTATGTGTTGTAATGCTATGTGTTGTAATGGTATGCGTTGTTAAGACTGCGTTGTAATGACATGCATTGTAGTGGTATGCGTTGTAGTGTCATGCGTTGTAATGGTTGCGTTGTAATGGCATGCGTTGTAATAGATGTTGCGTTGTAAAAGTTTTGTTGTAATGGTAGTGCGTTGTAAAAGTTTCGTTATAAAGGCTGTTTCCCCACCTGGCTACACCTGAATGGTATATACTGTGTCGCGTGTGCTCTGTACTTGCAAGGTGCCAGACCGTCACCGCGACCCCTCACATCTCTACGGGTGGAGGCTGGAAGAGTGGGTGAGGTGCCCGGGGGAGTGGCGGAAGTGGGTGGCATGGAGAGCATTACATGTTTCTCTCTGATATAGGCGGGTCCAGGGCAGTGGTTGCACTGCACTTGCAGCCCAAGCCTAAAGTGCTTTTACCGCCTGTATTTTTCTGCTGACAAAATCTGGTCAAGTGTTTTCGCACCTGGCGAATCCGAGTGGAAAACTATTCCACCTGAGGTCATGCTCCGCCCAACATGGTAGCAGGCTCTTAGCCAGTAAAGAGCTAGCGCATTTGCAAAGCCTCAGGATGTGAGTTATCTTGATGGCTGTCAATCACCTCCTGACCTGCTACTCACTAGAAAACAAAGCTTTTGTCGGAAAATAACTTCCAGCGTACTTTCCCAGCGTGTTGACATTTTATCGTCCTCCTGCCTCTCCCACACCTTTCATTATCTGCGTTTCCATAGGTTACTGCCAATTCTTTTCAGGCTTTAGTGCTTTGTAGCACAACGCCTATTTCTATCTGAGTTTTTGTCTTACATTTTTAAAAATGTTCTCATGGCAGTATGTTTCCTTTTGAAATTTCTGCACATACCCGGCCGGCCCCCTACGGATTTTAATGCGTTTGACAAGGCAAGCTGGGGCAATTTAGTGCTTTTAGCTATATTTCTGTCGTAAATGGGTTTTTCTTCACACTCCTTCCTTTTGATTGGCGTTTGCAGGAGTTTTAGTGCAGGTATTATTTTGTTTACCAACTTAAAGTGCCCGATCTTAAACTTGTGCACAGCCATTATTCATTAAATGCCTGGTTCGGTCATAGTCTGAGCACACAGGTATTCTTGTTCTGATTGGTGGCTTTGGCTGGCATGCTGGCTAAGGGGACTGCAGAGAAGTGTGGGCACAGCAGCGATCCTAATGACCGTCTCTGTGTGGGGTGGGTGAGGTCACATGTTAGCGTCAGTTAAGTGGCTACTGAGTGCAGTTTTCTTATCGTGTTTGGGTAGTTCTGTAGTGAGAGGACTTGAACTGAGAGTTACTTCTATGCCTAGCCACACCCACACCCACACACACACACCTAAGTCAGTAGCCAAAAACACACAGACACCAAGGTCCTTAAGACATGCAAAAGTACATGCAAAGTTCCAAAAAAGTACCCAGACAATTCAGTCCAATAGTACAAATGTTAATATATTCCTCAAAGTACATTATGAAAGAGCATGCCTAGACACCTCCCCCAAAGCATGGCATCCACAACACCCTAGGCATGAGCATTGGTTTATAGACATGAAAATGTATACAATGATACAGACTACTATAGACATTGAAATACAAACCTAGAAACACAGAGGGCCTTATTTATGAGGCCGTGTGTCACTTTTATGCCGCCGGGGCGTCACTTTTTGTGACACACTAGCGGCGTAAAAATGTGCCTTGTTGCACCATATTTACAAAGTGACACATCTAGGTAGATGTGTCACTTTGTAAACCCCTGCGCCACATTATACCTGCGCCAGGTATAATGTATGCACAGGGGGCATTCTGACGCAAGAAAGGGTCATAGAAGTGACGCAGTGAAATATATAGGATTTCACTACGCCACTTCTAGGATGCAAATGCGTCAATATCTTACGCCTGCCTCACAGCAGGCGCAAGACTGAGCAAGGCCCTTTCACATATGGGGCTTGCCCCATGTGAAAGTACACATTGCTGGAGTTGCGTCACTTTTGTGACACACTCCAGCAATGCGTCACTTTTGCGCTATACAGATACGTCAGAAATACTGACGTGTCTGTAACTCCTTGCGACATGATGCGTCATACAGTAAATATGATGCATCAATCATGTCGCAAGGAGGGCGCACTGAGAAGTGACGCATCACTGCTTTGACGCAGCGATGCGTCACTTCTCATAAATGAGGCCCAGAGTGCAGATGCCAGTACAGGAACACAGTGCACTGTCAAACGAATATTAGAAGTAATACCAAAACACCCACAGCACAGTACCCTCAGAACCACATATCAATATTTTCACCCAAAGTCAGCCCCCAAATCAAATGTTCACATTTTGAAGATTTGAAGAAACCTGTACGTTTAACCCACTCATGGCCAGTGAAAGCTGTGATAACTTTGATGCTGTACAATACACACATTGACATGTATATAAAGCAGTCACCCAGAGACTCTCACTATAAAGAACAAAAGACACTGCAAGCACTGAAGAAGACATGGTGACACCAACTCCTCAACAGTGACCATAGCCCTGAAGTCCACCAGGAAGAAGAGAGGAGGGAGATTCAAGTTACATAAGTTCATATAAGATGAAATGTTGATCCAAGAGCATGAGTTACAACCTAAAGTGTAATTTGCCCGACTATTCTAGGATCACATATGCTATCAAGAAATTCTCTGGTGGGAGAAAACACACTTAGGGTGTCTCATGAGTTAAAATCAAATGCCACCAGTAGAGATCGCAAGTGATGAAAGAACTCTGGGGCAAAGTACCAAGCAATAGCGATAATTATCGCTATTGTTTGGTTAGAGACAAAAATTTACAGCTGAGCTGCGGCGATTTTTATCGCATATAAACCTTGGTATTACCAAGGTTTATCGCAAATGCGATAAAAATCGGCCGCAATGCATGAATATCGCTGAAAAGTCAGCGATATTCATGCATTACCGAGCTAATGCTCTTAGCCATGTTATCCACCTCCCATTGGATAACACGGCTAAGAACTGCTCAGGGGCAGGTGTTAGCTTTTGGAGATATTCGCGCTTAGCGCAAATATCTCCATAAGTTGGTAATAGGAGATAGCGATGTTAGCGACTGTTTCCAGTCGCTAACATCTTGGCACGCCCACTTTGCATGTCATTAGTGATAAATATCACTGACATGCAAAGCGGGGCCCAAGATGGTCGCTATCTCCTACTAGCTGTCGCTAACTGGTGTTAGCGACAGCTAGGTAATAGGAAGATCATTTTATCTCCGCTTTCTTGGCTTTTAAAGCAAAAAAGCGGAGATAAACCCCCTTGATAATATGCCCCTCTATTACAAATGGGAAAGTTTGTTTGCCATTGTAACTCCACCACAAATGTTGAGCAACATAACAAATTGGAAAATCCCAATGTGAGAAACCCGGGTTGTGGGTCCCAGAGGAGTAAGAAGGTACCTGGCCGAATTGTAGCTGAGTTCTTTACCCTTTTGTGTCCTGCGGCACCCTTAGTAGATGCCCACACTGGGAAGCAGGTACCTCTTTTTAGAATTTGACTTCAGGGTAACGAGGCAGAGCAGTCCAAGGCTTACTCAGGGTAGGTGCTGTGAGTTAGAGTCTCAGAACCCAGAAACATAACAAGCAACTCTTAAACGCTGTCTAGTCGGTGATATTTCTTATAAAAATGTGCATAAGAACTAAATAACATTAATGCTCCCCCTTGCTCTGCAAAAGAAGTTATTGCTGCTTTGGACAAAATGTTTCCTGGTAAAGCGTCTGGCCTGGATAAAATACCAGGTCACCTATTTAAGAATGAAGGCTCTGTGTGGGTCCCTTACTTTAATTTAATGCTATTATCCAAGGTATGGAATTCCCTACAACTTGGGCTGGAACAGAAATTATCCCTATTTACTGGAAAGGCTCCCCATTGAACCCGGCCAATTACCGCCCTATAAGTCTAATTGACGTGACGTAAAAGTTATTTGCCCGCGTCATTTTGGGTCGCTTGCAGACATGGATTGATGAACATAATATCCTAACCTCACTTCAAGCGGGATTTAGAAAAAAAAATCAACAATCGATGGTAGCCTTTACCTAACCTTCGTGGATCTAAAATCCACATTCAACATGGTGCAACATGATCAGCTTTGGGATATCCTAGGGGGTATGGGTATTCCGACGTATCCAAGCCACTTAATGATACAGTTGCACCAGGATACGTATGCGAAAGTTAGATACGGCAAAAATGGGGATTTGACAGCTCCCTTTCCAGTGGAGAAGGGGGTGAGGCAGGGTTGTGTGCTTGCACCGACCCT
Organism: Lissotriton vulgaris; assembly: GCF_964263255.1. Taxonomy (NCBI): domain Eukaryota; kingdom Metazoa; phylum Chordata; class Amphibia; order Caudata; family Salamandridae; genus Lissotriton; species Lissotriton vulgaris. The sequence continues at coordinate 80,236,626 of NC_141698.1, read as the reverse complement.
GTTCTCCCTCTTTTTAAATGGGTTAATAGATACCCTGCTGGTCAAAAAGGACTTAGATACACCAAGCTTGGCGAACCACAAAATACCCGCACTTATGTTTGCGGATGACACGCTGCTACTGTCAAAGTCGCCAATGGACATGCAGCGGGTTCTAGATGAGTTCTGTAAATTTTGCAAAAACGGGGACTTGGTAAATATTCAGAAAACAAAATATATGGTTTTCAATGCAAAAACCACAAACTGCCCACAGCCACAAATGAACGGAAAATCTTTGGAAAGGGTTTCCACCTTTGATTACTTGGGGCTTACCCTTAATGATAAAATGAACTGGGGAACCCAAGCAAAGAAAGCACATTTGAGACTCATGCAGGCCACTGGGGGCATTTTCAAAGTATATAAAAGTTGCTCCCAAAAAACTGTAGGTCCGCCAGTTAAAATTTATAAAACCCAGGTTAGAGGAGCTTCCCTCTATGGTGCCCAACTCTGGGGCCCTTGCCATCCAAATGTCCTAGCTACAACTGAAAACACCTTTTTGAGACAACTGTTGAATTTACCGAAGAGCACTCCCCTAACACCACTGAGGATGGACCTTGATATTGGCCCAATCAACTAAGTAATTACCTCCCGTCCGCTTTTATATTGGCATCGTTTGTAGAGCACGCTTGAGCTTTCAAACTATAGAGAAGGACTGAAGGATGTACTTTCTATTTTGGGAGCGGGGAACTTGCCCTGGTTATCTTACATTAGATCTAGAGGCCATTTATTGGGGCTGCCAACCATGTGGTCCTCTCCTGAGGAGACCTGCTCCCTAACTTAAAAAAAAATCTTGAAGCACATTATTAGTGAAAATAATTTATCCCAACTCCTTCAGAGTTCCACCACTAGCTCCCTAACCCACAGTTTTCTGGATTTCAAATTGCAGTATAGGCTAGAACCCGAGTTGAATAACATCCAACCACTTCTTGCAAAAAAAATATTTTTAGAATTCAGACATGGGGCGTTTGCCCTTAGAGCCTTTACAGATAAATGGAAGGGAAGCAAAAAGCTGGATTGCCCAGGGTGTATGTAGGCTGACTGAAGAGACTGATCTTCATGTTCCACTCCTCTGACCGGCCTATAGTAAACCAAAGGGCACATGGGTATTACAGCTATGTAAAAACCTGGGGCTAAGAGACTACACCGAGGTATATAGGCTACTAAAATATGATACTTCCCCATTGTTTGTTTTTGTAACCTCAAGATTTTTGCTCGCGATGTGGCACATGCGAAGAGCTACTATTAAGAGCCAGATCGTTGATTCTAGCTAAGAGTGCCATTAGTTTGTCCAAAAATACTTTCACTAAGAAGGTAAAATAAATTCAATCCGTTTCCTTGTGCAATTTTGAAACGGTTACTCTGCTATTCTTACCTTATTAACTGTTTTTACCGGACTTTTATATTTATTTATTTGAGCATTCTTAAACATTTTTAATATGTGTATTTTTGCCACGTGTGTGAGTAGAACTGTTGTCCCATATGATGTCTTCCTTCTAGCTTTTGCATAAAATCTCACTTCTTTATCCCCCCCCCACCTTTAAAGAAATGCATACATACCCACTTCCAGCTTTTCTCTGTATATGAAGTATGGTGCCTTCTTGATATATTTTTTTTTGTGCTTTTATGGCTTTTATCCGAAATAAAGTATTTTTGGAACTAATTAATATGCACAAATTGACAAATATATAAAGTCTAGCATGTTGAAATGCCTAAGACTCTCACCACAAAGCACACAAAGAAAGGTCACCAAGGTGTTTACCCGCCTAAATGTACCTTCCTCATTCTATGCTGGAGGCACTTCTAAAAGTCTCTGCACCAGCAAGCCTAACTCCTAGAAACATAACACCCCTTTACGCTTGTAACAATACAATAAGGCTGCATTCATGAGAAATGTCAGACCTCTGTCATTGTCAAAGTGTTATCATACCCTTTAACCATAATACACTTCAACATTATAAAACATTTCAGGTGCCTCTAGAGTTATGCACTGAGCGTGCTTTAATTGGTAACAGAAAAAGGAAGTGATTGTAACTTACATTTGCTCATTTAACTCCTGAATAATAGACATTAATCCATTGTACATTTCAATGTCAGAGTCGTATTACAACTATTCCACAGATTCCTAATTCCCTCAGGGAAACTAAAAGTCCATTAATTATAAATAAAACCACTCCCTGTGTCACTGTTTTAGTGACCCCAGAGACTTACTCCGCCATAACAATATGCACCATGTAGGGTAGATTTCCTGACATTTCACACAACCACCACATAGGTTCTCCTGGGGATTTATCTGTCAACGCGAAATGCAAATTTTAAGAGGGCATTTTTCCTTGAAGCTACTGTGAAAGTTTGCCTTATTTTTTTTTCTTTCAAAAAATCACCCGCTGGTGCACTCATTTTTTTCTCAGCTTCTTTTTAAATGTGGCTGACGGAGCCCTACATGCAGCACTTCCCACACAATGCTAAGTGGACTGTGCCGGAGCCCACGCCTGCGCAGTAAGACTGGCTTCCTGCCCGGTAGGCGCACTCTCCCTAGCAGTCAGGGAGGCTGGCTGCTACTGTTTCCTCTCCAGTTTGCCTTTGCAAGCACAGTTGGGGCAAACCTGGCAGCTGACACCACACACTTCTCCCAGTGCCACACAAGAGTGCTCTCTTGACCCACCGGAGTCCCCTGACCCATTGGCAAACTCTGGCAGCCTCTGGGGCTCATAGTGTGAAAGGAGTTGTCAGCTTGATCTGCCTACCACTACTTCAACAGTTAGAGCTTGATTCACTGTTCCCCCAGGGCACTGTGCAATCCCCTTGTAAGCAGACAACATACTCCGAATTGGACTGGTCCATTCAGGCACTGACCACCCTCGTGGAATAAGTAATTGAACTGATAGATGCTATAATAATTTGTTTGACCCACCAGCCTAGGGGACAAGTGGGGCAGCCCATTAGCGGCTGGCAAAAGAAGATATTAAACGTGCCTTTTGAAATAGGTTTTTTGTGTTTTGCTCTTGGTGACATGATTTTCTGAGCCACCTGGCCTCTATATTTTCTGATGGTTTTTATCTGGAGCTTTTATTTAATTTAAACTGTACTTCCTCTATTGAGGAAGATTGCAAGGACCTGTCCTCTTGCCCACAGCTCCTGGTTGGTAGGCCTGGGGAATCTCTGCAAAAGCACCCTTTGGCCCTCAGAGCAGTTTACAGCACTTACCTGCACTCCCTGGTCTCATAGCCATCTAGCCACACACTGGCCAACTGTGGGGCATATTTACAACTAAAATGACAGAGCAAGGCATTAATCAAAGAAGGCTAATGGCGTGCTCCGTCACTTTGGAAACACAAAGCTCCACCGTATTTACAACAATACAGTGCAGCCCAGCGTTGCTCACTGCGTTGGCGCTTAATTTAGCTGCCTAGCACCAACACAGGCTCCTTTCAACCAGAGTGCAAGGGTTCCTGTATTGTGGGCATGATTGTTTATGTGAAGGAAGGTGTAAACAATCATAAATGGCGATTTGTAACTTCTATATGTGCTGCTTTGCACACATAGAAGTTGCAACTCATTATTTTTAAAATGATTGTACATGTGCATAAAGGGGCACCTTCCTGCACATAAACAATCATACATGGCGTTTTGCGGTTTCTATGAGTGCTGCACAATGCAGCACACAGAAACAGCAAAAACGAGGAGAAATAAAGCATTTCTCCTTGTTTCACCCTGTTTAAGACCAGGTTTCTGCTGGTCTTAATGATGGTGCTGCCCCATATTTACTTCACTTTTGTAAATATGGGGCAGTGCCAAAATTGATGGATGTTGCGGCGGAATGCCCACTGCAACACCCAATGCCCACCCCTTTCACGCTAAGTATAGTGTGAAAGGGTACCTTATTCCCAAGGTGGTGTTAAGCTGCGTCGAAGTCACCCACAGGAGCTGGCCAGGCTCCAGTGTTTGCTCCGAGACAGGACAGTACATTCATCTCTCACGCTTGTGAACGATATCAACTGCACATTTCATACTACATGTTTCGGAAACTGTTCTACTCTGCGCTGCGAAGAATGAAAACATTCCCATCCTGTAGTTGCAAGAAAGCACAAAATGAAGCTGTGCACACAAAATTGAGTCGATGGTCACCATATTGCTCATTGTATTAAAGATCAGAAACTGGCTACAGGTGAACTGTAAGCAAGAAGAGAGTAGGTATCTATTAATGAATCAAAACATCACAAAGTATTCCACTTGGTGTGCCCTGCTCACTTAGTGGCAACACCAGTGTTAAAAGGGCTTGCAATCTAAACCAAGCATGCACTTTAACACATGTGTCCCCTTCAAATGCCTTTTATAGCATGGGTGAAATACTACAAGATAGGTAACACTATAGTTGTGTGACTATAACCTGGGTGTGTATAAATGGCTATGATTTTCTTTAGGGAATCAAAATGTTAAGATACATTGGAGTCAGTCCACAGTCTTGATGTGAGATGAAACATTGCTCCTACGTAGTGAGGTTCCGTGACGATTATAAGTGGTGTTTTCGACTCGTACGAATATGGTCGAGTCTAGTATCTATGAACCGCAAATGACGAGTTTAGTAAGTGTGCGCAGTTTCGCTGTGCTAACTTAAACCGTTCGTTTGTTATGTGGGCTTTTTATCTGTACCCACGGGTTCCATCTTAGATACGGCATCCATTTTGTCTCTTGCCCTCAAGTAGTCAGCGAACGGACGCTGTCCGCTTCGCGACCCTGGGACTCCCAAGATATTTGCGGAAGACACATGTCCTTTGAAAGTGTCTTTATGATGAGGGGGTTGCTACTGTAAGGCAGATGGCGCCGCTCGAGGCTCATCTTGCCGCACGGACTTATTGTCTCAGCCGTGCATCTCATTAGGCACGTCCCTTTGATGCCTGTATCTCGTGCTTCCCGGCACCTCCCCTTTTACACCCTTCCGATCTCCCCACTGTCTCCGTCTTCCTCTGCACCTGTCTTCGTTCCTGTTTCAATCTACTTTACTGCTGATTGGAATTTGCTAATGGTGGGAAGATGGGTTTTTACAGTTGGGAACCGCCAAATGTTTCCGCACCTATGTTCCGGACCTTATGTGTTTCAAAGTGACCAAAGCGACCCCTCTGAGAGCTAAATGTGGGAACCGGGTTGTAAACTATTGTGTCTCATGTTATCTGATGGGTAAAAACTGTATAAAAGGAGCGATCCACAAAACCAATTTGAAGCAGTCTCCCCGAACTACACTCGATGTACTTCCTGTGACTTCTGTGTTCCCTGCAGTAAATAAACCTTGACTCTTTGACGCCGAAGGAAGTGTCCCGTGTCTCTGTGACTTGTACGCCGGAGCAGGTTACCCACGAAGGTTTCAGGTGTTGTGCCCTGGCACCGCTGGGTCCAAAAGAACCCAGTCCTTCAGTTGGCGCCCAACGTGGGGCTGCATCAGTGGTACCGGTCCAAGCCCGACGATCGTGAGGAACTTCGTGTGAAATCTCCGAGGGAAGGTGCACCCCGCTTCATCGATCCTGTTGTCGAAATAAGTGGCCCGAAGACTTTTCCCGCGAAGATTCCCGCCTCCTAACGGCTGCGACGGACTGCTGCCCTGACTGTAGACCTGTTTTGGCGCCTGGCGTAGACCTTGGTATAGCGAGACGATAGACGGGCCTTCCTGAGGACGCCATTGATCTTTGAGTTAAGTATTTGTGGGTCGCTCCCAGAATCCTTGGTTGTAGACACTTTAGCGAGTGTCTTTGTTGTAAACACTAGTGGTTTGTTGTTGTTGTACACGCTGTGTGAGTGTTTTTGTCGGTGACACTTTGCTAGCGTAACTTTGTTGTTGTATTTGTTTGACGACTGCAGCCGCCAAAGACCGAGGGTTTTGTTCTTGCTGGGACTTGGTAAATCCCGTAACCCTTGAAGTTTGTGAAACTCGGCTAGCGTGCAAGATGCCTGGTCGCAGTACTTTGTTCAGTTGCTTTAGATCTTGTGGTGCGGATTCCCTGCTGGAGGACTCGTGTCCGATACCTCCGGTAGGAACTCCTACTTATGACTTATATAGCAAACATGGGCTAGGCCCGATTGCTTTTAACGATTATTGGATAGAATATACAAAGAAAGACGGCGATCTTCGTTGGCCACCTCACGGTAGCTTCGAAGCGTCGATCTTAGATAATTTGGAGATTAAGTTGTTTGAACGAAAATCTAGGCCGGCCATGTTTGATGCCTTTCGGTTGTGGCGCAAAGAAGCCCGACAGAAAGAGATCAGACAGAATAAACGTAGTGAGCGAGATAATGTTGCTACCATTGTAAAGAAAGCTGAGCAGTTTCAGCGTGATAAGGAAGATAAGGATAAGGAAGTGTTTGAGAGGCTACAGCGTATGTCAATAGATAAATGTTATCCTGCTTTGCCTACGGAGTCGGATAAGAAGGAAGAGGCAGTTGAGGATCCTTTAATGTCTTATCTTATGAAGTCGCCACCTCCGTACGTACAGGGTATCGCAGCTCCTGTGGTCCCTGCCGTACCTGTTCCCCCACTTGTTATTCCTCCACCTATTCCTCAACCTGCACCGGCTCTTCCGACTGTTCCCGCTCCTGTGCCTGTGTCTATTCCTACTGCTCCTCCGCTTCCACATACTCCTGCTCACACTACTGCTCCTGTGTTGTTAACCCCTGTCGTTGCTAATGTCTCTACTCCTTCTCTTGTTAGTCCTGTGTCTTATTCTTGTCCCTCTACTCGTAACCGTAATTCTCCCATTGCGGCTAGCTTCTTTCAGTCGCTCGGACCTGTTTTTGGGTCCGCTGGTTCTGCTGGCCCACCGCAGAGGCGTAGTCAGCTTCCTGGTAATAGAGAACGTGTTGCGCTATACAATATGGCGATGAGTTGGATAGACAATCCGCAGAGAAATCCATCCCGTGTTGTTCTTGAAACATTTAGTCAATTCAACATACCGACTCAGAGGTATGTGTTTGACGAAATGTGTAAACTTTTACATGATCAGATAGCGGCAGTTGCGCCTGACGAGGTGCTGACCGCCCTGTCTAATCTTCGGCTTCAGTTCGCAACTGGACTGATAGTAGATACTAATGTCCGACGTGCTATCGAGCAGTTGCTGTCTTTCCGCCTCGCTCCTATTCCTCACGCACTGTTTGTAGAGGATCTTGAACGCCAACAAGATGAGTCTGGTCAATATCCTATGCGTGAAGTTCCGCCAGTTTGGGTACCAGCTGATAATACTGGTGCCCAGCCAGTTCCGGCGCATTTCCAGAGAGTGTGGATACATCTCCCTTGGAAACGATCGGAAGTGCTTCAGGTGAAACAAACTTTGCCCGATCCTCGCAAAAATCCTGCAGGGTATTACAAGGAATTATCGCAGCTCGTAGACGCTACGATAATGAATCTTGCCGATATCGACATGTTGTTTGGCAATGTCGTACCGCAACCGGTATGGGCTAAGATTCGTCACCAAGATCACGCAAATGAATTAGGTGGTGATTGGAATGCTATTACAGCGGCAGACGCTGGACAAGCGGCTGCTACTAAACCCGATCAATTGATTGAACTTCTTCCCCAGCGAATCATTGTATTAATGAAAACGCTTATGCCAGCTATGAAGGTAAATTGGGATAAGTTGTCAGCCTGTAAGCAAAAGAAAGATGAGAGTGTTTCAGACTTCTTTACGAGGTTTGAGGAAACATTCGTTGATCATAGTGGACAGGATATGGGTACTGAGGGTGGACAAAGGCTGTTTGTGGATAAATTTGTATCGAACTTACTGCCCGACTTGTGCAATAAATTGAAGAATTCAGAAAGTGCGTGGGCCGTTTCTACCTCAGCTCAGATTCTGGCTACGGCACAATATTACGAAAATAGAGAAAAAGAGGAAAATGACCGCGCTGATAAAAAGACAAAAGAGCTGAAAACCAAAGTGTTGTTGCAACAAGCATATCCGCCGCGTTCTAATCAGAATGCGTCTCAACAGAATAGATTACAATCGAATCGGTCGCAATCGCGTAACGATTCCTCTTTCCAAAGATCTTCCCTAGGGTACAATCAATGTGCTTATTGTAGACAGGAGGGACACATTAAATTTGATTGTCCTGCTTTAAATGATCGTAATAGTGGTAATTCGTCTAGAGGAGGCCGTGGTGGTTCACAGAATGCATCACGTGGTAGAGGTCGTGGTGCTCAGAACGACCGTTCTGACAATTCATCTAATTCTAATAATTGTTTCGATCAACGTGGATCATCGCAAGGACGATCTGCGCAGTACAATGTAGACGATTATTACGTCGATCAGGGAACTGACGACAGTAATTACTAGGACAGCCAAAGACAAGGAGAGGGAGTGGTATCAGTTCCGGTCGATCAGAGAGGGCCTTACGTCGCAGTTGCTACATCGGGCGTCGTTGAGCCTTTTCTGTTGGACACTGGTGCAGCGAAAAGTTCTATCATGCATTCGAAACTCCCTGGCGCACCTTTGTCTGGCTTAACAAATGTTTCCGTTGGATTCTCTGGCGCCCCCGTTAGCAATCCAGTTTCATGCCCTTTGCCCCTTAAAATTGGGCCTCGTGAGCTCGATGCTCCGTTGATTTTAACCACTGGTTGTGGTGAAAATCTTTTGGGTCTGGATTTGCTTAAACGTTTGTATGCAACTTTGTATTGTTCTCCTGCAGGTGTAAAGCTTACGTTCGGAGAGAAAGTGGTCTCTCCCATGTATTTGTCTCTCGATAAGCTTCCACCGGAATTGGATTCTCTTCCTGCGTCTTTGTGGGCGACGGGTCCAAACGATGTGGGCCTGCTTGATATCTCCCCTTATGTTGTTCAGTTGAAATCGAATGTGCGATTGCCACGTATTCCCCAGTACCGTATCTCCCTTGATGGTGAACGAGCTTTGTTAGCGATCATCTATGATTTGATCGAGAAAGATGTTATTGAGGAGACTCGGGGAAACGTGTGCAATAGCCCTGTACTGCCCATTCTTAAACGTACTGATCCTACCAAACCGCCTGTTTATCGTTTTGTTATCGATTTACGGGAGGTAAATAAAATTGTGGTTCCTCAATTCCCTGTTGTGCCTGACATCACGGCGCTACTGACTCTGATTCCAGCTACTGCTTCGTGGTTTTCGGTGATTGATTTGAAAAATGCGTTTTTCAGCATCCCGATTGCCGAAGAGAGCAGAGACCTTTTCGGTTTCTCTCTTGGAGGACGTAGCTTCCGGTTCAAACGCGCTCCTCAGGGCTACTGTGAAAGTCCATCGATTTACAGTCAAGCTTTGAAGGGTCAACTGGATGCGTTTAGGTTGCCGGTTGGTGCGGCTTTAATCCAATATGTCGACGACTTATTGGTGGCTGCTGATACTCAGGACATTTGCAAAATTGCTACGGTTTCGTTGCTGCAACATCTCTGCGAGTTAAATCACAAGGTGTCACCTTCTAAACTCCAATATTGTTGTCAAGAAGTAACCTATCTAGGTCACTTATTGTCAAAGGAGGGAAGGAGATTGACCCCAGAGAGAATTGCAGCGATTGCGCGAATGGCTGTGCCACAAACCCAAAGAGATGTGCGTGCCTTTCTAGGTATCACGTCGTACTGCAGGCAGTGGATTCCAAATTTTTCATTGCTAGCGAAACCATTGGTGGCTCTTACGTGCAAGGATGTTCCAACTCCTTTACCATGGACGGAAGAATGTCAGAAAAGTTTTTCTGAATTACGTGATTCATTGTGTTCGGCTCCTGTGTTAGGTACCCCTGATTACAGCAAGCCGTTCACGTTATATGTTCACGAGAGGGAAGGTTGTGCGTTGAGTGTCTTAACGCAACCTTTTGGTGGTAAGCAACGTCCATGTGCATATTTTTCCTCGACCTTAGACCCAGTAGCTAGAGCATTGCCGAGTTGCTTGAGAGCAACCGCGGCAGCTGCGGTCTCCATCCGACAATCAGCAGGATTGGTCATGGATAATATGCTTACGGTGATGGTTCCGCATGCAGTTGATACTCTGTTGAATCGTACGAAAACTCAGCACTTGACGAGTGCAAGGTTGTCTGGGTACGAATTGACGCTCTTGGCAAGCCATATTCAGATAAAACGTTGTAATGTCCTAAATCCGGCAACTTTGTTACCGATTAGTGCAGAGTCAGATGAAGTAGCAGAACATGACTGTTACTTGCGGACAGAGGAGGAAACAAAAGGTCGAGTGGACCTTAAAAACACCCCATTGGAAGACCCTGACGGCACTCTGTATGTGGATGGGTCATGTTTTAAATTGCCGAATGGTGATGTGACTACTGCTTATGCTGTTGTAACGTTGAATACTGTTGTTGAGACTGCGAGATTGAATCAGAACTCTGCCCAAGCTGCAGAGCTGATTGCTCTTACTAGAGCATGTGTATTAGCAAAAGGTAAACGTGTGAATGTGTACACCGATAGTCAGTATGCTTTCGGTGTAGCTCATAGCTTTGGACGGTTGTGGCGAGAGCGTGGTTTCTTCACGTCGCATGGCACGAAAATACAGCATGGCCAGCTCGTGAACGATCTTTTGGATGCATTGACTTTGCCTGTTCAAGTTGCAATTGTTAAGTGTAGTGCGCATCGTAAAGTGACGGATGATGTTGGTCGTGGTAATGCGTTTGCAGATGAGATTGCTAAGGAGACTGCCCGGAACCTTAGCACTCGAATGTATGTGACGAGTTCGGTTAGGTGGCCTACAGAATCAAGTATGTGTGAGGATACTATAGAGAGTGTGAAAACAATTCAGAATGAGGCCACCGACACTGAAAAGACGAAATGGAAAGAAAGTACGGGAAGGTTGGATGCGAATGGTTGTTGGATTGATTTGTCGGATCAGAAAAGATGGATGTTGCCTGATGCGTATGTACTAGCCGTTGTGACAATGGCACATGGGTTAGCACATATTAGCGCGAAAGGTATTTGCAAGTTGTTGGCTGATGTGTGGAAGAATGATGGTATTACGAAGTGTGCTGAACGTTTGGTGAAGAATTGTATGGTGTGTATAATGTACAACCCTGGCAAAGGAACCCCAACTCCCCCTGGCAGTTTTGCTCCTCCTTCGTATCCCTTTGAGGTGATTCAATTGGACTTCATCCATATGGAGCGATGCAATAACCTGAAATATGTTTTGGTTGTGGTTTGCGCATTCTCCCGATGGATCGAGGCCTATCCCCTCAAAGATAATACTGCTTTGTCTACTGCGAAAATCCTACTGAAGGAATACTTTCCTCGGTACGGAATGCCTAGAGTCGTGTGGTCAGATAACGGAAGTGAGTTTGTTGGAAGTGTGATGAAGAGTGTGTGTAAGGGCCTTGGAATTAATCAAAAATTCCATAGCGCCAATCATCCCCAGTCAGCTGGATTGGTTGAAGGTTACAATGGTACCCTTAAGCTAAAATTAGCGAAGATTCAGGCTACGACTGGACTGTCTTGGCCTGACGCTTTGCCTCTAGCATTACTGTCAACTAGGGCGACTGTACACTCCCGAATAGGGCTTAGTCCCTATGAAATAGTGTTCGGCCGTCCTGCGAATGTGTGGGGGGTTCCTAGGCCAGGTATATTCGTTGATCTTGAGTACCCGATGTTGATTGACTACTTACATGACTTGACTGCTAAACTGAGGTTAATTCATCAACAGGTTTACGACGCCTTGCCGACGCAGACGGAGGGTCCAGGCCACCAGCTCCAGCCTGGTGATTGGGTTGTCACCCGAAATTTTTCGCGCAAGAAGAATCTGGACCCCCGCTTTGTTGGACCTCACCAGGTGCTTTTGGCCACGAGGACTGCCGTTCGTCTTGAGGGACGGAAGAACTGGGTACATGCTACCCATTGTAAGCGAGTCCCTATTCCTTTGCCGGCAGACCCGTGGGTGAGGAAAGGCATTGCGTCAACAGAAGCAGAGACATTGCCGGCGTTTGTACCTTTCAGCGACGCACAACTTGTTGGTGAACACTCAGTGCAGCAGAAAGCCATTGTTGGAACATTGTCAGCAAAAGACTCAAGACCTAATCGACAAACTGATCAGCAGGACGCTGTCTCTTCAACGGATCCTTTATTTGACGAGCAGACACGTCCCGGGAAACATCGATATTCTTTGCGTTCTCATACTAAGGACAAATAAATTGTTTTCTTGCTTTGCTGAAACTGATAACTGCAATATCCTCGTTTCCCCTGATCAATTTTGAACATTTCATATGATTGAAAATTGTTTTGTGCATATATTAAGATTTTTCCTTGTATCTTTTTCCTTCCACAGCTGAAATATTGTGCTAAATAAAATACATTGTGTATTGAGGGCCGTAGGGCCGCGCGCGTACTTCCTTCTGGACAGTAGGTCTTGACGCTAGGTTAAAGGCCGTCGGTTCCTAGGAACTCCTGGGGATTGACTATTGCTGCACAGAACGAAGTGCGTCAAGAAACGTTGCGGACGGTCGTAGGGAAATGGCATTTTCAAAGCTGAACGATTTGGAAGGAGCTCAGGCGTACCGAGTCAAACTGCAGAAACTTAGTCGTACTAAATGTTTTGTATTCCAATTGTTTGTACTGTTTTTAACTGCTTCTGCATTCTTGGTGGGTGGGGTGTATTATGCTATGTCTTACTTCTTACTCCCTACCCCTACTCCTACTCCTTGCTCTAACGTTACTTCTACTGCTACTACTGCTTCTCCCCATTCCTTTCATATTCTACCGGAACACGAACAGGCTAGACGTGTCGAATTCCGCAACAATTCCTTTATCCAGCTCCTCCATCAGCATCAGTTAGTGGTTAACACTACTAATTGTTGGGTGTGTGGGTTGATGCCACATACTACGGGTAAGGGAATTCCATATCTGGTGTTACCGTATAGTTCCCAAGGGTCAGCTCGAGCATACCAAACAATGCTTCGAAGCGCACTAGGTTTCCACCCCTCTTTAGAACGTTCCCCCAAACCGGGTCCTACCTCATGGCAGTGGGTGGTATCGATGATAATACAGGATTTGGAAGATGAGATCTATGATGCTTATCTCATCCCTAAGGCAGAGGTACAAGCCTATAGGGCCTCGGATAGAGTGGAATATACTGCGTTCATTAATGAAAAGCAACTTAAAAGCTCGCCTCCGATCTGGGTCGTACCCCACACTGGTAACTTTTGTATCGTGGGTCGTGGTTCGCAAGCCTCACTTGGAGTAAGTGCTTGCACTGAAAGTTACGTTCTGTCAATGTCCCCGATCCCTGTGCTTCTGGCTGCCAAGGGTACGTACTTCATCTGTCATGATCGTGCATATACATGGTTGCCCTCAGACTTTATGGGCTCGTGTTTCATTGCAAATCTGTTGCCTCCGACGTTTACTGTAGATGCCGATTACCATAAGACTAGAGTTGTACGAGGCGTAATTAGCGAAGAGGATACTGCCGGTCAAGAGGCAGGAGACTTTTTCAAGGGTTTCCTCCCGTTTTGGGGACCTATGGTTAATAGTAGGAACCTGAGACATTTGACTCGAGTGGTGGAATCGACAGCTAATGTCACTGCCAGCGCCCTTGGTAATATCACCACAGAACTTCAGGCGGAGAGACTTATGACATTACAAAACCGTATGGTTTTAGATGTCGTTTTGGCAGATCGCGGTGGGGTATGTAAGGTGATCCATTCGAGCTGTTGCATTTTCATACCTGATAATGCTCCTACTGTCTATCAAGCCATCTCGCAGTTGCATAAGATCTCCGAATCCATACACGTGGATGTAGGGGATTGGACGCTACTCGGTTGGTTTTGGGGCCTGATGTCGACTTGGGGTTGGAAGATTCTGACGATCATCGGGGTTGTGGTAGTGTTCCTGTTCACGTGTTGCCTTTGTGTGCAGTGTGGTCCTGCCTTATGTGGCCTCTGTGCTACAACGTGTATGAGACAACCACCTGTTACCAAGGGGACTCGGTTGGACAGATCTATGCTACAACGACATCTTGATGGTCTGATGAATATCGAATATGATTCCGACTAGTGCTTGCCTACATGAGGGCAAAAGGAGCGTCTGAGGTTCCGTGACGATTATAAGTGGTGTTTTCGACTCGTACGAATATGGTCGAGTCTAGTATCTATGAACCGCAAATGACGAGTTTAGTAAGTGTGCGCAGTTTCGCTGTGCTAACTTAAACCGTTCGTTTGTTATGTGGGCTTTTTATCTGTACCCACGGGTTCCATCTTAGATACGGCATCCATTTTGTCTCTTGCCCTCAAGTAGTCAGCGAACGGACGCTGTCCGCTTCGCGACCCTGGGACTCCCAAGATATTTGCGGAAGACACATGTCCTTTGAAAGTGTCTTTATGATGAGGGGGTTGCTACTGTAAGGCAGATGGCGCCGCTCGAGGCTCATCTTGCCGCACGGACTTATTGTCTCAGCCGTGCATCTCATTAGGCACGTCCCTTTGATGCCTGTATCTCGTGCTTCCCGGCACCTCCCCTTTTACACCCTTCCGATCTCCCCACTGTCTCCGTCTTCCTCTGCACCTGTCTTCGTTCCTGTTTCAATCTACTTTACTGCTGATTGGAATTTGCTAATGGTGGGAAGATGGGTTTTTACAGTTGGGAACCGCCAAATGTTTCCGCACCTATGTTCCGGACCTTATGTGTTTCAAAGTGACCAAAGCGACCCCTCTGAGAGCTAAATGTGGGAACCGGGTTGTAAACTATTGTGTCTCATGTTATCTGATGGGTAAAAACTGTATAAAAGGAGCGATCCACAAAACCAATTTGAAGCAGTCTCCCCGAACTACACTCGATGTACTTCCTGTGACTTCTGTGTTCCCTGCAGTAAATAAACCTTGACTCTTTGACGCCGAAGGAAGTGTCCCGTGTCTCTGTGACTTGTACGCCGGAGCAGGTTACCCACGAAGGTTTCAGGTGTTGTGCCCTGGCACCGCTGGGTCCAAAAGAACCCAGTCCTTCAGTAGGAGTAGTGGTCTGTAAATGAAACAAAAAAGTTAAACCATTTCATAGGTAAGTATCCACATCAGCGTTCACTATTATCCTATGGAGAAGTGCAATTTAATGAGAAAAAGGGACAACATTTTGTAATCAGCATGCATTTGAAGATATCCAGATCCAAGCTAAATTTTGTCCCGCTGAAAATTGTTACCTTAGAACTTGGTCTACTTATACATGCTTTTTGATGTCAAACTATCCTAGAGTTTTATGCCCAAGAAATCCAGTGTAAGAATTAGTTTTGTTTCAGCTCTTCAGTGCTCTCCATTGCCTCCCAGCAGCTCCACACATAACACTCCCTCTTCAGCATCCTGCGATTCAAAGGGAATCTTTCTCCTTCAGGGCCACCCTTTCTTGAGTCTCATTGTCCTCCCCGTAGAATAAGGAAAAGTACTGTACATTCAACTGATGTAAAATTGTCCTATGTGGGGTGCCGCAAGAGGACCACTCCCATTGGGCATGTGTGTTGAGTTTTGCTGTCAAACCGATGAAATGGCAGCTTAATAGCCGGGCCATTGCAAGGTGTGAAGTGTGTAATTGGAGGCTGTTGGACCTGGCCCTTTTTGCTGGCTTATCCCCAAACATTTTGCCTTTCTCCTGTATTTTTCTGACCCTCTTTTTGTTGGCTTTAGGACTCCGAACACTTTACCATTGTTAATCAGTGCTAAAGTGCACATGCTCTCCCCTTTAAACATGGTATGATTTGATGCACCTGTTTGGCATATTTAATTTGCCTGTAAGTCCCTTGTACAGTGGTATCCCATATGCCCAGGGCCTGTAAATTAAATGCTACTAGTGGTCCTGCAGTGTTGCTTGCGCCACCCACAGAAGTAGCCTTTCAAACCTGTCTCAAGCCTGCCACTGCAGTGCCTACGTGCACAGTTTATTGCCACATTGTTTGCATTTAAAGTTACTTGCCTAACCTGAAACTCAACTTTTACTACTGCGGGGAATGAGATTTTGATATCTTTTCTGATCTCTTAGATACCTATCTCATTCATCTATTTTGGATCGATTATTTTCTGTCATTGAGTAAAAGACAAACCCCACCTAAGTTAGATCAACCCCATTGACTGACGCAACTCTGAAGAACCACTTACAACTGATAAAGTTTAAAAAGTTTAATATAAAATCAAGATCAGTTGCATATACAATCCTCTAAGGATAAGATTCAATAAGTGTACAGGAACTAAAAGGAACATAAATTCCCTAAAGAACCTAAGTCTACAAAAGAATACAATCAAAATCAATTCCAATATCAGCAGATTAAAAAGCATAGACACAAAGTGGTTCCGTTGCGTCATCTACAAAAGAGAATAAACAAATTAAATCTGTCCCTACTCTAGGCTAGGTGACATCCCTACTTCGCAAGTTTCTTACCTAAAAAAGGTGTCAGCAGTTTGACTTCCTAAGAAGTTCAAACTCTCTTAGCCTCTAATGGTAACTTATGTTGAGAAGCAGTACCCTTTCTGCCTACCCATCCGCTCTCTAAGGGTCCTCGGCCTACTGCTCTCTTGCGCTCTGTTCTCTTCTGCGCTCTGAGCTCTTCGCTAACCTCTCCCCTGGGTGCTGTCCCTAAATACACAATCACATTATAGGTGGAACGCCCCTTGACGCCCACCACATGCACATTCACATGATGTCATTCTCTAGGTCTTTCCATAGCTTCGTCTCTTCGCGTCGTCCATTAAGTTGACCTTTCTTCTTAGACGCCATCTTCGTCTTCGTGCTGGTGACTTCATTGACATTCCAGTTGACACTTTCAGAGCAAAGTCTATCACTTCATCAGAACTCTATTCTTTACGACTGTGTTCATAACCTCATTTGGTCCTGTGAACGGTCATTTCTAAACAAGACCCAAATTCCAAGTGTCTCTTATCTCACTTAGGCCATAAACTTCGTCTAGCATTGTCACCTTAAATTTAACAAGACCTTTGGCTTTTGGCTCGCACATTCAGATCAAGGCTATCCACGATTCCTGTGAGCCCACTAAATTACATACAGTGGACTACACTCCTGCGAACCCTTGGTCAGTCAGGTTAAAATCACACATGACCAAACTCTTCTAACATTCCTACAAACTCTTCTACACAGTATAACCTTTAACACACATTTATATATAATCGAATTTAGCAAATCACTTGATTATAAGCGAATGCATCTTACATAGAATACAACATTTATTCTCATGCTTACACCGTGCTATATATGCTGCACATTTCTTCACTTTACATTTCGTAACGTTTCTCCTCTTTATAATTACATACGTACATCCTCTGTTTAGCACATTCTACTGTTCTTAAGCATTTCTACACATTTCTATATTAACCCAACCTATGTGTATACGGGCCTTCTAATTCTAATGTATTTCTAAAGTGAATACAAATACATTTCCTATTACATTGGTTACATCGGTTAACTTTATGCTACAAGTGCTACTTCACGTTACAACTTCTACATTTATGCGATATGCTTGTGAACATGGTACAGATATACTTTTCATTCAAATTGCGCTCTCTCAGTTCCCCCCTTTGATGACCTCTAGGGGTCATCACTAAAATGCAATTTGAATAACACTTTACACAGAACTAGTTACAAGGCTCCCTCTTTTTATCGTTTCGAGAGCTCTTAAACTTTTATACTGTTGATCTTGTAAAGCAGCTAATCTCCTTTCTTGCTCTCTCATGGACCTTTGTAACCTGTTCGTCCTATACCATTTATACAGTTTCACTAACCCCAACAATATGAT
This sequence comes from Lissotriton vulgaris, assembly GCF_964263255.1. NCBI lineage: Eukaryota > Metazoa > Chordata > Amphibia > Caudata > Salamandridae > Lissotriton > Lissotriton vulgaris. The sequence goes on along the minus strand of NC_141698.1, from coordinate 80,218,879 downwards.
TATACAAATCACTATTATTAAGATAGGTTTTAAGATGTACCACACAACACTTTTACCAAGATTGGCAAACCAATCTCCAACTTTTCCCATTCCATGACCTACTTTTTCCCAAACGTTTACTTTTGTTAAATCTTCTATTTCTTTATGTATCTCAGTTATGTTCTGTATCACCTTTTCAAGTGGCTTTGAATTGTCTGGAATGTAAGTACAACATTCCTGGACCTTCAGAGCCTTGCAAACTCCGCCCTCCTTTGCTAGCAGAACATCTAAAGCAAGACGGTTCTGAAGAACCATTGCCCTAATTGACTGCATCTCTCCTTCTACTAGCATCAATGACCTTGCAGTACTTGCAGATAATCTATCTACAACTGTAGCTAGTCTCCTGATCTTAACATCGTTAAGTATTAAACCTAAAATAGGAAACATTGCTCCAAATATGTCTCCAACTACCTCAGCATCTCCTACTTCCGTTTTCGCTCTTGTCGAAGCCTTTCCTTCTATGTTCGCTAAATCCTTTGCATGATATATTTTGGGGAAGACAATTGCCAAGTAACACGAACCATACCAATTGTCAGGCAGTTTTACATAGGCATTTCTTCCACATACAAAATATACATTAGGAATCGCTTGCATCTCTTTCATGAAATCTTTCGTATAATACTCTAACCTAAAAGCATGTTCGCAATTAACTTCACCTACAAATACACTCTCATAATATGTCTTGCTTCGAGTTAAACATAACTTTCCTTTCTGCGTTCTATCCAAAGCTATTGGACCATTACTACCTTTCCTTTTGTGTGCCTTTTCTTCTTCGGTCCAATCAGTTTTCCACTGTCCTGACATTTTTAGAATCTTCTGCCTCCTGTACCGGTCATCTACTTGTCCAATGAATTTCTTCTCTATCTCTGACACTTTGCAAGTCAGATTATTTCTGCGTGCATATGAAGTATCTAATGTATCCCAAGGAAGAAAGAATTTTGCTAATCTATCTTCCTTTTTGTAGTAGTCCCACTTATTCATTTGTTTATAATTCGGGACTTCAGGCAGTACCGAATCATAATTTGAAAAGTAGTACTCAAATCCTTCTCTACCATAAAATATACTGAGCAATAAACTACATGTTATCCCATATGTCAGTGGGAGATGATGATATCTGATACCTTCATCTACGGAAGCCAGCAATTGCATACAAACATAACAATCTTTGGCCTCCATGGCATCAATATACTCGTACAATAGTTTGGCATATGCATTTGACCTAAAATTTCCCTGTGACTCGTCTACGTGTAATCTACGAGCTACATTTGCCAGTAACGCCTTTTCACGGATCACATTGCTCTCCTCCTTCTTCCCAACAAGAGCAGGTTTCAAAGTCGTTACAGGCTTTACATCTGTTGTCTCCTTTACGCTTGTATGTCCTACTATGTATGATATGGTAGCTACTGTAATAATGAGAAAAATTACTACTGTTAATAGTGTACCTATTATGCATTTGGCTTTCCGGTTTGGGTTGCCGTTCTCCATGTTATCAAACAATGTAGCTCTTTCTTTCTCGTGGAAAAGTTTTCTTTTTCAAGTCTTTATTTGCTTTATTTGATTTCTCAGTCCGTGAAGCGCTTTTAACCAATAAAAGTCTCTTTTTTACAACAATGTCTTTTTCTCTTTAGCAACAGACAACCCTAAACCTTCTCCGTCCTCTAAATGTAATCCCTAATTTTATTCTTCTTTCCACTCGGCGCTAGGTTATCTTCTTCTTTATAGCTTAAACACAAAGTCTTTATGCATCTACAATAATTCTCGTACCTGCAGCTCTAATAACATGTTCCAATAACTCTAAACGAATGACTTTTTCTTCTTGTGCTGGTATTTGATGACCAAAAGTCGGAAACTCTAATCGATTTAGCACTAGATCTTTGATCCGACTCAGGTAAAGGGGAATGGGAAGTGTGAAAGTCAGTAGCCCCTCAGTCTCGATTCCAGGCGTCAACATCCATATCTCCACTGCCACAAATGGATCGAGATTGATCACCTTCACTTCTCTCACTCTCCCAGATTTCTGTCCCCAAGACATCTGCTAGATAAGTCCACTCTGGGGTGGCGTATCTTCTGCAGGGCACACGTACCCTTCTTGATCTTCTCGGACTCTCAGAACCTGAATCCGTAGCTTCTTCGTCTTGATCTGAATCTTCAGTGATCAGGACAAGGGTGCTCTCTGGATTTGCTCTCAAAGTTGACCCCCTTCTTCTTTCCGGCCAACTAGCTTCTCCATTCCTTGTCCTCCTGTTCCTTGTTCTTGGACTCGTCTCTTGATCACTTACAGCTTGTTCGGTGTCTGACTCAAATTCCCGGCTACTTTCCTCTTCTGAGACAGCTTCGGTCTCACTGGTGTCTTGACCATCATCAGCCTGCTCCGACACAGGCTCAGCCTCTTCAATCACCTCTACAGCTTGACTTTCCCTCTCTGTGGCTTCTCCGCTTTCTGCTGGCTTTTCATCCGAGAGAGGAGCTGTTTCTTCCAGAGGTGCTGGAACTCTTCGGGTGTGTGAGGCGTGTATCCAGTTGGGCAAGCCTCCACACTTTACTGCAGTGTTCGTAACTAGTATGACTTGAAATGGTCCTCGCCAGCGCACGTCTAGACAGTTCTTCCTGACATGCTTCTTCACCAGGACCCAGTCCCCCGGACACAGGTCATGGCACAGGTCTTGAGCTGACGGAACCTCTACAGCCTGGACCTGGAGGGACACAGAATGAATGGCATCAGATAGTCCCTTGCAGTAGTCCAAGATCAAATCGTCTGTGATGTTCAACAACGCTGCAGTCGGAACCGATGGCAATCTCATAGCTCTCCCCATTAGCACCTCGTGTGGAGAGAGACCTGTTCTTCTATCTGGTGTGCTACGTATGCTCATAAGAACCAATGGAAGTGCATCAGGCCAACTCAGGGATGTCGATGAACAAACTTTTGCGAGTCTGGATTTAATCGTGCTGTTGATTTGTTCTACAATCCCTGAAGCTTCTGGTCGATAACTACAATGGAGCTTCTGGTCTATGCTCAAGGCTGAACATAGCATCTTCACTATTTCACTGTTGAAATGAGTTCCTCTGTCCGATTCCAAAGAGGATGGCACCCCAAACCTCGGTATCAACTCTCTAAGCAACAATTTTGCTACTGTGAGTGTATCGCACCTACGTGTAGGATAAGCTTCAACCCATCTAGAAAATATACAGACAATCACCAACACGTATCTGAGTCGATTGCATTTGGGCATTTCAATAAAATCCAGCTGCATTCTATTGAAAGGCCCCCCAGACCTCCCTATGTGACTCAACGTGACTGGTGTTCTTTTTCCTATGTTTAGTTGCTGACAGATCGCACAACGCTGACATACTGCTTCTGCAGCTACTCTAAACTTCGGATTATACCACGTTTGTCTGAATACTCTCACCATAGCATCTCTACCTATGTGTGCTGGTCCATGCAATCTCCTTGCCATTGGACTAACAAGTTCGTTTGGTAAAACTGCTCTCCCATCTGCAGAAATCCAAAAATTCATCTCACTTTTAGTACACCCAGCTGTTTCCCATGCTTTCTTCTCAACATCTGGTGCATTTTCCTGAACACACTTCAATTCGTCCCACGTATCCACAGTGTCTAACAACATAGTCAAATCAGTTCTTTCCTGTATTCCCCCCACTTCTACCTTGGTGTGAGAATACCCCTGTTCCGCACAGTAACGTGCAACTTCGTCTGCGTATCGGTTGCCTTGCGACACAAAATCCATGTTTTTTGTGTGCGCGGCACATTTGACAACTGCGATAGCTGTCGGTCCTTGCAATGCTTCTAACAATAATCTCACGAATTCTCCATTCCTAATAGGAGAACCCGAGGAGGTCATGTAACCTCTTTGAGACCACAACTGCCCGTAGTCGTGAACTACCCCGAAACCATACTGGCTATCGGTGTATATGGTGACTCGAATTTTGTTGCCTGCCAAACAGGCACGAGTCAAAGCAATGATTTCAGCTACCTGAGCGGAATGTACTCCTTCCAGGCAGGCGGCTTCCACTACTCCGGTAATTGTACAAACTGCATATGCTGCTCTCAGCTGACCAATATCGTCTCTTACGCATGAACCATCAACAAAGAAAATTTCATCTGGGTCAGCCAATGGCTCATCTACGATATCTGGTCTTGGTTTGGTGCATAGTTCAGTCACATCAAGGCAGTCATGATCTGTACAAATTTCATCATCAATATCATTTGGAAGTGGCATCAAAGTAGCAGGATTCAAAACAGAGCATCTCTTCAGGGTCACATTCTCAGCAGCCAATATGACTTGCTCGTAGCGTGTGAGCCTGCTATTCGTCAGATGCTGAGTCTTAGTCCTGGTCATTAACAATTCCACAGAATGCGGTACGTACACCACTAACTGATGTCCCATTACCACATTTTCACATCTTTCAATGCTGACACCTGTTGCAGCAACGGATTTGAGACATCCGGGCAACGCTGCGGCTACTGGGTCTAATGTAGCCGAAAAGTAAGCAACTGGCCTACGCGCATTTCCGTGTATCTGGGCCAAAACTGCTAAAGCGCAACCTTCTCTTTCGCAGCAGTAAAGCAAGAATGGTTTCTCATAGTCAGGCATTCCCAAAGCCGGGGCACGACACAAGTCCTCCCTCAGCTGCAAAAATGCCATCAAACAATCTTTGTCTCATGGTACCGGATCACTCACTCCTTTGTGCGTCAGTTTTAATAAAGGTTTTGCCTTCAGTGAAAAGTTGGCTATCCACTGCCGACAATAACCTACCATGCCTAGAAACATCCTGACTTCTCTTTGTGTTTTAGGCGCATTCATTTTCATGATCGCCTCTATTCTGGCTGGAGACACCTTCCGTTTTCCCTTTTCAATCCTATGGCCCAAGTATTGCACTTCGGTCAGACAATACTGCAATTTACTTGGAGACACCTTGTGTCCGTTCTCGGCCAAGTGATTTAGTAAGGTGATGGTGTCTGTTTTGCAAGCTTCCTCAGTTTCTGACGCCACTAGGAGGTCGTCTATGTACTGGACCAGAACCGAGTTCATAGGCAGTACTAGACTTTCAAGATTTTTCTTCAGCAGCTGGTTAAAAATCGATGGGCTTTCTGTATACCCCTGGGGAATACGACACCATGTTAAAACGCGATTTTCCAGCTTAAAAGCGAACAGATACTGGCTCTCCTCATCTAAAGGAATTGAAAAGAAAGCCTGGCACAAGTCTATCACTGTGAACCATTCAGCTTGGAACGGTATCTGAAACAATATCACTGATGGATTCGGTACCACTGGACAACATGAAACAACGATATTATTAATCTTTCGAAGGTCCTGCACTATTCTGTATTTCCCACTAGGCTTCTGCAAACCCATAATCGGGGAGTTACACGGACTTCCCACGATCTCCTTCAGTATTCCCTGTTTAATCATGGATTCGATCACAGGCTTTATTCCTGCAATCGTCTCCGGTGTCAACTTATATTGTGGTGTTCTTGGATACTCAGCATTGGGTTTTACCATGATCTTTACTGGTTCTACCCCTTTGATCAGTCCTATCTCTTCTCCAGTAAAATCCCACACCTCAGCTGACACAGTCTCCTTCAAGTCCTGTGGAAGCTCCTCCACCGTTAGGGTAGGATATAGTTCCACGCATTCCTGCGAGTTTACAACCTTAAAATCGGCATCATCATCGTTAGTCTGCACTTCTACTCCTTCAGGTGTGCAATATATTGTGCAGTTTAGTTTACACAACAGATCTCTTCCTAGCAGACACACAGGGCTAGAATCACAAATCACAAACTGATGTTCATCACTGTAATTCCCTATCTTCACTGACACTGGTTCTGTCAGAGGATTCGTCATTCTCCTGTTTGCGACTCCTACTACCTGAATCGTCTCTCCCGACATTGGCAGACCTGGGACTACCGCCGATCTCAAAGTGGATCGAGTGGCCCCCGTATCCACCAAAAAGGTCGTAGGACATCCAGCTACTTCAGCTTCCACGTATGGTCCTCTCTGATCTACCTCCAGGGCTGCTCCTAGAGTACAATCTTCGTCTCTATTCACTCGTTGTCCCGTAAGAGGATCAACGTAGTAGCATTCTTCTCCTCCTACGAACAGTGGCAGTTGTCTATAGGTTTTTCCTCCATTTGCAATTCGAGGCGGTTGAGGAAACTGAGCTCGAGGAGTCTGAGTCCTCCCTTTGATAAACTTTCCCTTTGGGACTGCTGTTCCCTTTATCATGCTGGTTTGCACCTCATCCTCCTCCTGTTCTAATTCCCCCGTCTCGACATTATATGGACACTCGCGTCTCCAATGTCCCACCTCGTTACACTGATGGCACCTCGTTGTCTTTTTCAGTGCCGCGATATCTATCCTCGGTCTCGGTCTTTCCTCCTCATCTCTGTTTTGATTATTCTGTTTCTTTCCTAGTGTTCCTGTTCCCTGTTGTCGCTGTCCACCCTTCCCAGCTGATTGCATCTGCACCAACATCAGCTTTTCCTTAAGTTTCTTTGCCTTCGAATCTATTTCATCGCTACAGTACCTTGCATACCTCAGAATCTCATCTAAAGGTTTGTTTTGCCAACAGATCAAATGCTGTTGAATCATCAGGCTTATGTCTGGTCGCAACCCTAGGACAAACTTCGACACAAACTGTCCTATGTCTTTAGGATCCATTACGTCCAACCCACTATACTGTTTGAATGCTTTCAGCAATCTCTCATAGAACTCGTGAACGGTCTCTTTAGGTTCCTGAGTTGTTCGATCTATTTTAACCCAGTCTATGTCCTGCAACGGCACCTTCTCTTTTAACCATGCAATTACCCTCTCGTACTTTTCCATGACTCTCTCTGATGGACCATTCGTCCGGGCATCCCTGTCGGGTTCACAAATGGGCCATTCGACACTAAGTTTGCATGCCGTCCACAAATCTCCGGGTACGACAATGTCAAACAGGGTGTTCAAGTCGATCCACAACACCTTAGAGATCTTCACGAATCTCTCTACCTGTTTATACCACTCAACGGGATTCTCCCTTAGCTTTGGAAAGGAATTGGTAAATGCCGCTAGATCCCCCCTACTCCAGGGCACATGCACGTAGCTTCCGTTCGCGATTTCTCGCAAAGGGAAAGCTTCTATTCGCATTAGCCCTCCCTCCGGGGACCCCGGAAGTATACTCCTTCTGACGGTTCCCCTCTTGGACCATCTTTCCTCCCATTTATCCAAATCCCTCCACATTCTGATACTCAGGATCAGTTCCTTTATGTGTACTTTCAGCCCAATCGTCCTACGCTCATCTAGATCCTGATCCGTGCAATTTAGCCTATGGTTACCCTGCAAAGCTTTAGTTCGTGATAAGTCTATCATATACCTGTTTGCCAAATTAGATAAATTCTCATGAACTGACCTCGCTTTCCGAGTAACATCCTTAGACATAAACAGTATTTCATCCGGTTCATACAGCTCTATCCTTTCCATTGGCAATGTGCCGTCTATTATTTCCTCCAAGTCTGATTTTAAACTCATTACATCGAGCCGTTTTGCTTTTATCTCAGCTCTCAGTATCTCACTCCTAGGTGGTTCTTTTACATCCCTCTCACCCCCACTACGAGTCCTACGTCTGGGTGCAGGTGAGTTATGAGGCGTCCTTCTTGTTTCTCTTTGTTCCCACCTCTCCAGATCCCAAGCTTTTCCATCTTCCCTTGGGGTATGGTGGAACAATGTTCTATCCCCCATTACTACATCCTGTCTTTTCGGCTCGGACTCTTTAGGTGCGAGATAGGATCCTCCGTTCTGTTCTATATCACTGCAACTCCCTTGCTGTCTGGTGTCACTCAATAAACGATAAGGTCCTTCACGGTCCTCCATGTTCCCGCGATCTCGTCCGTGATCACCGGATGTATGGCGAGACCTTTCGCGACTCTCTATATTCTCGTGATTCCAATGTCGCACATTTTCGCCCGGGGCATGGTGAGTGCACCTGAAACTATCTCGGTACTCCTGCGTCTTTCGTTCTCCCTCACTAAGGATGAGGCGAGGCACTCCCCCACACCCTGTACTTTTGTCTTCACACATTTGTCTATTGCCACTGATGGTATGGCAAGTATCTCCTTTGCTTCCTTGACTCCCTCTTTCCCACTCCGGGCTGCTTTCGCCAGCTCCGCAGTGAGAGAGGATCCTGTTATCCTGATCTCTCCATTCTGCTTCCGTTTCTAATCTTTTATTCTGAGTCTCTTCGGCAGCATCCCATTCTTTCAAATACTCCCTTAATTCCTTAAAGGATTTTGGTTTCGGTCCCCTCAAATCCATATGTCCTCTCTGACCCCCCTGTTCTATCCAGGGACCCGTTGCTGAATCTAATGGGGTACTCTGACTCTTTGGTCCTAGCAACTGCCTTTGGGAATTGATCGTATTATTCCTACTCTCCATCTCTGCCCTTTCCCTGTCCCATCGTGCCTGTTCCTCCTGCTGGGCTCCCTCTGGGTTGTAGATTGACACTATAGGACCTATGGTAACAGGTACTTGTAGAGCATCCGGCAATTGGTACGACCTTGCATGCTCCGTTTCTGGCACCTTCTGGACCACGAATCTTCCTACTACTCTCTGTACAGGACTAGATTGAGATACTTCCTCACCTTTCTTGGGATCCCACTCCGATGTGGGGAGCGATTTATATTTCCCCCACCTAGCTCCGTCCCCTTGCTGTAGTTCGGGACTTTCGGCTTCTCTGTTGTACGGAGGTGGTCTATCTAATAATAGCCTCTCTATCAGGTCCTCATCTGGCTCGCTATCCTCATCTTCCTCTAGAGGTTTCTTTTCTCCCGTAGTCTCTAGCATTGTGAACAGTTTATCTGCTTCTATCTTTTGCACTCTCCACTTTTTAGCTTCTTCGTCCCATTTAGCATCCTGCACTGCTTTTACCGATCGTCTCACTCTTTCTTGGCGCCTATTCAAGCTCTTTTCGTGTGCTGCTCTAAACCATGCACTAAGGGCTTCGAACTGTGTTGGCCTCGGTAGAGGTCTCGTTGCAAGCATTACCGCTTTCAGTTGGTTCAATACTTCTAATTTAAACGTCCCGTACCTCGGGAACGTTGGTTCCTTATTTCCTTCTGTTAGCTTATTCCACTCAGAGATCCATAGTATTGAGTGTAAGCCTACATTCACTGCCATATAATAAGCTGGTGTGCCTTCTGGTGGAGCTTCTTCTCCTGCATACAAATTTCTTCTATCTCTCTTAAAGATCGCCCTCAAACGCTTAAAACACTTCATTTTCGGTAATCTACGATTTTCCTTTATTACTCTTCCTTATTTACTTCTCGATGACAACCACCAATCCCTGTGCGGCTCTCGCTAACCAGCCTATCCCAGCGTGGTCCTACACCAACCGGCCAATCTCAGCGCGGCTCTACGCTGACGTCACTCGTCCCCTCTGCAGCAGTTCCCCTCCTTTCTCAGCTTGCCTCGCGGTCTTGCATACGTCTCATTCATACGCGGAAAAATGACTACTTCCGTCCAAGCGATCACTTTTCTCTGACTGTACGGCCACAGTCTAACTGTAATTGTCACCTCAACTGGCGAGACGTCTTCCTCTCACTTCGGACGCTCGCCTTAACTGATAGGTTACTTACACACAGTACGTACGACCAGCGTCCGTTACTCATACACTCACTCTTACACTCCCCCTATCATCGGTCCTACGGGCGATCAATGGTACCTCATGACCCCCTTTACAATGGTAGACAATTACTCTGGGTGTTCGATACACCCGAACCACTTAAGTCCTTCTCTGGATCTTAAGATTTTATCCGGTTGCGCGCGCTCACAACCTTCCCTCAATCATACTACAGGCATTCAACTCCGCTTGACATTACAACACAGGTACAACATAAAACACCGCAATCTGGCAACGCATGACCCTTATACTCACTCTCGACCGACTCTGCTGCTTTTCTCTCGCACCGTCAGCACCTTCTTCGGCAGGGATTCTTCTTCTGGTCGTCGATGACTAGGGACCTTGGGGTAATCTAAGCCTAACCTAGGTTGCCTTCCTCAAGAAGAAAACCATCTTTCTCTGCTACCAACTGCGGGGAATGAGATTTTGATATCTTTTCTGATCTCTTAGATACCTATCTCATTCATCTATTTTGGATCGATTATTTTCTGTCATTGAGTAAAAGACAAACCCCACCTAAGTTAGATCAACCCCATTGACTGACGCAACTCTGAAGAACCACTTACAACTGATAAAGTTTAAAAAGTTTAATATAAAATCAAGATCAGTTGCATATACAATCCTCTCAGGATAAGATTCAATAAGTGTACAGGAACTAAAAGGAACATAAATTCCCTAAAGAACCTAAGTCTACAAAAGAATACAATCAAAATCAATTCCAATATCAGCAGATTAAAAAGCATAGACACAAAGTGGTTCCGTTGCGTCATCTACAAAAGAGAATAAACAAATTAAATCTGTCCCTACTCTAGGCTAGGTGACATCCCTACTTCGCAAGTTTCTTACCTAAAAAAGGTGTCAGCAGTTTGACTTCCTAAGAAGTTCAAACTCTCTTAGCCTCTAATGGTAACTTATGTTGAGAAGCAGTACCCTTTCTGCCTACCAATCCGCTCTCTAAGGGTCCTCGGCCTACTGCTCTCTTGCGCTCTCTTCTCTTCTGCGCTCTGAGCTCTTCGCTAACCTCTCCCCTGGGTGCTGTCCCTAAATACACAATCACAGTATAGGTGGAACGCCCCTTGACGCCCACCACATGCACATTCACATGATGTCATTCTCTAGGTCTTTCCATAGCTTCGTCTCTTCGCGTCGTCCATTAAGTTGACCTTTCTTCTTAGACGCCATCTTCGTCTTCGTGCTGGTGACTTCATTGACATTCCAGTTGACACTTTCAGAGCAAAGTCTATCACTTCATCAGAACTCTATTCTTTACGACTGTGTTCGTAACCTCATTTGGTCCTGTGAACGGTCATTTCTAAACAAGACCCAAATTCCAAGCGTCTCTTATCTCACTTAGGCCATAAACTTCGTCTAGCATTGTCACCTTAAATTTAACAAGACCTTTGGCTTTTGGCTCGCACATTCAGATCAAGGCTATCCACGATTCCTGTGAGCCCACTAAATTACATACAGCGGACTACACTCCTGCGAACCCTTGGTCAGTCAGGTTAAAATCACACATGACCAAACTCTTCTAACATTCCTACAAACTCTTCTACACAGTATAACCTTTAACACACATTTATATATAATCGAATTTAGCAAATCACTTGATTATAAGCGAATGCATCTTACATAGAATACAACATTTATTCTCATGCTTACACCGTGCTATATATGCTGCACATTTCTTCACTTTACATTTCGTAACGTTTCTCCTCTTTATAATTACATACGTACATCCTCTGTTTAGCACATTCTACTGTTCTTAAGCATTTCTACACATTTCTATATTAACCCAACCTATGTGTATACGGTCCTTCTAATTCTAATGTATTTCTAAAGTGAATACAAATACATTTCCTATTACATTGGTTACATCGGTTAACTTTATGCTACAAGTGCTACTTCACGTTACAACTTCTACATTTATGCGATATGCTTGTGAATATGGTACAGATATACTTTTCATTCAAATTGCGCTCTCTCACTACATATAGATCACCCTTTAAGGTAGGACCTAGGTATCCCTAATGGAAGGGTGCTGTGTTGGTAAACGATTGGACATGTGCCTTTATTGTGTGGCATGTTCCGGAGTGACAATCACCCTATTACGTTTTCACTATAGTGGGTGCAGCTTCTCCCATAAGTCAGCATTAGAAATTCCCTTATATATTTGTAAGTGGCAATTTCTGATCTGAAAGCAGTAGTGTTGCCATGTGTGGTAGCTTTAGAATCGGAGTGATAAATTACTTATTGTTGTTGGTGGATTTTTCATTGCTATTGTGGAAATACCACTTTTAGAAAGTGGGCATTTCACTGTTCTTATGTCTTTTGTGTTTTGCGGCCAACTCGTATCCACATCTAGGGTAGAGTGACAGATGCATACTGAATGGTCTTCCTGGGCTGGGAGAGAGGGATACGGGACACACTTACGTCTGTATACGCTGTGTCCTGACCTCATACAAAGGGCTCGATTACACCTACTGTACGTCTGGAGCCAGAGCTGTATTGAAAAGGAGTGTTGTGCACTGCTAAAGTCCTTTTGAAGTTACCTCCACATCAAAGACAATTTGAGTATAAGTACAGGGACTCCAAACCCATAATTTTAGAGACTGTGTGGGACTTGTAACCAGACGCTGCTGTTTTAATATACCGCACCAAAGGACTGCTTTGCTGCCTGGAAGAACCGTCATTGGGAATACTTGATTTGTCGTGCTGGTCTGTTGCCAACTGAATACTGGCCTGAAGAAGGGAATGCCACCTTGCAAACTTGCCTTATGAGCTGGCCTGCTGTCTGCTCCCTGCTTGTACCCCCAAAGTGTTCTCCAATGAGAATTGTTTTATGCTCTTGTCTCTTCAGAAGCCCAGCACAGATGAGCGCTGCTTACTGCTCTTGCCTCTGCAAGACTCATGGTGAGCACTGTTATTTGCTTCTTGAAGTTTCTTTAGTGCATAGTGAGCACTGTCTAACCATTTCTGGTGGTGACAGAATCAGCGCCTGCTGAGAGCTTTTGGAATCACCCCTATGAGCAGAGAGTGTGGAGGGAGCAGTGCACCCAAATTGCGGCGCACGAACCAACACTATGGGAGGCCCGCCTTCCTGACTGTACCCGACATCACAACTGTCCCAGCTGAACCTAACAAGTGACTGAGACAGACTCCCCTGTGGTACCAAAGGTACTGTGATTCAAGGGCGGGCAGCCTCCTCTGTGCTGCGCTCCCTGCGGCTTTGTGTTTGGACTTCAGTCTGGTACACGCCTAATGCACGCATAGCTGCAAGCATGGACTTTGGCCAAGAATGGGAAGTGTGACAGCGTGCACTTCCTCATGTGTGCACTCACAGATCCTGTATTCTTGGGGTAATTCATCCCGGTCTAGAGAGGACACACGATTGCCCAAGTACTGGGTGCCTTCCACTTGCTAGGCTCTGCTCCATACCAGTCGGGTAAAGACCACAACAAAGCCCCCGGTTCGTTTATGTTCCTTTAGCTCTAACCCAAACCATTACTGTAGTCACTGTAATCAGAGCACATTTGATGCTGTGCCCCACAGGTTGCAAGCTGGATTACCACACAAAGTCTAATACAGGCGCTGAGGCTCCAGCACCCTCTGGTACCGCATACATCCCTGAGAGTTGAGTGGTTATCGCATCCCTACTAATATGGGGCAGGTAGTCATGTATCTGGCCTTGTCTGCAGTGATGCACATGCTTTTCTGCTGCATTTTCTGATTGTTTGGAATACTGTATGATGTATGTTGTTTTGGCCCTCCTAGTATCCAGGACCCTGAATACTCTCTGAAAAAGGTATCTTTTGAGAAGGCCAGAAATGTAGTTATTGTGATTCTTCTTGACTTACGTTCTTCCAGTGATATAGGATGATTCCTGTATTGCTGGCTCTAACAAAACTGTTGCTTTTCATGCCCTGGTGTTATAATGTATGTCATTTAGATTCTTGCCTTATCAGTATACTGTGTACTGATTCAGGATTTGCATAGGATGCACAGTATTTATGACATGTAATTGTGGCGTATGTATCAGGAACAAAATATACAATATTTTTATATAATCGTGTGGAGTGTCTTTTGTGGTGTATTTATTGTGTTACCGGTGTGAGTGTGTTGCAAACGCTTTACACATTGCCTCTGGGATTAGCCTGACTGGTCTGTGCCAAGCTAACAAGGGGGTGAGCAGGAGTTATCTTTTGTGTGTAACTTACTTGGCCTCACTAGAGTGGTAGATTCTGCCTGGCTTAGGTGCCTACCCTACCCAACCAGAAACCTCATTTCTAACAGAAGTAGACAGGAGGGTTATGGTAATGCACCATGCAGAATATATTTCCTATTTCACAATGCCAAAAGGGAAATTGGGCATCTGGATGTAATGTCATCACCACTGATTTCATCCCGGGTCACCTATAATTTGTGAATATTGGTTTTATAGCAGTTTGCATTTTATATAGCAGGAACTATGTTCCATATTAGAGGTTGCCAGAAAAATGCATTCTATAATAATGTTAAGTTTAAGAAGTTCTTGGGACACATTTAACCTTCTGATATCTCTACAGTTTCACAGGCAGTTGTCTTATCTGATATACATTTATGACAATTTGGCACTAAAAATGCCCATTCTTTAAATAGAGCACATCTGGCGGGACCTACTCAACACAGTGTTTTTTGCAGTTCAGATTTCATGATTCCAAATGTCAAGAGCACAAAAACTGCAACATGGCTAAAAGATGGATTTGCTTTTATTCTTTGCGGTTCCAACCACAGCAGTTATCTGTAAACAAGTACTAAACACATACTGGCCCAGATTTATAAGGACTTACTTAAAATATATACATATATTTTTTTACATTTCACTTATTGGATGTGTGCTGTGTACAGCAGAATGCATCCAATGCTTGAATTGTTTGGGGGAAATTAAAACATTTCTCCTACCTAGCGCCTGTATCAAGGTGAGATTGCTTTTTGAGGCAAAGCAAATCTGATATTCTTAGAAGATGTGGATTTGTGTCAAAATGTCATGGGTGTTCTCATGCCCAAAGCCATGCAGAGCACTATTGGGTATGTTTATGAGTCCCTAGTGCAGTGGAATGTCATGTTTTTTTATGCTCTGGCGACGCAAACCTTGAAATTATATCTATGAGGCCACTTTGCATGGCTTTGAAAGGCCTCGTAGATACGTAGTAAAGCAATGCAGTGCAAATCGCGGTGTTGCCTTACTCTGCGCTCGGGAGGCGTTCAATGAGCGTTGCAGTGGTTGTTCCTATGCAATACCCATAGAATTTGACTCTCCCTAGATGTATAAAATCATGTAAACCTGGCGATGCACCAAAACTTTACGCCTCCCGAGGTGAGGCGTAACAAGTAGAAATATACTTCCCTGTTTATTCCTCTTTCCATCTGTTCTGCATTCCTCACCAACCTATGAATGAAGCAGAGGGTGCAAAATGTGTTCCAGGTGGCCTAGTACCAATTTTTGCAGCTGCCCTTTGAATGCACGCCTTTAAATCATCCCTTCATGTCCCTATTGATTGCGTCGTGGTGGGTCCAGTGATACCCACTCCTACTTCTGTACTCCCTTTGGGTGAAGTGTAGTACATTTGCTGCTGGGTCACTGAAGGCAACAGAAAGTAGTGAGGTGTTCACTTTATTGTGACCTCTGTAAAATGTCTCTCCTCCTTGATTAGTTTCCTACCTTCTGGTTGTCTGGTTTTGGCCACATACGAGGCAACTTCATTGAGTCTTTCAACAAAAAGTTGTGTGAATTGGTTAATTTATTTGCCATGAAATCCACAAGGAAAGTCTAGCAGAGTTTGTGAGGAGAAAGACCTAATTACTTAAAAAGCATTACATTATTACATGAAAGTGCAAGACAGGAAATAGTGGGGCATATTTACAAGGGAATGGCAGAGCATGGTGTTAAGGAAATATTGCCAATGCCATGCTCTGCCATTACAAAAATGCAGGGATGCCGCGTACCCCTGTGTTTCCCCTAGCACTGGCGCACAATCTACCTGCCTAGAACCAATGCAGGCACCCTTGCACTATGTGTCTATATTAGGGGGAAGGATTGTTTATGTGCAGGAAGGCCTTCCTTCCTGCACATTAAGAATTCAGAATGGCGAATTGTAACTTCTATGTGTGCTGCTTCGTGCAGCACGCATAGAATTTGCAAATAGTAATTTTACTAATGATTGCTTAAGTGCAAGAAGGGACACATTCCTGCACATAAACAATCATACATGGTGTTTTGCTGTTGCTATGTGTGCTGCACAATGCAGCACTTATAGAAACAGCAAAATCGAGGAAAAATAAAGCATTTCTCCTCTTTTCGCCAGTGTAAAACCAGGTTTTCCCTGGTCTTAATTTTGGCGCTGCCTCCTATTTGCGCCACCCTTGTAAATAGGGGTCAGAGTCTAAATCAGAGTCTAAATCAATGGGTGTTGTGGCAGAACGCCCACCACAACACCCACTGCCCACCCCTTTCACGCTAAGTGTAGCGTGTAGGGGGCCCTTATTTACAAGGCGGCGTTAAGCCACGTTAAGTGGCTTAACGCCACCTTGTAAATAAGGCGAAGGGTTTATCTCCACATGAACTTCCTAAAAAGTGATGTTCCTGTGGCAATAAACCCTTGTAAATAGGCCCCAGCGTCTGTAATGACTTGGAGGGAGTTGATGAGCGGTGATGTACTATCATCTATGAAATATCACACCAGTGTCAGTATTAACCGTGTGAGGTACTCCCCCCCCCCCCCCCCCCCCAAAATACGGACAGTTGTGCTTGTGACTTTAGTTTTTGTTGCTGTTGCTATTGAACCAGACAGTGAAGGTTTACCAGCAGGATGAAATCTGTTCAACCTACTGCAAGAGATCAAGTTCTCATCAACATTTTAATCAACCTGTTCCTTGACTCTCAGTTTCTGTAATTGATACATCAGTGGGTTCAGCCAGCTAAGCAAATCCTGCATCACATAAAACATTATTTGCAAGACAAAAAAAAAATACAGATTAAATAAGCATGCAACATTCATCTTTCTTTAATATGGTTACTGAGACAAGCCGCTTGTCTCCGGCTGGCTGTAATAAAACCTGGGAGAGGTTTTATCTAGACAGATATTTTAGCTCTCATACTGGCTTCTTCATGTAATTGTCAGACTGCTACAAAAAAATGCCATTTTATTTCAACCCAATGTAAATATTCCCTCGTTTAAATAGCGCTCTATTTTCCAATTCAGCTGTTTCTAAGCTCTTCCAATTTTGGGCAGGTTTGTGAACTGGACATAACTTAAGATATGTTTTATTGCAGTTTTTGGTATAAGAGTGTACTTTCCTGGGAAGTTAAAATAACCAGAATCTGTATGTAGAAGAGGAATGTAGCATGTCTAGCCTACTCATACAAGTTTTTTCCCCCTTCTTCCTACTTCTTTCTCCCTCAGCGGCCTGTCTCTCTTGCCCTGGGACAAAATGTGCTGATGAAAAATAAGGGGGCCTAAATAAGGGGCATATTTAAGAGTTTTGTGGCGCAGGCAGCGCAGCAAGTCACCTTAGTGAGCTGCCCTGGTAGTCACCTTAGTGCGCTGTCCTGCAACACAGGGAAATGTCAGGAACGCGCTGCATTTATCCAATATGGTGCATTCGTATTCTTACCCCCTGAGCTGGCCCTGTTTCATCAGCCTATCGCCAACGCAGGCACCCTTGCACCAAGGTGTATGAGTTGTAGGCAGGATTGTTTTTGTGCAGGAAGGGGCACCTTCCTGCATTATGCATTTGCATTTGTGCATTTATAGGACTGTGAGGCACTGTGAATGTGTAAGTCATCATTCTAAAATTGCTTTACGCACAGCAGAAGATAGACTGCCGCAAAATGATTTGGTGTTTAATATGAAAAAGTGCTCTCAAAGTATATGTTTTGGTAATAGGCAATCAGACTGCACCTATTGTAAACAGATTACCAGAACTCAGCTGATACCCGTACGTTCTCTCCCAAAAAGAATAAATCATTGGCACCATAAAGCTTCAAGTGACTTCATCGATTAAAGCCTATACTGGTTCCTAAGCAGCTTTTGCATTTGGGGTTTAACCAGTAACCACTTGCACACTTTCATTTCTTTCAGGCAGCAGGGACCCTGGTGAGATGGCGTGTTTCTTCTGCGGCTCTCTCTCTCCCTCCTTCGGCTTCACAGCACTTGAAACCACCCAACCCTGCCGCTGCCCAGCCTGCACTTTGAACCAGAGGTACCTCAAGGTCCACATTAACTGTTTAAGGATATTAAGTATGGGAGCCCTTCCTTCTGCCTATACTAAAAATTAAACTCTCAAAAAGAACCACATGGAACATAAACTCATAGGTATAGGGGCATGAGAGGAAGAAGGTCAAATAAGTTTCTAAACCTTTTATGGTTAAAACCATTCAGAAGACCTCCGAACATTGTTAAAGTTAAAAAAAAAAGGTGCTCTTTTGCCCATGCACCAATTTTTCCATGGGGCCTAGAGATGTTAAATCACTGAACTAAGACTCCATCAACAGCTTGTTCCCGGCAAATATTTCCGTTTAGGAAAAATAATCAGACTTCAAAAGACAAAACTGTATTTATCACAGCACATAAAGCAAAACATTTCCTGAGTGCAACAGAGAAGAGACAGGGCCTGATTTAGAGCTTGGGTATCCCTTTACAAAAGTATATCCCACCCACCCTTAATTTAAGTACATTATATCCAAATGCACTTGCAATAAGGAAGACCGGATACCCGCCATGTTTTTGAACAGGCGGGCTCGGCATCGAGCCTGCTGCCAGTATGGCGGTCCCGCCGACCCCCCCGATAGTCAAAGGAAGGAGGGGTTGGTGGCCGTGCACAACAGTGATGCGTCCGCCGTCCTCCCCCAAGGGATCACCCAATCTTCATGTGTGGCGGCCTGACCCGGAAGCATTTGAAAGTGCTTCCGGGTCAGTGTTGGCTACACAATGCAAGGGGCAGAGCGGTCTAAACTGGTCTGCCCCATCTCAGGCGTTAAAAGGGGGAGCAGAGCGGAGAAGCTTTCTCTTTGCTCTGCTGCCCCTTTGCTACAGGACGCACACCTGCCTTTGTCTGGTTTGGGCCGGGGGGAGGTCCGCTTTTAACTTTTTATTTCCCCTCCCACTATCCCCTAAAGCAGATGTTTCTCATGCAAAATTAGTTGTTCTCAATTATGGATGCTGTTTTCCTTTTTAGGAGCAATTATATGACAAACTGTTTTGTTGTGATTTAATGGTTATGAATAAAATGTTAACCCCGTTTTAAGTTTGCAGGAAAATAACTATGTCATTTTTTGGTGTTTCCCTGGTCATGCGGTAAGGTCATGATTGGTGAGCATAGTCTGTGGTCTCTCTCATAGAACTCACTCCAAGGGGAAGTTCCAGCCGGTAGGTTGGATGGGTGCGGGCCGGGGAGCCACACTTCCACTCAACCTGGTTGCCACCCCCTCACGTGCACGCGCACAAGGGCGCATGAACGCTTGATCACAGGGTCCCGTCATGGAGTTGAGGGTCTGGGCGTAGGGGGGCCGGGGGAGGAATCTTTCCGGTAAGCTGAACCTCCTTCGCAACATCACAAGGAGCTTTTTAGATTGGGATCTGGGGCTGCCAGTCATTGACCTTGCCGTAGGCTCTAACAGGGTTACACAGAAAGTAAATAATTTTCAGCATTTACTATAAGATAGGAATGGATATGTATTAGAGACATGTTAAAGTTAGTCCATGTATTGGACTTTCTACGTATTGTATATATTGTAAATAATCATAATTTTTTTAATGTTATTAATTTGTAATAAATAAAGAAGTTGTGGTGTCTGAAGTATGTAACATTTAGGGAGAAGGTAATGGGAGGGTCCCTAACACACGTTGGGTCTCGGACAAATTGCGGGGAGGGGGGTGATTAGGTGGTACCCGCCCATAGAGTGACGGAGTATCCATCTGCCAAACTCTAAAGCAAGCTCTTAATCTCTCTATGATGCATTTGATTTTAATTAATAAATATATCCTTTCCAAAGTCAGAAATCAGTACCATATCATATCACAAAGAGAAAGAGGTCTTCATTACAATTAAAGCATGTTTTACGACCAAACCCCAAAACTTTGAATAAGAAGTGGAGTACAATGTTTTCTGAAGAACGCCACACTGTGCAGGGATGTTTCCAAATATCCATCTTGCTATGGCTGCTAATGCTGCGGGCCTTTTCCAACCGTCGTCCAAGCTGCCACAGCAAAATTAATGTTTCCGACTGCCTCCAAATTGTGAAGTTGGAACCGCCGATCTTAAACGTAAAGGATGCAACGCAGCCAATCACAGCGACTGGACCATACGTGCCGTGTCAGTTCAGTGCAACTGCACTGAACTGCTGTCTATGACGTCCCAGCAGGGGCGGAGGCATGTGCAACCTGTGCACCTGCACAGGGCCACCAAATCCCAGGGGCCACCATGCCAATATATATCCTTCATATCAGAACCCTTTGATGATGGATACATATTTGTATGGTGGCCCCGGCAGGGATTTGGTGGCCTCTGGCTCTGTTCCACTTCCAAACAACCTGAACCCCCCCTCTTCACTGGCCTCTGTGCTCCACCCCACCAAGACCCCCTCTTCCGGGGCGCCCTACCTACACTCCCTGCCCATGGCCACCATGAGCCTGGTCCCAGATGTCCCATGAGGATAAGTGCAAGCTCGGAATTCTGCTTGTGGAGGGGCTGGTCAAGGAAACTCCCCATGGGCAACAATGCCACAGTTCATGCTCTCCTGAGCTCGCGCCGATCGTCATGGAAACTCCCACCGCAGACAACACCAAGACTCGTTCCCTCCTGAGTTCAAGTCGCAGCCAACCTCGCAGCTACACAGGTAAATGAGCCGGCAGCCCCACACGCAATAGCGTGAGCATTCCTTGTCACAACGGTGCCTGCCACGAGCGTGTAACTTTTCAAATACATACAGCCACAATATGTTCCACACCTTTGCCTAATTGACTTGGCAACTAGCTAATACTCCCCGGGGCCCGACATATGCCCCGAAATCCTGGTTGAGACGCTGTCACATTGCGCTGTAAGAGTTGTACACTGCCAATGTTACTGGCTTCCCACCACAGTTACAATAGCTGTATACACTGCAGATTGCTCAATGTTGAAACTTGAAATGATGTACCAATTACACACAGCGCTGCTGGTTCTTTGAACCAGCTTCTTTGGATTATCTGATGACTACAGTCTTACATTATTTCCAGATACCTACATTAAATGCTGAAAACTTCCCAATACGATGCTGCTGGTTGGTTTCCATATATTTGATGACTGCTGGCTGCTCTTACTTTCAGCCACCGAAATTCAACTCACAAAAGTTCAGCAGACAAATGTCTGTAGAATGTCTGTTTTAAAGGTGCAAGATCAAACACCCATAAGCCTAATAGGCTGTGTGTAGGCTGACAGGTTTCAAGCCACGCAATGTTCAGTGCCCAAAACGTACAATGTGTAGGTTGTCAGTTGTAGAAGACACCGGTGGGGCATCCAAGGCATTGCTGAGGCTTCTTTTCAGGCACTGGAAAAAAAATCCTTTTCTCTTATTGTTAAATTTCTTGACTTTTCACTCGTGCATCTTTTCAAAATTGACCCCACTTTTGTAAATGAAGTTGGGTCCTTGTAGGTAATCAGACCAGTAGCCAGTAGTGTAGATTATGTAGGTTTATTCAGTTACAGGTAAGATGGTACAGCCCCACAGGGAACAGCATCCTGCTGCTCAGCCCCACTCATTCCAACTGACCACTCATGCAAACCATGCACTCATGAACATTCTATTACATCACACTCACACAAGCTGATTAGCAAGGAGCTAGGAGACACAGGATATATCAGTTAGCCTTATGTATTTTTGGGATTTCACAGAGTTCCTTCCAAATCAGCTTTTTTAAAGTGCCTTCCTCCGAATGTCTTAGCCTTCTGCAGTATTTACCCACCTGAAAGTCAGCTATCCCGTAGATATTTACTAAACCACATTCAAGTCTTGATTGACAAATGGCGGAGCTGTCTACGACACTAAAAACATAATGGAGAGTTAGCGACAATATCTTTTCAAGAACTTTATGCAATTCTGTTCCATACGCAGGAGAACCATAGATAATAGCTGGGAGGAATTTTGCTCTGACAAGTTCAAGAACAGATGTTTGTGTTGTGCTGCTTAATATGGTATATACTGTTGCTGTATTTGAAGTTGTCAATCTTTGTCCTATTTCTCATGGCCTAAAATTGGCAACTTTGTCCCATATTGCTACTTTGCCAAACACCTAGATAATGGTAAGAGATTTGTTTGGTCCATAGTTTTGCCTCCATTCCTCAGTGGGTAAGTGGTCGTGGTCTTTCCAAATTTCAGACTCTTTTTTTTATGTTGTCATTATTGTGTCATTCAAAATTATAAATGACCCTTGCAGTCCAATGAGAATAGGATCAAAAGGCACGGAGTCATGGGTATATTGAAGAGCAGGTACAAATGTTGAGCTTAGTTCAGGGACGAAAACTCCGGCTGTTGTTATGGTTGGTATGAAGTCTGCTGTATAAAGAATAAAAGGTAATAGGGCCAGCACACAGCCCTGCTAAATGCCACTGATGGTAAACACTTTCCAACTCACTTACAGGACATGCCTCTTTTCATCGTGGCCTACGTGTCCATGTGAAGTAGGTAAACAGCTGTTAACTGGGTAGCTGGAATATCCCATACACTTATTTTCACCAGGGTGTCGACCTAATTACTGTGACACATGCTATACTAAAGTCTAAATAACAAGAACATAGGGTGATATCTTGGGCAAATTCTTTTTGATGCATTAGTTTAATGGTCATGATATTATCCTGTGTCTCACATCCTTTTCTGAAACCAGTTTGTTGCAACTGTAGGGTTTTTTGTGGTTCAACCAGTTCATTTAGTAAAATGTGTGCAAACCTGTTTTGCGTTGATATCCAATAATGCTATGGTTATATTTTTTTGTGGCTTATTGGGGAATCCCTTCTTGTGTACTGAATGCAAGATTGGTCCCCTCTGTGACTCAAGGCTAGTATCTGCCTTCAGAATTGGTTTATTTAATGGATTTAACGTTATATTCATCATCTCAGGTTTGTTTGTAAAGATTGAGTTTGGGTATGCCATTTGGCCCCTGGGGCCCCATTTTCTATGGAAAACTCCAGAGCACCTCTGCACATCTGTCCTGTAATGACTAAGGAGGTCCTATGTGCCTCAGGTACCAAATCAATTTTTGTTTTTTCGTCCTAATATTATCTCCAAAAGATGAAGAATTCAAGTCTGTGCATCAATGGAGTTTTGTTCAGGTTCAACGCGTTCTAGTTCTCGTATTAGTACCCAACATTTCTTGGTCTTGTGCAACATGGCCAATTTCTTGGTATCATGCCATCATTTTTGTTTCCAGTGTTTTGGTTTGTCCTCTGCTCTTAATGTATTCAACTCTACGTTGAACATGATTTTAATGATAATGTTGGATTTTAATGATAATGTTCCCTTCCTAGCGTGCCTCCTAAAGAGGTAGTTTAGCTGTTTTTCACAAGTTTCAGTTCTTGTGTGTACCACGTGTTTTGTTTTCCATATTTCCTTGACTTCTCTGATTTCTGAGTTTTTGCATACTTAAATTAGTTTCTTCTTTGGATATGTTCTTTGATTGGTTGGTTTGCTCAGTACTTCACCTCAGTTAACTGAGGACAATGGTCACTCTCTTTTCTGGCCACTATTTGATATGAAACCATGTTCTGCATTAAGGAGGGAGATAGAAAAGTATAGTTTATTGAGTACCTGATGTCCCCACATGGCACAATGGCCTGCACAGTATATATGATAAAAATAGTTAATTCAAGTTAAATAAAGTGATACTGAGCAGCCTGGATAAAAAATTTGAATTATTTCTGTGGAAGACACGATTTTCATTTTGATGTTGGGTATCTGCTAAAAGAGTTGAAGATATTTCACTGGATCTAGTGTAAACCACCCGGGAACTAGAAATTACTTTAAGTCCCCTGTAAGCATAAATTCAGTAGTGTGTGCATTTGACATTAATTGGTTCTGAAGATGCTTGTATATCATGCAGTGTGCTATTTATTTTCATAACGTATATAGAGGAATGTAGATAGTGACCCCAGAAAATTATATTTCTTCAACCAATATAAAGGCTGATTCAATTGGTACAATTGTATGTGTGTATTACAGACTTAGGGGCCGATTACGATGCGGGCAGGAGCCTCCTGCCTGCACAGTAATCACTGGTTCGGTTTCCCTTTCAACAGAGCCATTTCGAAGAGCTCAGTCGGAAGGGAATCTGAACCAGTCTTCTGAATGGCTTATGATGTCCGCAATTCGGAAGGCCCACAATAATCCCCAGGCCGCCTCTTACCGGCTGAGGGATTACGATGGCAGTTTTCCACTGTCTTTTTGTGCAGGCCTTTCCGGCACAACAAGGCATTGGGAAACATTTTTGGGGCCCCCCAGCAGGGCCACCAAGGGTACAAGGCTGCCGATTGGAGGCCTAGGGTTCACCTATGGTGCCCCCGTTGATCCCTGCACCTGGTGGCAGGCACCTTGCGGTGCCTGCCTCTGGTGCAAGGATGAACTGAACCTTAGCATTTTGCAATGGGAGCATGCATTACATTCGGAATGCATGCTCCCATATGTGTAAATGTATAGGCATTTATATAGCGCACTACTTACCCGGAGGGTCCCAAGGCGCTTCGACCGCTGCAAAACCCTTCCTGGCTTCCCTGAGAGATGGTCCCTTAATGGGTATCTCCAGGGTGAGACCAGGCATCCCCGGCGGTCTGGTGGGGCCGTTAGTGAAGATGAGGCAAGCTAATGCCCAGAGTTGCCGAGTGTGATCGCTGATCAGAGTGGGCACCGAGGCGAGAGAATTATCGAGTCCGCTGACCCTGGTCCAGAAACCTGCCGCGCCGGGAATCGAACCCTGGTCCCGGGCCGTCCTCTGCTCTCGGGTCTGCCGCCTCTAACCAGTGAGCCACACTACTTCACTTAGCAAAGTATAGTATTGCGACCGAATAGAGTTCAGTCGCATCCTAATTCCTGGAATGGAACTGACCACTGGAGGTTGTTCGGTTACAGTTCGGAACGATGCAGGACTCACTCGGGTCCGTCTGGCATAGTAATCGGCCCCTTGTTGTGGCTAAGGTTGCTAGCCCATCTGACAGCATGCACTTCTCAGCCAATTCTGGTGCTGATTTGGTGCAAGTGGTTTCATTTTGAAGAACAATCACTTTTTTCAAACACGTTTTTTGTAAACCTAGGATTTTACAGGATTGTAAAACTTGGATAACTCTATGTTGGTTTATAAAATATGTCCCCAACTATGCTCTGGGGCAGACCTTTAATGGGCTGCTTGCTAGCGTTTTGTTCCCTCCATTGCTATGCCATTCTTTTGTTAGCAACCATTAGACCTGGAAACTAGGTCTAGACTTTACCATGGCTTCTATATCTTCTGTAGTGTAAGGTAGGGGACCAAAGATGGTATTTATATCCGTAATTTGGAAAGTTTTGCCTTCGATACTTCTCTGAATAGGTGTTGCTTCTGCCTACAACTTGGTAAGGCTATATTAACTTGGTAGTTATGTCTCTCCAGTGGGGAAATAATTGTTACTTACTTTTTGCCCCAAATCAGGGTCACAATTTACACTGAAAAAGACTTAAGAGTTATATTTTAACAATTACCCATAGTCTCAGATTTTGTAGAGGCATCTAAGGGGATATATGTTGAGAAGGGGTTAATTTAAGTGGCTTTAGAAGCAAGACTTTAACAAGAAACAATGGTTCCCCTTCATAACTTTGTTCTATTGAGAGTCTGAAACCAACATGTTACATTTAAAACAAGTTTATATGAGATTAAGACAAATTTAATTAAATACAATTCTGCAGAAAAGCAATAAGAATAAAACTGAATTGAAGCAACAGAAGTAATGTACAATGGAATAAAGTGCTAAGAAGCTTTGCACCACTCAACGCAGAGAAGAGGCGTGCATTAAACAATATTCATGCACATATAGCCTGGACAACGACAAAATAGACTCCATGTTGTGTACAAGTAGTAAAATTAGTCTGGGGTCAATTATTCAATAATTAATGTTTTTGGGAAGTAACAGTATTTCAAGGAGATGCTGAATTGCTCTTTGAACAGCTTACTTATAAAAAGTTGCCATTTGGACCCAAGTGTGTTGAGCTGAAGAACCCTGCAGATTAATCCACGGGGACAAAGGCATAATTAATGTACATCTTAGAATACACTAATCTGCTTGATAATTCTGCTCACATGGAAAGAGATTATTCCCACAAGTGCTCTAATTAACTTACTTTCTCTCGTTTTCATAGCAAAATCATGAAGAAATTAAAAATGATGTGGCCTCTGAACCCAGTTTCCTATCTCCTGATGATCTGACACACCTCTGCACGTTGTTTAATTTTTTCACAATACCTGAGCTATTAAAACTGTGACAGTGTCCCCTTTCCAAAGGTAGTTGTCCCAAAAGAGTTGTTTGCCAATGCGGAGTTTAGTCTATTATGCTATTGAGTAGCATCAATTTTCTAAAGTGTAGGCTCAAAG
The DNA here is from genome assembly GCF_964263255.1 of Lissotriton vulgaris. NCBI lineage: Eukaryota > Metazoa > Chordata > Amphibia > Caudata > Salamandridae > Lissotriton > Lissotriton vulgaris. The sequence goes on along the minus strand of NC_141698.1, from coordinate 80,192,546 downwards.
GAAGAACACAAGCCAATGCAATGAAAAAATAAATGCTTTTCGAAATGAATAAGAGCGAAAATTTGAAACGTTGACGACTCAGTGTCCTATCTTCTCACACAATTTCAGAACGTTCTGTGAAACTGTCAATCGCCATGCCCGGGTTGGGAGGGCGGGACTCAGGACTGCATCCAGGAAGACCAGTAAAATATAGACACAGTCGTAACTATATTTAGTAAGTAGACCGGCCCAGCCGGGCGAGGGTCTATGGTGTATTGATATAAAAAAAAAAATTGTGAGACAATGTTACAATATTACAAGGTGTGGCACAAGCCTGTGACCCACAGAACACACTTACAAAATGACAGACAAACAGAACATACGAGGCTTTTTAGGCAACAAACAATTGGTTAGCGACACTTCCAATACAATTTTGTCAAAGTGTCACTGCAAAATAAACTGCGACCCGAGAGCCCGCCGTGCATTGAGGGAACTCGTCCCTGCTATACCGGTATCGTCCGAAGCAGTCCACGAGATTCCTTATCGTTTTGCCTTTTTTTTAGAGGTTTTTACTTGCCCTCTCAGCCACATTCGTGCTGTTGACAATCTCTGGTCCTGCGGCTATTATGGCTTATTTTAGGCATAAATTCATGTCCTGATGATGATTCGCGTGATCTAAAATAGCGTATCGAAACGCCGTCGACACTCCTTTAACACCTTATACTATTACAAAAAACTGAAATTTGACTGTAAAGGTGTTATGGTTTATAGTTACGACTGTGTCTATATTTTATTGTCTCTCTCTAAAATTACTTTTTGCAATGGACCACTGTTGTTGATAAAGTACTTTCCAAAGGTCCATGGCTGTATCCTTTGGGTCCCCTTGTTGTTTCAACACATATCCAGGAAGACCAGGGCACAGAGTAATGAAGATTACCGGTAAGTAAATGGGGCATTATCTTGCATGACAAATATATTGTGTGCAATATTATCTCACAAAGTTAGTATAACAGCAAAATACACTGGGTAATAGGGTTAGGTAGAGTATACTAGCCTAAATATAGTAATAATATACATACCACCACAAGGTGGCAGCAGGCAGTGTACTCCATGCAATTTATTTGTTGTTCTATAAGATTGACCCTTGCAAAGTTTCATACAACCAATGCAGGCTATGTTAGTAGTCTATATTATGAGGCAAAGTGGGCGCCTAAGGCTACAAAGTGGACCTACGATTGATTGCTGGCCTATTTGTCTTGATCTACTTCTCTGGTTCCAAAAGGCGGCTAACAGGAGCTGAGGCATAAATGAATTTTTATAAGAAACAGTTTGATCAGAATGAGGATATTTGCATATTCATGGGCACTTCTATAACCTGCCAGGGGCAAAGACATCAACCCAGGCCTCATATACACAAGGCCACATAACACTTAGCACAAAAAGAGGTTCTTAATCCTTCATGGAGATCACATTATTAGCTGTGGATGACATGAAGTACAGCGAAAAGGATGAAGCCGCACAATGGGAACATGCAAATACTGGATGGCACCGCTGAGGCTGCAATTGGAATATATCAAAACAAAAGAAGAAATAGCTGATTTAATTTGCCACTGATGGAATCTGTGAAGAAAAGAAAGAAAAGAAAAATATGCATGCTTCACTTGAGGGATGACACAGAAATATGTGTTGAAAACTTCATGAGATGACAGATGTTGAAGATTAGAGGGATATCATGTGTGCTGTGGATATATGATGCAGTTATTGAGTGAAATAGGTTATGATTTAACATTTTCTTTAGTTTTGATGTAGGATTTGATTTGAACCTACATAAATTTATTTGAATCTAGGAAATACATTTGAGATAGAATCGCGTAGAGGAGTGGGTGAAGTTGGGCATTTACTGGGGGGCACTACTATTTAAAAAACATAAAACATGGAAATGTGCTGGGTGTAGATAAATGGCATAAGTATAATATGCCCTGCTGTGATGCACTGCTAATGACCTCACATATCACATCACTGTTAACATCTGAAATCTAAGGCAGTGCAAGTTATACTTATGTCATTTTTGTATAATTGGAAAATTTCCATGGTTTTATTGTTTTAAAATAGTAGAGATTTTTTAGTGAATTTCTAAGGTTTTTATAACCCCTAAAATATTGTTTTATTGGCTATAGTCTGAATTGGCACATTTAACTTACCTACAAGTCCCTAGAATATGGTTCATTAGTGTACCCTATGCCTATGGGCACAAGAATGCTTTTTACGCTAAGAAATAATGTTAACTGCAAACAGAACATGAATAATGAGCACAAGCAGCTGCTTACACTCGTTAAATGTGCACTTGGGATAGGATTTCCCCCCAATTTATTCCCAGCATTGAGCACTAGTTTCTTAGTGCAAACTGCACCCTCAAGTCCAAAATGAACACAAGGAAGCATGTTGCACTAAGAAAATAAAAAATACATTCAAGCAAACATAAAAGGCAGCTAGACCAGTCACTTGTGGTCACTAAATGCGCACTTACAATAGGATTTGTTTCTCCCAAATTACTCTGAATTACACTAGCAGTCATTTTCACATTATTATCAGTAATTCCACATCAAAGAGTAACGTGGAATTACAAAACTAGCACTGATTACTCTGGCATAATTGAAATTCCACACTGGCCTAATTACAGAACCCAATAATGCATAAATTCAGTTTGGAAGTAGCTAGAAAAATGATTCCAAGACTCAAATTAAAATCCAATCTGATAGTCAAATTCGATTTTGGATGACTATTTTGAAAATTCCACTTTTATTTGGATTTTCCTGCCTAAGCCAAACGTGCCTTTCTGCCTTTGTTCAGTGGCATCCGACTGTTATAGCTCTCCTGGGGTGAGATGTATATTGCTTCAAGACAAAGGGCTTGTGTGTGGGGAGATGCTTTTTACCATGTGCCCAGTAACTTAATTACAAATCACAAGGCAGATGTAGCTGATACCTAGGTCTGCCCCCTCATTGTCTTGCTAACAAGCCAGGTACCAAACTCAGTGGGTGAGGGGCTGCCCCCAGAATCCATTTTGAGAAACTACAAGGGAGGGTTTGCTCATTATACTAGCCACACCTCTGTGGAGGCACAGGGAGCTCTGCACAAGGGAAGAAAGGTTCTGCCGTATTGTTTTTAGTTGAACAGGGCACTGTGGGACAGCTTACTATACAACTCACAGGAAGTGCTGCAAAAGTGGGGAGGTCAACCCCTGTGAACTTTTACTTCTTTGATTAGGGAGAAGCTGGGGCATTCGCCCACCTACAGGCTGGCACTGGGCATACATGTGACACCTCAGTACCCCCTTCAGAACACCTTTGGAAATGTGGTAGACAGAAGAAGGGCAGAACCTGCTACTTAACCTTTGGTGGAGGACTTCAAGGGATGAACCTGCTTCCACTTGTACCCAGGACCCCTATATGTCACTTCAAGGGTCAGTTGGCTGACCTCCTGTGTGAACTATAGGACACGTCAAGTGCCCAGAAGACTTTCCTGCTTTCCAGCTGACGAGACCCAACCGGACCTTACCTGGTCCCTTCTACTTGCCTCTGTGGAAGTAAGTCTGGACTAGGGGTGGGTGATAAATTACACTTCACTGGTGGAGTTTTGCCCACTCCCTGTTAGGCTTGTGATGTGGAGTTCCAGCAAAACTTCTCCAACCACTGTGTGGTGGAGTTTTTTCTACTGTGCAGCTCGTAAACATTGACTTGGTGAGTGTGAGCGAGAATTGGCATCCCTTACAACGATTTTCAGGCACTAGGATAGCACCCGGCAAGATTTACTCGACACTGGCAGTTGTGGCAGGTACAACTGTTCATGGTGAGAAAGCTGCTGGTGGAGTAGAAAATCTACTCAAGTGGCATTAAAGAAGCAGCGTTCCCTGGTTGCTCCATTTGGTGCAGTTTGTGCTGCTTTTGCAGCACACAACAGGCTCATGGCGCTAAAAATCAGTGCAATGTGCCGATTCCGCTGGCTCACGGAACTCCACTTAATCTTGCAGAGTTTTAATGTAACTCCATAGAATTCCAAGAAGTGAGACTCTGCGACTTCCGCCCACCCCCTAGTCCGGACCCCTAAGTGTTGTCCACAAGGTACAGGACCCATGTGTGGTTTCAAAGTGTCTTCCCCCAGCCTAACGGAAGGTTTCACCAGATAAAACACTCTTAACGAGCCATGATTGAGAGATTTGGTATCGGGACTAAAGGCATTTATCACAGTGCTTGACAGTGGGTTAAAAGATTCACTTTGCTTGGCGTCATTTCACATCTGTATATTACCACCCGCCACTGAGTGAGAATAGTATATCTTACCCCCGGAAGTCCAACACTTTCCCTACTGTTGCACAGACTGGAGGGGGCATAGTAAAATTAACCTGTCTGAAGCTCAAAGCTTTACCTACTGTTACACAGACTGGAATGGGAATAGTAAATCTTACCTTTATGAAGTCTAACACTTTCCTTGCTGTTGCATACACTGGAGTGTGAATAATAAATATAACCCATCTGTAGTCCTATGTTTCCCTACTTTTGCACAGACTGGACTGGGAATAGTAAATTTAACTCCTCTGAAGTATGATGTTTTCCCTACTGGTGCACTGTTGCAAAACATACGGGCACTATTTGCTAGGGGAACATTTAGAATATCAGACATTTTGTAAAGTCACTGCTTCACCTTCATTTGTTCAGGTGCATGTTTTGGAAAATGGAGATGCTTTGAAGTAATTTATTTTCGAAGTAGCAACCAGGACAGAGGAAAGAAAAAATGATACAGCACTTTGTGCAATGCCAGCCACTTAGGCACATGTGCCCTGAAATAAACCTTAGCCAGTAAGAAATAGTTTGGTCAATAGCTTCACATGAGATAGTATGTCATGTGAGTGGGGATTGATGGCCTTCAAAGTTGGTTCACTTTTGTTGAAAGATCCATTATCTCTCTGTTAAGTCTGTAAAAAGATCTCCAACTTTTTGGTCAATGAGGGTGGACCTCTGCATGAAAATCCACGAATTTATTTGTCTTACTATTCCCGTACGTTGATGTAGTTACAGACCGTGTCCTAAAATTACTATCTCTGTGGCTGCTGTGCTTCACGTGGAGCAATGTTTTGTGCTGATTTTTTCTGTAACCGGTGATGTAGCACTGATTGAAAGCACTGAGGTTTACACCTAGTTTGCCTTGCAGTTTTTTCCAGCACAACTTGACATTTGCACTAGATTGTGAAAAAAATGTCCTCATGCAGCATGGCACCACACAGTTTATGCACTACAAAGGGGTTACAATTAATGCATTTCCCACACAATTCCTATATTGCACTACTTACTAAACAGGGTTTTGTCCTTTGGCTTGTTTGTGTGTCACAGAAACAATGCAAAAGCTTAAGGAATCTACCCATACTTGTGTTCAATGTCGAATCTGCATGTTATGACTCCTTTTCAAGTTGTAAACTCAGAATCAGAGATATTTATTAATCTCGGTAAATGCCTCACCATATAGCAATCGAGTAGGGTAAACATACCCTCCTATTCCCTGCAATATTTAGTCAGAACCTCAGTTTGTGTCCTTTTGCACCACATTATGCTATGGCAGGATTGGAACACACCTCTTATCCCTATGCACAGCACCTGAAACTCTACACATAGACTACACTAAACCTCCCGACAGATGTATCAATATTTGGCACAACGCATGAAGACAACTTGCTGCGCTGCATACATCATATTGAGAGGGCAGGCTTGCACCATATTTACTTACCTATAGCACATTCCTGCACTCTCTCTTCATTGGCGCACTTGTGCCTGCTACGCAACAATGCTGGCTCCCTTATGCCATGGTGCAATGGGGCCTGCATTACAGGCAGAATTGTTTTTGTGCATCAAGGTACCCCTTCCTGCACAAAAACAATCTTCAGAATGAAGCACTTGTGGAAAGAGGGAAGAAAGAGGAGAAATAAACATATTTCTACTTGTTATGCCTCACCAGGGAAGGCTAAGCATTCTGACACATTCTCAGGTTACCAGTATTACATATAGTCTGAGTTTACATATTACATAGTTTACATGTTAAATGGTCTTTGGACTTTGATCCTTCTCGAGCTGTCTGCTGCCTTTGACATAATCCCTCATGCTCTCCTCCTGCACTGCCTATCTGCCATGGGTGCTGGGGATACTGTGTGGGACTGATGCAAGCCCTTCTTGGCCGCTAGAGGTTAGTCATCCTGGCTCAGCCCTTTCTCCTTGGAGGTCAAGACAGTTAACCAAGGGTCCAAAAGGGCTCCTCACTTAGCCTTACCCTCTTTAATGTTGTCATGTCCCCCTTGGTTTCTGTAGTTGAACTGTATGGATGTAAAATCATTTCATACACTGATAACGCTCAGCTGCTCTTTTCCTTAGGTGTTTCTCATGCCTCTATAGCAGCATCTTTCACAGACTGCATGCATGCCATCTTCGATTGGAAGCAAAGTAATCAACTTAAATGCAATGCAGAGAAGATGGAAATTGTTTCATTTGGGTTGCATGTATCCAGCTGGTAGGAAGATCTATTGACGCCTGCGTTGCCTGCCTTACTCTGTACATCCCTGGTAGTTCAAAACTTAGGGATGAAGTTGGATACCACCCTCTCCATGAGGTAACAGATCTCTGAGGTGTAGGGCCAATGCTTCGCGTTGCTCTGTACTCTTAAGAAATTCCTCCCCTTCAAGGCGGGAAGAGTGGTGAGCCATGCTTTAATCACCTTGTGCTTGGATTAAACTAACACTCTTTATCTAGGCGCAGCGATACGTGTAGTTAATTGCCTGCAGGCGGTCCACAATATGGCTGCTTGGCTTCTTCTGCATCTACATACACGTTTGTGGACTGCATCAGCACTGAAAGCTCTACATTAGTTCTCCATCAAGAAACGGATCTTGTTCAAAGCCTTATGCTTGGTTCACAGAGCAGGTATCTCTCTAGATAAGAGCGTCATCCAGTATCTATACTCCAGAGTATTGCCCTCTGCTTCTGCTTTACTTCTGCAAATCCCGTGCTTTAAGCATGTCCAAAGGGGTGGCAAAGTTTTTTCCTTCGTTGCAACTTGCGCTGCCCTGCGTTCTCCAAATTTTCTATACCACGCAGAGTCAACCGAGGTGGCTATGCATGCCATAGTAAATCTGACTTAAGTTCTTACGTCACCTTCCAGCACAAATCAATTCTGAGAGGCATTCTGCAGCACAAGTAGAAAGAGGAAAAAACAAGGAAAAATAAAGATATTTCTCCTCGTTGTGCCTCACCAGGGGCGGCGTAGCATTTTGACGCATTCCCAGGTCTACCACTAACGGTAAATCTGGGAATGCCACAAAATCCGTGGGTGGAAGCGTGGGAACACCCACTCTCCACCCATTAAACGCCTCCCTAGGGCAGAGAAACAGCAGTTATTTACTGCACGGATATATGATGATACAACGCATGTTATTACAACGCATGCTTTTACATCGCATTTTTTACAACGCAAAAACTTTTACAACGCATGTATTTACAACGCATGTTTTTACAACGCAGGTACCTTTACAACGCATACCATTACAACGTAAGTATTGGTAAATATATATCAATTGTATAATCGTAAATTAATTGAAAAAAATATAATTTAATGTAATTTTATTTAATTTCATTTCATTTAATTAATTTAATTTAAATTTAATTTAAATTTATTTTTACCCTGTACCCCTGTACCCCAAAAACCCAAAACTGACCCTCAACCCCAAAAATACCCCTTTACCCAAAAACCCAAAACTGACCCTGAACCCCAAAAATACCCCTTTATCCAAAAACTAAAAACTGACCCTGAACCCCAAAAATACCCCTTTACCCAAAAACTAAAAACTAACCCTGAACTCCAAAAATACCCCTTTACCCAAAAACTAAAAACTGACCCTGAACCCCAAAAATACCCCTTCACCCAAAAACTAAAAACTGACCCTGAACTCCAAAATACCCCTTTACCCAAAAACTAAAAACTGACCCTGAACCCCAAAAATACCCCTTTACCCAAAAACTAAAAACTAACCCTGAACCCCAAAAATACCCCCTTTACCCAAAAACTAAAAACTGACCCTGAACCCCAAAAATACCCCTTTACCCAAAAACTAAAAACTGATCCTGAACCCCAAAAATACCCCTATACCCAAAAACTAAAAACTGACCCTGAACCCCAAAAATACCCCTTTACCCAAAAACTAAAAACTGACCCTGAACCCCAAAAATACCCCTTTACCCAAAAACTAAAAACTGACCCTGAACCCTAAAAATACCCCTTTACCCAAAAACTAAAAACTGACCCTCAACCCCAAAAATACCTCTTTACCCGAAAATAAAAAACAGACCCTCAACTCCAAAAATACCCCTTTACCCAAATACTAAAAACTGACCCTCAACCCCAAAAATACCCCTTTACCCAAAAACCCAAAACTGACCCTGAACCCTAAAAATACCCCTTTACCCCAAACATATAACATTTAAAATATAATTATATACTTACCAATACTTACGTTGTAATGGTATGCGTTGTAAAGGTACCTGCGTTGTAAAAACATGCGTTGTAAATACATGCATTGTAAAAGTTTTTGCGTTGTAAAAGTTCCGTTGTAATGGTATGTCGTTGTAAAAGTTGCGTTGTAAGTGATGTTTCCCTTACTGCACATATCACAATTAACTGGGCCGCTTCCGCTTGTAATGACTGTCCAACCTTTGCATATGTTTCATATGGCTGAGATACCCGCCACCCCCTCTCAACACAATCCCCAAAGGAGGGAAACCGGAAACAGTTCTTGAAGTTTTTGGAAGAGGGAGGGAGTGACCCTCCCCGGCCGTATTTATTAAAACAAAAAATTAAAACATTAAACAGTTTCATATTAATGTACAATTTCATTACCACATTGCGATGTTTGGCTAACCTTAACAGATTCTCTAATACAGAGGTTCACCTAGCCGAACTAACAACCTACAAAACATTTTCTTGAAATATTGAAATTGTACATCCTAGCGTTTAAGGGCCAACGGCAAGGTCGTAACCGGTGTCAAGATCCCTAACCAGAAATACCCCCCCCCCACTTGGGAGGGGCGACAGCACTGAGGCGTACCTCAAGTGCAACTACCAATTTCCCTTGACTTGACGGGGGCCCCAATAAACTCGACGCCACTTAAAGGTCGTTCGAGGACTTGTGTGAGTATCTAGAAGGTAGCGTAGACCTCCCCCCAAACCCCACACAACTTACCACATCTGCCGTCGCAGACGTCACTGGCCCCGGGAAATTCCCCAGGAGGGGGCTGTAACCCCTCCTACACGGGAAGGGGCCTTGACCGCCTTTCCTTTCCTTCCGGCGGCCCATCCTTAGAAGGGACCGCCTCCCCGTTGAGGGGCCAAAGGCCACCTCTCCCGAGCGCTCCCATCCGTGTTGGGTGACGCCCACTCATAGGGATCTTCCAATTACTGCTCACCGATCATGACCTTACCGCCCGACCAAAATAAATACGACAATGCTAACTAAACAAACAATACATTGGCCACTATGACCAAAATAAGCATGCTTATAAATGGACACTAAAAGCCGAATATCTTTAATCACAAAACATACATAAAATCGACCAACTTTATTACACACTCAATATCAACACGATAATACCACAACCTGTAAACGAAATAGAATTATTGACCCATTTTATTACAAACAACTGGCTGTCTTCAGGGGCTGGTGGGTGGGTCAAAATTGGCTCTTCGTTCCGTCTCGAGCTCACGTGCAGCGAGGGGGTGCAGCTTCAGAGCACAGGAACAAGAGGATGTCTTCTGGTCTTGCGTTCCTTTTTATCCGTCTTCAGGGCGGGCGTAAACCCGCCCCTGCCTGCCCCGAGGGCGTGGCCAGCCGCGTCAGTGTCTAGGCCAGCCCACTCTAGGGCGGGACAGAGCGCGCCCCGGCTACGCCGCTTCGGGCATACCAGCCGAGACGCGCCTCCCGCCCAAAATAGCTTCCCGGGGGGATCGAGGTACTCTGCCATACGTTCGGGGGGACCGAGTGGTCGCCCCTTTCCATATGGCTGAGATACCCGCCACCCCCTCTCAACACAATCCCCAAAGGAGGGAAACCGGAAACAGTTCTTGAAGTTTTTGGAAGAGGGAGGGAGTGACCCTCCCCGGCCGTATTTATTAAAACAAAAAATTAAAACATTAAACAGTTTCATATTAATGTACAATTTCATTACCACATTGCGATGTTTGGCTAACCTTAACAGATTCTCTAATACAGAGGTTCACCTAGCCGAACTAACAACCTACAAAACATTTTCTTGAAATATTGAAATTGTACATCCTAGCGTTTAAGGGCCAACGGCAAGGTCGTAACCGGTGTCAAGATCCCTAACCAGAAATACCCCCCCCCCACTTGGGAGGGGCGACAGCACTGAGGCGTACCTCAAGAGCAACTACCAATTTCCCTTGACTTGACGGGGGCCCCAATAAACTCGACGCCACTTAAAGGTCGTTCGAGGACTCGTGTGAGTATCTAGAAGGTAGCGTAGACCTCCCCCCAAACCCCACACAACTTACCACATCTGCCGTCGCAGACGTCACTGGCCCCGGGAAATTCCCCAGGAGGGGGCTGTAACCCCTCCTACACAGGAAGGGGCCTTGACCGCCTTTCCTTTCCTTCCGGCGGCCCATCCTTAGAAGGGACCGCCTCCCCGTTGAGGGGCCAAAGGCCACCTCTCCCGAGCGCTCCCATCCGTGTTGGGTGACGCCCATTCATAGGGATCTTCCAATTACTGCTCACCGATCATGACCTTACCGCCACAGGCCGGATAGTTGACCGGCTATCCGGACCCCCCAAAAAACTCCTACCTAAAGGTCATGCTTTAACGTTTTTTAACCATGCTAAGAAGTCTCCTATGAGTAACTCATTCCCCACCCGAGACAAATGCACACCATCCCCCGAATACATACTGTCATCATTAATACAGCCATGCGGAATAGAATGCAATGTCCCGGAACGGAACAACCTACTCACTTTGTTATTAAGCTTTCTAACAGACTGATTCAAAGCAGGAATAGAAATAGCCCCCCGCCACACCTTTCGTGGGATCATATGGGACCACGCAATAGTGCACCCCGGAACTCTCCTCGCCAACCAACTTACAGTGGAAAGCATTGCCTCCAGGAGAAGTCGTCTACCGGTGGTGACCAAATCATTGCCCCCTAAATGTACTATGACTATAGACGGCGGTGACCTCGTCCGCCCTAACAAATCCTCAAAATATGCTTGAAACTGGTCAATACAGAGACCGCCTCTTCCGTAGAAGGACACCCTGTACCCGTATTCCCCAGCTACGTGAATCATGTCACCTGCTTTGAATACGTCCGCGGCACGCCTCACGTATGAGTGGCCCACGACCCACACCTCCTTTTCCACAGTCGGTGATGTCTGACCGCTGGCCCGGTGTTGGGTCGACTGCATAGTCCGCCCCGCCTCGTAGGCTTGCGCAACTGAAAACCAAACAAAAACAAGAGGCGTGAGTACATCATTACAGCTTTACAACATGTGCAACCGCACATACCTCTTATAACAATTGGAGGACCAACGCCCCACTCGTTTCACTTGTTCAACATTAAGACCCCTGGCTGTAGCTTCCGTAGCAGCCCCTATCCGAAAGGAATGGGTCCCAAACTCGCCCGGGTTCAAGCCCGCAGCGGCAATTGACATCGCAAGCACCCGCTGAAACTGAAATTTCGTCAGTGGGGTGGCGTCCGCGTGTCTCAACCAGGTCCCCCCCCATAGTGCCACCCTTCGTGCTAGGTAATCTTCTAAACACTTTACCGGACACATGGAGGACCCGGGAATCCTGCGTATGATTATGCAGTCACCCATCCCGTCTTGATCGGTCTTGGACCTGACAAAGGAGATAGTCATTGCCTCTCCTCTGATCTGAACGTGTTCTCGGCACAAACCCCCTGTCACATCCTGTTTGTTCCTTGCTACCAGTTCGCTTAACCGCATCGCCCCGTGAAATGCTAGCGTAAAAGCGGCTCGGAACAATACCGCCTCGAACTGAGATGAACATGTCGCAGGGAGTGTAGCCAACAACTGGGCCAACCTATCCAAACCTATCGGGCGCCTCTCATCTACTCTGCGACCCTCAAGGCGTTGCCACCCACGCAGCGCTTTCTGTACAACGAAAGACGCTGTCGGGTCCTGGATACTATGGGCCCTGGCAACAAAGGAAATAGCAGCACGATGCCTCTGGGCCGTAGCCACCGATTTCCCAGCCCTACGTAAGGACATCAGAAAATTCACTACCCATTCCTCATGGCCCCAAAGCCTCTCTCTATCAGTCCCTAAAAAGGCTAAATAGGACCGAAACGCCCCTTCATATGCCTTCCTCGTCCTTGGTGCTAGACTCTCTCCCACGAGGTGACGAAGTTCGGGGCACCGAGAGACCAGAGTGCTTCGGGAAAGAGTGCCGGCTCTGGGTCCGCTGAGGGAAGGAAACCCGAGAAAGCCTGCATATGAAAACGAGACAGTGCATCAGCCGCCTGATTCATTACCCCTGGGACATGTTTTGCTCTGAATAGCACATTCAGTTGCATACACAGTAAAACAATTTCTTTGAGCAGTCTTAAAATCAGTTTACATCGTGCTGCCTGACTATTGATGCACTCGACCACGGTCATATTGTCAGACCAAAATATCACAGAGTGATCTTTGAACCCTTCTGGCCAGGTTCTCAGGGCCACCAAAATGGGGAAAAGTTCCAGGAAAGCAATATTACTTGTCAGACCATTGTCATGCCACCATGTCGGCCACCTTTGTGCCGACCATTTTGTGCCGAAGATGGCACCAAACCCTATGCTACCTGCTGAATCTGTCCATAGCCCCAGCTCTTCAGAGGACACGGCTGGTTTGTTCCAGATGACTCGACCATTAAAGTCCGCCAGAAATGCTAACCAAATACGCACGTCCTGGCGGACCTCAGCCGCTAGTCTCGTGCGATGATGGCCCTCCTTTAGGCCGACCATAGCTTGGGCAATTGAACGAGAAAAGGGGCGGGCCATCGGTATAACTCTCAGGGCAAAATTCAACTGTCCCACCAACTGCTGTAATTGATGCAGCGTAACTTTAGATCCATTTAGACACACTTGCAGGGCTGCCCTGAACTTCCACACTTTGTCAGTTGGCAAACGAAAACAACCCTCCCTGGAGTCTAACTCGATCCCCAGAAACTCGAGGCAAGTCGCAGGACCCACCGTCTTACCTGGTGCCAATGGCACACCAAACTGCTTCATCAATACACAAAATTCGGCCAAGGCCTGGCCACATTCGAGATCCCCGGCTGCCCCAAGGAACAGAAAATCATCAAGGTAATGCATTACATGTTGGAAACCCGTCTTCTTTGTGAAGACCCATTGTAGAAAACTACTGAATTTCTCGAAATAGGCACAAGATATAGAGCACCCCATCGGCATACACCTATCCATGTAATAATAACCCTGAAACATGAAACCTAGGAGACGCTGGTCGTCTGGGTGTACCGGGAGCAACCGGAACGCTGACTCGATATCTGACTTCGCCATCAGCGCCCCGGGCCCCAGGCGATTCAAAATGGCTACGGCCTCATCGAAGGATGCGTACCGCACCGAACACACTTCCGGATCTATTGCATCATTTACAGAAAGACCACGTGGAGCTGACAAATTATGAATCAGTCGGAACTCACCTGGGTCCTTCTTGGGGACCACCCCTAAAGGAGAACAAACAAAATCCTGTACCGGGGGTATACTAAACGGGCCGGCGACCCGACCTCGAGTAACCTCTTTCCGGATCTTATCCTGAACCACGGTCGTCTGCTGCAGGACGGAAAGTTGATTTTTACACTTCTCCACACCCTGAAAGTCCCCTACCGGGATGCGGAAACCATACGAAAATCCGTTCCGCAGCACCCCAGCAGAAGTACGATCCGGGTATTCACTGAGCCAGGGAATCATCGCCAAGGTATCAATCGGGGTAGGTAAAGGCGCCCCTCGGACTACGTTAGACCTGTTTGACGCCTCCTCTCCCCCCGTTATCACCCGTTTTGGCTCTGCACGTGGACTCAGGATGGGACGACCCGCACCTACTACATTCATGTTTAAATTTACACGACCCCTGGGGCCTGGTACATTTACCTCTGTTGAAATTGAAGCAGAACCCCCTTTTTCCTGTATTGCCGGCAGGTCTCGAGTGATCGTCGGTACTCGTACCTGACCGAAAGGGCGTCCCCCCATATTGGCGGGAGGATTCGCCAACATTACTTCCTACCAATGGCATTTTCAACATACCTGTCTCCTTCATTTTATCCCATGTCAAAGAATCATAACAATCCCAGGTTAAGCTTTTATTATGCTCTTTTGCCTTTCTAAAAAGATTATCATAGCAGAACCAATGATTACCCTGGTGTGATGTCGAGTACCCCATGATTCGTGACTGATAGGTCGGCAACTCGGAAAGCAACTCGGGCCTACGTTCCCCCAAGATCGACGTAAAAATTCCCCATGCATTGCCCCAATTGCCGATAGTCTCATTTACCTTGAAGGCGGCCATTTTTGCCCGCCAAACACTCGGATGCATAAGATCTTTCTGACCCTTAACATGCTCCACCTCATAATGATCAACAAGCAACGAGAAGATGTTCACATATTCCCCCGCCCAAATCTTCTCCTTAATTGCCAAAGGCACATGTTGACCCAACCTTTCTCTACGAGAGGGTGCTGACTCATCCCTCGCAATCGGCAATGGCCGCTTACCTGCACCGGACGCTGCATCTGCGGTCGCAATCGTCCCTTGTGGCTTGTCGACTACTGCCGCCGGCGCGGACACCTTGGCTGCATCCCGTTTCTCGCGCAATTGCTTCATCAGCGCCTGGGCCTCGGCAGCCGTGGCGCCCTCACTACTGTCGCCCAACCACGCTGCAAGTTGTGCTGCCAGCTCGGGCGGCATATCCTCCTTGGACACCGGGGTGACCACCACAGGAATCGGATTCCCCTCCGCCGGTACTGGGGTTGGCGCTTCGAGCGGGGTACAGGGAACCGGGGCGTCTCCCCCAGCTGGTCCCCTCCTTGGCCTCTTGGCTCTTCCTCCCGGAGCTGCTCCAGCCGACGGACGCTCCGGCCCCCCTTCCCCGTCTCTCTCCGCCACCCGCTTCTTCAGCTCAGTCATCTCCTTCATGAGAACCCGAACCATCTGTTCGGTCGTCATTCTCTTCCCGCCTTTCTTGGGCATTTCTCCGACAGAGTATCTGTAAGACAAAAGAAAGATTACAACGCTCAAAATTGGCTCTTCGTTCCGTCTCGAGCTCACGTGCAGCGAGGGGGTGCAGCTTCAGAGCACAGGAACAAGAGGATGTCTTCTGGTCTTGCGTTCCTTTTTATCCGTCTTCAGGGCGGGCGTAAACCCGCCCCTGCCTGCCCCGAGGGCGTGGCCAGCCGCGTCAGTGTCTAGGCCAGCCCACTCTAGGGCGGGACAGAGCGCGCCCCGGCTACGCCGCTTCGGGCATACCAGCCGAGACGCGCCTCCCGCCCAAAATGGCTTCCCGGGGGGATCGAGGTACTCTGCCATACGTTCGGGGGACCGAGTGGTCGCCCCTTTCCATTTGTCATGGAAGGTGGGAAGATCTTAGCAGGACACAGCTAATTTCTTTAGCAACTTCTCATGCTACTGTTTCAGCAAGTAATTAACCCCTTCGATGCGGGGTTAATCCCCCGCTGTGCTGGGGGGGAGGGAGGCGCGCACAGCGCTCACATGCTCATGAGGAGATCAGCTCGTCACGGCCACACCCGTTCCCGTGGAACGCTCAGCACAGCAGGGGAATTATCCCCGCATTCGAGCTTTCCACGGCTCATGACGACCTGAGCTCGTCATGAGCATTCAAGGGGATAAAGCAGAGGCCGGTGAAGCAGGCAGAAGAGAGTGACTAATGATGCTTGGCTCAGGCTCTCCTTAGAACTGATGGCTCAGCAGTCAACATCCGGGCCATGAGCTTTCTTTCAAGGGCGCTCCTCTGCCCTTTAACTCATCAGCTCTCCTGCAGCGTCAGCCCATGCACTATCTGTGGGAGTTACAGAATGCAAGAATCGACTGCCAGAGTCTCTCCATCAACGTGTACCTCGCTGCCAGCAGGGAGGTGATCCGTGACTCAAATGATCTATTTCTGGACGTGTTTACACTTCGAACTGAAAGGATTCAGGCAGGGAAACACCTTTGCTGATCTCATCAGCCAGTGACGTAGCGAGGGCGCCCTCAGCCTTAATTCAGTGATGGAAAATGGGCCCCCATCCCCCATCCCCTGGTTTTATATGAATAAAACAGCAACAAGAGAAGGAGAGCCCTGACACAGTAAAATCTCACAGAACAAGACAGACCGAAAATATCGTAGCCAAAGGGACGGTGCATGGACCCCGGCCCAGCCCTCGCGAGCCTCTGGCCTCGGCAACAGATAAAGCAGTTTAGAAACAAAAGTTAACACAGCTCTCGAGAGCCTTTGAAAGCCTTTTTTGTAATGACTACAACTCCGACTTTTTACTGCTATAAATAAACCAGCAGTAAAACTTAAACTGCAATGAAACAATGTCTCCAGGGTCCCTGGCCTGGGTGCTCTGGCCTGTGCTGCCTTTTCGGCCTGGGACTGTTAGTGTTAGAGAATAAGAGACAGATGTGAGAGAGAGACAGACGAAAGACGAGATGAAGACAGAGACATGCGAAAAAGAGACTGAAGAGAGACAGAGAAAAAGAGACAGGTTAGAAATATGACGGGAAGACGGATGAGAAAGACAGGAATGTATGACGTTACAACGCATACATTTACATTGTATGCCTTTACAACACAGTTTTTACATCGCAACATCCTTTACAACACATTCTTTTACATAGCATGTCATTACATCGCATTTTCAGAAACTACCTTTACAATGCATTCCATTACATCGCATTTAAGGCAAGTGTTGGAAAGTATAGGGGTAATAATTACTATTCTAAATCCAGTGAGTGCAACAGTAGGGTAAGTGTCAGATAATGTAAGGGTACTATGCATTGTAATTGTATGCATTGTAATGACTTGCAATGTAATGCCAGCATTGTAGTGACATGCATTGTAAGGTAAACAACCATTACAACGCAATTTTTACAACGCACTGCTTTTACAACGCAACTTTTACAACGCAGGATCCTTTACAACGCATGCCATGCTAATACAACGCATGTCAGTACAACACAGATGTCATTACAATGCATGCCATTACAACGCATTTTTGGGTAAGTTTGAATTTCTTTTAAAAATTTTTTTTAATATTCTTGTATGTAATGAGTATTTATTTTAATACTAGAGTATTATTTTGAAGTTATTAGAAATATTGTTTTAATAAAAAAGAAATAGGTATTGTTTTATAAGTATTTATTTAGTTATTAGAGTATTAGATAAAGATTTAGAAAAAAAAGTTAAATAAGTAATACTCGGGTATTAAACACCCATGTTGTAAGAATACTAATTTATACCATTACACTATCCTACACTTATCGTACTATTACAACCCCCTGCAGTAATAAAATTAATACTCTAGTATTAAACCACCATGTTGTAAGAATACTAATTTATACCCTTACACTATTCTACATTTATCCAACTATTACACCCCCCTGGAGTTCCCCTACTCTATAAAGCACTTACTATACTATTACACCTCCCTGGAGTTAGAATAGTAATTTATACCCCTACACTATCCAGCACATACCCTACTATTACACCCCACTGGAGTTAGAATAGTATTTTTTACCCCCTACACTATCCAGCACTTACCCTAATATTACACCCCCCTGGAGTTAGAATAGTATTTTTTATCCCTACACTATCCAGTACTTACCCTACTATTACACCCCCCTGCAGCTAGAATAGTATTGCATACCCCTACACTATCCAGAACTTACCCTACTATCGCACCTCTCTCGAGTTAGAATAGTATTTTATATCCCTACACTATTCAGCACTTACCCTACTATTATACCCCCCTGGAGTTAGAATAGTAATTTGTACCCCTACACTATCCAGCACTTACCCTACTATCACACCCCCCTGGAGTTAGAATAGTATTTTATATCCCTACACTATCCAGCACTTACCCTACTATTACACCCCCCTGGAGTTAGAATAGTAATTTATACCCCTACACTATCCAGCACTTACCCTACTATTACACCCCCCTGGAGTTTGAATAGTAATGTATACCCCTACATTATCCAGCACTTACCCTACTATTTCACCCCCCATGGAGTTAGAATATTAATTTATACCCCTACATCCTCCAGCACTTACCCTACTATTACACCCCCCTGGAGTTAGAATAGTAATTTATTCCTCTACACTCTCCAGCACTTACCCTACTATCACCCCCCCCCCTGGAGTTAGAATAGTATTTTATATCCCTACACTATCCAGCACTTACCCTACTATTACACCCCCTGGAGTTAGAATAGTAATTTATACCCCTACACTCTCCAGGACTTACCCGACTATTACACCCCCCTGGAGTTAGAATAGTAATTTATTCCTCTACACTCTCCAGCACGTACCCTAATATTACACCCCCCTGGAGTTAGAATAGTAATTTTTACCCCTACACTATCCAGCACTTACCCTACTATTACACCCCCCTGGAGTTATAATAGTAATTTGTTCCCCTACACTCTCCAGCACTTACCCTAATATTACACCCCCCTGGAGTTAGAATAGTATTTTATACTCCTACACTATCCAGCACTTACCCTGCGATTACACCCCCCTGGAGTTAGAATAGTAATTTATACCCCTACATTATCCAGCACTTACCCTACTATTACACCCCTGGAGTTAGAATAGTAATATATACCCCTACACTATCCAGCACTTACCCTACTATCACACCCCCCTGGAGTTAGAATAGTATTTTATATCCCTACACTATCCAGCACTTACCCTACTATTACACCCCCCGGAGTTTGAATAGTAATTTATACCCCTACACTATCCAGCACTTACCCTACTATTACACCCCCTGGAGTTTGAATAGTAATGTATACCCCTACATTATCCAGCACTTACCCTACTATTACACCCCCCATGGAGTTAGAAAATTAATTTATACCCCTACACCCTCCAGCACTTACCCTACTATTACACCCCCCTGTAGTTAGAATAGTAATTTTTACCCCTACACTATCCAGCACTTACCCTACTATTACACCCCTCTGGAGTTAGAATAGTAATTTGTTCCCCTACACTCTCCAGCACTTACCCTAATATTACACCCCCATAGAGTTAGAATAGTATTATATACTCCTACACTATCCAGCACTTACCCTATGATTACACCCCCCTGGAGTTAGAATAGTAATTTATACCCCTACATTATCCAGCACTTACCCTACTATTACACCCCCCTGGAGTTGGAATAGTAATAAATACCCCTACACTATCCAGCACTTACCCTACTATTACACCCCCATGGAGTTAGAATAGTAATTTATTCATCTAAACTATCCAGCACTTAACCTACTATTACACTCCCTTGGAGTTAGAATAGTAATTTATACTCCTACACTATCCAGCACTTACACTACTATTACACCCCCCTGGAGTTAGAATAGTAATTTATACCCCTACACTATCCAGCACTTACCCTACTATTACACCCCCCTGGAGTTAGATAAGTAATGTATACCCCTACACTATCCAGCACTTACCATACTGTTACACCCCTCTGGAGTTAGAATAGTAATTTATACCCATACACTATCCAGCACTTACCCTACTGTTACACCCCCTTGAAGTTAGAATAGTATTTTATATCCCTACACTATCCAGCACTTACCCTACTATTACACCCCCCTGGAGTTAGAATAGCAATTTATACCCCTACACTATCCAGCACTTACCCCACTATTTCACCCCCCTGGAGTTAGATTAGTAATTTATACCCCTACACTCTTCAGCACTTACCCTACTTTTACACCCTGCTGAAGTTGGAACAGTAAAATATACATCTACACTATCCAGCACTTACACTACTATTACACCTCCCTGCAGTTGGAATAGTAATTTATACCGCTACACTATCCAGCATTTACCCTACTATTGCACCCCCCCTGGAGTTAGCATAGTAATTTATACCCCTACATTATCCAGCAACTTATCCTACTATTACACCCCCTGGAGTTTTAATAGTAATTTATACATCTAGACTTTTCAAAACATACTCTAGTATTACACCCACCTGGAGTAACAATAGTAAATATTACTCCTCTACTATCCAAAACATACTCTAGTATTACACCCACCTGGAGTAACATTAGTAAATATTTCTCCTCTACTATCCAAAACATACTCTAGTATTACACCCCCCTTGAAAAAAGTAGGTATTAATAATTGTTGTTTAATTTATTTTTAAAATTAAAAAAGAGTGTAATTTTAATTAAACATATTTTTAGAATTTTTACTTTAAATTTGTGAATTTTATAAAAATGAACTTTTGGTTTCATAAATAAGTTAAAATTCTTTAATAAAAAAAATCCCATGCTTTATCATTGATTGCTATGTAAGGAATTGGCCTACATTCATTTCAATAGCTCTCATGTGAATATCCCGTACCTGAAAAAAGAAGCTGGC
The DNA here is from genome assembly GCF_964263255.1 of Lissotriton vulgaris. Lineage (NCBI taxonomy): Eukaryota > Metazoa > Chordata > Amphibia > Caudata > Salamandridae > Lissotriton > Lissotriton vulgaris. The sequence goes on along the minus strand of NC_141698.1, from coordinate 80,171,856 downwards.
TGGAGACTAACGGGGTACGTTTAACATTCAAAAGGGAGTATGCATAAGGTAAGAATAATATTAAATTTATTTAAACATTTTTAAGACTTTAAAATAAACAAGTTTAATTAAAAAAATGTGAAATAATTTACTACGACACAGTTTATTAAAGTAAAAATGTAAATAAATGTATTTATTAACAGAATATATTTTAATACATTTTTGCACATATTTAAACATTTAAAAAAAGGAATAACATTCATAAAAATAAATATTAATAATGTTTAATAATAAATAAATTTTTAGAAAAAAATTGTCCTTTTTCTTTTTTTGCAGCTTTTGATGACGTATACGTGTGAACGTCAAACGCGTTGGCAGCCATATTGAGGAGCGTCGCTGGACAGAGCAGAAGCATGGAGATCTGCGCTCAGGTAGGAAACTTTATAAAGTTTCTATTTATTTTTTAAAAAGTACATATAGATATTTATTGCAAGGAAAGAATAGGGAGGTGTAGAATACGTAAATAAAATGTTTAGGTTACATTCCGCATCTTCACGAACACATTGTTAGAGTATGGCTACGTTGGGTCACCTGTTTGTTTAACTTTTTTGCAATGTATGCTTTTATTTATTAAAAAAAGGAGTTAAACAATGGTTTGAGAATGTATTTTTGTGAAATTGTTTGTTCGGGATTCCTTCGGACACAGAAGAAGATCGATTTACGAACATTGGATTTTCAATGGAGAAAATGGATTGTTATTCGTGGTGGATTTAAGGAATCGTGGAACACATCTTTGGATTGTTTTTGGGGTTTGAATTTCATGGATTTACGTCTTTGAAAATGGATTTTGAAGGAGTGCTGATTTTGAGTACAGCAAGAGGATGGATCTTTATTTGGATTTTTTGGGACTTTGGATTTGAAGAACAGCAAGATGATAGATACATTTTCGATTTTTTGGGAGTTGGAGATAGTTTCGATTTGGAGAAGAAAATACTTTTGGTGGAATTGTTTGTTGTAAACCGATCTTCAAAAAAGGAATACCTTATTTTGGAAATGCATTTAAAAAAAATATGCAAGAAGAAGATTTATTTATTTGCTTTTTGGGAATGGTTTTCCAAACATGGAATACAAAACACGCATGGCTTTGGATTATATTGGATTGCATTAAAGAAAAGAAAAAAAGAAGACTTCTAAGGTAAGGTGACGCGACTTTAAATTTTCAAAAAATTATTTTAGAAAAAAGCCAATTGAAATGCCAAATTAAATGTGTCGTAATGGAATTTAGGGCAAAACAGGAAAGTAATACTGAAGGGAGTGTTAGTAGTGGAGTATGTGTGCAAGATTATCTAGGTAGTCTGAAGCCACACACAACGAAAACTGTTGTAAAGCTGCCAATAGTCGTTGTGACATTTCTTTTAATCTTGTAGAGATGCGTGGGTTCAGACTGCCAGTTAATGATTGTGACATTCTCATTTCTTGAAAGACTTTGCTCCTTCCTCAAAGTTTCCAAGAAATGATAGAAATTAGGATGAGGTTTTCCAATTGTGTGGTTGAAGGAGTTGTGCCATCCCTCTATGGCATTGTTTGTTTTTGCCTCTCCTTCTAAGCAGGACGTGTACCAGTTCCACCACTCCACATGGAAACGTGGCTTCCTCCTGCAACCGGACCTGCTTAGATGACCAATCCATGTGTCTTCGAAATAATTTAGCAGGGGTGCCAATTTTTCCTCATTTGTAGTAAAAAAAACTCATTTTCAGTAATTGCAGTGTAGTACTCATCTACACTTGTGGGAGGGACAAAGCAAAGTGCAGTTAGTTTTTTTAGTTCGAATTGCAGTTTGCTGTCTGATTTTTTAATCCACAATTAGGGATGATTTTTGAATTTTACGCCAAAATGCCTGGGAAAAATGGAAAAAACATCCCTAAATTTGGGTTTCCGTGGACGTTTTGGAAATAACATTTATCATCGCAAATTCAAAATCAATAATTATTTTCCTAGGACTATTATTGGATGTTTTTGATTAAACCACTGTTAAAAGTTCAGTGTAGGTTGTGGATTGTTTTTCAGGTAGCAAACTGTATACTAGGGTTACTACTGCATGGTTAATTTTTGCATGTATAGTGTATATTTGGGTGAAAGGATGGGCGGTACTTTCAAACGTCCCATCCATCATCCAAATATCCCTATTTTCTAATTTGGCAAGGTTACGGGGTGTGATAAAAATATTTATTTGTTTCTGAGGGTTTTGGTTATCATGCAGGATAAAAGATTCATTAGAAATAGAAAGAGAGAGTTCAGGAGGAATTACAATGTCAGTGAATGTTTGGGGTGTAACTCTTTGTGGGTTACGTGCCTGTTTTTTACGTTGAATAATTCGTCTCAAATTTGGTATTATAGGTATACTACTAGCAATGTGATCAGGAACATGTTGAGCTACCTCCCTCAAAATCGATCCAGAGGAGTCATTGGAAGTGCTTTCAATATTTTTCATTTCGTTAATGGTTTCTCTAACTTCAATCTCCATTGCAGAGGCAGAGTGGTTATGCTCAGTTGTTTTTTCACCGGTGTCACCAAGAGTAACCGCTCTGCCTTTGCAATAAGATGAGTAATATTGCACGTACCTCCAATGTCTCCTTGGTTCACTAATTCTTTCCTTGCATAAATATAAACTGCATACTGTAGGAGACAGTTTCCTTTCCTGCTTGTAATGTATTTTGCTGCTTTATCTTGTGACATTTTCTGAAACGATAAATACAAAAGGAAAAAATGTTGCAAATTTTTGAAAAATGTTTTTATACATTATTGTGCATTTACATTCTTTTTTTGGTTTCTTTTTACGTTCTGTGCTCTTTCAGGCGTAGAATTAGTTTGGAAAACATGCTTTCAAGATATTTACCTTGGTTGTGTACTTTGAGTTGACTTTTAGATAGTGGTTGTTTCCGGATACATTTTTGTGTGTAGGTTGTGTAGGTCCTGGTCTTGAACTGGTTTTGCTTGAGGTTGTTTGGTAGTTTTCTGTAGAAGAAAATAAAATATATAGGTTGTTTAATTATTGATTAAAATACCCTATTGTTTTGAGATTTAAATGTCATTATATTTATGGTTAGTATGCATGACTGTTTCTATTATTAAACATTTTTTGATCACAGCAAAACATTTCTATTAATAAATTCAAAGATTAAATTCGACAATTTAAAAAAGGATTGATTATATGTGCTCACTTACCCTTTTGTTCAATTAAAATGTCTTTCAGCTTGGTCCTGAATTAGATGCTGTTCCTTAGGTGTTGTGTTTGAAGATTAAGAATGATTTCTGTTTTTAAATAAAAAAAATATATCGGATGTTTATTTATACATTAGAGAAATCCTATTAGTTTTTAATGTAAAGAAACATGTTAAAATGGTTAGTTTGCTTGACTGCTTTTTACAAATACATTTTTTGACTACAACCACAAATACTTTCATATTTTAGAAAAAAGCATTTTGAAAAGCAGAGATAGTATTTTTTTATCTGGTGAAATCAGTTCATTTTTCTTCATTCATTATTTTAAAATGTACTTATCGAATATTTAGGTTTTTCAATGTGTCTGAGTTGTTTGTTTTTATTTGGAAGCTGTTCTTTTGGTGTTTTTTTCAAGCTTTAGGTTTGTATCTGTAATTAAGAAAAAATATATATTTTAAACCTATTTCTTTAAAAATACTAAACACTTTTTTAAAGGAATATAATGGTTGACAGTTTTAAAATTCACAACATTTTAACTTAAAAATGTTTCATTGCCTTTTCATAATTCATAAATCTCGAAAAAAGAGAATTTTTAACTGTTACCCTTTCTGCATATTACCGGTTTATTACATTTAAAAAGATTAAAAATACATTTGGCTTACTTGTTTAATTTGATAGTTGTATTTTCTGATTTTTTCTAAATCATTCTTCCATCAATGAATTTGAAACTGCAAAAATAATACCTGTATATTATTATTACTTTAATTATATAATAGGTTACTTACTTTTATTTTGAATGTAAGTTCAATGTGAAAAGCTGTCTTTCAGTCACGTTAGCAGTGGCGTAAAATGCATCTGCTCTCGCTCGTAGTCATCCGACCACTGAGTTTAAAATGGTGGATCACCTGTATTTATAGTTTTAATTGTGTGTAATCAATAATTTTCTAAAAATAATTGTTTAATTTGTTTTTTTTAGATGTTTCATTTGATGTGAGAATGCATATTTTAATTTTTTGAATTAAAAAGTGTGTTTATTCTGTTTTGCTTCGACATTTATCCTCCATTTTTTTTGCTGTGGGTTCCTTTAAGTGTCATTGAAACTGTTGTAGGACTGCGCCATTTGCTACCTTACAAAATGGTGGCTCCTTTTATTTACGTTTCTTTAATCTGAATGAAGTACTTTGACTTGCCGTTCTTTGAAACACTTTCTTTTTTGGAAATTTAGTTTAGTTGGATTATGTATTAATAATGTTTATTTTTTTATTTAAAATTTAAAAAACCATGAGTATTAATTTTTATACCCGAGTATTAATTTTAATACTCGAGTATTAATTTATTAAAAATAGGTTCGTTTTCGTTAAAATAAACGTTAAGTTCGGTTTACCGTTTTAATACACTTTCCCACCCAAAACCCCTATTTTCCCTGCATCCCGTGCCAGGTTGTAGGTTACTAAATTAATATTATATATATTTTTTTAAAATATATATGCGTTGTAATGGTATGCGGAGTATTGTCATGCGTTGTAATTACACTTTTATAGTATTCAACACACTTGCGTTATAATGGTATGCGTTGTAAATTCATTCGTTGTAATGGTATTTGCCTTGTAAAAAATGCGTTGTAATGGTATGCGTTGTAAAAGTATGCGTTGTAATGACATGCAATGTTATGGCTGCGTTATAATGACATGCGATGTAAAGGATGTTGCGATGTAATGACTGCTATGTAAAGGTAGTGCGATGTAATAACTGCATTGTAAAGGTTGTTTCCCGAAAGACACAGCTAAGCGAGATAAATAGAGGAGTTTGGGTGTGAAAAGAGCCGATAAAGATGCAGGCTAAAAAGAGACCGATCTAAGAGGGGGGTTCTACCCTAGGAATCCACATGGGACCTGGGTGCTTTGCGGTGTAGGAAAGAAGGGTCCCAGTAGAGTTTGATACTTTTGCTTAAATTTATTAAAGAGAAATCAAAAGTAGTAACATACAATGTCAATTAATCACAATGTATGAGTCATTTCATTTGTTCATTAAAAGTGCCCCAAGAAAGGAGAGGGGAGTGGGATAGCGTGATGCTGTGAGGGAAGAGGACAGTGAGGAAAAAAGTTTGTGACTTATCATATATTGCAATATTACTTTGGAATGCAATACAGTATCATGGCTTCAGATCCCTGAGCCGTCGACGTTTCGACCCCACGCTACACTTGTAGGCGTTAGCCTGGCTTGCATTCGGCAACTGCGAGAAGGCTGATATTTCGAGCTCCGTGACCGCCTAACTTAGGAGCGGCGAGTGTGAGGCGATCGTGTTGACGCTCCGCCTGTGACTGTGATCAGCCTACTTCGACCCTCATGGGCGATATAGATCTGCTGTATTAATACTACGTGACTAAACCCCTGCCACGAGCTACGTTGACCCTCGGCAGTTACCTAACCGAGCAAGGCTTCATTTTCGTGCATTATAAATAAGACGCGGTCTTTTGAAAAGCTCCTCAGTGACACACCGCCATTACGAAAATGGTCATAGGATACCTCTAACCTTTGGTATTAACAGAGATCTGGCACGCAAATCTGACGTGTACGATGAGGACCTAACCGCGCCACTTGCTCAACCTGAGCAGATATTGTAGTGCTCCCTTGCTGACTACCCTGTCCTGATGAAGACCCCGATGTAAGGCATATTAACGCCTACAAGTGTAGCGTGGGGTCGAAACGTCGACGGCTACCTCTACTTCTTGTTCAAGTTGACACTCCCCCATTATTCTGAGTTCTTCGGTGTCAACAGAAGTAATCTAAAACCGTTGGGATATGTTATAATCCCCTATTTTGATTTGGCTCAGGGATCTGAAGCCATGATACTGTATTGCATTCCAAAGTAATATTGCAATATATGATAAGTCACAAACTTTTTTCCTCACTGTCCTCTTCCCTCACAGCATCACGCTATCCCACTCCCCTCTCCTTTCTTGGGGCACTTTTAATGAACAAATGAAATGACTCATACATTGTGATTAATTGACATTGTATGTTACTACTTTTGATTTCTCTTTAATAAATTTAAGCAAAAGTATCAAACTCTACTGGGACCCTTCTTTCCTACAAGGCTAAAAAGAGACAGCAGAGAAGGGGGACATGTGAAAACCAGGGGGCAGATTTACAATAACGGGCGCGTCCCTGCAGATCAACATGGAGGTGCCAGTTATTTTGCGTGATGTTAGGAACCCCTTGCGCCACCATGGATGCGCCGCATTCACAATGCGGCGCACCGTGGAGCAAGGAGAGACAGATGCGTGATGCATCTGTCAGCGATTAGGTGACACAGTGCTGAGGTTGTGTCGCTAAGCGCGACGCAACTCCAGCACTGCTCAGTGGCATCCTATACTTGCAATGCTGTGTCACTCCTTATGCCTGCTACAAGTAGGCGTAAGGTTTTGACCCAGCATGGACGTAAATTTGACTCAGTGAAATCTTGCAGATTTCCCTGCGTCACTTTTAAGGGACTTCCTTGTGATGGAACGCCCACCCTGCATACATTATACCTGATGCAGGTATATTGTAGTGCATGGCTTTACAACGTTAAGCATCTCACTAGATGCGTCAAGTTGTAAATCTGTTGCATAGTCGAGCATGGTTTGCAACACCACTGCGTCACAGAAGTGACCCAACAGTGTTGAAACGATGATGCATGGGGCTTGTAAATCTGCCCCCTGATGTATGGATGTATGTGTGTGAAGATGAGTGAAAGAGAGTGAGTGGCGATGAGTAAGTATGTGTGTCATTAAATGAGTATGGCTGAGTGAGAGAAAGAATTATTGTAAGTGAGTCAGCGTCAGTGAGAATAAATGAGTACGAATTAGTGTGGGAGTGTTGAAATGTGAGGTAGTGTGAATCAGAATGAGTAGCTAGATTGAGTGAGTGGAACTGTGAGTGGAAATAAGTGAGTCAGGGTGACTGAGAATAAGTAAGAAATAAACTTTGAGAATAAGAGTAAGTGTGAAGTGAGGAAGAGTAACAGTGAATGTGATTGAGAGTCATAACTAAATGAGTAAGAATGAGTCAAGCTGAGTGGTAAGTGAAACTGAGTGGCAATGTGTATGAGTGAGTGCAGGTGAGTGTGAGTGAGTGATAAAGCATGAGTGAGTCAAAGTTAGAGAGAGTCAGAGTGAGAATGAGTGAGGGAGTGAAAGAGAGTGAGAATGAATGAGTGAGTGTCAGTGAGTGACAATGAATGATTGAGTGAGCATTAGTGAGTGAGCGAGAATGAATGTGAGCGAGTGAGTGAGTGATTGGATGTGACTGTGAGTGACAATATTGTGTAATTCTTTCAAGTCTGCAGCTGTTCCTGACTTACTCAAGGTAATTCATTACTTATGGTGGCAACCATTTAAAATTCTGGCACTGGCATATTTGAGGCAATTCCTAATATGACAAGCACCTATGAAAAAAAATAATTAGAAAACAAACATTTGTTTTCAAACCTCCACTTTATGCTTCTCATGAGTGATAGTGCTTGCAAAGGAAATACATCAAATAAGAATGATGATAGATTAAACCCAGATCAGTTGACTGGGGTAAGTGTTTGATATGAACAATTACTCTATCCATCATCCCCTTTGGTATCGCTTTGTTCGCCCTGAGGTGGCAGGGTATGCCCAGACGTGGGTCCCTTGCTCACTCTACCACTGGATTCAAGATAGCCTGGCTGATGAGGATTATGAATCCGAAACCGGTCCCATGATGCTTGTTTCCTGTCACCTAGATGCTGTTGAAATTGAAGGAAACAACCTAGCTTATCACTTCACAAGTGCTTTAAAGAAACTATGGCTAGGACACAGGTTTGGGACTTTGTTCAATCCCCCCCCCCCATGTAAAAGATGTACATGTACTGTGAGAATGCAATATGTATATGTGTGTATAACTAATTACACTAATAATGATTTAAATATCATGTGCTGATTACTTTTTTTATTCAGTCATAGCACTAGCCACCCGTTTGGAGGATGTCAGAGTGCTTCACATCACACACAGAACTAAGATAAGTTATACTAGTATGCGTAAATGAACGTACGGAAAGGGGATGATTTAACTGATTCACGCAGCGCAGCCCAACGGGAAGCTGCTCTGTATTGCACGTTAGGGAGGAAGCAGGAGTGGGCCATATCCTCAGAGATGTGGCTCTCTCCACCCCTTTCCCTTGCACCAGCTGATGTGCACCATGCATACGCCTTAGCGCCATAGTGCTGTGGTGTGTGCATTTGTCTAGCATAGGTTTTGTACAGGAAGGGTAAGCTTCTTGTACAAACTATGATGGCCAGACACAATGGAAAGTTTTTGCCACTTTGTATGTGCAGCATGCCTGCAAAGTCAGAAAAGGAAGGAGAATTGAAAGCATTTCTCCTTCCGTGCACCTACTTGAAACCAATGTACTTTATTTAGTAAATTGGGTTAAGCATAAGAAACCTTGGGTGGTTGCATGGGAAAACCCATGCTCTACCCATGGTATGCACCCATGGCGCAAAGTAATGCGAAGCAGCGCTATGTGCTGCTTCGCATTACTTTTCTGTTATTTCCAGCACTAAACAAGTTTAGCGCTGAAAAGTAAATTGGGAAAAAAAGATTTTGCGCCGCTTTGCGTCACTTGGTTGATGCAAACACGGTGTAAAATCTTAGTACATCTCCTCAAAAAGTGACTTAAGACAATGAGGGTTAAAATGTGTAGAAATCACATATTGTCTATACTTGTAGAAATGTATGGACCTGATTCACAAAGGTAAATTTAAATTTTTGTGTAAATTTAATCTTTTTCTGTATTCACAAACTAAGATTCAATAGTAACTTTATGACTGTCGAGGCTCCTTAGTCGGGGCAAAGAACTCAATACAGGAAAAGACAGGACAGATCTATCTTTTTATGTGCAGAGTTCTCTACCCAACTGCAAAGTCTCTGCAGTCGTAAAGTTACTATTATATGAATGTCTGACAAAATATCGATAACACAAATATCGATATACAAAAATATCGGAACAAAAATATCGAAGTCAAAAATATAGGAATCCTATCCCTAACCAGGTAAGTACAAATATATCGAAAATAAAATATAGAATGCCAAAAATATCGTTTTTTGTAAAATATCGTTTTTTTTTATATAATAAAAATGTAATATTAACAAAATAATACTTATAAATGTAATAAACATATTTAAAAATATACAATAATATTTAAAATGAATACATATTGTAATACAAATTAATATTAATAAATATATAATACATAATATATTTTTCATTAATAATAACTCTCAATTAATTATTGTCATAACTTAAAAACAAATAAAAATGTAATAAATTACTAATACATTTATTTACATAAAATATTCACATAAATAACAATTAATAACAACATAATACTAATAAAAAAGCAAAATACATTTTAGATAGCGTATGAGTAAAAATTACTATTCCCACTCCAGAGAGTGCGACAGTAGGGAAAGTGTTGGATAGCGTAGCGGTAACAATTACTATTCCCACTCCAGAGAGTGCAACAGTAGGGAAAGTGTTGGATAGCGTAGGGTTAAAAATTACTATTCCAACTCCAGAGAGTGCAACAGTAGGGAAAGTGTTGGATAGCGTAGGGGTAACAATTACTATTCCAACTCCAGAGAGTGCAACAGTAGGGAAAGTTTTGGATAGCGTAGGGGTAAAAATTACTATTCCCACTCCAGAGAGTGCAACAGTAGGAAAAGTGTTGGATAGCGTAGGGGTAACAATTACTATTCCAACTCCAGAGAGTGGAACAGTAGGGAAAGTGTTGGATAGCGTAGGATTTAAAATTACTATTCCAACTCCAGAGAGTGCGACAGTAGGGAAAGTGTTGGATAGCGTAGGGGTAACAATTACTATTCCCACTCCAGAGAGTGCAACAGTAGGAAAAGTGTTGGATAGCGTAGGGGTAACAATTACTATTCCAACTCCAGAGAGTGCAACAGTAGGGAAAGTGTTGGATAGCGTAGGGGTAACAAATACTATTCCCACTCCAGAGAGTGCAACAGTAGGGTAAGTGTTGGATAGCGTAGGGGTAAGAATTACTATTCCAACTCCAGAGAGTGCAACAGTAGGGAAAGTGTTGGATAGCGTAGGGGTAATAATTACTATTCCAACTCCAGAGAGTGCAACAGTAGGGAAAGTATTGGATAGCGTAGGGGTTTAAATTACATACTTATACATTACATGTATCAATTAATGAATTATGTAGAATTTATTACCAATTAATTAAATTTATTTACCAATTAATAAAAATAAATGTATGCTTCCTACTAATTAATAATTAATTCTACATAATGAAATTACTTTCCACCCTATTCCCCTATAAACCCATAACCCGCTACAGAACATATTTATCAATTAATTAAAAATAATTACCAAAATAATTAAATATAATTACCAATTATTTTTAATTCATGTATGATTCCTACTAATTAATAATTATTTAAACATTATTACATTACTTCCCACCCTATTCCCCTATAAACTCATAACCCGCTACAGAACATATTTATCAATTAATCAATTAATTAAAATTATTTACAAATAATTCTCACTTAATTAATTAATTATTCCTACTAATTAATAATTAATTTAACATAATTAAATTACTTCCCACCCTATTCCCATATAAACCCATAACCCGCTACAGAACATAATAATCAATTAATCAATTAATTAAAATTAATAAAAAATTAATTAAACATTAAGTAATTAATAATTCCTACTAATTAATAATTAATTTAACATAATTAAATTACTTCCCACCCTATTCCCCTATAAACCCACAACCCGCTACAGTACTAAAAGACAATATTTAATTAAATTACACTAAAAATATATAATAAAACATACTAAATACAATATAATATACACAAAATGTATTTAAAAATCGATATTAGTAACATCGAAATTATTTACTTCGATATTATTGACATCGATATTTAAAACTTCGATATTACTAATATCGATATTAAGACTGTCGATATTACTTACCTTCTATATTATGTCCCATCGATATTTAAACTTCGATATAATTGTATATCAAAATTTAAAACTCGATATTTTGTCTATGTACCCTATTATATAGTATGTGAATACCAAAAAAGAGCAAACTTAAAAAGTGTAAGTTTACCTCTGTGATTCAGACTCACAATGTTAAGAGTGACCTGTCGGGAGAAACACAAAGCGAGGATGTAAAATGTAATGCAGTGATTTGGGTTATCTGAACTAACAAGACTTTATTCATTCATGGAGAAGCCCTCCTTTGCAATCTTAGAATTACAACAGATTGAGAAACATAAAGAATATGGATCTAATCCCATGATTTACACTGTGCATGCAGCTCTTTGATGCCGGTAAATATATCACTGCACCATAGATATTAGAAGAATTGCAACCTATCAATCAGTATTTGTAAAGAACAGCTAACTACCCATGAGGGTATGTGGCTCTGTGAGCTTTGCTGCTGCTGGGGTGTTCAGTTGAACAGCCAGTTCTTGAGTCCTTTCCAGAATTCTTAAAGAGAAGTCGAGGTCCGGAGATGCATGGGGAGGTTCCTCCAAGCCATTGCAGTGAGGTGGGAGTAGGAGCGTCCTCCACTGTTGCTTCGGCGGATGTGGGGGAGTGTGTGCAAAGATGAGGGTGGTGGAAAGCAGGAGTCAGGGAGGCTGGTGAAAGTTCATGTGGTTGTTGATGTAAGCTGGTCCTTGATTTTGGAGGATGTTGTAGTTGTGGTTCAACATCTTGAATTGATATCTGTTCTGAATGGGGATCCAGTGAAGCTCCTGAGCTGGGGGATGAGGTGGGTCCATCTGGGGAGGTCGAGGATGAGTCTGGCTGCTGGGATCTGTATGGTTTGCCTCTTCAGCAGGTGCATGGACATCCCTAAACAAAGTGTGTATCTGCAGTCCAGCTGACTGGTGATAAGGGCTTGAGTGACTGTCATCTGGTGTTGACGAGAGCCATCTGAAGCTCTTACAGAGCATGCGAAAAGGGAGGAAGCAGGTAGAGGAAATTGAATTGATCTGGTTGTTCATGATGAGCTTGTTGTTGGAGGAGTGGTGTGGCTCACTGGTTAGAGGCGGCAGACCCGAGAGCAGAGGATGGCCTGGGACCAGGGTTCAATTCCCGACGCGGCAGGGTCGTGGACCAGGGTCAGCGGACTCGATAATTCTCACCTTGGTGCCTACTCTAACCAGGAATCACACTCAGCAACTCTGGGCATTAGCTTGCCTCAGCTCCACAACGGCCCCCCACATACGCCAGGGATGCCTGGTTTCACCTTGGAGATACCCAGTAGGGACCATCTCACAGGGAAAGCCAGGACGGGTTCCCCAGCAGTCTACTGCGCAGAGATACTCCTTCGGGAGTCGATTCTAGCGCATTACAAACCCACAATTAATTAATTAATTGTCCAAGATAATGCCAAGATTGTGGGCGTAGTTCATGGGCATTGGAGAGGGTCCTAGCTCGGGAGCTCTCCTTGAGTTTTTCCATGGGAAGTTATTGTTCCCCAAGATCAGTACTTCTATTTTTTCTTTGTTACGTTTTAGACAGTTGTGCTTCATCCAGTTGGTGACACTCGTCATGCACCTATGGAAGTTGGCCCTTGAGGTAGAGAGGTCTTTAGACAGCAGTAGGATTAGCTGAGTATCATCTCGGTAACATAAGATATTTAGTCCATGAGTTCTGATGATGTTGGCCAGGGGGGCCATGTAGGTACTACACATTGTTGGTCTGAGGGACGAGACATGGGGAAAGCCACAGGTGATATTTTTAAGGTCCAAGGTGAATGGCAGAAGGCACATTCTCTGGGTTCTTCTGATGAGAAAGGGGTTAATTTGAGGGCTTCTATTTGGATTCCAATGTGATTAATCCTCTTGATAAGGGTGTGGGGTAATACAGTGACAAATGCTGCTGAGAGGTCAAGGAGGATCAGGGCCGCTATTTCTCCCTGGTCCAGGAGCATTCTGATGACATCTTTGGCAACAAGCAGGGTGGTTTCAGTGCTGTGGTTGGAGCAAATCTGATTTGGGAGGGGACGACAAGATTTTTGTTCTCCAGGTGTTCTGTGAGTTGACGGTTGATGGCCTTCCTAACAACTTTGGGGGGGAAGGGAGTAGAGAGATGGGACGGTTGTTCTTGTGTTCACTGGGGTCTGTGGAGGGTTTCTTGAGAAGGGGTTTTTACTTCTGCATGTTTGCAGTCTTCAGGGAAAGTGGTTGAGGTGATGGATGCATGTTAGATGGTGGTGAGCTCCGTGCTAATTTTCTTGTTCCCAAGGTTGAATATGTAATGGGTGCAGGTGACCTTGGGAGCTCTGGAGTGGACAGATTTCATAATGGCAATGGTATGTTGTGTGGCGAGCTGGTCTCAGGTGATGAGCAGCTTGTCAGGGTGTGCCTCAGCCAATGCGAGATGTCTAAGGGTGTCAGCAGCGATGGGTTGGGGTTCGAAGTTTTTGTAGATGGTGGAGATCTTGTCATGGAGGAAGTATCGTAGAGTTCTTGAGAAGGAGTGATGATGTTGTTGGTGCCTGAATGGTAGGAGAACTCTCCGACAATGTTGAAGCATTTACTGCTGTGCTTAGCACTGGCTTCGATGCGGTCGGCTAAGGCTCTCATTTTCATCTCCTTCAGGAGCTGGTGGTATGGATGTCTTGAAGGCGGTTTGGTCTGTAGGCTCTCTGCTGGAGCACTATTTCCTTTCTTGTTGCTTGCAGTAGCATTTCATGGCTCTCAGTTCCATGGTGTACTAGCTGGATTTCTTGGTAGATCACTTGGGTTTGACAAGGGTAACTCTGTCGGTGCAATCAGTGATCCAGGCAGAGAAGTTCTTGACAGCCTCAAGGTTGTTTTAGGTGTCGGGGTAGGATGTGTTGAGGGTGTCAGTCCACTGGCTCGCTGATACTTTGTTCCAGCAGTGGTGTGAAGTAAAGGGGGCTTGGTGGTGGTGCTTGGGAACCCCATAAAAAAGGTGAAGTGGACGATGGAGTGGCCTGTACATATAAGCTTGGTGACATGGCCGTACCTGACTCTGTCGCTGGCCCTGAAGAAGGGGTTGAGTGTGTGACCTACGTAGTGTGTGGGGTCAGTGACTAATTGGGTGAGCCTGAAGTGGTTCATGCTTTTGAGGAGGTTGGTGGTGTTGGTGTTGTTGTCTTTGAGGTGAAAGTTGCGGTTTCGGGGAAGGTGTAGTGCTTGTAGTCAATGGCGAGCGGGATGATGAATTAGGGGATGATGTCACAAAAACTAGGGCATGGTCCAGGAGGTCTGTAAGTGAGGGTGACTCTTTTGGTGATTTTGGTATCGATTCAGACCTGAAAGTTGAGGTGTTTCATGATCAGAGTAGTGTCGTCTGCAGCGAGATGCTTCAATGGTTTCTTAGTGGATCATGGCAATTCCACCTCTGTGTTTATTAATGCGTTCCTGGAGTGTTACTTTAAATCCATCAGAAGTTGCTGAAGCAATGCTGGGTGCGGAAGCAGGGTTGAGCCAGGTCTCAGTGAGAAAGATGACATTGGGGGTGAAGGAGGTAGCATGCTTGCAGAGTGATCGGGTGTTGAGTATGAGGCAGTAGAGTTGGTCTGACATCGGCATGGTTGGTGTGGTAGTAGTGTTTATTCAATGCCTGGGTGCTTCGGTGTTGCGGGAGAAGAGGAAATGCTGGCAGGAGAAATTTTTAACGATTGATCTAGGAGAGGTGCAGCAGCAGTTGTTGTTGCGGAGCCTGGTGCAGAGGGCTCGGAGCTCTTGGTGGTATATGTGCAGCGGGAGAGCCATGGTTCCTGGTACTGGGAGCGGTCCAGGCATGGATGGGTGCAGACAGGCTTGCCTTTGTCGTGCCCACTGCATGCAGCACACTGCGGCCTCCTTTAAGTAGGTCCTGAGAGGAGGGAGAGATGCTGGATGGTGCTGGTAGAGATTTGGGGGAAGAGGGAAGCAGGAAGTGGAAGCCACAGAGTGGCAGGTGAAAAACCTGATGGGAAAATGAGGCAAGAAGAATCAATGGAAGACGGCAAAAGTTGTAGATAAAGGACCAGCCGGAAAAATAGGCAGGAATCAGGAAGGTCTGCTACTCGGGCAGCAGGGGAGCTGGTTCAGGGACTCATGAACATAAAGTTGTATATGATTTCAGTAGCACACTTACCGATCTACATAAAATACAAATCTGTGAGCTGCATGTTACACAATGTGTTTTTTATTAAGCACTTTAATTCTCTATGCTGCTTTATGAGTCAAAACTGTGATTGGATAAAATACAGAACTACCAGGAATTGCATTAACCTCTAGAGTTTTCTTACCAGTATTATAACTAGAGGTCTCGGTTTTATGGTTTTTATTTTGTTAATATTTTATGGTATTTCTTTTTTTAACAATTCAGTCTGTATTTGTCCATATTGATTTTTGGGCCATCCTTGTTAGTATTATCCATATTTATCTTTTGGTTTGAGAATAAATTGTATATTATCACATTTCTTTAACTGACAAACATGCACTCATACTTTGATGCCTGTCGTCTTTCAGCAAATTAGGCAGCCAAATTTAACAAAACACTACGCCCACAGGTAAATATTATTGTTATATACAAATATATGTTAACATATGCCAGTATTTAAGGTAATCTCATCCTATTTTTTTATTTCCTGTGTGGGTGGCACAATCAGTGCTGCGAGCCCACACGCAGCATTTGGTTTACAGGCCCTGGGCACACAGAGTGCACTGTACTAGGGACTTAACAGTAAACCACATAAACCAATCATGGAAACACCAATCCAACATAACAATTTATAGAGGGGGCATTTGCACTTTGGCAATGAAGAGCAGTGGCAAAGTGCCCAAAACAACTAGACCAGCAAAAATGAAGTCCAACACACAGCAAAATAACAGGAGGCAAAGGCAAAAATACAGGGGAAACCTATGCCAATGATGCCAGGTCTAACAGACAGCATATAGATTAGCTCACAAGAAGCACCATTTATTTTCTGTATTTTTCCAATTTTAAAAATAAATGCAGGCCGGCAACACATTGTTTTCTGTCTGTATTTATCTGTAAAAATCAGTAGAGAGTGAAAAGTGGGAGCCTTATAACCCCCTCAAAATTGCTGAGAACACAAAGATCTCTGCAGCGGGTGTCTTAACCCCGTAAGATATCTTTTGAAAATAAAAAAAGAAGATTAGAGTTTGAAATACAGCTTTGTCTAGAGCAGTCCATCAAACTTTCAAAGCATTTACAGGAACCACAGTGATGGCAGTTACTGTAAATGTGAGAGATTTCCGCTGGACTGGCAGAGATCTCAAAGTTTAGTGGACAAGTGCTCTCTCATGACGATGGAATGCTTTACTCCATCGTCATGTAGGAGAAAATTCTTGTCCGCCAAACCATCAGTCAGACCCAAAATATTAGGAACCTCTGTTCCGTTATAATGCTTGTAGTTTCATGATATTTCTAAACCTTGTTTTTTTTTTAACACTATTACTACTGCTGCCAGAAGACTGAGGGCCTCATTTATGAAAACTGCTGTATTGCTGCGATAAAACAGCAATGCAACAGTTTTCACTGAACCCTCCTTGCGACACAATGGATGCGCTGTATTAAACGGTGATGGATCAAGCCCTGATCTTTGGACTGGGTAGGAGTGTTCTGCTTAATTCAGATACTCTGTCCATCACCACCCCCTTTTCTGAATCGTTTTGTCCACCATAAGCGTGGAAGGGTATACTCAGATGTGAGTCCCTTGCTCGCTGCACCATCAGGATTCAAGCAAGCCGGGCCGAAGACGGCTGAAATGCCAGAAACCGGTCCCCGGAAGCTTGTTTCCTTCCCAGTATAAGAATTGGTTTGGTAGTTTGGTCTGCCCTGTTCCCATGATGCACTGGGCCAGGGACAGACTATTTTGCATGTAGCCAGGTTCTGAGCTGGGATGGTGCAGTGAGCTAAAAAACGGTGATGGATCAAGCCCTGATCTTTGGACTGGGTAGGAGTGTTCTGCTTAATTCAGATACTCTGTCCATCACCACCCCCTTTTCTGAATCGTATTTAATGTGCAGCGCTTCATGTTGCAAGGAATGACAGATATGTCAGGAATCCTGACGTATCTGTCGGCGCAAACATCACGCATTGCTGGAGTTGTGTCGCAAGTATGGTGCGACTCAAGCAATGCATGGGGTAGGCCTGTACCTATGGCACTACATCACCCTTACGTCTGCCTCATGCCGCAGTGGAGTCCTAGAATTGTCGCAGTAAAATCTATGGGATTTCACTGCGACAATTCTACAACACTTTTCTACCTGGGAACACCCACCCTACATACACTATGCCTGATGCAGGTATAATTGGCGCAGGGCTTTACAAGGTTTCACATCTGCCTAGATGTGTCACCTTGTAAATATGGGGCAAGGTGATGCATTGTTTGGCTGCTGCGTCATGAAAAGTAACGCACGGCGGCGCAAAAGTGTTGCAATGGCTTCATAAATAAGGCCCCTAGCCTGTAAGAGTTGTGTAATCTATCAGTATCCACGCCATGGATTTAGGGCTAGATGTAGGTAATTTAGATTTACCGATTCTAAAATACCGAATTTTACCGATTCGGTATTTTAGAATCGGTAAATCTTATGTGGGTAATAATTCGGTATTTTTTACCGAATCGGTAAGATTCGGTAACTACCGAATCAGTATTTGCTATTGAATCCTATGGGCCTTGAAGCTAAGCATGAGCGGATTTTGCGGATTGGCAATCCGCGAATTTTGCGGATTTGCGGATTCGCAATCCGCAAAATCCGCGAATTCCCGCGAATTTGCGGATTTTTTTTTTTGTGTTCGCCCGTGTTTCTGCCAGTTCGCGAGGGTTTTTACAATTTCGCAATTTGCGAACTTACCTGTCGGGTCGCAAGTTTTGCGAACTTGTTGTTTCTACGTGTCCAGCCTGTTTGGGACACTCTTCTTCATCACTGCCACTCTCTGTCACCACTGCCACTCTCTGACTACTCATGCCACCCTCTGGCCCACCCATGCCACCCTCTGTTTCATCACCACACCCTCTGGTTGTCCAGTGTACATTATTTTCGGCAAAGCAAAGCACACCTTCCCTGCCTCAAGTGACCTGAATTAATTTGGGGCTGATTAATGTGTCACAGAATATTTTTTTAGCTGGCACCTGCTTCCTTAGTGCGCCCTGATTAGTGATCTTTTGCACTTGCTAAGTGCTTTCATTGTTGCAAAATTAGTTACAACACCTGCCCTGCCCCAACTGACAATAATGAATTAGGGGCTGATTAATGGATTTTAACTTCCAGCCTGGCTCCTGCTTGTCTCCCTTAGCTGTAATTCAGGACCTTTGTGGCATATGTGTAACTATTCTGAGGTTCAGAGCAGGGTCACATAATAGTTTCAACTGGCAACTGAACTCTGGAGGGGCCCCTCAGGAAGCACTACAGGAAATGGCTACTAATGATGTGCCTGAACTTTTGAACCTGGTAAGTAGTTACTTTCAGTTTTGCTAAGATCGTATTTCTGCAATTTTGCACTTATTCGCGGGGCGCGAACTCACGCGAACAGTGCGAGCAGCGCGAGCAAAATCCGCTGCTCGCGGATTTGCGGATTTTGCGGGAAATTCGCAAATCTCGCGGATTGCGGATTTCCCGAAAATCCGCAAAATCCGCGAGCGTAACGGATTTTCCGCCCATGCCTACTTGAAGCCCATAGGATTCAATAACAAATACCGATTCGGTAAATACCGAATTGCAAAGGGGGACAGGGTGTCACTTTGACACCCTGTTGAACCCCTGTAACTGGCTTGTGCGCCATGTGGCACACATACATGCCCTTAGGGCATGTCTGTGTGCCACATGGCACAGGTGTACATACACAGATGTGCATGTACACAATAATTCGTTATTTACCATGCAATTGTATTACATGGTAAATAACGAATTCTAAAGGCCCTGTAGCACTGTTAGAAGTGCTACCTACATAGGAAAATACAGATTCAGTCATTTTACCGATCGGTAAATTTACCGAATCGATAAAATTTACAGATTCTGTAATTTTACAGAATTGGTAATTTTACCGATTGGGTACAATTCCCGGTTCGGTAAAATTACCGAATTTGTATGTTTTCAGTGCCCCTACATACCAATGTCAAAATACCGGTCGGAAATGGCCGAAAATCAGTATTTTCGGCTGATTCCGACCAGTATTTTGACACCTACATCTGGCCCTTAATCATTAATCCATTCATGCTACCACTAAACCATCCATCAATGCATCAATGCACTTACTTAATCACCATTCATTAATCTGTTAACTCACTCGCCCTATAATCATTCATGCATTGAGCCCCTTACTAACTCATCTACTCATGCATTCCTCCCTACAACTATAACTCATTATCACTGCTCTGCCTTACATGTCAGGCACTAATGTTCTTTTTCGATAGATCAAACTTTTACCCAATGTTACCTGCTGTTTCATGGCCAGCATGCTTGAAATGAGAAAGTGCTAATTGAGAGGAGTTTGGATATTGCATGATAAAAATAATGATGACCCCCCACGTAGGGTTGCCCCCCAGCGAGCACGCGAATTAACATAACCAGCCTGGCAGCACTGGGCTGGCTGTCATCGTTCCAGTTAAGAACATTCTGTACTGGGGGCAACTCTGATGCAAAGCGCAGCATGAGGTGCAAGCTTGCACAGTTAAACATCTGTGGCTCTGATATATGGCCATCCAAGTCCTGTCGGAGTGCACCCTACGCAGAGGCAGAGCAATACATCTAGTTTTATATGAATGTTATTATATATGCTGATTGCTTTCATTAACATTGTGCTCAGGAGACATGCAAAGTCCATGGTGGACTGCAAAACAGGATAACGTTGCAAGGCAATTGTGCTTGTTTTTACAAAGAATTCTCTGTCTCATCAAATTGAAAAGTAGTGAGCATTATTATTATTATTATTGTTATTGTTATTGTTATTATTATTATTATTATTATTATTATTATTATTGTTATTATTATTATTAATAATAATAATAATAATATTTAAGGACAACTGTAAATGAATGGAAATTTTAAAGGAGTTCTAAAAATCAGTGGAGAATTAAAGTTTGAAAACAGGAACGAATTAGCTCAGAATCGTTTTTGTTTAGAGAATTTTGATGCAGCCGGAGAACAGAAAATTCATACTAATGCCAGTGGCGGCTCCTCCGCTAAGGAAATATAAAATGATAATAGGCAATGTTATTATCATGTTATTCTTCCCTGCTGCGGCAGCATGAGGGCGGGCTACTGGGCTGGCAGAGCAGGGGAGGAGCGGTGGGCACCCTAAAGTGCGGCTGATGTTTAGACCGCTCTCTCGGGCAGGCCAAACAGTCATGCACACTTTAGCGTGTTCTCCGTGCAGGCATGCATGCATGAAGAACAGGCCCCCAGTCCCTGTCTGAGGACCAAACCATGGCGCTCAGACCAATTACAGCGCTGCATTGCAGCTTTGTGATTGGCTCAGGGGAGCCTGGCTGCTTCCTGTCCAGTGAAGGAGAGACAACTTGGGACAAAGGGGCAAGGAGGTAAGTGAATTTTTATTTTTTTAGAATTATACCTCCTTACTCCCTCTGTCCCCCCCCCCACCATACCACCCCAGATTCGTGCTGGCTGCCACTGACTAATGCTTCTAGAAAAACCTACTTAGGAAGAAATTAGCCTTGCATAGATCGTGTGTCTGCTTTAAACGTATTGCAGTTCTCAGAACTAGAGGTAGCTTTACAAATAGTACATTCTGAACTTTAGCTGGGTCCCCATTTGAGTTTGCTGTGTTTTGGCCTCCCACCTTCCCACATGGTCCATGCTAAATTTGACCATTTGCTGTAGGCTCGGCCAATCAACACTCTTTTACAAATTCTCACTTATTGTTTCTCATCACACTTTCATCCAGATTAAGGGGGAGAAAACCACTCATGTGGGAAAGGAGAAAAAAAAAGAACCTGCAAAAGTGAGACAAAGGGTAAGGGAGTGTCTCTTGGTGGATTAAATAGGCATGAATGGACTCAAGACTCTGCAGCCTTGGTATTCGGCACACCAACTTTCAATTATGTTGGTCACAGACTTCTGATCAAAAATTTGAGCCCAGCACTTATTCTGTCTTAAAATAAGTATTGCACATGCTTACAAAAAGAGGAGCACCTGCAGACAGGAGGAAAAGCCTATTTTGCAGTCTTCCCATTTGTTGCCATAGGCACCTCTAGCTTGTGCAAGATTAAGGGGTTCCCTCCCTTGTCAAAGACTTCATGGGGCATATTATTAACAAACATATCGCCGATTTTACTGCACATAGCGTCGGAAAAGCAGCAATTTCAGTAAATCCCTATTTACAAGGAGTTAGCTGCTTTTTTTCCCCACTTTGCATGTCAGCGATGAACATCGCTAATGACATGCAAAGTGGGCGTTCCTGGCCACAACTCCATGTAAATACTTGCGTACATGGTTTCTCAATATTTACAACCCTGCAGCAGATCCACGAAGCGTTGTAAAAAAATGCGCTAACCACGGTTATCGCTGTAATTTAACGTCTCCTTTCAAATCGACTTAGCTATACTGATAATGGAAGGTGGATTGCCTGGTTAGGTCCACACTCCCCTATCAGCAAGCATTTCAGTAGCGCTGTGAAATCTTCGCCGGATTTCACACTCTAATGCCGGTTCTCGCCATGTATCGCTGGAAATTACATCGCCTGTGCGCTAAGCGTTGCTAATACGCCGCTGACACGGCGATGTGAACCAGCAATACACAGCAATATTGAAAAACGCACTAGGCTAGTTTAGTGATAATTATCGCTACTTGTTCTTGATATGTCCCTATATCTGTTCAAAACCTTTTTAGGTCTGTGAGACTGCTAGCCTAAAACTGACTTTAAAAGTCTGACACCAAATTTTGCATGGGGCCCACATCATTTTGTAATATGCTGCAGGCTCCATCCATTATTTGCCAGCGAATGCATAGGATGCCCTTAGAGCCATTTAATAGGAACATTTGTTATGCTATTTTAGGTTAAGCGACTTGTAGAGCGCTTGTTTATCCTGAAGTGTCTTGATGCTAGCAATTTCTTGAACACAACAGGAATGAAGCCCTAAGTATTAAACAGCCAAGTTTTCAGCTCCTTTCTAAAAGCCATCCCTAATATGTGATGGAAGAAGATTTCAAATCTTACTAGCACCAGTATGAAGCTTCATCCTAGGCACTGATTGTAGGAGCTCTTTTGCCAGACAGATCATTTAAAGTGACAGAGTGCCTGGAGGTGGGGGGCCCTTGAGCCATTCCTTAGTGCTCCACTCCATTGTGCTCTGCATCATAGTCAGTGACTATCTAACTAAAATAGATTTTAATAGAATTCATTAAACCAGTTTTCCAAATACCCCGTTGTGCTGAAAATCTATAGAAGAATATTTGAAAATCTGCAGCTTTATTTTAAATTTTTCTATAAAATGTCAATTTAAACTGAGGAAAAATTCAAAATCTTTAGAAAATTCAGCACAATTGTACAATAAATCTACTTTGTGCACACATGATGGTAATTGCTACCAACAAGAGGACCCTTATCTGAATGCAGTCTAACGCACAATAAAGTCACAGTTTTAAATTTATAGAAGGCACAATATGTTAGTCCATTGTTTTGCTTTTTAGCCTTTATCCAAATCTTACTTTCTTGACCCACTAAAAGAACCAGGTTGGGTGGGAGTGAAATTGTCCCTCTCTAATAGCTATGCATGGTATGCCCATGAAGACAAACAAAGAGTAGTTGCTGAAGTCATCTTCAATTTAAGAAAATCCTACCTGGAACCCATTCTTTGTGTGTGTCCTAGTGGGCAGAAAATCCTGCCCTCTTCCAAGGTCCCCTTTCAGCTAGAGATGTAAGAAAGATACCGTCCTACAGCACAAAACACTCACAAAAATGGTGAATCATTGTCAAACTAAGGAGCTTATTACAAGTTTGGCAGTCGTGTACTCCCGTACCTGCGGTTGAGGTCCGAACACCTTGAGCTCAGCGGTCCAACACCGTATTATGAGATGGTTGCCTTTACAAAGACTGCAGCTGAATCGCTGATACCGCAGGACACTGCGGACTGCCCGGCTCATGGTCGGGGGAAAGCAACTGCCATAGAGTGGTACAGAGGAGCTACAGCCCTGTCTGTGTTATGAGTTGGCTGCTCCATGAGCTGACTGTGTCGGTGGGGCCGCCATCTAAAAGTCGGCGGAAACAAAGGATTTGGTGCGCATACTAACACCTCCCTGTTCTTTCCAGCAGCAGCCGACGTGGATCCTTTTCTTCAGGTCCCTCCTTCACAGCAGCATCTTCACCCCGAGAAATAGGACCCTGTCTGTGGCAATGTACAAGTCTTTTTTGTACCTGGTACCCATTTCCAGGACTGCCGATATATAGGTCAGACTCCGGCAATGGGTAAGTGGTACTTTTTCCACATAATTCATGCATACGTGCGCATTCGATACATATGCAGCCAAACTATACACACAGGCAACAATACATATGGAAAGTACTCACCACCACCACAAGACCGCCGCAGCAACACTGCAGACACCAGCGCAAACTCGTAATGCGGTGCCCTGGAGGCTGACACTGCTCTCTTTGGGCATTTGGACCACAAACCTTGTAGTCAAGCCCTAAGTCCCTGCCTCGCTGTTGACCTGGTGTGGAGCATTCTTAATTTAATGCCTAAAGTAGCAAAAAAAATTACATAAAATTGCACTACTCATATTTACATAATCATGGGGGTTCACAAGGTATAGGGCCTCCTCCTAAAGCATATCTCTCTTCAAGTGCAAATGTCTTGACAATGTGCCTGTCTCCCCCTGTCTGTACCACCCCCTTGCAATTCCTTTTTGCATCCTGAAGTGAAGGTCGCCCTGCCCCTTAAATGCTAATGCCCATCTCTCCTTAGCCTCTTTCTGTAGTCATGGCCAGGTCTCTCTTCCACTCACATCACTTCATGTATCTCTCTATGGTTGTGATTACTTTAGCACATGTGCACAAGCCAGACTTAGTCAAGTCAATGGCATTCGGTGCACAACATTCATCCTAGGTTGAGTGGTTGCTTTTTTAATATGTGAGCAGGGGTGTGAAAGCTCTGGCAATTCTGCCCATTTTAACTGGTTTCACGTCCTCCAATCTAAGATCTAATAAAACGGCATGGCGGCACACGAAGAATGAGGAATACTTGGGCGGTCCAGCACTGTCAGGTGCTGTGCAATGTAATTAATTTAATGACAATTGCATTAAGTTAATTATGCAGACAATGCTGGAAAGAAAATCCCTGTGGAGCCTGTGTGTCACGCCTCCCTGCTAGAGCACCATCTATACCCTGCAGGCTGGTGCTGCACGCAGGGCTTCCTGCTGGGGAAGTTGATTTCAACTACAATGTCAGTGCTCCTTAAAATGTAATTACTTAAATGTAATTATCATTAAGGTAAGTAAATTGCCCCCCCAGCACGGTTCCCAAATGCAACTGTGTTGGGCTCAAGAATCAGCACACTAACCCTGTTTTTGCTCTACAGGTAAAAAGAAAATGGGTGAATTTCGCCTGTTAAATAAATTGTCTGTAAATGTTGCCAAGCCCTAAAATGTCTACCCCTCTACCGAAGAAGAGTACCCATCCGAGAGGCCAGTGACTGACTGGGCAGCTTCCCTGCAAAGACTCTCTGTGCAGGTGGCCTCTCCTCCACCCAGCCTGACATTGCATAGAATCACCACAGTTACTGGTGTAAGGACTGCAACCCAGTGTTGTCAATACCTCCCACTGCTGCCCTATTGACATATGCTATAGTTATTCCTCGTTAATTTCCAATGCTTGAGTGCACTTTTCAGGGGCGGCTTGTACCCTTTAAAAGTGGTGGAGCGATTGAAGTGCCCGGTCAATTCGCAAAAAAACGAAATAAGCCAGCCTCTCCCTCTAAAACGACCAAGTAAGCCACTCTCCCTCCATAAGCTCCAAATAAAATATTCCCACCCTCCAAGGAGAGGGCCTTACTTATCAGGCCTTGTATCACTTCTACGCCGCCGGTGGTTCACTTTTTGTGATGCACCGGCGGTGTGAAAAATGTGCCATTTTGAGCCCTATTTACGAAGTGACGCACTTTGTAAACCCCTGTGCCACATTATACGTGCGCCAGGCATTATGTATGCAGGGTAGGCGTTCCCCATCAAAAAGCTCATAGAAGTTGTGCATTGAAATCTATAAGATTTCAGTGCGCCACTTCTAGGACGCTATTGTGTCAATATCTTATGCCCGCCTCACAAGCGGCATGATACTGCCACTAGCCCTTTCACATGGGGCTTGCCCCAAATGAAAGGACACATTGCTGGAGTTACGTCTGTTTTCAGACACACCCCAGCAATGCGTAACTTTGGTGCCTACAGATACGTCCGAAATACGGACGTATCGGTAACTCCTTGCGACATGATGCATCATACAGTAGATATGATGCATCCATCATTTCACAAGGAGGGCGCAGTGAAAACTGTTGCATCTCTGTTTTCACGCAGCGATGCAACAGATTTCATTAATAAGCCCTTCAATATTTTTCTGAACATTTTCCAAAAATTAGGTGATTTCACACACACCTTTAGAATTATAGTGCAGATTATCCTCTACCTGTGGGTAACACCAAAACAAAATCTTGCAAATATTAAAATAAACACTGATGTGGCATTACTCTAATTAAGGACTCAACTCAGAATAGGGGGTCTTGGTATATTTGTCTGCCTCTGCTCCAGCCAGACTCCTTTTTTCAGGCTGATGGCTACAGGCCAGGGAAACATGTTTGCAATTTAAATAGCACACATAGATCTCCATTGTTATTGCACCACTAATTCCTTTATTACTAGTAAGCAGTGCTGTTTTAGTTATTGCTTATTCAATGTTAGAAACATGAGAATGTGTAACAAAGGATATAACATTGAAAGCACACTTCAACAATTACAACTTCATAGAGGTGATAAGTGGCAATAAATACCAGAGAAGTGAATTCACCATCAGAAGAGGGTTGTTGTATGAGAAATTGTAGATCTATACCATTACCTCACTCAGTTTAGTTTCACTTTAAAAGCTTTATTCGGTTGCAGTAATCAGCCATACAGCATAACAGTAATTCAAACATACAGAAGAAAGATACCATTGATTTAAATAACTACATCCATATAAAACATCCGTAAAAAAGGAGTTGACACTTATTCAGTATACAATTGATGCAAAAGGTAACCTTTCATACGTTGACTAAAATTCCATGGCCAAGGTCCAACAAGGGGCATCATAAAGTGCAATGTCCAAAGTACGAAAAGGTACAGAAACCAGTATTCCCCTAAAAATACAATCATTGGTTAATAACAACAGATTTCCTGATGTTAACAGCCGTTAATAGCCTCACTCATTTACACCAGCTTAGAAGTCAACATCCTTGCCCAAAAATCCTCTCAGCACCTACAGCATGAGGCAATATGCTCAGTGCCTTAGCTGGTAATTTTCTAGACTTTTAAAGTTTTCTGTTGGAGCTACGGTTACTCCTCTGTAAACCTTAGCTAAATATGAGCTAAGGTCTTTGCCAGTTCCACTTTATGATGGTATCCCCATCCTATAGTGTTGAGGGTGATTGCAATCTAATCAGGTTCTATTCTCATCAAATCTAACCTGCTGTAATGGGTTTGTGTTTGGAGGAGTTGGGTGTGGCGTACTGGTGACCTCATACTCAGGAAGAGCGCAACTCATCCATACCCTAATACACCAGTCCTGGTGTCCATGGGTCTCCTGCATTCAATCACAAACCTGTGTGTGGCTTACAAACAACCATAAAGGTATCTCTCAAGCATGAAAGATACCCATCATTTACTGTCCGTTACCGCCCTTGTCATCATCTGGGTTTCCTCATACCAAGGAGATAGTGGCTGTAGCTATGATGTAAAGCTATAAGGTGCTACAAACCCTGTGATGCAAGAATTGAGTATGCGATGTCGACAATCGTTTGACATTAACTGATTTGCAATGCGTGTGAAATAAAAAATGTGATCTAAAATTGGAGATATAAGAGGCCAAGCATCTTCATTAGTGCCCCTCGACCTTTCAATGTTTAAAAACAGTGCAAAAACGTAGCAGTTTGAATAAATATCTGCTACCATATAATCAGGGTCGACATGTTTCAGCAGATACAATGGACATGAGCGTCCTCTGCCTTCCTCAGGACCTAGTTTTGCTACTGCAATACGTGAAAGAAAATATAAAAGTGAATCGTCACCATGTCACCTGGCCATTCTTGGGACATCTGGTTGCTCCTCCTGATTGCTGTATCATGTAAGAGAGAACAGAAAAAATATTCTTTGCTAGTCACACACAGGAAGAAATGAAGTCTATAGATGTTCTATTTATCTAAACATCCAAAAGGTACCATCAATACCACATAATCAGGGGCGTCCTCCAAGCCCGGCCGGGCACTACCACTCAGCAGTATCAGCCCTCCTCGTGAATCTCTATCCAGCTGGGCATCGAAGGCTCTGTTCAATCAAGAGGACCCACTCGAGACCCGCTCCTACGTGCAAACCGCTCCGTGCCGCAGCCCGGTCCTCCTCCGCGGCCCCATTTCAGGAGTTCCGGTCTCTTGGCAGCGGAACAGACCGGAGGCCGGCCCGCGGCCTCAGGTCTCCTCTGCCAAGGGTTCTTGTCGGGCCACCCTCGCCGCCATTTTGCGTCCCATCGGCTGCCAGATTATTCAGTATGCAACACGTTTAAGGGGCTGAGATCCCTGGTCCCCTTCAGCTATGCCCGTCTTGAGTCCTCGTGGGTTGCTAATCCCCACGGGTCAAGCCGCCCCAGCAGCTAGCAGGATCGTAAATTCCGCACACCGCCATTTTGGGTCCACGACTCGGCTCCACTTCCAGTCGGCAGTTCCCCCGATTGCGTCGTTCCAGGACTCGCCTTCTTGGCAGCCGGTGCCTCTAGGCTCTCGCCGCCTTCGCCCCAGGTGTTGGGGGCTTCTTGCAGTGTCCCTTATACAGGATAAAAGACGGGGTCGGCGCAGAGCTCTTTGCTCACGCGTCCGCTCTCATCCGACTCGTGGCCACACCCCCCGCAAAGCTCCTATCACTACAGGAAAGTTGTTCAAAGTGACATTCCTGTGGTGATAGGGGCTTGTAAATATGCCCCATAGTTTCAAACAGTAAGCCTTGCAAGTATGACAAACCCCTCCAGACAGAAACAAGTGTCTTAAGACTGGTAGCAAAAAGTGGTGGCAAACTGTGCACAGACTTTTTCCGATGAGTTTTTAATTTTGTAATGTGACCTGTGTACTAATGGGTGACAACTCAAAATGTCAAGTTACAGAAGTTCGCAAAATGACGTCCTTAGGCAGGTCACTATTTGTATCTAGAAACACAGGGATGTTGGCCTGAAAGGAGCATCAGGCCACCATCCTTGTGTTTGCACCCCCCCCCAAGTAGAAAATCTTATTTTTAAAGGCAAGCCTCTTTCCTTTAAGGAAATGGTACCACTTTTAAAATGAAACAATTGACCTCTGGACTGCTGGCTTCTCCACCCTCCATGTTGGCAGGAATGATTCCAAAAGTGGATGCTGTGAGACGGGGAAAGCTTCATCTTTACTAATGAGTTACCACAACCTTTGAAGAGTGGGTAACTTTTCAACGTTGGCAAGTGCAAACCATTGATACATACAATTCCTAATCACAACTTGTGTGTAGTCTCATTGATGCACCTTCCTACTTTTATTTCAGTAGTGGTGGTAAATACTTTAAATGCTATCACAATGAATGTCTAGACTGCAGGTAGCATCAAACTTGTGCCTGTCCTAAGAGCAGCATAAACATGAAAGTCTAAGGGGCATATTATCAAGGGCGGCGATAGTGGATTATCACTGCTTTAGCAAGCTGTCGCTAACAGCAGTTAGTGACAGCTTGTAGGCGATAGCGAGCGGATTGTGACCCCCTTTGCATGTCAGCGATATTTATCGCTAATGACATGCAAAGTGGGCGTACCCAACCTGTTAGCGACTAACAGCAGTCGCTAACATCGCTATCGCTTATTACCAACACAGGCGTAGCGATGGAAATATTCATGCTAAGCGCGAATATCTCCAAAAACTAACGCCTGCTCACACCAGTTCTTAGCATGTTATCCCATGGAAGGTGGATAACATGGCTAAGAGCATTTCATCACTAATGCGTGAATATCTCTGTATCTCAACGATATTCACGCATTTCGTCGCTATCGCCGGAAAATGTATCGCTTTGGAGATAGACGTTGCTAATAGCACGTTATCTCAGCGATAGATTCCGAAGATGCTCAGCGGTAAATAAATCGTCGCTAAGCCTATTTAGCTATAAATATCGCTACTTGTTGGTAATATGCCCCTAAATGACTCTTTGAAGCCAATATGGTTCACTTTCTCTGTGTAACCAGTCTGCATTTGAAGGGATGGACATCTAAACTGCAGCCACGCGCAGTGAGTGACCACATCTGCATGCAGGGGGATGTTATTGGGACCTATAGTACCCTCTTGGCCTTCCTAAGCTTACCGCCAGGCGGACCCAAAGACTGCCACCTCTTTGTGATGTACAGTCAATGCATCTCCTGACAGCTCCTTTGCCCTTGCAATACATGATGGGCACAAAGCATGTCCTCATTTGCAAGGGACCATGCCCTCAGGCAAATGGGGAACCACCCCTTTAAGATCACACCAGTACTTGCCCTGACATTATCTGTATCACAGAAGGGGCCCTGTGAACCTCTATGGCTTCACCCATAATACTAAAATGCCTGGTCGATGCAAAATAGGGGTGCTTTTGATAACATGGCCCCCAGGTGCCAACAGTGATTGCATGAAGTTACTTCTGAAATTGCATCTGTGCATTTAAACCTGTAAAACTGATCCAGTTCAATATGCCAACTAAATTCCTCCGCTTATATTGCAAATAGCTCAGTGCATCATCCATTTCGAGTGGTGAGTCTAAACTTCCGTTTATCCCACTGTCCTGATGATGAAAGTGTGCAATTTGGGAACATATCAACTTTTTTTTCATCAGCTTATTACCAAGATATTGCTTGCATTTAAACTGCATAATTGATCTTCTTTTCCAAAACTGGGATCATGTGTTTTGTAGCAGCAGCTGCAAACTAGCTCAAAAAGCCCAGAGCGTCAGATGATGCTATAACAATGAATACATCAAAAATGTATGCAGTGTTTATGAACAATGAATGCACTAAATTTTGTGTTGATAATTAGGATATACATTTTGCTACTACATAGGTATTGTGCAGCAGAGACATTCAGACCCCTGTTAACACTGCACGTCCCACTTTGGGCAGTGAAAATACAAACCAGAGGGGTACGTTTTGGCCCTTTTAGGTCACAACCTACTTACCTAGACAACCCAGCTGTCTGTTTGCAAAGATATATTGGGGACGTGCTGAAAGCTTACCTAAAAATGCAGTCAGCCCATTGCTTTTCATTGGCTTTGCTTTTTGCCACTCACATTTGCTTGTTTTCTATTCGCTAGCTTCATTTTGTTTAGGCTGTCCAGCTTGTGTTAGCCCCTGCCTTGGAGAATAGCTTCTAAACTGCCTCTCTAACTGGCTCCTTCTATTGAACTATGACTTCTTGTTGTTTTTGGGAACTCTTTTTTACTTTATCTTGAAGTACTCCATGAAAGTGCATATATACTGCATTTTGCCATGTGCTTCTACTCATTTGTGCATTTGGTTAACCTAAAAGGGGCATTGTTTCTGCTAGCCAATGTAATTATTTCAAGCTGCTTAGTTTCATTAGCTTCTGTAAGGCGCTTTTTGTTGCAATCACTTTTACCAGAAGCTGTTTTGTTATTTGCCTTCATTTTTGAGATACTTTGTAGAATCTTTATGCATGAATGTGTACGTTTTGTTTAGCTGCCTGACCGAGCCATGACTGATACTTGAAAGGTCACTTTGCAGAGGATGTGCATCTAAAATGCCTTCTCATTTCACTAGCTGACACAAAGAGGGTCATTAGGATGGCGGGCGGCCTTTGCCCGCCCGCCATCCTCGTGGTAATGGGGACCGCCCGCCATAAGGGCGGGGGTCCCATGGGGGTTTTTAGGATGTGCCCGCCGCAGTGGCGGGCAATCCGGTATTTTTAGCATTGTGGTGGGCGGTGCTCTGTGCACCGCCCGTCACAATGCTAAAAATGCATTTCAGCATTTGCATTTACAAAGCGGCAGTCAACGCACTATGCCTGCCGCTTTGTAAATGCAAATGAAGGGAGGTACCACAGGTACCCCCCCCGGGTTCACCCCCTACTCTCCTTCACTCTGGGGGCCCGCACAGGTCCCCCAGAGTAAAGTCCTCCTACCTTTCCGTGGCGGCATTGCCGCCACGGAAAAGCATCTGCAGACGCCCATCCAAATATGGCTGGCGGTGTCTGATAAACACCGCCACCATATGAACCCTTTTCTGCTCTGGCTGCAAGGTGACGGGGGCGGAAAAGTGGCGGGCGGTGTTTGCCTCCGCTGCGGTCCCCCCGCCATTGTAATGTGGCGGGGGGAAAAGGTTGGCGGGCGGGCATTTATGTCGCGCGGTTCCCCACCGCCACCATGGCGGTGGCGATCCGCCCGACATCGTAATGGGCCCCAAAATGTCTTCCACTGGAAATCCAGAAGCTGTCCTTTTGTTTTTGCAGCTAAGATTTGTAAGTTGTTCAGTTGTGAAGAGAGCTTGGTGTTATCTTTATAGCAAGCAAGCCAACATATGAGCCCTGTCCAATTTGATGCATGTCCGGTGGCCTGAGCAGACAGTGATATATATAAATGGTCCAGACATTTTCTGTTTCTATTTCTATCGGTTTTAAAGTTCTTAAAGCTGGTAATGAGATTTGTTCTCGTAACATGAAAGAAAACATTAGAGAACACATTTTTTATCTTCTTTGGGGCATCTATTGACACATGGCAATGATTGACAGTTCAATGCAGTTTTCAAGTGGCAGGCTTTCAGATGGATGCCTATGCCCTGTGGACTAAGTGCTCCTTCGGAACATGATCTCCGCTATGTACAAAACTTTAATATAAGTTAGAAACTTAGGCCCAGATGTAGGAAGCCTAATACCGGTCGGTAAAGGCCGAAATTACCGAATTTCGACCATTACCGACCGGTATTAGGCTTTTCAGAAGTAGGGGCCTAATTTAAGGATTCGGTACCTGATCGGTTATTTAAGGAATCGGTAAATTACCGAATTCTTAAATACCGATTCGGTAAATTACCGAATCCTTAATGTAGGAAGCACTCAAGTGAGTGCTTTTCACTTGTAAGGATTCGTTATTTACCACCAACTACAAGTTGGTGGTAAATATCGAAAACCCTAAAAAAAGCAATTGTGTGCTTTTTTCAACTGTGTCATATGGCAGACATACATGTATGTGTGCCACATGTGCACCAATGTACTATACAGGGGTGCAACAGGGTGTCAATGTGACACTCTGCCACCCTTGTAAGTCTACCCCCTTTTACCGATTCGGGGAATACCGAATCGGTAAATACCGACTCAGTATTTACCGAATTTTACAGTTTCGGTAACATTTACTGAATCATTAGCTACATATCATTTACCGATTCTAAAATACTGAATCGGTAAAATTCGGTATTTTAGAATCGGTAAAAAACTTTTACCTACATCTGGCCCTTAGTTACTTTAATTTACTGTTGAAAATTGAATTTGCTGAGCTATGCCCTGTCGCATATAATACAATAATTGTAGAAATTAATATTTTCTTTTTTCCAGAATGCTAGTTTCTTTCTCAAAGCATACAACATCGCATATGGGCTTTTTGGGAATAGAGTCAGAACTAAAAAACTTTCCTAGTTGGCTTTGGATCCATCATATAAGGGATACCATGCACTGGGTTTTGTTATGTATGACCAGGTTCTTAACCCCACATTAATTGGTTAAATACGAACCCCATATAAAATAGTGCATGTTGTAGGCCCTCAGTAAACAGCAGCACAAGAGTAACATCTCTGCCTCTTGTCCTATGCCTGTTTAGTACTGCTTCAGGGTCGCATTTTTGGCACAGATTGGCAGCCCTCATAATATTAAATCGTTGTGGTCACAAAAGACTACAATTTCAGTATAATGTTTTTCCTCGGTTTATTGCATCAATAAAGGCATACTCTGTTAATGGTTTTTTTTTAATAGAGAGCTTTATTTAATTATTGTTAACTTGCGTATAGCAGTAATGTAGCAATTGCATCATGTGTTCAATTTATTATTTGTTTCTTATTTTTGTGAATTGAACTTTATATATGTATTCACACACACACACACACACACACACACAATCGCACACGCACACACACACACACACACACAGACCATTTAGAGCCCCTTGAGGCAATTCCTTGAGTTGTGATATTATATAAATTTCTCAAATTTATATTTTAGTGTGCCTTTATACAACTTTGACATGAGTACTGTTGTGTGTGTTGAAGCGGACAACTGCAAAACTCTTAAATCTATTGTTTACTGACTGATGGAGGTAAAATATAAAAATGTTTGGTAATGTGTAAATTATAATCTGCCAATGAAACACTAAACTGAATCCTGTGGTGTGTGCTTGTCTAAGAGGGCTTTAGTAGCTTCACCCCCATGGAAACTAAGACAGTATACTATCGCCATCTGTAAGTACCACTAGGTGGGCAGCCACATCACATACAAACCTGTTCAATAAACAGTGAGTGACTGTTTTATACGGGTCAACACTAAAATAACTCGGCCAGAGCTACTTTTTAGTTTCTACTTCTATCTGATTTTAGCGTTTTAATTTTTGCATTTATTTATCTCAAATCTAGCTATGTCTATTCTTTTAGAGTGTTTAGTTGCTTATCTGAAATGATCGTTCACAGACAGACTGTTGGAAAATGGTCCTCTCTGAAAGGTTGCCCAAATGGCTTGCCTTCCTCCTCCTCTTTTTGCTGAATTCCTTTTGTTGGCATTAGGACTCTGAGCACTTTACCACTGCTAACCAGTGCTAAAGTGCATGGGCTTCTCCCCCAAACATGGCAATGTTGGCGTATACCTGATGGGTATATTTAGGTTACCTGTAAGTCCCTTGTAAAGTTGTATAACATATACTCGGGGTTTGTAATCTAAATACTACTAATGGACCTGCAGCACCGATTGTGCCACCCACGCAAGTAGACTTTTAAACCTGCCTCAGGCCTGCTATTGCAGGCCCTGTGTGTGCAGATTACTGCCACTTCGATTTGGCATTTAAGACCACTTACGAAGCCTTAAACTCTCCTTTTCCCCTTTTATTACACATCGGTCACCCTTAAAGTAGGCCTGAGGTAGCCCTAAGGGCAGGGTGCTGTGCAAGTAAAAGGTAGGACATGTACTTTTAAGTTTTACATGTCCTGGTGGTGACAAACAGCTAAATTTATTTTCCACTACTCTGAAGCCAACTTCTCTTATAGGCTAGCATTGGGAACACTTTTAAGCTGTAATTCCTGAGTAGAATTTACTATTTTAGAAATTACACTTTTAGAAAGTGGACATTTCTCTGCTCTTAACTTTGCTCTGTGTACCTGCAGCCTGTTTCCAATACACGTCTGGGTTGGGTAACAGCTACACTTTGTGCATTCCCTCTAGAGACAGCCACAAACATAGGAAAGATGGGTATGACAGAGGACTCATCTGCATTCAGATAGACTTCCCGGGCAGGAAGGGGAAAGAGGGCTAACACTTATATCAGACTAGGCAGTGTGCTGTGTCTCACACAAAACACTGATTACACCTCACGGATAGCCTGGCAGTTAGGGCTGGGATGAAAGGGGACTTGTGCACTTCAAGGAGCAGCTTTAAAGTCATCCCACTTCAAAGGCACATTTGGGTATAAGTACTGGGGCTCTGAGTGTTCCAAGACAGTACATAACTGGACCTGTGAAGCACTCGGCCAGGAGTAAGGGCTGCTGTGCTACAAGGATTGGCACTCTGCTTAACTGACTGTTTTTTTGAATGGCTTCACTGCTATGCTGAGCTGCCCCTGTTGCCTGCTGAATCTGATCTCTGCCCTGCTGAGGACAAGGACTGGACCCATCTCACTTGAACCCAGAGTCACTCCAAGGGCTTTCTGGCTTGCCTCCTGTTTTCTGAAGTCTCAGGGTCATAAAAGACGTCTTGCACTCTGCTGGTGCTGCTGGACTCTGCCATATGTTAGTTCTACCCTTGCCTAGGGTGCCCACTCCAGTCCTGAGCCTCAGAAGTGGGTTATGCAGCTGTTTTGCAACAAAAACGGTGCATAGTCGCCACTGCGGTGATTGGTACTGGTGCAGTGCCCTTCGATGCGACATCCCTGCGCAGTTTGATGACGATGCATGCCGATCCAAAGACATCCCTGCATTGCTCGATAAGGACACAGCACGGATCCGAGGTCCCGACTGTGATGCTCAACTTTGATGCATCTATACGACTATGTGAATCGGCATCCGACTCTCGACGCTTTGCTCCATCCAAAGTACTTGGTCAGCAGGATCTGTTTGAGTCTTGTAGCCAGCCTGCCCCCTATCACGGTTGGCCTGAACTTTTGATTAACTCCGGTCTAGCACAACCTCAGGTAACCTTTTAGTGCTACTGACTTCTAAGCACTATTTTTGGTTTAAAAATTCATAACTCTGGTTCTACTATTTTTCTAAACCTGTGTGGAGCCTTTTATTGGTGTATTCATTGTGTTACTCTGTGTGTATGCGTGTGTGTTATACAAATACTTTACATGTTGCCTCTTTACATATGTCTGAATGCTCTGTGCCAAGCTACCAGAGGGCGAGAACCAGTTATCTTTTAGGGTGAGTCTAACTTACCCTGGCTAGGAGTGTGGTCCCTACTTGGAAAGGGTGCATACGTTTACCAACTCGAGACCCAATTGCTAACACTGACCTTTGCAGACAGCGCATGTGTCTAGTTGCGAAACACATATTGTGGGCTTACCAAGAGAATACAGGGCTTGGAGCTCTCCTATTGCCTACAATTGGTTTACTTTCCTGTTGCTTTAATTTGCCTGCTTCTTATTATTAGTTGTTTTATGCTCAATCTTGTGTTTGACCCTTCTACGGAGGACAGCTCCTTTACCCATCTCTTTAACTGAATGACTTTTGTGCTTTTTCTTTTAACTTTTGTGGAACTACTTTTCCATTAAGCACTTTGTGAGAGTGCATGTTTTTTCCAGCTGCACCCCTTATGTGCTTTTATCCCCCTCGGTCTCTCTGCCCATGTGCTTCTCTCTCCTCCTGTGTTAATTCATCCCTCACCCACTACTGCAAACCACTAATCCATTATTTATTTTTAAAAGTGCTTTCAAGTTCTGTTTTCAAAACAGCACTTTTATCGATCAATCTCAGCTCATAAATAAAAAAAAAACATTGTCCTTTGGAAACGCATACAAGGGTATTTAATGCTTGTGCATGTCCACGAAATGATGTGATCAGGTAATTTTTTTTTAGCCATGATGCACAGTTGCAGTGAAGCTGGACAGCATGGCTAAAATAATTAGCAAAATTAGTAGCTCTTATAGGCGAGACCAATTGGCTTTGCCAGTGCTTGTTCTTGGTTGCCACCTTGAAGTTAAGCAGCCACGGTATTGTGATTTCCAGTCCACGCCATTGTCTACAGATCACCACCTAAGCCCAGTTGGACCAATAAGCATTAAGAAGCAGTAACATGGCAGGCATTGCATTTTGATTTGAAAACTAGTCTCACAGCCTTCTGCTGTACTGCTACTTCTATGACAATGTGCGATCAGGGACATCGGGAGTGGTTAATTTATAAAAAAATAAGTGCCAGGACTCTCGTCAGGAGGCAGCTTGCACCAGCCCATTTCTCCTGTTAGCGCCGCCTAAAACAGAACCAACTACTAACTATGAAAGTGCGGAGAGGATGTGGCCTAATGACCAGAGCTGGTGAGTTTGAAGCTGAGGAAGCATGTGATTCTGAGAAAATCACTTAATATCCCCGTAAACTAATGTGTCCTTAACTGGTGCTCATGAAAAGCACTGATGTTCATGAGCACTGGAAACCACCGGCACAAATTAAGCACTGATCTGGGCCATGAAGAGTGTGCACAATCCAGTGCTGCCACAGTTGAACCAGCACTGAAGTTCAAGCTGCCTCCTTTTTCGAGCTTCCTCATTTTATTATGGCTAATGCCTTTGCTGTATCATGGCCAGCTTGTAATATGACTGAAACTCTTACAATAAAAAAAATTATATTAAAACGACATGTCTCATATTCACCAGTCATCTGCAGTAGACATTGTGTCGCCACTGTTCATATCTGCTAATGTTTGGGCCTAATTGCCTGCGTTGGTAAATAATATTCTGCAAAAAAGTTAGTGCATGTGATTTCCAGGTCAATCCTCTTAGTTGAAAATAAAAATGGTTCCCCAGGCGCCCACTTCCCTGCACTGCACACGTAAGACCTGCAATTGATTTATAGTTACACACGAAGCCACTGTAGGGATCTTTTGTGTTTCTCCTATGTTTATACTGTAATTGCTGTTTTGATGAGTGACTCATTAAAATCGGATCCCTTTCCTAGATGAGTTCTGACAGGCCATAACATTTCTGAATATCACATCAAGTAAGTCATAGTGCTTTTTTATTACCAGACATTTATTTTCTGCATGCCACCTATAATTCACTACATAATATAACCTTGTTTTTCTCCATGTTGATGTTGTAAGAGTTTTTTCCTGCATGTTTTGCCAGTCACCTATTCTTGCCGAGAGCTAATGAGTTGAAAATGAATAAAACACAAGACCGAGCCAAGATCATTGGTGGTAAGAAGGGCTGTGGAGTGCAAATGGCCTAAAATGTGTGGAAGAGCCCCTTAAGACATGCGTAGCTGCTATGGAAGAGGTGTGGCGCAGCGGCCAGGGTGCCTGACCATGGACCACAGGGTTCACGGTTGTATCCCGGCTCTTGCGGCAGGTTAGCCCAGCACCATGCGACTCTGGGCAATCGCTTGCTTAATCTTCCCGACGGCCCCTAGTGCCGGGAAACCTCTCCAGAGGTAGCTGTGCCCTTTACAAATGCTGGCATTTACATTTTATCTGTGGCTTTCTGAACCCAGATGATTAGTTCCCTGCTTCCCCTGTTCAACCAGATAATATACCACACATTTTACCCTTCACAGAGCTCTCTTCTCTCCACAACTCATTTGCCAAGTCCACTTACCTCCTAACCATTGACAGGGGCGTAACACAGGCCCCGCATCCCCCGCTGTGAGGGTGGGCCCCAAGCTCCAGGAGGCCCCCTCGGCACTGCCCTCTGGCCGGAGAGCTCCTGATTGAGCTCGGATGGGGCCCCCCTAAGTTCCGTGCAGGGAGGCCCCCTCGGTTTTCGTTATGCCACTGTGGTGATTAGTGCCCTGCCAGCAAAACCCTGCCATGATGTACTTGATACTTATGAAGCACCCTCAACCCACACACGATGCTCACCAATCACTTGATGTCTGTAGTTTCTAGCAATCTATTACGAGTTTTCTTTGTTTTAAATCATGCTGTGGGACATTCCCATCATTTTGTGATTAATTGGATTACATTAGTTAAACGACCACATTAATATGGTGGTGTAAAGGTGTGTCCCTTTTATTAAAATAGTGTTTTAAAAGTAGGGATCTCACTGAAAAATCCAAGGATGTACTTTAGGTTTTCTGATGCAAGGAAATGACTTTTTTGAAATCTAGGTAAACTGAGAGTGCGGATGTATGTCGTTACAACGCATACTTTTACAACGCATTTTTTAAACCGCAACATCCATTGCAACACATTCCATTACAACGCATGCCATTACAACAAATTCTTTGAAACTACCTTTACAACGCATTCCACTACAACGCATACTACATTTACAACGCATACCATTACAACGCATACCATTACATTGCATGTATGGTAAGTATTGGATAGTGTAGGGGTAAAAATTACTATTCTAACTCCAGGGGGTGTAGCAGTAGGATAAGTGTTGGATAGTGTAGGGGTAAAAATTACTATTCTAACTCCAGGGGGTGCAACAGTAGGTTAAGTATTTGATAGTGTAGGGGTAAAAATTACTATTCTAACTCCAGGGGGTGCAACAGTAGGGTAAGTGTTGGATAGTGTGGTATGCGTTGTAATTGTATGCGTTGTAATGACTGCGTTGTAATGACATGCGTTGTAGTGGTATGCGTTGTAGTGACATGCGTTGTAATGGTTGCATTTTAAAGGTATGCATTGTAATGGATGTTGCGTTGTAAAAGTTTTGTTGTAAAGGTAGTGCATTGTAAAAGTTGCGTTGTAAGTGTTGTTTCCCGAGAGTGCACTTGGTGTGTGGTGAAAGACTATTCTTAAATTAATTCCCGTGCAGTTGGTGAACTGTGAAAACAGGAGTGTAAGTAAGAACTGAGAGATGGAGCAAAAGGTATCTTGTTGGATTATGAGGAGTA
Source organism: Lissotriton vulgaris (assembly GCF_964263255.1). Taxonomy (NCBI): domain Eukaryota; kingdom Metazoa; phylum Chordata; class Amphibia; order Caudata; family Salamandridae; genus Lissotriton; species Lissotriton vulgaris. The sequence continues at coordinate 80,132,118 of NC_141698.1, read as the reverse complement.
AAACATTCACGAAGAGGAGATCTTTCCTCATCACAGTATACTCTGTCCATAAAACAGACGGGTGGATATTTTGCCATTTTACTATAGGAACTGTGCATTTTTTGTACCCTTGTGATACTCAAAAACTGCGCTGTTAAGTGAATATACATTTTAATGTATAAAAGGTGAGTCTGCAAAAAGGGCTCACTACACCTCGAAGAAGAATAAGAAATTATGGCTGAAGAAGATAAAATACAAATTGTAACATGTTTTGACGCAGGAGAGTCAAAGAAGTGCAGAATATGTGTAAACATTTCTGCAAAATATATCTTTTCCTTTTGTACAATTAGTTAAATGTTATTTAGCTGTAAATAAAATAATTATTTTAAGTAGTAGAATAAATATTTATTTGGGTAAATGTAATTTTTAATTTTTATGAAGGATGATGTATTTTCCAGTTGATGTATTTTCCAATTATGTGTGTAGAATAATATAAACAATCACATCAATTTGAAATATAGTGTATACTTAATTATATCCAAACATTACATGTAGATTACACTTTACAACAAAAGCATGTATGCATATTCACTAAACCAAAATTAAGAATAAATACACATACAAGCACATTTTAAAAATAATTTGTTTTTATAAAAAGTGATTTTTAGCACCCTGCTTAAAATAATTATAGACTAAAAACCAAACTAACAAACACTTCCCAATAACTATTAACAGTTGTACAAAGTATTACAAGTACCCAGCATACCAAAACAAACCTCTCATCCCAAACATTTAACAATGCACAAAAGAGTTACTTTTGGCAAAAAATGAAATATTTGGGCAATTATGAATATATATTAATTGTGTGTTCTTGGATTAACTCAGATATGTCCTAGTAGTCTGTCATTGTTCTTCAACCTTGAAATTATTTCATTTCTTATTCTTGGCATGCCAACAGGTTGATTACAACTCAAATGACCCTTAGGTTGACTTCGCTGTTGCTTTTGTTGCGGTTGTGCTATTGTTGTTGGTGGTGTTTGTGCTGCTTTGTGAGTTTCTTGCTCTGCCTTTTTAGCTCTTTTGACTTTCAATATTTAGAGCTTCATGCAACAGTTTCTAGCCCGGAGTATCCGGCTTTCCTAATTGCCCAGTTTCTCTCCCATTTTCATCCAAACCTGCTGGTATGAAAATAAAATGATTAATTCAAAACAAATTATTCTATGTTTGGATTACGATGCAGGCCGCATTGTAATGGGCGCGCAGTTTACTTTCTGACCGCCTCATTATGATGGAGGCGGTTGGAAAGTAAACCGGCCAGTCATTACGGCTGGCTTCCGACAGGCTCAATGAGCATGTCGGGCAGTCGGAAGTCAGCCAGTAATCTCAAGGGAGGGCCTTTCTGCCCTTGAGATTACGATGCACGATTTCTGGTATGGTTTCCATGCTGGCCTGTCCGACTTGGAAACCATGTCGTAAAGCATGTTTGGGGGGCACCAGCAGGGCCCCCTAGCGTGCACCGCCTCCGGTTGGAGGCAGGCACCATGTGGTCCATTGCCATATTGTCCATTTTAGAAACAATCATTAGTGATGATGTTTCTGTTGATGCATGAATCACTCCCAGGATATTTGGCCGGGACATTGGTGAATAGCCCCTGATGGTCCACAATGGCATGGACATTGATGGAGTGTGTATGCTTACTGTTGCGGTACAGGTGTGAAGTTTCTGCAGGTGGTACCAGTTGGACATGCTTGCAGTCTATTGCACCAAGTACATGTGGGAAGCCAGCAATGGCATATAAGCCTTGTTTAATGTCCATCTGGTGCTGTTGTGTGTTGAGGAAATGGATGTGCTGTGGTGTGCGCTATATGATGGCATCCAAGACAGAAGGGAAGAACGCAGAGAAAGATGCCTGTGAGACACCTGCCACTCGTGCTGCTGTTGCTGGGAAAGATTGTGAGGCCAACATATGTAAGACTGCCAGGAGCTTTGTCTGCGGTGGAATGTTGCAGACCCTGTCATTTGGTGGCTGTAGCCGTGGTGAGATCTGACACAGCAGGGTTATGATGGACGCCTTCTTGAGGCGGTACATTTTGATGACTTGTTTATCCCGGAGCCCAATGAGGGTGGCTCTTTGCAGGTAGATGCACTCCATTCTCCTGTGCTGCCTTTGTGGTGATGGTGGAGGCTGTGATCGTGGTATTTGGTCTGGTGGTGGTTGTCGTCTTCTTGGTCCAACTCCCAGCTGCAGGATTAGGAGGTCCATAGTGTCTGATCTGCTGCAAGACTGCTCTGCTGGTCTTGTTCTATTTATATGGTACTTGCGTCATTTCCTGTGTGTGGGTTTATGAGGCGAAGGCTTGCGAGCGCAATGTCAAAGAGGTGTGACGCAGCCAAAAGATGCGTCAGCACAGGGAATTGTTGTAAATATCCTTGCGTCAGTATTGCATTGAATTTAACGTCAGAATGCCAACCTTGTATATTTTAATACTTATGTGATGCAGCAGAATCTTGCACAGTTCCATTCTATAGCAGCTGTGTTTTCCGTGACGCATGTCTATATATGCGTCACCTTGTAAATTTGGCGTAAAAAACCCAATGATGCGTCACAAAAAGTAACGCACTGATGGTGCAAGGGGCTTGTAAATCTGCCCCTTTGTTTCTCTAATTTAGTACTCATATCAATCAGCATTCCTCTCCCTCTAAGCTTATGACCCTCCTATGTGCCTTACTTGGCATATAATGTATTTTAACACTATATGCCAGCGTGACTGTTCGAAAATTTAAAGCTCACAGCCCCCAGTCATACTAACTAAGCTACGACCCTGTCTTGGTAGCATGCCCAGAACCAAGAAAAAAGGGTTGTTCCAGACCTGAGCTTCTCGATTAGGCGCCTTGACGCCATTCGGGCTAAGTAGCGCATTATAAGATGGACTTCATTCATTCATTTGATCGAAAACAAGATTAAATCATAGTTATCCCTGATTTTCCATATTTAAGCCATTCATGACTACAAGGTTGATCCCTGAACATAAAAACTGGTGGGAAAAAGACATCACCTTACAGAGCTCAGAAGACTCACAGCATGTTTATTTAGTCGATAGCAATTGTGGCATATGCAGGGACACTGAAAAGCAAACAACACAGACGTAAACAAACAATTACCAAAACAATTTCTCTCTTCCGGAGGAACAAACGCTTCTTTTATTTCATTTTCCACCCATGTGTGCACGTGCCTTGCTGCCACGTGGCACACACACATTATGTATAATTATTTATTTTCCTGAGCTACAACCATATCTACTGCTAGGACCTTGGACTGCTGGTAGACTCCAAAAAAACAGCTTCCACCAACCAAGGTGAGTTATAAGAGCCTTTTATTCTTGCTATGTGCCTACAGATTGAAAGGATCTTGCTGTCACCTTTATTTATCTCAACTGACTGACGTGCTGATTTGTCTGACCCACAGTGCCCTGGGGTAAATACTGGTTGCTGGAAGTGCTTTACACATCCCCCCAAAAATACCAACAAATAAGAAATATGTGCCTCCATCAGCGAATTACTGCATTATATGTATGGTCTTAAAATCCCAGCGTGCCATATGCTGCAGGCCAAAAATGCAGAACTAACTGGAGGTGTCAAAAAGGGCTAGAGGTCTTTAGCAGCTATGTAAAAGATCCTGCATACCTCTATTAATCGGAATTGCTATGGACACACTGTTAGAAATATAAAAATAGCAATTATGCATCTTTGTCATGATTGCGGCTACGCGAACTACATGTCCCGGCATGCTCCGGGATTGAACTACGACTCCCGTGATCCTTCACGACGCGCCGCATTCTCGCGAGGGCCTCCATAAAGAGAATGGCGGCCGAAGGATGGGTGTCGGGAATTCCGGTCAGCTTGCTAGTGTTTTGCTATAGTCCTGGTTCCTGTGCGGTAAGAGTGCTTGCACCGCTAACGACTTACAGCGTTTCGCTGGGTCTGCAGTTTTGTAGTCCGTTGCGGCTTGAGAAGCCAGTGGTAACGTTTGTTCTAGTTACCAGGCCATTTCTTGTTTTCTGGGACATTTCTGGGATTTGTTTCGGTTGGCATTTCGGCCAACGGTGGTGGATTACTAGGTGCTATCAGACATTGGATAGCATCACATGCTATATGGTTACTTTGCTTTGTTTGGATTGATACCTGAAATTCCAGCTAAGAGGCATTAGTTGGAATTGTGAACTCTCTTGAGTCCAGTGGAGCTTTGTGGATGCCATTGAATTGTGTGGAAAGGCTATTTTGCATACCTTTGTTTTAGGTGTTAACTGTGTAATTGAATCTTCTATTAACAGAGGTACTGGAGGTGTGGCTACACTCTTCCCCTGTGATGTTTATTGGATTCATTGCTTGGGTATGTTACATTATCATGTGTATTATGTGTTGCATATGAACGCCGCTCTTCCTTGCCAGGTATTACATTTCTGTTTTGTATTTTGTACCTTTACTTAGTTACGCCATATCAACCCCTACGTAGCCTCTACACATCCACAAGGCATTCTTCTTCTTTTACAGCTATAGATAGTTATAGTCACTTGCCATACAGTGTGCTAGTTACGGTACAAGAACCCTGGTCTTATGCTTGTGTTTTATTCCTGTCTTTCAGATCTCCCTCCTGCTGTCCCCTTCCTTTCCTTCCCTGGTCTTGTTTATTATCCCCTCACTTAATCTTGTCAACGCTCTGTGCCTCCACGGCTATTCAGACATTGGCTCGATTTAGAGGTGGGCTTACCATTCGACAAACCGATCCTGAGGACTATCAACATAACAATCTTTCAAGATCTGCAAAGCAAAATAAACGTACAGAAATAGCCACGAAAATATACCCATCCAAAAACAGGGGTAATCAAATTTCGGTCTCACAACTATAGTCCGAAAGGGCACTGTCAGTATTTATGATGATGATACCAACACCGATATTAATATGACAATCAAGTCTTATTAAATTTCAGATCATCACAATAAAGAGCTAAGACTGAATTTTAAAAAGGTTTCAAGTGCAGGAGGGCCCATGTGAAAATATATACCAGTGGGGTGAGCCAATAAAACGTTATTGACAGCAAAGAAAAGGAAACAAAATGATAATATCAGCTCTAACAACCCTATTCCCCTAAAAGTTGCCTCCTGAGTTCAGAAAACCACCTTCATGACACAATGATAATTAGGCAAATATAAACCTGAACAGCATTAACAATAATGTAGAGCCTGATTTAAAATTTGGCTGACGGGTTACTCCACCACAACGGTGACGCATCCGCCAAAATATAAATCCCATTATAATCCTATAGGATTTATATTTAGACATACAGGTTATCCGTCACCGTTGTGATGGAGTAACCTTTCCACCAATATCTAAGTCTGTCCCAGAATCTAATAAAGTCAAGGCTGCAGTCCCGGCATAAAAAGTTGTCTCTAATTGCTTTGTGTAGCTACTACACAAATACTCATCTGCCATAATAAAACTACATCACTCTATTATAAAAGTTCATTACAGATGAGTTGTGGCATCACATCACATTCTACAAGACTCAACAGATAATGTTAAAACATTTAATGAAAATCAGAGAATCTATGGGAAAAATATATGCCAGACCTTGAATAGAATCTTGATTCAGATACAAATGTAAAAACTTAAAAACCTTGTTACATTAGGTGTGGACGGTAAATTCCGCTTCGCTTGTGGAATTTGGGTAACTTCGCGTTCCGCGGAGCGCGCGAAATTGCCCAAAATTCTGCATTCCACGACTTCGCCGAACATTTTTGCTTGTTCGCGTTCTCAAAATGTGTGTTTGCAAGATATTTCCCCCCGAGCACGCAAACAGCAATTGCAAACAGGAAAAAAGCATTGTGAACAAGCAATTTCGCGTGTTTGCAGAATTTCTGCGTGTTCGCAGAGATTTTGTACTGTTTCGCAGAGATTTGCGTAACGTATTACGCAAATTCCGCCCACCTCCTAGAATCACAGAAAACGGGGTTAAAAAGAAAATACAAGAAATCCCAAATTACAGTAATATGTTATGTAAGTCTACAGTGACCCAACAAGAAGCAACACCAGGGGATGTGAAAAAGTTGAGAAAAAAGGGGGTAGGAGGGTATGTGGCATGATTGGAGTGGGCAAGATACTTGTAAAGCAGCAAGAAAGAATAGGGGATTTATATAAAAAAATAAAGATGAAAAACAGGGTGGCCATAAAAAGAAGAGGGAAACAGTGACACATGGATTAAGTAGCAGGAATACCCCAAAACTTGAGGTACAGATCAGAAGGGGCACCAGACCCAGCAGAGTTGTGGAAGACAGTAGGAGGAGGAGGAGTAATAGAAGGGTTTACCCATAAGAGTACAGGCAATCCCCTCATGCCAAACCTACCCACCTATGGTGGCTTGTCCTGAGCAGCACTGCAACCCTTCAGTGGGTTGTGCATGATGTATTATTTATAACAATGCAATCAATGAAGAATACAGTTAAACTGATCAAGAGTTAAAGCTCGACATAAATTCTGTTACGTAATTTAATAAGTTAAATCCTGCTCTAATATCTCAAGAGCCTTGTAGATAAAAGGCAGGGTGTTAATTTATGCTCAGAGTTCATTTATATCAGGAAATCTCCTCCTTAAACTTTCTGTTGCTCAAGAGGTCGTTTATGTCTTGGTGGAAAGTAGGTCACAGAAGGAATGGTCTACCTACCTATCATATTGATGCTCTCCCTCCAGGATAGAGGTATAATTAAACCTCAAATCATTCCTACCTGGATAAAATGCAAAAACATGCTCCATTTGTATTTGTGTTCATTTATTTATAATACCAGAAGCCAGTCTACTTTTACTGCACCAATTAGGGGAGAATATTGGGAAAAGGAACAAAATTGACAGGAAGCAGGAAAGGAGAGGTAAAGAAAGCAAAAGGGGAACGGGGTAAAGAGGAGATAGCACTTAAGGGAAATATAAGTAAATATTAAGGCAAATGAATTACAGAACATGCTTGAGGTGCAAAAGAAAAGATCTTTTCAGCAATAAAAGTGGGGGAGTATAAGTAATCATGGGCCAGAATTATGAAGGCCTTGTTTTGTGATTTCCTAATTGCAAATCTTTGCGATTCGCAAATAGGAATTGCAAAATGGAATGAATGAAAATGTGTCTTAGGGGATCGTAAATGACCTACCCAATGAATATTAATGAGGTAGATCCCAATTTGCAAACCCCTAGAATCACAAAAATCACAGGGATGGTGGCCAGCTGGGGTCAGCAGACCACCATGTCTGTGAATACTTTTAAATAAAGCAATGTGTTCTTAAAGGAAAACAAGATGCGTTTAAAAATAAAAAATAAAGATTTCTTTTCATTTTTTAGAAGCAGACAGTGGCCTGTGGGACCACTGCTTGCTCTAATAAAATTATTTTACTAACATTCACAAAGGGGATGGGGTCACTTAGGGACCCCTTCCCATTTGCGAATGGGTTACCACCTACTTGAAGTAGGTGGTAAAATGCTAATGTTTCGCGACAGCATTCACTGTCACGAAACATTCATACATACCGATGCGATTCAGTATTAGGAGAGATGCCTTGAACACGCCCCTTCCTAATACCGAATCACAAACCCAAATTTCGATTCGGTAACAGGTTACCGTATTGCAATTTGGGTCTGATAAATTGGAAACCCCTTTTTCCCTTTAGCAAATGGGCTGATTCTACGAATCGGCCCATCTGCGAGCTAAAAGAAGGTACATACATCTGCCCCCTGTCTGTTGAGAACTTGACTTGTTAGATAGACAGATTTTATGTTCAGAACATTCCTGAATCTCTTTAGAGTGAAGTTCCTGCAAGATTGTGGGAGTTGTTTCCATAGGTTCAAAACTGCTGTTGTGAGTCCCGTTTGCTGCTCATTACTTTGCATAACTATTTATTTGTTGACAATTTCAAGCCTCTGGAGAAGCAGGGGATTCTCGGAATATTTGTCTGTACAAAGAGCATAGAGAAGTTCTCAGCTGTCTGCTGTTTTAAGCTTGATTTCAAATGTGTCCTTCTTGTTCAAAACCTTCCACATTTCACATTGATAACTGACGACACCAGCTCTGAGGTTCTCATTAGCTGCCTATTTGCTATTAGGAAAAGGGGCAGCTGCATGAGATGTTAAAATATGGAGGGGTGACAGTTGTCTGTGTGCCACAAAAAGGCTCTTGAAGACCTGTGGCAGTATAAATGCCCACTCAAAGCAGCCTAAGTAAGCCCTTGACCTGTCACATGCTGCCCAGTGTGGTACAGTGAATGCATTGTATATTGTGATTATCAGAATGTCAGGCTATCAGAATGTTGGAGGAACTGCACTAGTTGTAAAGGGAATTCAATTTTAGTAAAGTGTGGCTGAGGCTCAGACAGTGGGCTCAGACCAGAATAGTCGAAAAAAACAATTCCTGAGTCTCTAAAAGCAAAATTTGTCTGGGGGAGTCTTTGTGCAGAGTGGAATGATAACACTAGTGAATGGAATTACAAAGCATTTAAAGCTATTTTTCTTCCATCATAACTGGAAGGGATTGTCAATTTCTGACAGGCATTATCATAGAATAATAAAAAGTTTTCCTTAAATCATGTTATATTATCATATGTTTTGTTATATTATGTCAGTTCATGTTATGTCATGTCATGTATGTTATGTGGTGTCATGTCATGTTAAAGATATTTATAGAGCACTTGTAAACCATGAGTTTTTTGGCACTCTTAACCAGTATTCCGATAAAATATTGAGTACAAAATATTGAGATGCAGAAATATCGAATTTTTTGTATCATGATCCACAAATATCGTCATGTAGGAATATCGTTAACGAGAATATCAATTTTCTAAGGTAAGTAATATTGATATCAAACCTATCTATGTTAAGATTGTTTACAAAAATATCTGTATTACTATTGATGTAAAAAATATGTATGTTGTTAATATCGTTTCCACAAATATCATTCTTAATGTCATTTTTTTTGTCATTTTTATGTATTTTAGTATATGCTTAAATTTCATATGTTATAAATTATGTGTATAATTATTGTTAATGTTTTTAATATAGTTTCAAATTTAATTTAATTATTGTAATTGTTTGTGTAGTAGTGGGTTGTGGGGTTTGTAGGGGAATAGGGTGAGAAGTAAATTGATTATAATTAATTAATGATTACTTTCTAATTATTATGAATTATTTAATTAATAATTAACTATGTAAATTGTGTAATTAATTATAATTAATTAAGAATAAATGTTCAAGTATTAGTTATGCAATTGACAATTAATTATGTATATTGTGTAATTAAGTTATTTTTAAGCTATATTTCAGGTGCGGGTTGTGTTTGTAGGGGTAGAGAATAGGAAGGTAATTAAAATAAGTAATTAATCATTAGTTAATTATTATACATTTTTTATTTGATATATAATGTATATTGTGTAATTATAATTTTCTATATATATTTAAGGTGTGGGTTATTATGTTGTTAGGGATACAGGATGGGAAGTCAATTAAGAAATAATTTGTGAAAATTAATTATTAATTTGTTATTAATTATTTAATTGCCAATTATGTAAATTTTCAATTTATCATATTTGTTAAGTTATATTTTAGGTGTGTGTTGTTTAGTTTGTATAAAGGGTGGGAAGTTTTTTAAGTAATAATACATTGACAATTATGAATTCACTTATTAAAAACTGTTATGTAGTATGTAAATGTTAATTGTGTTATGCTTTTTAGATTCAATAACATTTTAATTGTTGGCTGTTATGATTGTGAGAATATATAGTGTGGTATTTTAATGACCATATTATTTGTTTAAATGTATAATAATTATTTAAAAAAATAATTATGTAATTTGATTACTTTTTGTTAAAATGTATACATTTAATTTTACAATTTGAATATTTATGTTTTTTGTTATTCAATAGAGTTGGTAAAATATGTCATTTGATTGAAGTGAGCCATTCTCTCTCTACTGTTGCACCGACTGGAGTGGGAATAGTACATTTTACCCATCCTGAACCCACCGATTTCTCTACGGTTGCACCGACTGGAGTGGGAATAGTACACTTTCCCTCACCACAGTCCAACGCTTTCCTTACTGTTGCACAGACTTGAATGGGAATAGTAAATTTTACACCTTTTTTCCCAACGGCTGCAGGACGCCAGCAGCTATCCTCGGTGCGGCTCCTGCGGGTTGAAGCATTCGGACCCAGTATCTTCATTTCGAAGTGACAACTCGGCGTGGCGATACATTCTCCCGCGGCATACATATAACAACAGGCACAAGCCGTTCCGCCTAAAACACCTTCAAGAATACGGCATCAGCACGCTATCTGTGCCCCCGTATTGCTACGAACATCCGTTCCTAACCACTTGAAGTGAATATATATAAGATTCCATTGTTCCTACGTTCTGATGTCTCCCATTGTGGTTGTTAAAATGCAGAGCATCAATCACTGATTTGTCTTACCGCGTTGACGCATGAAGGCCAGTCGCTCGGATATAAAGATATAGTTCTGTTCGAACCTGAAGGTGTCTCTTCATTGTCAATAACTAGCGAGGATTTGCCATGATAATAACTTACGAATGTTGATATACAGAGAAACAAGCACTGTTTGCTCAACTTTCGTCCTCACCATCGATACTTTGATACTATTGTGGCTCCTGAGGAAGGCGTTCTCAACAACGCCGAAACGCGCGTCGAATAATATTGTTTGCCACTTTATGTAATTTTTTATATGTACTTCTCATGTATTATACGATTATTGTATATTTTGTTGTTTGTATAATTGATTCATATTCATGCCTTTTTATTAATTGTTTTTAACATGAACATTTATATACGTATTAAATGAAATAGAATTTTTTATAATCACTTGGTTGTGTCTCCTTTATGCAATTTCTCCCTTCTTATGTGTTAATATTATGCCATATTGTTTACACTGTTTATTTCCCTGTACCACAAATTGAATTTCTTAACAGGGGGTCCTTTGCCCACATGCATCAAGCATTTTTGGAATCGCAAACGGTGCGATTCCTTAAAATCGGCCGTTTGCGATTCCAAAAATGCTTTTTGGGATGCATCATTGCTTGTCCTTGAAAATCGCTAATTTTGCGATTTTCTAAAATGCGATTGCATTTAAGGAATCACAATTTTGCGATTCCTTAAATGCAATGCATCATTCTTTAAAAAATTGCGATCTTGAAGATTGCAAGTGCAATTTACCACGAGGTTGAACCTCGCGGTAAATTGCGAAAAATGTTTAAAATGGTCAAATTCACATTTTAAACAATGGCATGTTACAGACACACATGTCCTTAGGACATGTGTGTGTGAAACATCCATTTAAAAAAACATTTCAGGGGTGCAGGGGGGGGTCCTTTGGACCCCCCCTGCACCCATGGAATGCATCAACATTGTGCGAATTCAAAATTGCGAATTCGCAACTTCCATTGATTCCTATGGGCCTTTTGGCCCATAGGAATCAATGGGAATAGCGATTTCGCAATTTTGAATTTGCAAAATTTTTGCGATTTGGTAAAAATTGCGATTTTTACTGCATCGCAAAAATTATGCACTTTCTGTGATGCATCCCGTTTTGCGAATCCATATTTGCGATTCGGTAAAAATCGCAAATTTGGAAACGCAAAACGGGAGTTTGATGCATGTGGGGGCTTGTTATTTACACTAATAGTAAATTTTACCCCCCTGAGTTGAACGTTTCCCTTCTGTTGCACAGACTGGAGAGGGAATAGTAAATTGTACCCCTCCTGAGTTAAATGCTTTCTCTACTGTTGTAGTGGGAATATTATATTTATTATTGATATATTTCATTTGTTTTTATTAATAGTAGTTGAATATAAATTATTATGTGTTTTTTTAGTTGAATGTATATTTTTTATATATATATATAAATGTATGTAATTTTAAAGATATTTTTAGTAAAACATAGTTTTATAAGTTGTTTACTTTATATGTATAATTAAAATGGAAATATAAAAAGAAAATTGCAGTTTATTTGTTGTACTCTTTCATTTTTTATGTGTGAGACCATAACGGAGATGTGACCCTGACCAACTTGGGAGTGCACCTCTCCATTGTTCTCAAAGTCAAATGTTTGATTGATGGCCATCAAAATTGATTGTGGCTTTCCCCATTCTTTTAGTACTTTGGAAGGAATCACTGTGACGGCGGTTCCTTTCTTTTTTTTAATTTTTTATTGAAAATCAGACATGATACATTGGAGTACACAAAGGAAAAAAAAAGGAAAAAAATATAGGATTATAGCATTATACAATGGGTAGGTTAGATATAATACACAGTAAAAGGAAGAAATAAAGCATATATATAACGAAAAGAGAGTAACATATTTCTTTACAGATATCCATTGTTATGTTAACGTATAGCCAGAACGTTAGATCTATTTATTTATCCTACTCCTTGCCTATTTCGTTCCTCCATCCAAACAATAAGTGTTTTCCAAATATTCATACCTTTTTTCCTATCAATGTACAGAGATGACCACCAGTGGTCATCTCTAAATTTAGTGGACAGAGTACTGCTGAGATGGCAAAGGTAATCTCCTCTAAAATCCCAATGTACACAACTCTGTTTGCCAAACCCTATATCAAGCCCAAAGTGCATACATGCATGGTTGTAAAGCAGGTCCACATACAGCCCTAGGTCTGTACATAACTCTGACACATATGAGGCTCAGGGGCCCATCACCTTATTCTGAAAGTGGGCCTCATCATTTTGTGTTACCCTATTCCTACAGGAAGCTTGTTGGGCCTGTGATGGTGTGAGGTTCATCTGGGTGGCCTGAGACATTCGTTATGGCTGCTTGGCTCCTATTGCAGCCTATGTGCAACGGAAAATCTGATAACAACAGAGGATGCTTTTCCTCCTTGTACTGGTCAGGCATCTGCCAGGCACTGTTACAAGTAAGTAAACAATAATTGAGGCACAATTGCAAATGCATGGACAAAATGTGCTTTTTAAAAGACTTATGAGCTTGGCTCTCTGCTTGTTCTCAACAATTTCAAAGGATCTATTCCCATCAGAGGGCTTTTAAAATATACTTTAATCTAACATAAATATTCCTGTGATGATGCGTGTCTTCATTCGAAAAGGTCTGTTAGCTTCGCTGAGTCATTAAAGTGCATTTTGGCATATACTTGGTTGGTCCTAGCTAATGCGTTTTATTTGCTTGACTTTATTTGTATCATTTGTACCAATGAAATAAGGCTCCGATTGGAATGTACACCAGCATTAGTCACCTAGCGCTTAGATCCATTTGGACATAATAAAATTTGAGCGAATAGAGAAGAGCAAAAGTGGGGGGACTGGCAATTGTGCAAAAATGTACTTGCACATTATGGAAAACCCTTGGTAGCCCCACAAACCAGTAGAGCATGAGGGTTAATCAAAGTAGGGATATCTCTGTACAAAACTTGAAATTGGTCCTCTAGTGTCTAAGGATTGGACCACAAGCAATCACCCATGAGGCCTTCAAATTGCTAAAGCTTTTAAGAGCATAAGAGGCCCTACTTTTTACGTTGAATGTAAGCATGCATGTGCTTGTTAATGAGCGGGTGTGTGTTTGTACACATGTGTGTGCTTGTAAATGGATGGGTGTGAGCAAGTGTGCACCTCTCATTGTGCAAGGTTGGGTGTGAATATGTAGAAACAAACAAAATGACTGTCAGTGGTCTGTACAGACCACTGACAGTCATTTTGCTTGTTTCTACATGTATATGGGGGAGTAGAATGTCTGGTGGTTCTATAAATATGGTTTCCCCTTAGACCCCACTCCAACTGTTTGTGTTATATGGGTGTGAATATGTACACATGTGTGCTTGTTAATCAATGAAAGTGAGTGTGAGCGTCCACGACACAACTATTTGAATTAACCAGCTGCTGCTGGATGAAGCCAAGGGCAAAATTAGTTAACACTACTGAGCAAGGATGCAATGCACAACAGGGAGCACTGCTTATGCCTTGTACTGCAGAGAATTGTGCCATTAGAATGATAAATGAAGGCCGAACTGACCATTACTTGATGAATTTTTTAATTTGCTCATAGTAGAACAATTCTATTACGAAGGTCCTGTTGAGAGCCAGTGGGTAGTGCCAAAAAAGAGTTTTGACCTCAGAAAAAATGTACATTAAACTAACCATGCCATTTTTCAGCTGTACAGGGAACAAGAGTCCAATATTCTTTAGCTTCTCTCTCTCTCTCTCTCTCTCTCTCTCTCTATATATATATATATATATATGTATATATTTGTGTATATATATATATATATATATATATGTATATGTATAACAAACGTTGTTGCGTAATGAGGTGGCCTCACCTCGTGAGTCGGGACTGGTACAGCGGGTTCATGTGACCAAGTCCGAAGCTGGTCGAACCGCGCCTTGTTTTGTTTGCCAATAAAAATACTGATGGAATAATGAGCTTTGTTGGTGTGGCTGGCTTTTCTTTTCTAGTGGACAGTGGCATAGCAAGGGGGGGCAGGGCGGTTCGCCCCGGGCAGTATGAGTTTTGTGGACAGCGGCCTACCTCCAGCTCTTACATGCCGTTTCAAGGCAGCATATACGCAGTCCCCTGGGAATCCTGCCCACCTCGAAATAATGTGACAAGGATTTGTTCTCCCACCACTTTGATTGATCGAAGCACATGAGTTTCTCCAGTCTTTTAAATAAATCTCTTGCATTATATATTTTTTAGCAAAATCCTTCTGCTCGAAATAACGAAGGTGGGGCACTCAATGCTTCGAAGTGGTTTTATTCACAGGTCAGTCCACAACACAACAAAGGTCTCTTAGGACGCGTTTCGGCTTCACGCCTTCATCAACAAGTCTCCATTTTGGAATGCTTTTATACCATCATGCATATTGCAGGACATCACACACCATAGACATGGAAAAGTTAACATTAAAGCCCACGTGAGCAACATAAAATCAAACACAAACTAAAGTGAAGTTTGACAATCCAGGCCCAGTGGGCTTATTGGTATAGGTCACAAACTTTCATAATATCACCTGATAATTCACAAATGTGCATTACTGCTTTGTTGCATGTAACATTATAGAATTGAGCATAGTCCAGTCAAAGCAAGTAACATAATACCAATATTATCTAGATATAATCTTAGCACGCCACTACAAAAAGCTGTCAATATCTATTGCTCATAAATAATTGTCGACTTTACTAGACCCATAGCTAGTGGATCGCTTCAAGCTCAAGTGGGCAGTAGTTTCATTCGCTGATCCCTGGTCTTCATGTCTACTCTGAAAGAGAAATCCTCTGCCAGAAGGGAAAAATTGTCACCTGCCTGTGAATAAACCAGAGCCCATTGCGTCTCTCAGTAGCTATAGGTCAGTCAGATCTAGGGAGCAAGGTAGGAGATACATCAGGCATTCAAAGATGTGCTTAAACAAAGATGATACAAAAATATTTGTTAATTTATTTAAAATATAACAATTATCAAAACATATGATGCATTTTTAAATCTTTTTTAAATACATAAAAATCAAAACAACATAATCAATTTAATAACACAGGTATGTTCTATCTCATGGAGGCCTGACAAGAACAAATGGACAAATAAATAACTCCCCCCAACAAGATAAATTACGGCAAATCAATTCGAACATCCTCATATTAGTGGCATTTTCACACAAACTAAACAATCAAGCATACCAAAATCACATTCACTCTGCTATCTCACTAACACATTCAAGCAATAAAAGAATTTCATAGATAAAGAGACAAGAAACCTTGAATCGAAAACAGTGTGATATCTTGTACTGTTGCTAAAGGCAAATTCTAGAAGTGATCACCAAAAGAGGTGATGAAGATCCGTAGGGTAATTAGAATAACAAATAATACTATCATTCAAGAAACACCGTAAACAGTTGATGGTTGCTTTAGAAACATAGATTTTACATTAGAACCCTTTAATCTCTTGTAGTTTTTCTACATATACCACTTCGTGGTTCCTGTCAAACACAGTGCTAAAGCACGTTTCGGTGTAGGGCTAGGTTCTAGGCATCACCTTCTTCAGCACACAACTGAGATGCAATCCAGGAAGTGACTGAGAGGTACAGGGGAAGAAAAAGGTAATGGTAAACAAATAAATGGGTCCAGGACTCCGTTATGAAATAACTCTCAACACTGAATGATGAATCCTTTCTATGTCCAGTAATTGGAGTCTGCTGTAGAGTTCTAATCCAAATAAGCACTTGAGAAATGGAAGTACCTCCCACGTGGGTAATCGGGAGTTAAATCAAAGGCCTGGCTGATAAAGTATTGATTCAGGGCAATTACAGAAAAACACGAATAGCTGGTGTCTGGAAACAGAAGCAGGAATCAGTGCTTATCAAGATGTGGCTCCGCAGCCTCCAGACACGGTCTGGGGCGGGCCCGCTTTGAAGGAGTAGTGGGGCCTCAGAGTCTAGTTGGTCCTTTAAAGTGATGAGAAAGAAAAATCGTCTCAATCCTCAGCATTTTAAAGCAAGGGTCGACGGATAACGACAGCTTCAATGACAGCTTCCAACAGGAGTCACGTGAGATGTCTACTCTGAATGCACACTGATTTTCTAAAATCTGCAAACCAATATGATAAAACAATTAGCTGACTGGTCACCAACTAAGAAAAATGTATTCAAAACATATTTGATTCAAAATTGAATTATTTCAAACTGCTAGCAGTTCTGGACAAGCAAAATTTCCTCAAGATTAAAGCACATTTGAATATCACAAACGTTTTGTGGTCAAAGGTGTACATACAGTTCCTCATCAATATTGAGCTCCTTTGGCCCCTGGTATCTAGTGCCAAGATATATTTTGATTCAAGTATCCTGAGTCTTTTTTCTCTGTCCCCTTGCCTTTCATCACTTTTTATACCATCAATCAGGCTGTATTTGATATTCTTGAAAACAGTATTTTGACAAGTATGGCAGTGTCTGGCTAGGGTATAACTGCGGTCCTTATTATTGACTGTTTTCAAGTGTTGATGCACCTATGTACCTGTAAGGTAGGGCTGCCTATATAAATTCTTCCACAACCACACTTTATTATATATACTACAAAGTCACATGTATAGTGCCCTTTCATCTTCTGGGTTCTGTAGTTGATACTGAATTCCTTAAGATTCTCCGCATTTTTACAGGTTTTACACTTGCTACAGCGAAAAAAGCCCTCTATCGGTTGTAACCAAGTTTTCTTTTCCATTCTCACATCACTGTGTACCAGCCGGTAAAGGATCGAGTCTGCTCTATTGAATGTGATCAGCGGGTTTTTGGGTATATCTATGCCTATGATGGGGTCACTTCTTAGAAGATGGCAGTTTTGTTGTTGTATTGTGCTAAGGTGCTTATGAGTGGTTTGTATGTAGTGATGAAGCGATGTTCCAATCTCTTCTCTGTTCTTCGCTTGTTTTTGTATAGTAGAGTCTCTCTTGGTATCTTTTCAATGCTTTCACTACCTTTAAATAGCGCATGTTTGTCGTACCCCTTTCCTGAAATCTATGGGTCATCTCATCTTTTGCAATGGTAAAGCTGTTTTCTGAGTTGCAAATTCTTCTGGCTCTTATGTGGTATGCTTTGTATCTGACTTCTCGGATGGAAGCTCCGTGCATGTAACACGCTTTTCCCTGCACTGGGAATCTGAATAAGGAAGTAACAATTTCATTGTTTAGCACTTTAATTATGACATCTAAAAACTCTGCCTGTGTCTTGTTTATGTGGCTGGTGAATTTGAGATTCAGGCTGTTTTCATTAATTTCTCTAACAAATTCCTCAGCTGTGCCTGTGTCACCACACCATATTGTGAAAATTTCATCTATGAAACTGAGCCATGTTATGATGTTATTGCTCCATTTCTCAAGGGGGGGATTGTTCAGTACCTGGTCTTCCCACCACCCCATATGCGGGTTAGCAAAACTCTGGGCAAAGCAAGTACCCATGGCGGTTCCCTGCTGTTGTTCGAAGATGTCATAATTAAAAAAAGAAAATGTTGTGCCTCAGGCACCACCTCATCATTTCGGTTAGCAACACATTGGGTTTGTAAAACATAATGTGCCTCTTTTTGAGAAAATGTTCTGTTCCTCTTATGCCCTCAACATGTTTGATACTTGTATAGAGTGATTGGACATCCAATGTCATGAGTAAAAATTATTCTTCTCACAGCGTATCTTGCAGATGCCTAAGGAAGTCTCTGGTTTCTTTTATATATGATGGTAACCCCTCTACAAAAGGTCTCAAGAAGGTGTCTATATATTTTGAAACATTCTCGAATAGGCTTCCCTGTGCAGCAATGATAGCCCTACCTGGTGGTCTTGTGGCATCTTTGTGTATCTTTGGGATGAGATAAAAAACAGGTCGTTTGGGTTTGTTGAGTTTCAAGAAGCTATAATCATTGCTGCTGATGAGCCCTTCAGTTCTCCAATGAACTAGTCTCTCACTGAAACCCTTCTCTACCTCTTCAACATGGGCAAAGTTCATCTTTCTATAGCAAGCTTGGTCTCTAAGATGGTTATATGCTTCAGTCATATATGCTTTTTTAGACCATAGGACAATGTTGCCTCCTTTAGCTGCATTCCTGACCACTACATCATGATTTTCTGCTATTTTCGTAATGTTTTTTCTCAAAATGGGATTCATTTTGTGTCTCTCTGGCTCACTGAAGTGCCTCAACTCCTTAATTTCAGCTGTGACTCTAGCAGAAAATGTGTCTATTTCTTCATTAAGAGTTGGGGGTAAGGCTTTAGATTTGGGTTTTAGAGTAGACCCCCTTCTTCAGACACCCAAACTCTCTCCCTTTCCAATATTTCTACTTTCTGGGCATGTTCTACTGTGCCATGGTCTAAGCCTTCTAGTTCCCATAGCTCCTGTATAATTTGAATGTCTCCTACCACAAGGTTTTTCTCTGGGATTCTCATAGAAGTAGGTGGCACATTAGTGTGGGTGTTTAATTTATACAATTTGACCAATTTAAGTTTTTTAATGAATTTAAATAATTAAATTCTAGACTCGACATAGTCAAATTTGTTTGGCTCACAAAATGACAGTCCCAATGCCAGGTTTTTATGATCTTCATCTGTAAGTTCCATATTGGAAAGGTTTATTACCGTCTTGGGTTGGTTGTCTAGTAGCGTCTGTTGCTCCTCATTACTTTTCCACTGCTGTCATCAGTATTCTCTTTTTCTTTGGCCGCCTCTTCTGTTTTGACTCTTCCTTTGCCTCTTTGTCTCATGTCTACTCACCAAGGTCTGTTGTTTTTTCTCCGGTCCAACTTTAAAAAATCTAACTCATCTTGCAGAGAAGTATGGCCACCCATTCTTCTACCTTCCTCCTTGTCCGTGTCCGAAGTGCTGGCATCGCTTTGTGGGGGATCATGCTGTGACCTCATGGTCCCCCTAGGTGTATATTTGGCTGGTTTGATAGTCTATTCTATCCCTATTAAGCTTACATGCTTTTTTTGGCACAATACCATCTTCTACAGCAGTTATCCTATTGTTCATGGCTTTTAACAGAGACTGGCCTAGCTACTGATTAGTATGTTTGTCAATCTTCTCTTCCATTCTTTTGATCTTGCCTAAGATTTTTTCTCTGTCGATCTCAGCATATTTTATAAGAATTCGGATCACGCCTGCAGAACTGTTGGCATTGCTGTCTGCCCATTCTTTCAACATTTCAGGGTTCAGATTTTCATGACTAGGGATTGTCAGAATCCTCAGTCCTCTTGGCACTCTCCCTACATCAAGCTACTTCGGTAAGTACTCGCACTCGTTCAGCTTTTTTAATTTTATTCTTACATTCTGAAATGTATGTATATGTTATCAGTTTTCCTGCGCTCCTCCAGTAATGGCGCCAGCACTTTGACCCGCTGTGCTGGAGAAGTTCGTGGCTGACCTTAGCTGCTTTGCAGCAAACACCGAAGTTGTGTTATCATTCATTTTCCTCCCCATGACTCAGTAAACAGCACTTGCGGCTCAAGTGTTCAGTTTCCAACACTCACCAGCCGCAACTCACTCCGTGGTCCAGAAATACAGTGCACTCTGGCGACACTCACCTCCGAACAGTAGTGCTCCGTAACGACCGCCCTCCAACTGCCTTTGTCTTGGAAAGGGGCGACCACTCGGTCCCCCCGAACGTATGGCAGAGTACCTCGATCCCCCCGGGAAGCCATTTTGGGCGGGAGGCGCGTCTCGGCTGGTATGCCCGAAGCGGCGTAGCCGGGGCGCGCTTTTTCCCGCCCTAGAGTGGGCTGGCCTAGACACTGACGCGGCTGGCCACGCCCTCGGGGCAGGCAGGGGCGGGTTTACGTCCGCCCTGAAGACGGATAAAAAGGGACGCAAGACCAGAAGGCATCCTCTTGTTCCTGTGCTCTGAAGCTGCACCTCCTCGCTGCACGTGAGCTCGAGACGGAACGAAGAGCCAATTTTGAGCGTTGTAATCTTTCTTTTGTCTTACAGATACTTTGTCGGAGAAATGCCCAAGAAAGGCGGCAAGAGAATGACGACTGAACAGATGGTTCGGGTCCTCATGAAGGAGATGACTGAGCTGAAGAAGCGGGTGGCGGAGAGAGACGGGGAAGGGGGGCCGGAACGTCCGTCGGCTGGAGCAGCTCCAGGAGGAAGAGCCAAGAGGCCAAGGAGGGGACCAGCTGGGGGAGACGTCCCGGTTCCCTGTACCCCGCTCGAAGCGCCAACCCCAGTACCGGCGGAGGGGAATCCGATTCCTGTGGTGGTCACCCCGGTGTCCAATGGGGATATGCCGCCCGAGCTGGCAGTACAACTTGCAGCGTGGTTGGGCGAAAGTAGTGAGGGCGCCACGGCTGCCGAGGCCCAGGCGCTGATGAAGCAATTGCGCGAGAAACGGGATGCAGCCAAGGTGTCCGCGCCGGCTGCAGTAGTTGACAAGCCACAAGGGACGATTGCGACCGCAGATGCAGCGTCTGGTGCAGGTAAGCGGCCATTGCCGATTGCGAGGGATGAGTCAGCACCCTCTCGTAGAGAAAGGTTGGGTCAACATGTGCCTTTGGCAATTAAGGAGAAGATTTGGGCGGGGGAATATGTGAACATCTTCTCGTTGCTTGTTGATCATTATGAGGTGGAGCATGTTAAGGGTCAGAAAGATCTTATGCATCCGAGTGTTTGGCGCGCAACAATGGCCGCCTTTAAAGTGAATGAGAATATTGGCAATTGGGGCAATGCATGGGGAATTTTTACGTCGATCTTGGGGGAACGTAGGCCCGAGTTGCTTTCCGAGTTGCCGACCTATCAGTCACGAATCATGGGGTACTCGACATCACACCAGGGTAACCATTGGTTCTGCTACGATAATCTTTTTAGAAAGGCTAAAGAGCATAATAAAAGCTTAACCTGGGATTGTTACGATTCTTTGACATGGGATAAAATGAAGGAGACAGGTATGTTGAAAATGCCATTGGTAGGAAGTAATGTTGGCGAATCCTCCCGCCAATATGTGGGGACGCCCTTTCGTTCAGGTACGGGTACCGACGATTACTCGAGACCTGCCGGCAATACAGGGAAAAGGGGGTTCTGCTTCAATTTCAACAGAGGTAAATGTACTAGGCCCCAGGGATCGTGTAAATTTAAACATGAATGTAGTGGGTGCGGGTCGTCCCATCCTGAGTCCACGTGCAGAGCCAAAACGGGTGATAACGGGGGAGAGGAGGCGCCAAACAGGTCTAACGTAGTCCGAGGGGCGCCTTTACCTACCCCGATTGATACCTTGGCGATGATTCCCTGGCTCAGTGAATACCCGGATCGTACTTCTGCTGGGGTGCTGCGGAACGGATTTTCGTATGGTTTCCGCATCCCGGTAGGGGACTTTCAGGGTGTGGAGAAGTGTAAAAATCAACTTTCCGTCCTGCAGCATACGACCGTGGTTCAGGATAAGATCCGGAAAGAGGTTACTCGAGGTCGGGTCGCCGGCCCGTTTAGTGTACCCCCGGTACAGAATTTTGTTTGTTCTCCTTTAGGGGTGGTCCCCAAGAAGGACCCAGGTGAGTTCCGATTGATTCATAATTTGTCAGCTCCACGTGGTCTTTCTGTAAACGATGCAATAGATCCAGAAGTGTGTTCGGTGCGGTACGCATCCTTCGATGAGGCCGTAGCCATTTTGAATCGCCTGGGGCCCGGGGCGCTGATGGCGAAGTCAGATATCGAGTCAGCGTTCCGGTTGCTCCCGGTACACCCAGACGACCAGCGTCTCCTGGGTTTCATGTTTCAGGGTTATTATTACATGGATAGGTGTATGCCGATGGGGTGTTCTATATCTTGTGCCTATTTCGAGAAATTCAGTAGTTTTCTACAATGGGTCTTCACAAAGAAGACGGGTTTCCAACATGTAATGCATTACCTTGATGATTTTCTGTTCCTTGGGGCAGCCGGGGATCTCGAATGTGGCCGGGCCTTGGCCGAATTTTGTGTGTTAATGAAGCAGTTTGGTGTGCCATTGGCACCAGGTAAGACGGTGGGTCCTGCGACTTGCCTCGAGTTTCTGGGGATCGAGTTAGACTCCAGAGAGGGTTGTTTTCGTTTGCCAACTGACAAAGTGTGGAAGTTCAGGGCAGCCCTGCAAGTGTGTCTAAATGGATCTAAAGTTACGCTGCATCAATTACAGCAGTTGGTGGGACAGTTGAATTTTGCCCTGAGAGTTATACCGATGGCCCGCCCCTTTTCCCGTTCAATTGCCCAAGCTATGGTCGGCCTAAAGGAGGGCCATCATCGCACGAGACTATCGGCTGAGGTCCGCCAGGACGTGCGTATTTGGTTAGCATTTCTGGCGGACTTTAATGGTCGAGTCATCTGGAACAAACCAGCCGTGTCCTCTGAAGAGCTGGGGCTATGGACAGATTCAGCAGGTAGCATAGGTTTTGGTGCCATCTTCGGCACAAAATGGTCGGCACAAAGGTGGCCGACATGGTGGCATGACAATGGTCTGACAAGTAATATTGCTTTCCTGGAACTTTTCCCCATTTTGGTGGCCCTGAGAACCTGGCCAGAAGGGTTCAAAGATCACTCTGTGATATTTTGGTCTGACAATATGACCGTGGTCGAGTGCATCAATAGTCAGGCAGCACGATGTAAACTGATTTTAAGACTGCTCAAAGAAATTGTTTTACTGTGTATGCAACTGAATGTGCTATTCAGAGCAAAACATGTCCCAGGGGTAATGAATCAGGCGGCTGATGCACTGTCTCGTTTTCATATGCAGGCTTTCTTGGGTTTCCTTCCCTCAGCGGACCCAGAGCCGGCACCCTTTCCCGAAGCTCTCTGGTCTCTCGGTGCCCCGAACTTCGTCACCTCGTGGGAGAGAGTCTAGCACCAAGGACGAGGAAGGCATATGAAGGGGCGTTTCGGTCCTATTTAGCCTTTTTGGGGACTGATAGAGAGAGGCTTTGGGGCCACGAGGAATGGGTAGTGAATTTTCTGATGTCCTTACGTAGGGCTGGGAAATCGGTGGCTACGGCCCAGAGGCATCGTGCTGCTATTTCCTTTGTTGCCAGGGCTCATAGTATCCAGGACCCGACAGCGTCTTTTGTTGTACAGAAAGCGCTGCGTGGGTGGCAACGCCTTGAGGGTTGCAGAGTAGATGAGAGGCGCCCGATAGGTTTGGATAGGTTGGCCCAGTTGTTGGCTACACTCCCTGCCACATGTTCATCTCAGTTTGAGGCGGTGTTGTTCCGAGCCGCTTTTACGCTAGCATTTCACGGGGCGATGCCGGTAAGCGAACTGGTGGCAAGGAACAAACAGGATGTGGCAGGGGGTTTGTGCCAAGAACATGTTCAGATCAGAGGAGAGGCAATGACTGTCTCCTTTGTCAGGTCCAAGACCGATCAAGACGGGATGGGTGACTGCATAATCATACGCAGGATTCCCGGGTCCTCCATGTGTCCGGTAAAGTGTTTAGAAGATTACCTAGCACGAAGGGTGGCATTATGGGGGGGGACCTTGTTGAGACACGCGGACGCCACCCCACTGACGAAATTTCAGTTTCAGCGGGTGCTTGCGATGTCAATTGCCGCTGCGGGCTTGAACCCGGGCGAGTTTGGGACCCATTCCTTTCGGATAGGGGCTGCTACGGAAGCTACAGCCAGGGGTCTTAATGTTGAACAAGTGAAACGAGTGGGGCGTTGGTCCTCCAATTGTTATAAGAGGTATGTGCGGTTGCACATGTTGTGAAGCTGTAATGATGTACTCACGCCTCTTGTTTTTGTTTGGTTTTCAGTTGTGCAAGCCTACGAGGCGGGGCGGACTATGCAGTCGACCCAACACCGGGCCAGCGGTCAGACATCACCGGCTGTGAAAAAGGAGGTGTGGGTCGTGGGCCACTCATACGTGAGGCGTGCCGCGGACGTATTCAAAGCAGGTGACATGATTCACGTAGCTGGGGAATACGGGTACAGGGTGTCCTTCTACGGAAGAGGCGGTCTCTGTATTGACCAGTTTCAAGCATTTTTCGAGGGTTTGTTAGGGCGGACGAGGTCACCGCCGTCTATAGTCATAGTACATTTAGGGGGCAATGATTTGGTCACCACCGGTAGACGACTTCTCCTGGAGGCAATGCTTTCCACTGTAAGTTGGTTGGCGAGGAGAGTTCCGGGGTGCACAATTGCGTGGTCCCATATGATCCCACGAAAGGTGTGGCGGGGGGCTATTTCTATTCCTGCTTTGAATCAGTCTGTTAGAAAGCTTAATAACAAAGTGAGTAGGTTGTTCCGTTCCAGGACATTGCATTCTATTCCGCATGGCTGTATTAATGATGACAGTATGTATTTGAGGGATGGTGTGCATTTGTCTCGGGTGGGGAATGAGTTACTCATAGGAGACTTCTTAGCATGGTTAAAAACGTTAAAGCATGACCTTTAGGTAGGAGCTTTGTGGGGGGTCCGGATAGCCGGTCAACTATCCGGCCTGTGGCGGTAAGGTCATGATCGGTGAGCACTAATTGGAAGATCCCTATGAGTGGGCGTCACCCAACACGGATGGGAGCGCTCGGGAGAGGTGGCCTTTGGCCCCTCAACGGGGAGGCGGTCCCTTCTAAGGATGGGTCGCCGAAAGAAAAGGAAAGGCGGTCAAGGCCCCTTCCTGTGTAGGAGGGGTTACAGCCCCCTCCTGGGTAATTTCCCGGGGCCAGTGACGTCTGCGACGGCAGATGTGGTAAGTTGTGTGGGGTTTGGGGGGAGGTCTACGCTACCTTCTAGATAACTCACACGAGTCCTCGAACGACCTTTAAGTGGCGTCGAGTTTATTGGTGCCCCCGTCAAGTCAAGGGAAATTGGTAGTTGCACTTGAGGTACGCCTCAGTGCTGTCGCCCCTCCCAAGTGGGGGGGGGTATTTCTGGTTAGGGATCTTGACACCGGTTACGACCTTGCCGTTGGCCCTTAAACGTTAGGATGTACAATTTCAAAATTTCAAGAAAATGTTTTGTAGGTTGCTAGTTCAGCTAGGAGAACCTCTGTATTAGAGAATCTGTTAAGGTTAGCCAAACATCGCAATGTGGTAATGAAATTGTACATTAATATGAAACTGTTTAATGTTTTAATTTTTTGTTTTAATAAATACGGCCGGGGAGGGTCACTCCCTCCCTCTTCCAAAAAACTTCAAGAACTGTTTCCCGTTTCCCTCCTTTGGGGATTGTGTTGAGAGGGGGTGGCGGGTATCTCAGCCATATGGAAAGGGGCGACCACTCGGTCCCCCCGAACGTATGGCAGAGTACCTCGATCCCCCCGGGAAGCCATTTTGGGCGGGAGGCGCGTCTCGGCTGGTATGCCCGAAGCGGCGTAGCCGGGGCGCGCTTTTTCCCGCCCTAGAGTGGGCTGGCCTAGACACTGACGCGGCTGGCCACGCCCTCGGGGCAGGCAGGGGCGGGTTTACGTCCGCCCTGAAGACGGATAAAAAGGGACGCAAGACCAGAAGGCATCCTCTTGTTCCTGTGCTCTGAAGCTGCACCTCCTCGCTGCACGTGAGCTCGAGACGGAACGAAGAGCCAATTTTGACCCACCCACCAGCCCCTGAAGACAGCCAGTTGTTTGTAATAAAAATGGATCGATAATTCTATTTCGTTTACAGGTTGTGGTATTATCGTGTTGATGTTGAGTGTGTAATAAAGTTGGTCGATTTTATGTATGTTTTGTGATTAAAGAAATTCGGATTTAATGTCCATTTATAAGCATGCTTTTTTCGGTCATAGTGGCCAATGTATTGTTGGTTTAGTTAGCATTGTCGTATTTATTTTGGTCGGGCGGTAAGGTCATGATCGGTGAGCACTAATTGGAAGATCCCTATGAGTGGGCGTCACCCAACACGGATGGGAGCGCTCGGGAGAGGTGGCCTTTGGCCCCTCAACGGGGAGGCGGTCCCTTCTAAGGATGGGTCGCCGAAAGAAAAGGAAAGGCGGTCAAGGCCCCTTCCTGTGTAGGAGGGGTTACAGCCTCCTCCTGGGTAATTTCCCGGGGCCAGTGACGTCTGCGACGGCAGATGTGGTAAGTTGTGTGGGGTTTGGGGGGAGGTCTACGCTACCTTCTAGATAACTCACACGAGTCCTCGAACGACCTTTAAGTGGCGTCGAGTTTATTGGTGCCCCCGTCAAGTCAAGGGAAATTGGTAGTTGCACTTGAGGTACGCCTCAGTGCTGTCGCCCCTCCCAAGTGGGGGGGGGGTATTTCTGGTTAGGGATCTTGACACCGGTTACGACCTTGCCGTTGGCCCTTAAACGTTAGGATGTACAATTTCAAAATTTCAAGAAAATGTTTTGTAGGTTGCTAGTTCGGCTAGGAGAACCTCTGTATTAGAGAATCTGTTAAGGTTAGCCAAACATCGCAATGTGGTAATGAAATTGTACATTAATATGAAACTGTTTAATGTTTTAATTTTTTGTTTTAATAAATACGGCCGGGGAGGGTCACTCCCTCCCTCTTCCAAAAAACTTCAAGAACTGTTTCCGGTTTCCCTCCTTTGGGGATTGTGTTGAGAGGGGGTGGCGGGTATCTCAGCCATAGTCCTCCGGCCTTCAGTGCTGGCGCCTTTTGTGCTGTGTTTCGATTCGCTGTGCGGGGGCTGTCAGGTTGCTTTCCGCATCCTTTCTGATGGGCTCTGCCTGACTGCGTTACAATCTTGTGATTGGCAATGGGGAGCCTGTGAGCCCAGGTGCTTCCTGTGAAAGACGAAGGGGATGGAGGAGAGGCGGCAGCCAGAAGTAGACAGGTAAGTGTTTAAAAAAAAATCTTTTTCATACCTCCTTCCCCGTCTCACTACCCCTGTCCGGTAGCAGCCACTAATGGTAATTAGTCGTATTATGAAAAATAGCTTGTATATTGTTGATGGTTTGAAGGTTTCCATCGCCAATAAAAGTGATTCAACAACCCACCTTTAAACAGACTTTCACTTATCAAATAAAATTAAGCTATTTCAATATTAATAATCAGGGCGACTAGATATTGGCCAGCCCGCAGTAGGGTAAAGATTTAAATATTTCTCAAGGTCTAATAAATATCATGAGTATTTTAAACTATATGTGCATGAAATTATTTATTAAATATCAAGAGTGAAAATCCAATGCAAATTCAAATTGTCTCAAAATAAAATACAAGCAAAGGACTATGCGATGATGTGCAATGCCATTTTCTAATCTCAAACCCTTAGGGTGTGTGGCAGCAAAATGGCTTTTTAGCATGTTTGAAAGCCTTTTTGAATTTTGAAGAGCATTTATGATTAGCAAAATGGGTTTACCGTACCATACTGTGCCGCAATTAGGCAGGGCATGAAAGGGGCGTTTCCTCCTAATTGCAGTTCAATGTTGTATGTATCAATGATCTGTGGGATCTGATTGTATTTATTAATGTACTGATATTTCTTTATTGAAAGTATATATAATAACATTAAAAATGGAAAATAAAATAATGAATCAAATAATGAACACACCCTCTTATATGTCTTTATATTTGTGTTTATGGTCCAACCAGAGTGTCTGACTTAATGTATGACATATTGCATATGTTTAAGTGAAATAGGTGGAGTTCCTCCTTTGTGAATAATAGTTAGTGTGGTCCTCTAGATGAAAAGCTCAAGTCTTACAGAAGGAGGATGGTGCCGGAATCTAATATGAATGCTGTGACCAAATCGCTGAACTCGTACGCGCATTTGGTGTGGGGTCCTGGCGGTCTGCATAGGAGGGTGGACCTTGCTGTGGCTTGTAGCTTTAAGGTGAGTTGTTCAATGTAGCTGGTTGCAGCATCTACAGGGGTTGGATTAGCTGAACATGTCCTTGAATACGATGGCAACTCCCTCTCTGGGCAGGTGTTGGCGGTCTTTTCTAATTATGTTGCATTCATCGGGGATAGCTGAGGCGATGTCCGGTGCTGAGGCTGGGTTCAACCATGTTTCCATGAGGATATGGCCAGGCAGTAGTTGTGCAGTAGACCCCATATCTCTTTAGTGTGCTTGCTGAGTGAGGAGGTGTTGAGGTTGAGGAGCATTAAAGTGAGTGATGTGTGTGGTGGCTAGTTTGTGTTTGCAGAGGTGCAGCTGGATGTTGTGGTTGCAGGAGCCGTAATTGTTGGATAAAGTAGGGTGCAGCAGAATCTACATGTGTTAAAGGTGAATGCTCCTACCATATTGTGAGATGTGGTATAGCAACAGAGTGACAAGCGGCAGCTGGTGTTAAGGACATGGTGGAATGTGGGGGGTTAGCAGTGGATAGCTGTGGGATTGGATTTCTGGTACTGGCTGCAGTCCAGGCACGGATGACTGGTGATGGACTTGCGCTTGGTGTGCCACTGCATGCGTCTGCACTGTGGCCACCATTAAATAGGTCATGGGAGGGGTGCAGTGGGCCAGGAACAGGGCTCAGAGAGACATAAAAGGCAGTAAAGAGGGAAAGGGTAAGAGGCGCGAAGAACATGTAAGGAGCAGCAGGGAAAAGGGAGGACAGAGCAGAAAGAGCAGAAAAAGTCAGAAAATGACATAACAGCATACAAGGCAGAAAATGGAAAAAAAGAAATAGTGGTGAAAAAGTCGTCAGAAAAAGGCAACATAGAAAAATGGTGTGAAAATAGACAAGTCCTGGAAAAGAGACAAGCAGTAGCAAGAATGGACAAGGCAGAGACAGGTGACAGAGAAAAAACTGTGGCATAATAAACAGGGCATAAAAATGAAAACATGAAAAACAGTGAGAACAATAAACACAGCAGAGATGACAGCAGAGAAAGCAGCTCCATAAGGAGAAAACAGTGGCAAAAATCAACAGCCTAAAAATGAAAAGTGAGAAAAACAGTGTGAGTGAGGTACAGAGAGAGAACGGCAGAAATGAGGGTGGTGCCCCTGCCCAGATTGGGCACAGGCGCGGGGTAAAGGGCTGATTAGACAATAAAATTCATTATGGGGTGCTCCTCACTGGAAGTGTTGAATAAAAAATGAGCGGCTTGGCTGCTTTTTTCACTTTACCTTTGGTGGCCTTGTGCCACATTCTTTAAGTTTATTTTTGGGTGCCTCAGTCTCACTCGTGACATTCAAATCTTAGTGCATAATTGGGAGCCTGTAGGAAGTGCCCCATGGCCCTCAGAGTCCTGCAAGCTCACTACATGCAGCATTTGCCTTCTAAGGCTGTTTGGGAGCTAGCAACATTTACTCTGTACTCCCTTTAGGTGGAAGGAGCATTTCCTCTGAGCTCTGTGGTGCAGTGGGAGCAAACACTGTTTGCCTATCTGTGTTTAGGGCGGGCAGGCTGCTGAGAGGCTTGCATGAACACTCTGCTCTTGACCCGAGCAAGAGGAGATGGCAACATGCCAGCAGCTCAAATCTTCACGCTTCGTCTCAAAGGTTGGGATCCCCAAGAGGTCTTGCTTCATTGCTTCAAGCCCCAGTTTATGTGTCCCCTGGACCGAAGATTTGGCTCGCTCCCATCAGAATAATAAATATAAAAAGGGCCCCAACACAGGGTTCTGGCCAACCCCTGTGGTAGTTTAAAGAAAAAAACTAAGCCTGCCTTTTCTAATAGATTTTTAGAGCTGTCCTGTAGTACTCCCTTGGGATGGCAACACTGACAAATCTTTATGTGTCTTTTTGGTCCGGGTGGGGGGCAATCTGCCCCAAAGACTAGGATGTCAGCATGTCCCTACCCTGCCCCTTATGTCCTTTTCTAAAAACATTTTCAGGACATGGGCACCAAGTCTTCGAGACCTGGAATGGTGGCCGCAACATTTTTGCCCTCGTTTTGACTAGGCAATGAGAGTACTCGCTCCAAAAAGACCCTTCAGCCAACCAGAATGATTGAGTTACTTACTTCAAATGCAAAAAGAACTATTGATGAACAGAATGCAGAACACTGTCATACATTCGCCCCAGTACAGAGATCTGGGCCTAAATCAATCGTTTTTTTGCTCACCATGCCATTCCAGTTTGATCACAGCCATATACAAATCAGTCTTCACCCTGCGCCCAATGGGAACAGTCCAGCCCGAACTGCCAGGCCAGGTCCTCCCTGGACTGGAAACGAGCATCTTACGACCTGTTTCGGGGTTTCACCCTCATCAGCCAGGATAGCTTGACTCCAGTGGCATGGAGAGCACACGTCTGGCAATGCCCGTCCCACTCAGGGTGACAAATTCAAAAGGAACAATTGATGGACAGAATGCAGAACAATGTCATACATTCACACCAGTACAGAGATCTGGGCCTAAATCCATCGTTTTTTTGCTCACCATGCCATTCCAGTTTGAACCCAGCCATATGCAAATCAGTCATTACCCTGCTCCCAATGTGAACATTTCATCCCGAACTGCCAGGCCAGGTACTCCCTTGACTGGAAACA
This sequence comes from Lissotriton vulgaris, assembly GCF_964263255.1. NCBI lineage: Eukaryota > Metazoa > Chordata > Amphibia > Caudata > Salamandridae > Lissotriton > Lissotriton vulgaris. Next base: position 80,101,257 of record NC_141698.1, on the reverse strand, counting down.
AGCATCCTAGGACGGGTTTCGGGGTTTCACCCCTCATCAGCCAGGATAGTTTGTCTTCAGTGGCATGGAGAGCACATGACCCACGTCTGAGCATACCCGTCCCACTCGGGTGACAAATGAGAAAACAACAATTGATGGACAGAATGTAAAACAATGTCATACATTCACCCCAGTACAGAGATCTGGGTCTAAATCCATCATTTTTGTGCTCCTCATGCCATTCCAGTTTGAACACAGCCATATGCAAATCAGTATTGACCCTGCACCCAATGGGAACAGTCCAGCCCGAACTGCCAGGCCAGATTCTCACTGGACTGGAAACAAGCATCCTATGATGGGTTTCGGGGTTTTACCCCTCATCAGCCAGAATAGCTTGACTCCAGTGTCATGGAGAGCACGGGAGCCACGTCTGGGCAAGCCCAACTGTAGCGATTATAAATTTAGAACCTTAATTCCTTTCAAACTAATGAACACATTTACACAAAATCCAAAAAAGCACACTTTATGGGTAGAGATTTTTGTTTCTGCTAAACTTTCAGCTATTTTGGCTGTCATACTGTCTATATTTTCCTATGAAAAAGCGTTCTGTGAAACCCCTTTTTTCATTGCTTGCTTGACCCCAAACCTTTCCAGGAAGGAGCTGAGCTGGATGAAGTGTTGTGAAGATTCTCATTATGCTAATATTGTATGTTTCAAACACAGGAGTACACCTATGAGTGTAAATTCATGAATCTGTTCAAGTTTAGTTAGGATTTTGTATTTATCTAAGATGGGCCCATCTATGTTGTCCCCCAGCAGAATCTCTTTTCATGTTTCATGTATGTCATTTGTCCTTGGCTTTTCTATAGATTGACAGAAGATCATTGTTTGATATTTATATCACAATTTGTTTTCAACTTGTTCTTCAAAACATAGTAATCTAAGGCAACCAGGGGGTTTTGTAATCATTTCAAGGTCTAATGGAACTTTATAATATTGTAAGCATAATGTATTAAATGCATTTATCATATTCTACATTAAAAGGAATTCATCTTCGACTGTCGATTTCCCTCCAATTTCAGCAACAAAGAAATTGAAAAGCATAAGGGCAAGGATGCACAATTGGATGGAAAACCTTGGTCCTGCTACTTTAATCACAAATTCCATTACATTCAAGGTACGCAAAGTAAAAATGTTGCTTTCTAATGTGTTTTTAACATTGCATCGACAAGCAGAATAAAGATCCATTGTTGATTTCCTTTATGAAAAGGAACCTGGTAAAGCTAGAAGCTACTTTTCAGGAAAACATTCTTCTAAACGTAAACAATAATTACATAGAGTGATCAGATGTTTTATTTAACCCCTCCCCTGCTGATGACGGAACCGCTCCGTCATCAGCTACAGTTGAGCTGTGCTGATGACGGAGCGGTTCCGTCATGGCCCGGCCGCCGCGCCTGCGCGGCGCTGATTTCGCGCCTGCGCGGCAGGTTTAATGAGCGGGGCGGGTCATGACGGAACCGCTCCGTCACCAGCACAGCTCAACTGTAGCTGGTGACGGAGCGGTTCTGTCACCAGCATGCGGCGGCCGCGCGGCCGCCCCACCCCTTTAGCGCTGCGGCGGAATAGCCGCCGCAGCGAAAGGGTTAATAAACGAATCTGTTTATAATCGTATTATTTTTTGGATGAGGGTGAATAAAGATAACACTTTATTTGGTACGCATTCTGATTGAATACGTTTCCTTGGTGGGGAGTTAAAAAACATCATGAGTATCAACGTAAATGTGGTTTGAAAACAAGCATAGGTAAAGCCATTAGGTCTTGCCTATAGGAAATCTATAGGCTTTGCCAATGTTTCTTAGCCATATTGCAACATGGCTGAAAGTAAAGAAAAGAAGCGGTATGACAGCCCGCATTGACCACGTAATAGCGCTTTTATTTTTACTTTCTGCCATACTGCACTGAAGCCAGTGCTGCTGAACAATAAAGCTAAAAACATTTACAAAGCCAACCGATCTCACATAGGTGAGACATATTGGCCTTGCCAATGCTTGTTTGTTAGGCACAGTGAGATTAAGTGATTTGTCCAGAATCACAGGATGTTGAGCCGATGCGAGACTCAAACCTGGCTCACCAGTTCCAAATTCAGCATCTCTGTTATTCCACAACCTCTTCCTCTGCAACTGGGTCATGGACCTCCTAAACTTTCTCTCCAGCACTGAATGAGGTAAGGGACGCAGCAGGTGCTGCAGTCTTAGAGCCTTATTGCGATTATGAGGTCCTAGGACTGTCATACTCGTGGTGGCGGTATGACCACTGCCACCACTGCGGGTCACCTACAGTATTTCAAGTGTGGCTGTCGGACCGCTACAGGAAGGATGCATCCCTCGGGATCCAGGATCCCGGAGTGGTGGCGCAGCCGAAAGGGACAGAACTATGCTGGTGGTGCCCCTGCTGCACCGCTAAGCATATTCAAAGTTGCTTTTTCACTGCCTATTCCATGCCTGGTGAGACCCCATGAAAAGGGTGGTGGAGATGTAACTATGGGGTCCCTAATAAGGCCCACTGATGCTTCTGGTCCAGGGGGTGTTTGTGGGTGGGCACATGCTGTGCCCCCATGGAATTGCACCCTCGTTCCTGCATGGTGTGGCATGCATGACATGATGCATGCCACACCGTGCAGAAAAGTGCTGCAGGCACCGTCACAGCGTTGGTTTGCTGTTAAGGGTCTCCTATGAGCCTAACACAACCCGCTCCTGTGAGACTGCCGCAGCACCACCTGCCCGCCCCGGATTAAACTCATAATCAGGAGGACGGCGTACCATGGGTTTGGCGGTCCTCCTGCAAGCACAGCGATGGCGGTGCTGCCAGAGGACCGCCAAGATCGTAATAAGCTCTTAATGAGTGAGGTGACAGATTCAACAGTGCTACAGTGTTAGTGTTTTGCTGACAGGGTCCGGTGAGAAGCAGTCACCGCACTGGATACCCTCGGATTTATTTTTCTTGCATATTTATCGACCCAAGGTATTGGAGTGCTTTACATGAGCACCAGTTACATTATTATTGATGTAAACAGAGGCTGTATGTCATTGTGTTTTGAGAAGTGTTGTGCAGGATTCCCAGCCACAGGGCCTTTTATTCCTCCTGTGAGATGCAAAAGGCTTCAAAGAGATGTTAGCAATAATAATACGCTCAGTCACATCGTACAGTTGTGGTCATTACCCCGTGTGAGATTCCCTACTTCAGGGACTAGTTGTGCTTGTGGCAGTTCCCCTTTATGGATCATCGGCAAGTCATGGTAAAGACCACTGTAAAAAGAGAATGCCACAATAAGCAGCAATTAACTGGGTTCATGCAACTAAAATGATTAAGGAGCAAGCAAGGATAAATGCAAAATAGGTGGGTGGGCAAGCAAAAAACATGCGGGACAGGCAGTCAAGAAAAATGAGTGAAGCAACAACAGGGTAAGCTGACAATGGGGGAAACATCTGCGAGGGAGGAGAACGAAAAAAAAACACAAGCTAATCTTTTGTATGCCTTTGTCCTGCTACCTATGAAGTAGCATTATGTCCTTCGAAAGAAAGACAAATGTTTTGTCTAAGGCGTGTCTGAGAAAGGGAAAGAGTTGGCTCTGTGGGGAAAGTAATCTGCATTCCTCTTTCCTGTAAACACTCTCACTTTGAAGTCAGCCGAAAGCAAAATAAGCACCAGACTCCCTCAAACACACATCTTGACATTTGACCTCTACCTTTGAATGCACAGCAGATGCGACAAGATAAGAACAAGATTGACAGGCCTGTTTACAGAACTGGAGCTCTTTAAAGGATACTGGTAAAAAAGGTTTTGCTAATGGGAGGGACAAAGTGAACTTAGAGAGCCTAAACCAAATAAAGCCAGAAAATGGAAAGCAAGAAAATGGGAGTTACAAACCACAAAGCCAATGGCAAACAACGAGCTGAATGCATTCCCAGGTTAACTTCTGAAACTCCGTAAGATGTCTTTAGCATACCAGACAGCTTGGCTGTCTGGGAGGCTGTGACCGAATAAGGAGAGTGGAATGTTTTAATTTACTTTATTTCCATAAAATCAAGGGCTCTCTGCTTCGTTATTTTATACTCTTGCATGGAGGATAGAAATGACACCAGCCTTCACCTTTATTATTAGCTGCAACTCTTTATTTCTTGATGAAGACAATTTTAAAGTACTTTTCAGTGACTAGAAATGCATTCTCACCTTTTCTTTAGAAAAAAACATTCCTTTCTCAGGAATTCTCCCTTTCTTTCTCCTCAGGCGATGGCTCTCACAATCAGTAGGTCTTTGGTTATTTTATGTTGATTGCAAATCATGGCAGCCGGTCCCAGTATTTGGTTGGTCTGGGCAGTCTGTGTGTCATAAGTTCACTGTTAGGGCTATATGATTACAACAAAGTATCGCCAAAGTAATTTGGCTGAATAGTATTCCACCCAATTAGGCAGATACAGGCCATTATGACAGTCAGAGAACTGGTCAATCCCCCACAGCTGGTTGCAGGAACATGAAAAAAAGCTAAATTCAAACCTATCACCATAAATAACTTCCAGACAGAAAGCACGCATGGCTACCCACATTATGTGCAGGTACCTCCTTGCAGTGCATGCACAACATTTTTTTTTATTCCTCTATGATGAGAGATGTAGGTTGAATGCTATGTTCACAAGGATAGCTGCACCCTTCTGTTCACACAATTATAATCTATATACCAGTAAACTGGGCCTTGCTAAAAGTAGAGAGCAGTTCAAAGCGATTGTGCCAAAATTCCAGACCCTCAGGGGGTACTCTGGAAAATACTCTGAAAGTTGGGATCTAGAGTCATACTGGCTGACTGATGGCAGTGGGTGGTTAAAGTATGTAACAATCTGTGGCAGAAATATTGCCAACAATGCAGGCTGGTTGTAGGGTAGAGTACATAGGTATTATAAAACTGCAGGCCTCCTTGACTGATTGAAACTGGTGTTTGGCTTTCACTGGACAAACAGACATCAGAGGTTATGTTACAGCTTGGTAGGCTAAACATTGTTGTCGTGGCAAAGTAGGTCTTATGTACATTACCTACACCCGTTGAGTGATCCTGACTACGGAACTAGGTCCAGGTCGATGAAATGGTTAGTGGGTCCCAATGTCCTTCATGATGAAATTAACTTTGGTGTCCTTCAGACCCACAAGTCTGCCTAGAAAATCTAAATATTTGCTGGATGTCAGCGTCTGGCTTTGAGTCTATCCAATCAGCCCCCTCCCCTGGGAGTATGTCTTACACCCTAAAAGGAATCTTCCATGAGTGGGTCTTCCTTGATCAGCCCACTGGATTCCCCATTCTGGAAGGTTAAAAAGGATGGAAGATATTACAGCCTCTCAGTCGTCAGATCCGCAGCTGAAGGCTGGCTGCGATAGCGAGGCAGACTGGTCAGCAGCATTACTAGATGGACAGGGGGAGGGCCCCGCTGCAGGCCGCGTCTGAGAAAGCCCCTCCACGATCCTTGTCCGGCAGAGTGCCAGCAAGCTGTACGAAGCCGTTTTTGAATCGCAAAGGCCGAAATACGCAGAATTTCAGCCTTTTTGCATTATTTCCAATGTATCATACAATCGCAATTTAAGGAATCGCAATAATTTGCGATTCCTTATTTTGCCATAGCATTTAAGGAATCGCAAATGTTGCAATTCCCTAAATGATATGTATGATACATTTTTGAAGTGCGAATTTGAGTTAAGGAATCGCAATTTACCACCAACTTCCAGTTGGTGGTAATTTGCGATTTCTCATAATAATGCCCTATTTGGCATTCGTGAGGGTGGTATGTGACACACATACATGCCCATAGGGCATGTATGTGTGCCACCTGCACACACATGTAGATTTGAGGGGTGCAGCAGAGTGTCTTTGAGACACCCCTGCACCCTTGTAATAATTCTCAAATTGCGATTAGCAAATTGCGAATTCGCAATTTGAGAATTATTGCACCATCATTCCTATGGGCCTCCTGGCCCATAGGAATGCATTGGAAATCATTCTTTATTTGCGATTACGCAAATTCCGAATTCGCAAATAAAGAATGATAAGGTATCGCTAAAAAATAGCGATTTTGTACATACATACCGTTTTGCGATTTCTAAATAGCGATTCGCAAAAATTTGCTATTTAGAAATCGCAAAACGTTATCTTGATACATCCGGCCCTTAGAGCCTTACAGCACTGATGAGCCACAGCTTAGAAGCAGACCCATTTCTCAATGTATTATAAACAACAATTAGCCTGACCCACAGTACACCTAATACTGAGAATGCAACACTTACAGGGTTTCTAATACTTTCCAATTCCCTAGAATGTGTTCCCTACCACTACTCAGAGTGTCATGGTGTATCAAATTTACAAAATGTCATACAACCATCATAACTCAAATCCCACCCAGAAGTGACCAGAAAAAGTGTGGGAGAGGAGAGAGAGAACCTCACGGTAGTAACACCAAGGGGGTTGCTGGCTGGTACTCGCAGGCATACCCACTGATCATCATAGGTTACCCTATCTCCATACAGAAAAAGAAAGTGTGTGTATTCTTTTAAATGTGACTGAAAGGTAAATAAAGATTATTTTTGAGAGTGAAAACCTCAAACTGTTATGCACCTGAATGAAAGAGTCATCCCCCGCACTATCACAGTTATATCACCCTCTCAATGTCTCTGGGAGCCGATGTAGGCTCAGAGTCTGTCCTCATTTATATAAAATGAAAGTGTTGAGTAACACATCAGAGGTGACTTGAGGCCTAGCCTTGGTTCATGTCATCTCAATTTGTATATTGTGATGAAGAAGATGCAAAACAGAATCACATACAGCAAGCAAAATATCAACCGCACAGGTTCAATAAAGGAACTTCTCTATTCTAAATAAAGTCGAAAGTGGCACAGGAAAATTCTATGGGGAAAGTGTCAGCATCAGATGAAACAAGTTTACCTTTCAAAGGGAAAGTATGAATGTTCGAGCATAAAGCTCACCCCTCTGAACAGGGGAATTAATCAGAGACCAGAAGAAATCTTCTCTCAGTGAAGTCAGGACATGGTCTGCTCAACTATTCTAAAGATCACACAATTAAAGCATTAAAGAAGATTCTAGAATGCTTTTCCTTATCGGTTTCCACCGAATGAACCAATCCAAAGTCGGTGTTCTCTGGGAGCTGGCAGACTCCCTGTTGTATTTCATGCTATGTTTTTACATGCTATGGTGTATTTCTTTAAGTAGTTTTGGTCATTAGTTTATTTATAAATCTTGTACTACAATCTGTTGCCATGGTTTGTATGTTCTACATTCTATGGTTGTATCTGACTGGACCTGTCCTGCTGAGCAGATGCTGTACTGTGTTCCTCTTCTATAATAAATCCTTTTCTTCACATAAACTGGACTGGATTACTACAAAATTGGCGACGATTTTACTGGTTTGCTACATTTTCTGGGAACACAGGAGCGACCAGAGGATTTTGACCTGCGCTGCATTTTCTTCATTTCATCATTTTTGGATTTTCATGTGAGACATATTTGTTTTTCTTGTATGTTTTGTTGTTTTTCCAAGACTTCTGGATTTATCTACTTGATTTTTCAACCTTGTTTCTATTTTTCATTAATACTGCAAGTTACTCTGTCATTTTTCTACCTACTCTACTTTTGCCACCTTGAAAGAAATATTGGAAATACTACTGGATATGCTGGAAATACTTCCGCTTTTTCGCTGCATTTTTGTGATGTTTTGCTGATTTTTGCCGTTCACATTGCATCGATTTCTATCTGATTACTAACTTGCTTACTTTTAAAGTGCTGCCTCGCACCAATGGTAATCTCTCCTGTCCTCGCTCGCCTGCTCGCTCTCCATCTTCCAGCTGGCTGCATGTCATATTGCATCGCTTCACGCGTCTTGCTATCAACTCCACTCCTCCTTTGAAACTCGATGGTTGCACGTGTGCGCTTGATGTCATCGCGCACACGTCTACACCATCTTTGTTTATCTGTATCCAAGCAACCAAGCTCCGGTCTAATATTATCGCATTTTAAACACGGAGGAAGATATTTTTTTTTCATTCTACAAAAAGAAAAGATCGTTTTAAACGCGAAGCAGGATACTTTTCTTCAAATCTAACTAAGAGATCGTTTTAACTTATTTCTACAACAGGTTTGATTTCTTTTGACTATTTTATTTTCTTGACAATTCTTACCACATTTTCTTTACTTTAAATTTCATGTTTACTTTTCATATGCTTCAGTTATAAACACCTTTATCAAACATGCAATTTGATCCTCCGCCTAAGTTTCTACAAAATAAAGGAGAACTTCCTATTCCATGGAATCGCTGGAAAGAGGAATTCTTAACTTTCTTAAAAGCCATAGATGAAGATAGATTCTCACAAGAAAGGAAAAAAAATATTTTATTACATTCTTTGGGTTCTGAAGGCCAAGTTGTATTCAGAACACTTCCTTTACTTGATGGAGGGGGAGACAGAAATGTTTTTGATGATGCAATGACTCGTCTTGAAGCTAGATTTAAACCAACTTTTAGTGTTGCTTTGAATCGTTATAAATTTTATACCAGAGCTCAAGAAGAATCTGAAACTTTTGATGATTTCTTAACAGCCTTACATTATTTGTCCACTAACTGTAATTTTGGTCCTATATCTGACGAGATGATTAGAGATCAGATTATAGTCCACACTAAAAGCAAGAAAATTCAAGAAAAACTATGGATTATGGGTGATCCAGATTTGAAAGTTGTTATTGTTACAGCAAAAGCTATTGAGCAATCTGATAAGTTGATAAAATGATTGGATAAGAAAGACAAAGATAATTCTTCTGAAGTATGCGCTGTAAAATCAGATTTGCCTGCTACTGCTTCTTCTTCCAACAACGCACAACGCACTAGTAATTCCTTTCAACGCCCTTTCAAAAAGAATGACAAATTTTTTCATTGTTTTAGATGCGGTAGTACTAACCATGCTGCTTATTTTCCTAAGTGTCCTGCTATCGGGAAAGAATGTAATAAATGTGAACAAAAAGGGGTTGGGGTCGCACACTACTCACACACCGGCGGAAGTTGCCCCTAAGGACTCTGGTCATTGTAGTAGAGTGTTCGCGATGCATCATCTTTCGATCTTGCTATCTTCGCTGTCTTCGCCATCCCTGGACACGTGTTTCGGGTTTTCAACCCTCGTCAGCAGGGATAGGCAGTGTTCTGGGGTCGCCGATGGCTGCCAATATCTGCCAGGTATAGTACCACTCCGGCGCGTAGGTGCGGGATCCCAGGCTCGTCAGCCCGCTGCTCAAGGGAGCTTTAGGTTACAAAAAGGGGGTGGGGTCGCACACTACTCACACACCGGCGGAAGTTGCCCCTAAGGACTCTGGTCATTGTAGTAGAGTGTTCGCGATGCATCATCTTTCGATCTTGCTATCTTCGCTGTCTTCGCCATCCCTGGACACGTGTTTCGGGTTTTCAACCCTCGTCAGCAGGGATAGGCAGTGTTCTGGGGTCGCCGATGGCTGCCAATATCTGCCAGGTATAGTACCACTCCGGCGCGTAGGTGCGGGATCCCAGGCTCGTCAGCCCGCTGCTCAAGGGAGCTTTAGGTTACAAAAAGGGGGTGGGGTCGCACACTACTCACACACCGGCGGAAGTTGCCCCTAAGGACTCTGGTCATTGTAGTAGAGTGTTCGCGATGCATCATCTTTCGATCTTGCTATCTTCGCTGTCTTCGCCATCCCTGGACACGTGTTTCGGGTTTTCAACCCTCGTCAGCAGGGATAGGCAGTGTTCTGGGGTCGCCGATGGCTGCCAATATCTGCCAGGTATAGTACCACTCCGGCGCGTAGGTGCGGGATCCCAGGCTCATCAGCCCGCTGCTCAAGGGAGCTTTAGGTTACAAAAAGGGGGTGGGGTCGCACACTACTCACACACCGGCGGAAGTTGCCCCTAAGGACTCTGGTCATTGTAGTAGAGTGTTCGCGATGCATCATCTTTCGATATTGCTATCTTCGCTGTCTTCGCCATCCCTGGACACGTGTTTCGGGTTTTCAACCCTTGTCAGCAGGGATAGGCAGTGTTCTGGGGTCGCCGATGGCTGCCAATATCTGCCAGGTATAGTACCACTCCGGGGCGTAGGTGCGGGATCCCAGGCTCGTCAGCCCGCTGCTCAAGGGAGCTTTAGGTTACAAAAAGGGGGTGGGGTCGCACACTACTCACACACCGGCGGAAGTTGCCCCTAAGGACTCTGGTCATTGTAGTAGAGTGTTCGCGATGCATCATCTTTCGATCTTGCTATCTTCGCTGTCTTCGCCATCCCTGGACACGTGTTTCGGGTTTTCAACCCTCGTCAGCAGGGATAGGCAGTGTTCTGGGGTCGCCGATGGCTACCAATATCTGCCAGGTATAGTACCACTACGGCGCGTAGGTGCGGGATCCCAGGCTCGTCAGCCCGCTGCTCAAGGGAGCTTTAGGTTACAGCGGGCTGACGAGCCTGGGATCCCGCACCTACGCGCCGGAGTGGTACTATACCTGGCAGATATTGGCAGCCATCGGCGACCCCAGAACACTGCCTATCCCTGCTGACGAGGGTTGATAACCCGAAACACGTGTCCAGGGATGGCGAAGACAGCGAAGATAGCAAGATCGAAAGATGATGCATCGCGAACACTCTACTACAATGACCAGAGTCCTTAGGGGCAACTTCCGCCGGTGTGTGAGTAGTGTGCGACCCCACCCCTCTATATAATAAATGTGGTAGGCAGGGACATTTCAGTAGTGTATGCAAGACTACTACAGGAAATAATGCAGCTACAGGAAATATTAATAAGAGTAGAGTCTCTTTCATTACCAGTAGTATGGAAGAATCTGACATTCCTGACAAAGACAATGGAAATAATTGTGAGAGGGGTATAGTTGTTTCTAATATTGATTCTAATGAGCAAGATTTGGTTTACCTTAAACAACCCGAATGCATTGTACAAGTTTTAGGAGTTGATCTTAAATTGATGGTTGATTCAGGATCACCTTGGACAATTATTACTAAACAGTATTTCACTCAAATGTTTGAAGGGATTGTCACTTTTAAAGATCTTAAGGAATCTGATATAATTGCCAAGACTTTTGATGAGTCTATCATTCTGATGGAAGGGTATTTGGGAGTAGACATGCATTTTAGGGGTCAAGTAAGGTTTGTCAAATTATATATTGCTACAAAGGGAGTGAATGTGCTTGGATGGAGAGATCAATGGAGTTTTGGTATAACTCTCAATCCCAGAAGACTTGATCCCATTGTCATTGCTGATGATAATTTCAATGAAAATCGGTCTGTCAAGACTATTATTAATACTGGTGAATGGATCACTAACTTGTTTCCTAAAGTTTTTTCAAAAAATTTAGGAAAACTGCACAATTTTCAACATTTGATTAGACTTAAAAAAGGAACTATTCCTGTTACACAGAAGTTAAGAAATGTACCTATAAATGTTAGAGATGATCGTAAAGCACTGTTGAAAAATGTGATTGATGATGATATAATTGAAGAAATTGAATCTTCTGAATGGGTTTCTCCCATCGTTTTAGCCCGAAAATCTGATCAAAGTCTCAGGTTGTGTGTAGATTTGAGGGCCCTCAATTCAAATATCATAGTAGACTGCCATCCCCTACCTAATATAAATGAGGTAGTATGTATGTTAGAGGGAGCAAAAGTTTTTTCTACATTTGATTTGCGTTCAGCATATCATCACATTGTGCTAGCGGATTAATCCAAGCAGTTGACAGCCTTTCTCACTCCTGAAGGCCTGTTTCAGTACAAAAGAATGCCTTTTGTGTTGGCCTCTGCGGCATCAGTTTTCCAACGTACTATGCATCATATTTTCAAAGATCTGTACAAGTTTGTAAGATGTTTACAGGATGATATCCTGGTGTTTTCTCCTGATAATACATCTCATAAAGAACATATTATAGAAGTTTGCAAAAGACTTGGGACGCATGGTCTCACTTTGAAGGATAATAAATGCAAGATGTTCTGTGAGTCTGTGGAATATCTAGGACATACTCTTTCTGGTAATGGTGTGGTACCCAAGAAATGCTTGGTTGAGGCTATAGTTAAAACACCATGTCCTGACAATAAGGAAAAACGCCTTTCTTTTAATGGCTTGTGTGAATAGTATAGCAAGTTTATTAAGGGTTTTGCAACCAAAATGGAACCTTTGAGAGAATTGACCAGACAGAAAGTAGAGTTTTACTGGGGAGAGAAACAGGAGTCTGCCTTTCAAGCTATTAAGCATGAGATTGCCAATGCTCCTACTTTGAAGCCTTTCTGTATCAATAAGGTTTGTGTGGTTACTGTGGATGCTAGTGAATATGGCCTAGGAGGAGTTTTATCACACAAAAATGTGGGAAGGATGAGTGGTGTGTATTGTTTGCTTCCCGGACATTGAGTGAAACAGAAAGGAAATATTCTGTCATAGAGAAAGAGTTGTTGGGATGTGTTCGGGGAATAGAACATTTCCGGAATTTTTTATGGGGTAGTCGTTTTCTGTTGAAAACAGAACACAAACCACTTGTTTCCATACTTTCTCCTGGAGGTGGTCGGAATGCTACAGCGCGGATTGCTAGATTGATGTCCCGTTTGCAAGAGTATAGCTTTGATGTTGAGTATTTTCCTGGAAGAAGTAATGTAACAGCTGACTGTCTTTCAAGGTTGCCTTGCGATTTTAAATCTATGGGAGGTAACAAAGAAGAAGAGGATGTTGATTTTGTTGCCTCATTGAAAGACTTTGTGGCTGATGAATTTTCTGCCATTTCAGAATCCTTTTGGGAAAATGCTGTTATACGTGACAAGAGTTGGAGCATTCTTAAAGATTATATTTTGAAAGGTTGGCCTAATGGGAATATAGTACCTCCAGAGTTGAAATCTTTTCATCAGGTCCTCAGTGAGTTAGAGGTTGATAATGACTTGATTTTTAAAAGTGGGAAATGTGTAACTCCTGAGGGTATGCAAGAGGAAATTATCAGACTTGCTCATGAGTGTCATTTGGGAATGTCTTCTATGAAGAGATTAGTGAGAACCAGTTTTTGGTGGCCAGCAATGGATAAAATGATTGACAGAGTGGTTCGTGATTGTTCTATATGTGTTAATAGTGATAAAATGTTGAAAACTTACCCTGCCCCTCTCATACCTATTTCTTGGCCAGAGAATCCTTGGAGGGAGCTAGCATTTGATATATCTGGTCCTTTTAATTGCTTACCTCAAGATGCTCGTTTTGCTTTGGTGTTAATAGACGACCATTCAAAGTGGCCTGAAGTCAGGTTTGTTTCTTGTGCTTCTTCACAAGTTATTGTTGAATTTCTTAGGGAGGTGTTTGCAAGAGAAGGTAGTCCAGAGGTATTAATTACTGATAATGGGGTACAATTAATATCTAAAGAAGTGGAAGATTATCTCAGTTCTTGTGGAATCAAACATATTACAACTCCTCTTTACGAACCACAAGGTAATGGACAGGTGGAAAGGTTTAATCGCGTGTTAAAGGACTCAGTTGAATGGGCAAGGAAAACTCCCAATGTGTGGAAAAAAGTTATTAGAGAAAGATTATGGTTGTACAGGATAACTCCTCACTCAGTTACTGAACTTAGTCCTTTTCGTTTATTGAGAGAAAGGGAGCCAGTGTCAAAGTTGTGTCCTTGGTGGATGAAAGAGAAATTTAATATTTCTAATATTTCTACCCTTGTTGATATTCGCAGTACTTCCTTGAGGGTCAAACACCACCAAGAGAAAATGAAAGAATATCATGATTCTAAGCATAAAGTGAGAATCCCAGATTTCACAGTGGGGGATTTAGTCAGGATACGTAAACCTGGTTTCTTGATTAAGGGTGCTTCAAAATTTGGCCCTGTTCGAAAGGTAGTAAAAGTTAACATTAACAGCATTGTAACTAATGATGGTAAAGTATGGAATGTTAGACGCGTTGTAAAATGTCCTAATTTTTCCACTGTGAAATACCCAAGTTTTTCCACTTTTAGTCCTGACAATGTTAAAGTGCCTGCAAAGGATGACACTGTTTCTTCAAGAGTTAAGACTAACAAGAGAGTTGTCAATGTACCTCTTTGATTTAAAAATTGATTTTTCTTCTCCTTTTATTTTTTTTCTCTCTTCTCTCATTTTCTTCTCTTTTCTCTTTATTCTCTTCTTCTCTCTTTTCTTCCTTTTGTTTTTAGGGATAAGATGTGTTGTATTTCATGCTATGTCTTTACATGCTATGGTGTATTTCTTTAAGTAGTTTTGGTCATTAGTTTATTTATAAATCTTGTACTACAATCTGTTGCCATGGTTTGTATGTTCTACATTCTATGGTTGTATCTGACTGGACCTGTCCTGCTGAGCAGATGCTGTACTGTATTCCTCTTCTACAATAAATCATTTTCTTCACATAAACTGGACTGGATTACTACACTCCCTAATTTCTCAGCACTCAACAAAGGAACAATCATCTGGTGACCTTCGATGTATCATCAATCCAGTCTGCTTGGTAGAGGAACATCTCCGCCACTGTCTCAGTATTCATATTCAAGGCCTACTTCATATTAAAGTTTAGTTGCCTAATAGTCTGATACAGTAAACAATAAGCCTTTTCTAACTTAGGGGGTCATTATGATTGCGGATTTTCCGCATCCTCGGGGCCGGCGGAAGCCACCGCCGGCCCCGAGGATGCGGAAAATCCTCAGCGAACTGATCAAGGACCCACCACCAGATTAGGATGGCTGGTGGGTCCTGGTTTCCGTCCGCAGCTTTTCCGCCGCGGTCGGCTTACAACCGCAGCGGAAAAGCTCTAATATGGTGACGGTGTCTTCCAGACACCGTCCACCATATTAGGATGGCCAGTAAAGTATGCTTTTCCGCGGCGGGTTTTCCGCCGCGGAAAAGCATACGGAACTTCACTGCGGGGGCCTGTTGCGGGCCCCCTAGGTGAAGGGGGGGTGGGGGGTGCACATGGGGGGTACCTATGGTACCCCCCTGCATTTGCATGCAGAAAGCGGCAGGCACCGCGCGGTGCCTGCCTCTTTCTGCATGCAAATGCAATGCGTGCATTTTTAACATTGCCGCGGGTGCAGCTTGAAGCTGCACCCGCGGCAATGTTAAAAATAGAGGATGTGACCGCCAGGGTGGCGGTCACATCCTAATTGCACAGGAGGGAACTCCGCATGCCATGCGGAGGTTCCCTCCTGCTCTGGGGTCGCGGACGGACGCAAGTACGTCCACGATCCTAATCGACCCCTTAATGAGGAGCACGATCAGAGGTCTGCAAAGGGGAGGAAAAAACAAGATATTTGATAAAATGATATTCAGCTTACTTGGGCCTGGTTACAAGTTAAGCTAACTTAGCATTAAATGAATTCTGAACAGCTTCAATTAACATGACAATATAAGTAGTGATTACGTTTTGAATATATGTGTTGCTCTTACTAAAATATACACAGCCTTTAAATGTAATTAATGAATGCAGTGCACACAGATTGATATGATTATCGTATAACATTTGTATGTAACCCACAAATACATAAGGCACTAACATTATGCTGGACCAGTGGTATTGTGCCATCAACATGATTTGGGGCCGGTAACTTACAAATCTGGATGTACATAGTTGTTACATATGGTAAAAAAAAATCTAATATAAGGATGTTGGTCCAACTGAGCTACAATAACCTCTCTTTATAATATCACCAGGGCCATTTGCTTTGACCTTTATTAAGTGCAACAGAATACCAATTATTTATTTCAGAGTGGGCAGAGCCATATCAACTATTAGTTTTATGGAGCTGGACAATCCAATCTGCTTCATTGTTATTTGCCTGTGCCTACCCCACTGTTTGATTTGATTTGATTTGATTTGTCCATTTCTAAAGCGCACGAATGCCCGAAGGTGTCTTGGCGCTATGAATTGTCCGGATTCCGGGGCAAGCCTGGAGTTATTAACATTTATGCGGTGAATAACCAGGTCTTGATTCTCTTTCTGAAAATCTCCAGGGTTGGGCAGTTTTTTATGTCAAGTGGTAGTGAGTTCCATGTCCGTGCTGCATGCACGAGGAAGCTTCTTCCTCCCCAGTTTGATCGTTTGAACTTGGGTATCGTTATCAGTTTTTTTCCACCTGATCTGAGAGGCCTTGATGGTTCGTATTGCTTTAGGTGAGTTTTCAGGAAGTGAGGGCCTTTGCCCTGCAGTGCCTTGTAGGTCAAGCATAGTGCTTTAAACTTGACTCTTTTGGCTACAGGTAGCCAGTGGAGTGCCTCTAGTTTATGACTGATAGGCTGAAACTTTGGGATTTCAAGTATCAGTCGTGCCGCTGCATTCTGGAGTCGCTGCATTTTTTCCATGATTTTTACTCTGGCTCCGGCATACAGTGCGTTACCGTAGTCCAGTCGAGATAGTGCTAGGGCTGTCACTACAGTTCTGCGTGTGTCTTGAGGTAGGTATGGGAGTATTTTTCTGATCATTTTCAGTATCAGCCAAAAAGACGATGCCAGTTTGTTTACTTGGGCTTCGTATGTTAGTTTGGTGTCTATCATGACTCCCAAGTTTTTGGCTTTCTCTGAGGGTTCTGGTCTTGTTCCCAGTTCAGGGGACCACCAGTCTGGAGACCACTGTCCTCTCCACCCATGTACCAAATAGCTTTCCTATCAAAATGCATTAATCTGTAATGTGTTATGTAAAATTTTAAGGTTAATGGAGTTTCTTAGCGGCATATTAGCAAGGGCAATATCGCTGCTTTAGTGGGACCTTTTCCTGCTAAAGTGACGATAATTCTATTGCCCTATCAGCAAGCTGTGGCTAGCAGCAGTTAGAGACAGCTTTCTGACAAAAGCGACCGGTTTGGGTGCCTCTTTGAATGTCAGCGATATATATCGCTAATGACATGCAAAGTAAGCTTTCTCGACCAATAGGCATGGTAAACAGCCACTAACAGGCCTATCGCCTATTAGCAAGGAGGCCCTAGCCCCTGTTAGTGACTTGAAAAGTTGCGCTAACCGGGGTCATCGCCGGTTTTTTAACACCTGCTATTTTCCTGACTTAACCATACCTAACATGGGGGTTGGATTATGTTTATACGACCCCAGGGTCATATCAGCAAGGTTTTGCCCTTCCCCATGCAACATCACTGGTTTTGTTGCGATGTTGGCCCTTCCCTTCTGCAATCGCTAGAATATTTATCACCATAGCACTAATTGTTGCTAATACAGCGTTAGCGTGGCGATATATTCCAGAGATAGCTGGCGAGAAAAAAAAATTGTGCTAAGTTTGTTGCTAATATGGCCCTTCATTTTTATGCCTTTAAACTGATTCTATGTGCCCCCATATATTACCCTTTTTTCCTAGCTGGGCTTAGTTATTCTCCTATCTTGATTATTCCTACAACGAAGTAGATTATATAATGCTACCTGATGATCAAAATTGTTTACCTATACCAAAACTGCAACATCTAAGACAGTTTGAGTAATTAAACTTATACTCAATTGCATTTAAAGAGGATGGCTCCACTCTAATCGGTTGGACAGGAGGGTCCATTGGAAGTGACTGTACATAGTGCTTGTGGTTAATTTCAACTATAAGATGTGCCCCAAAGATTATCTAACAATTTAGTCTCCTCCTCCCATTTCACATTTTGTATTAAAATCTCCCTGAGTATATATTTATGACATGGAGCAGTAGAATATGCATCTTATGTATTAATATAGAATCACATTTATTATAAGGAAATAATTGTAAGGCCATAACTTAAAATCTCATCAAATATTTAATTAATACAACAAACTTCTTTTGATGTTCCCATCCATGAAAGATTACATGGATTGTAAGTGAAGGCAATTATATCTCAGTCAACATTTGCTGATTCTGTTCATATGTGTGGGGAGGCAGTCCTTTTCTATGTACTTAATATAAGTATTACCAATGTTAGGAAGCTTAGTTTAAGTCTTGATGCACTGATTGTCTTTAGTTGTTTTATTAAAACTTTCTTTTTCCTAGACTTGGAGCTTAATTATATTGGCTTAAATTCGATTTTTTGAGCATGTGCCAGGATAGGTTTGGTACATTTCTAAGTTATCTTCTGCATCCTAATAGTGTATAGGGGTACTTGTTACTTCACTATTTATAATGTTCATACTTCCAGTAAAAGGCATGACATATTGTTAGTTATTACAGGAAGCAATTTGTGTCATAATGTTCTAGTACCGGTTTCAATTTTAAAGACATTCATCCCGTTCTAAATCTATGGTGGATGTTGTGATTCAAATCACACATTTTCCAGGATAAATAGACAAAATGTTTCTTTTAAAACAATGATGCTTATTAACCATTTAATACTGTAAGATTTAAACCGTGAAATTATAAGTGTCTCTAGCTACTGGTCCCTCTCATTCCTTCTTCCTTTGAGCCCTAACAATTTGCAACAAGAACAGTTTAATATAGTGCTTTCATCAGTTTCATAATTACTCTACAATTGTTCTTGTGCAGGGCAAACATATCTCCACCAAACTTTGCAATGGGCCTACACAATTTGCTAAATATATTGATGGTGCAAGGATTTCACTGAGTGACTTCCAGGACCGAAAACTAGCAATTTGTATCAATTTTCCAGCTACCTGAATCAGTCAGTAATTCCTTTGCACATACCTGGTTGTTTTTAATCGTCCTGTTCTCTTCTTCCTTATCTCAGATCTGAATATTGAAATATTCTCTTCTACCTTTCCACTGAGGCCCATCAGGGGTTAGTTGTCTTTTTCATTCAGTGTGCACCCCTAGTTGTGTCTATTTGTGTTATTGAATGCATTTTAATGGACATGATTGGTGAACACTTGCCTCCTTCTAAAACAATGTCAGTGTTGTCTTATGATTCATCCTAATATGCATAGTTTCCTTTACAGCTTGATGTGAGCCATTTGAGAGGAAAAAACAGTTACAACAGGCTCTCAAGGCCATGGTGGCACAATGGACCAGTTGGCAATTATTCTTTGCACGAGAAAACCACAAAGTGGAAGAGGAGGCGAGTGGTAATCTTTTTTCATTAAAACTAATGTATCCCATGGAACAAGAGTTTTCTCCCTCAGTTTATTGACATTTCTGGACTTTTTCTGTTGAGACCACCACAGTAGTTAGGGCAAATGAGTGTCAGTGGAGTGAAGTTGGAAGGGGACCCACCAATATCGTTCTCACTGGCATAGGGCACACAGCAAGGGTTTCCCAGTGGCAACGCCAGCACTGGTTCCACTTTTGGAAAGGCGAATGGGTTCCCTTGTCCTTTAATGATGTTGGGAAACCAAGAAGATAACACGCAGGACATCCACCAATTTTGGTAGTTGTTCTGTTTCTATCCTCTCCTAAATGCAACATGCAGCGTCTGGTGCAAAACATGGTTGCAAATTATTCACTGACCTATTACAACCAGTCTATAATTTTGCAATGTAACCTATAGAGTAAAAGATAGCACATCGCAGATCACTATTTCCAACCCCCTGTTATTGACTGAAAACACAGGAATTGCGGTCTGTAAGTAACAACAGACCACCATTTCTGCATTTAGTCCCAAAAAGAAAACTTATAGTAAAGGAACCTATGTTCCCTAAAGAAACTGGTGATACTTTTGATAAAAAAGGGTTCTTGTTTGAGAAAACATTGTGGTTAGTAGGTATTGATCCCACTGGACCACTGTCTACTCCCCTGAGCCTGCTGAACTGTATTCACAAAAGGGAATGTATCCAAAAGCGACAACATTGACTTTACAAATCAGTCATCACCTCCATAGATATATCAGTAGCTGATCCATGTTTCGTGGCCGCAATTGTGGTCGGAAATCATTGATACATTCAACATTGAACTGCAATTAGGCGGGAACACCCCTTTCGTGCCCTGCCCAATTGCGACTCAGTATGGGACAGTAAACCTATTTTCCAAATGCAAAAATGGGTTTCAAACATACCAAAAAAACCATTTTTTGCCACACACCCTCCGATTTTGAGAAATGCAGATTTTGAGATCAGAAAATAGCATTGTACATCAGACAGTAGTCCTCTGCTTGTACTATATTTTGGGATGGTTTTAATTAACATTGTATTTCTACTGTTGAAGTTTAATAAATCATTGTTTGCCCATATATAGTTCCAAATACTATTGATATTTATTAGACCTTGAGAAATATATAAATCTCCTTCTTTCTAATCAAACCATCCTACTGCGGGCTGACTAATATCTAATTGCCCTGATTATCGATACTCGAGTTAAAGCATGCCATCGAAGTTCTTAATCATTTCATAGAATGAATATTTGTAGTACTATAATTTATTACTATCGACATAGCTTCATCTTATCTGATAAGTGAAGGCCTGTTTGAAGGTGTGTTGTGAAATCAACTGTATAGCGATAGAAACATTCAAATCATCAACAATATATAAGCTATTGTTCATTATACAACTAATTACAACTATCAAGTGATTACATTCTTCTGGAATAACATGCCCAGAGCAAGTTTAAACTAGCTATTGGGAGTCCTTCTTACTAAGTTTCATGTAGTATTTGTCTCTAGCTTGTTGGATTGCTTCTTCACAAAATATAGGCTGATTAACATTTGTCCTTATGTTTTTAAATTGATGGGAGAAATATTTTATATATTATATTGTTTTATATTTTATATATATTATATATTATATTATTTTATATGTTATATATATATATATATATATACATACATACATATATATGCATATATATATATAGTTTTCATTGTTAGTAGAGGTTAGAGAATATTGGATTCTTGTTCCCTGTACAGCTGAAAAATGGCCTGGTTAGTTCAATTTTATTTTTTATTATGTCAAAACTCTATTTTTTTACTACCCACTGGCTCTCAGCAGGAGCATCCTTCTTTAATTGTTATATCATGAGCAACTTTAAAATGTATCTAGTAATGGTCAGATCAGCCTCATTAATTCTAATGGCCATAATTTTCTGCAGTGCAAGGTCTAAGCAGTGCACCCTGTTGTGCATTGCATTCTAGCTTAGTAGTGTCAAGTTATTTCCACCTCGGCTTCATCCAGCAGCAGCTGGTAAATTCAAATAGCTGTGTGGTGGACGCACACACTTAGGAGCATATATACGAGGAAGTGGCGGAGCTTGGCGTTAGCCACCTTTACTTAACGCAGCACTTCTACACTTCCAAAATGCAGAGCTGCACCGTATTTAAAAGGATACGGTGCATCCCTGCATTTTCCTCTGCGCGAGCGCTAATTTTAGCTGCCTAGCACCAATGCAGACACCCTTGCACAATAGTGCAAGGGTGCCTGCATTGTTTTTATTATTGATTGTTTATGTCACCTCCCTGCACATAAACAATCAATGGCCTTGTGCTGTTTCTATGTGTGCTGCACAACGCAGCACACATAGAAACAGCAAAAAAGAGGAGAAATAAAAAATTTCTCCTCATTGCACCTTTTTAAGACCATGGAATACCCAGGGGCATATTATCAAGGGATTTATCTCCGCTTTTTTGGCTTTAAAAGACAAGAAAGCGGAGATAAAATTATCTCCCTATTACCTAGCTGTCGCCAACACCAGTTAGCGACAGCTAGTAGGAGATAGCGACCATCTTGGGCCCCACTTTGTATGTCAGACAAATTTATCACTAATGACATGCAAAGTGGGCGTGCCAAGATGTTAGCGACTGGAAACAGTCGCTAACATCGCTATCTCCTATTACCAACTTTTAGAGATATTCGCGCTAAGCGCAAATATCTCCAAAAGCTAACACCTGCCCTGAGCAGTTCTTAGCCATGTTATCCAATGGTAGGTGGATAACATGGCTAAAAGCATTAGCTCGATAATGCCTGAATATCGCTGATTTTTCAGCGATATTCATGCATTATTGCCGATTTTTATCGCATTTGCGATAAACCTTGGTAATACCAAGGTTTATCTGCGATAAAAATCGCCGCAGCTCGGCGATAATTTTTTCTCGCTAACTAAGCAATAGCGACCAAGCAATAGCAATAATTATCGCTATTGCTTGGTAATATGCCCCCTATTCTTTTGGTGCTGCCCCATATTTACGGTGCCTTTGTAAATATAGGGCAGCATCAAAATCAATGGGTTTTGTGGTGGAACGCCCATTGCAACACTTACAGCCCACCCCTTTCACGCTAAGTATGGCATACAATTGGGCCTTATTCTGATCACTGAAATAATATCTACAGCCAAAATATCGAGTTGCCATAATATCGATGCCAAAATATCGAGGAACATAATATCGACTTTCTATCTTCACTAAGGTAAGTACAAAAATATCGAGTTTAAAATATCGAGTGTTAAAAATATAGACTGTCAAAATATCGTTTTTTTAATGTCTTTAAAATAAGTTAAAACTATTATAATATTAAATATATTTAATATAAACATAGTTAAAATTATTAAATAAATGTAACATTATTACATAATTAATGTAACTTTAAAAATTAATAATAATAATAATACATATATATATTTAAATACATGTTATTAATAAAACATATAGATTATATTTACCATAGCATAGCAAAAGGTTTAAATTTAATGTAACTACTCCAGTGGGTGCTACATTAAAGAGATCGTTGGATAGCGTAGGGGTAAAAATTACTATTCCCACTCCAGTGGGTGCAACAGTAGGAAAAGCGTTGGATAGTGTAGGGGTAAAAATTACTATTTCCACTCCAGTGGGTGCTACAGTATGAAAAGCGTTGGATAGCGTAGGGGTAAAAATTACTATTCCCACTCCAGTGGGTGCAACAGTAGGGAAAGCATTGGATAGCGTGGGGGTAAAAATTACTATTCCCACTCCAGTGGGTGCTACAGTAGGAAAAGCGTTGGATAGCGTAGAGGTAAAAATTACTATTCCCACTCCAGTGGGTGCAACAGTAGGGAAAGCGTTGGATAGCGTAGGGGTAAAAATTACTATTCCCACTCCAGTGGGTGCTACAGTAGGGAAAGCGTTGGATAGCGTAAGGGTAAAAATTACTATTCCCACTCCAGTGGGTGCAACAGTAGGGAAAGCGTTGGATAGCGTAGGGGTAAAAATTACTATTCCCACTCCAGTGGGTGCTACAGTAGGGAAAGCGTTGGATAGCGTAGGGGTAAAAATTACTATTCCCACTCCAGTGGGTGCAACAGTAGGGAAAGCGTTGGATAGCGTAGGGGTAAAAATTACTATTCCAACTCCAGTGGGTGCAACAGTAGGGAAAGCGTTGGATAGCGTAGGGGTGAAAATTACTATTCCCAATTAATTATTTTAAATTAATTACCCATTATATTTTAATTATTTACCAATTAATAATTAATTTAAAACTATAAATAATTTACAGAATTATTTATTTAAAATTATATTACTTCCCACCCTATTCCCCTATAAACACACAACCCGCTACAGAAAATAAATTACAAAAATGTAATTATTTATCAATTATTTATTTTTAATTAATTACCAATTATATTTTCATTAATTACCAATTATTATTTAATTAACAATTAGATTAAATTTACATAATTAATTAATTATAATTAAATTACTTCTCACCCTATTGCCCTGTAAACACACAACCCGCTACAGAAAATCAATTACTAAAAATTAATTATTTATCAATTATTCATTTTAAATTAATGAACAATTATGTTTTAATTAATTACCAATTATTATTTAATTAACAATTAGAATAAATTTACATAATTAATTATTTATAATTAAATTACTTCCCACCCTATTCCCCTATAAACCCACAACCCGCTACAGATTTATATTACACAAATATTATTAAATATTAATAACTTTCCTTATTTTCGATATTTTTGTTGTCTATATTTTATCTAGTCTATATTATGTCTAGTCTATATTTTTGATTCGATATTTTGGCTATTCTAGTCGATATTTTTGGTGTCTATATTTTGTCTAGTCTATATTTTGTCCAGTCTATATTTTTTACTCGATATTTTGTCCAATCGATATTTTGGAATCGATATTATGTCTGTTTACTGGCCTTATTCACAAGGTGGCGTTAAGCCACGTTAAGTGGCTTAATGCTGCCTCGTGAATAAGGCGAAGCCCTTATCGCCACCACAACATCAGAAAAAGTGAAGTTGTGGTAGCGATAGGGGCATGTAAATAGGCCCCTTACTCACTTTCATTGATGCACAAGCCTACACGTGCACAAATTCACACCCACCTTCACACAAGTGGACGTGCACACTTGGTCAAACGCATCTATTTACAAGCAAACACATGCGCAACAACACACACCCACTCAATCACAAGCTCATGCTTGCTTACATTCAACGTAAGAAGTAGGGTCTTTTTGTTCTTTAAAGCTTTAGCAATTTATAGGCCTGGAGGATTACTAGTGGCCCAATTCTTGGACACTAGAGGACCAATTCCATGTTTTGCAAGGAGCTATCTTTACTGTGAAAACCACCCACGTTCTACTGGCTTGCAGGGCTACCAAGAGTTTTCTGTAATGTTCCAGTACATTTTTCCACAATAGCCAACCCTCACCCCTTTGCTCTTGTCTATTGGCTCAAGTTATATTGTGCCGAAATGGATCTGTGTGCTACGTGACTAAATGCTTGTGTAGGTTCCAAACGGAGCCTAATTTAATTAGTACAAATGATACAAATAAGGTCAAGCAAATAGAACGCATTAGGTAGGGCCGACCAAGTATATGCCAAAGTGCATTTTAATGACTCAGCGAGGGTAACAGATCTTTTCGAATGAGGACACGCATCATCGCAGGAATAGTTAAGTTAAATTTAAGTGTATCTTAAAAGCCCTCTGATGGGAATCAATCCTTTGAAACTGTTAAGAACAGGCAGAGAGTCAAGCTCATAAGTCTTTAAAAGGCACATATTGTCCATGCATTTGTATTTGTGCCTCAATTAATGTTTACTTACTTGTATCAGACCCTGGCAGATGCCTGATCAGTAGAATGTGGAAAAGCATCCTCTGTTGTTCTCAGATTCTCCCTTGCAGACTACCTCTGATAAGTACCAAGCAGCCACAAATGATGTCTCAGGTCACCTGGATGTGCCTCAAGCCATCACAGGCCCAACAAGCTACCTGTAGGAAATGGGTAACACAAAAGGATGAGGCCCACTTGCAGAATAAGGTGATGGGACCTTGAGCCTCATACATCTCACAGATTTTGAGAGGCCTTAGGCTGAATGGGGACCTCTGAAAAGTGATGGCCCTCTTCACAGCACGGGCGCAGGATCCTGATTTACAACCATGCATGTACGTACTTTGGGCTTGATTAAGGGTGTGGCAGACAGAGTTCTGTAGATTGTGATAGCATAGAATATTACCATTGCCATCCCAATGGTCCTCAGTCCATTAATATCTCTGTACATTGAAAGGAACCATCATCATGGCGATTCCTTCCAAAGTACCAAAAGTATGGTGGAGAGCCGCACTCAATTCTGATGGCCATCCACCAAACATTTTCCTTTGCTTTTTTTTCCTGAAACAAATGACCAAAGTAGTGGTTTGTTTCGGACAAACAAAAAAATAACACCTCTAATCCTAGTAGTTTTGTCTGAGGGTGTGAGGGTCATTATAGGTTTTTCCTAACTCTCATGTCCAAGTTTTTTTGGCAGCGACAGACAGGGGAAAAATACATTACGCCACCCATTCTAAATAGAGTGGATGGTGTAATGTCATTCTTTAGACAGCCCCTACTCCATTGGGCCATCAGAGGAAGTATTCCGGCGAATGAGCCAATAAGTCCTATAAACTCTAAATTGAGTCATTTGTAAAAAAAGAGAGTTTTTTGAGTCTCAAACCACTTTATGATGACTTGTCTGGATGTGGCATTAGACTCAATTTAAAAGCTGTAGTTTTCTTTTAAAATAGTGAACAAGGCTACCTTTTAAAGAACATTCTCCTAGGAGCATTCTGAAATCACAAGTTAATCATTATGAACTTAACTTTTGATTAAAACTTTTTTTAAATGCAAATCTTTCAAGAAAAGAAGAGGAAACACAATAATAAAATTGTTCAAGCAGGGTACCAACATTGAGACTGATTTAATACTAACCAGGTTTTCAACAAACAACCAGCATTTTACCTCGCCCACTTCTTCAACAGCTACACCTGAGAATTTGAATAACTTCTGCAATGAAGAAATCAGAGACATTCAGCATCCTATTATTAAAACCATGAAATGAATAAGCACTGAATCAGGAGCGAGAGTCCAGAATTACTCTTTCAGCCTCAGTTGTATGATGATGTAGTGGAAGAGACTTAAATGACCACAGTATTGGGAAACTCAAACCCAAGTGCCTTGGATATGGTGCATTACCACCATGGGTGGCCAAATAGACCACCCCCTTCATTGCCACCAGTGTTATCGCCATTGTGAATCAATCAGTGACCCCCAAGTTAGCCCCGACAACATGAAAAATTCTGTCCTGACTGAAGTGGTAGAAAAAAAAACAGTGGACCCCAAATATTTTAAAACATACTGACTACTTGCTGATCTTCAGTGTTTTTCTAAAATCTTGGAAACCATAATAGTGTTTCAACCACAGCCCCTTCTTAACAAATTATAACCACAACACAGATACCACTCAAGGTTTTGTGTGTGTAATGAAGCAAGACAGAGTTGTGAGCAAATATAGATAACACCCTGGAAGGCACAGAGGAGTGGAACATGACCCACTATTATTCTCCTCTAACTGTCTGCCTGGCTCAATATTGTTAATAATAGACTACTCCTCTCTCTCTTTCTATAGGAGAACTGATGTCCTCCTCAGCCCTAGGATTGTTTAGGTCATATCTATCAAGGAAGATTTGGGCCATATGTAGGAAGGCCATTACCGGTCGGTAACGGGCGAAATCGGCCGTTACCGACCGGTAATAGGCTTTTCCTATGTAGGAGGCACATTTACTGATTCGGTAAATAACAAATCGGTATTTACCGATTCGGTATTTACCGAATCATCATTCACCGATTCGGTATTTACGAATCATCATTTACCGATTTGGTATTTACCGAATCGGTAAATGAAATGTAGGAAGCACTCCAAAGAGTGCTTCTGGGCATTAAGGATTTGTTATTTACCACCAATTATTAGTTGGTGGTAAATAACGAATTCCTTTGTAAATGCAAATCTGTGCATTTACACCTGTGGCATGTGACAGGCATACATGCCCTTAGGGCATATATGTGTGCCACATGTGCACACAAGCACTAATCAGAGGTTCAACAGGGTGCCAAAGTGACACCCTGCCAGCCTTGACCCTTTCCCTATTTTACTGAATCGGTATTTACCGATTCAGTAATTGACATTCATTCCTATGGGTCTCCAGGCCCATAGGAAGGATTGGCAATTACCGAATCGGTAAATACCGATTCGGTAATTACCGAATCATAACGATTCTGTAATTTTTACCGAACTATTAGCTACATAGCATTTACCGATTCGTAAATACTGAATCGGTAAAATTCGGTATTTACGAATCGGCAAATACTATTTACCTACATATGGCCCCTAGTGTGTTAAATTGGGGCCCTGTAAGTTGATGGAGTTAGGATGGATTGTGGAGTCCTAATGTCTGCAATATGTTTTAGATCTTTATGACTCTAATGTTTAAAATTGTTTGGGGAAGGAATTTGCCTTAATTCTCATAAGCCTCTCATTACCTCTCATAATGAATGTTTGTGTTAATGTACCCAATGATGATTTGGATGTTTTAAAGACTAAATCAGGGGTCTTGAAACTGGGGTGACTAAATAAATCTCATGAGAGCTTGAGGCACTGGCCAAAAGGGCCATCAGTCTGATCTTTTTTTACTCGCGTCCTGGCTGTGAGTAGGAGTCAAAGGGACAGGGGCTCCAAATAACCCTCAAAGCACCCCAACCAAATTTCTTAAAGGGTCATATTGTGTATACTTTTAAACTTCAGAGAAGTCAGGACGCACATAGGATATTAGCAATGTTGAATTTTATAAGGGATAACTGAACATAACTGCAATATTTGAATTGTTAACTTTGTTTAGAGCAGCAAATGTAATTGAATAATAGGGGAAAACATATGTTTGTCATTCAGCGGAGCCCAATGAAATTGTATACATGAAAGGGGTTTGTGGCTTAAAAAGTTTGAAGACCAGTGGTGTAGATTAAAAGAAGTGGCAAAAGGGATGAGCCATAGAGGGTTAACTTTCAAAGGGTTAAAACTGATGTATTCCTTGTGTGCAATAACAAAAACACAAGGAATGCTGGGACAATTTGATGTCTCCCTGAGGTTTTTGGCCTTCCTACAACTTTTGCCAAACAGGCAAAAAACATAGGGTTCATATGTGAACCCAAAATGAATGTCAATGTCCACATTGATTTGGTAGCTAAATGATTAAAGAATTCTGCCTGAAATTAAGAAATTAATTCCTTAAACTGACAGGATTCACAGTAGGACGATTGTTGGGGCAACTGTACATTTGTACATTTAAAACAAACTCAATTAAGGAAATGTAGGAAGTCTCGAATAGCAAATTGCTTGACTTCAAGATGGGCACAATGCTGCGTTCCAGCTGATTCCAGGTGTCAAGTAGTGTGGAAGAACCAAATCAATATATTGGCTACCAGTCCATAAGTGGCAGACAATCCTCTGCTTGATCTATAAATGCATTGAGACAGACTGTTCCCATCTTCAGAAAATAAACAGAAGACATTACCCTATTGCATCACTCAGATCATCTAACCGGGGAGCTCTTAATAATCCCAAATAATTGTTTCTGTTGGAACGGAGATACCTGAGAATAAAACACCTTGGCATTGAAGTTAAACGAAAATTCTCTCTTGTAATCTTCCAGAGGGCACCCCCCTTTCTAAGTATTGTATTTCTGTTGGATTTTTATCAGCTGATATTCTGTTTTAGGCCTGTTTATCCTTCTACACTTACACAGTTCTGCCTAGTCATTGACAATGTTGCCTTTGTGAGAGTCAACAAAGAAAAAGTCCCTGTTTAAACAATAGTAAGCTAGAGTGGCTTGGCGAACAGGTGTTGGACAGGGTGAAGGATAAGAAGAAGGTTCTCCATATATATTTTACTCATGACAAACTATATGAACAGGCAAAAATTGAGCACTCGTACAAAATTAGCAAAAGGGGTCAGTAGTTGTTGGTTGCAAAAATTAATACAGTTTATTACCTCCCAACATGGGTTACAATCTAAAACATAAATAAAAACATTGCAATTAAAAACCACCAACAGTGGTAAGACGGTAAATGCATGTTTGAATCAAAGGTGAACAAAACAGTCGACGCGGCGTTTCGGTGCTTTCTAAGTCTTCACACCTTCTTCAGGACTTTTGTTACAGATTGACTCAATATCTATAAAATTAAGAAATACATTTTACTGTGTGATTTAATAATTGTTAAAAACCAACAACCCTACATGACCATTCCCTTTCTAGGTGGAGTGTGCTTTATTGAAAATGCTTTAATCTATATCTCATCTGAGACTCCTTGCCAAGGAGGATTTATTATAGACATAGGATATCTTTTACTTGCGACATCTCGTTGAGTTGCTTTATGTGCGTTCTATTATCATTAAAGGACTATTTAAAAGATGATTCTATCACCAGCAATTCATTGATATTACCTGGCTTGAATGTGCGAAGGGATTAAAATTTCCTTCCGCCCAGAATAGGATTGCTTGGACTATTGGTCTTTTCACAGGCTGTTTAGAAATAAGTATAAGGTACTATTTAATAATAGTGCTCTGTTGTGACATTATCTAAATAAAACATTGTTATTATGCATCTGTGACCAAAGATTACCTTCGCGGTCAATAGAATGAAGCCTATGTTTGCACGGAGGAACCACCGTAAATGTCAGGGTTGGGTCCTTTGTTTCTTTAGATCTAAAAAAGTCATATAGATCCTATATTATTTATTCAGCAGAGTATGTGGGCTGTATTTGCGCTTTTGGCGATATTGTGCCTACCATATACTGACCTGTTAGTATCAACATTAATTCAAATGGGCGACACTCTCGTTGTCACAGATTTCACCTTCTTACTTTGGTGAAGAAATCTATAAAGGAAAGAATATTGCTTAGGGTCCTGCATACTGTCAAAATATGTTTTGAGTAAAATTTCACAGTCTTGAAGACGGTATCTTACTGATAGTGATTTATCTAATTTCATGTGATTTTCAAAAAATTATCCTTATTCTTATAACTGTTGATTAATTTAAAATTCTATGTCATGATTACCCTCTACTTCTCTTATCATTATTTTTACTATGGTCCTTATCTGTAGGCCCGGCAGAGTTACGGTAAGATAAGTGCCTGAGTTCTGATCGTACATCATTATATGCCCACAGATCTTGACAATATTAAGTCAAAAACTCAAAACTCACAGCCCCCATTGTTTCTATTTTTTCAAACGATCTATCTATCATTAGAATACCGAGGGTATTGAGTAGGGATTAGCGTTATCCTAATTTACGTGGACAGAATGCCTACCTGGTTCTTAAAATCCGGCCTCCCTGTTCCTCCGTGCTGCAATCTTCATGGCGATTCGAAGTAGAATGAGCCTGAGGAAAGCCCGGTTTTTTATGCTGCCGGTGCCTGTGTTAACCCGGAAGTGAAATGGGTATTTCACAGACTCAGTCTATGTTTTTAACTCATTCACGGGTAACGACGTATACGTCTAATATTAATATTCACATTCACATAGTCGCCTACATCATTTTTGTAATGACATTTTTTATATATATATATGTAGAAGGACCCGATATACGTTATTGTCACGAAAAACTGACCCGGAAGTTCATTTCTTCGCGTTTTAATATAGCGCAAATTGAACATTATATTTGCCAAAAATGGACAGTGTGTCCCTACGACTAGGGTGGTATTGACACATTTTCAAAACTCTTAAAATACTGCGTACCATATAACTTATTGTCGGTACACCCTAGTGATGTGTCGGCCATTTTAGATTGGGAGCCGTCAATCTGGGACGTGTTTGAACAGAACACCCCGGCTATTTTGAATAGGAGCCCCGCTCGGGATTTCCTTACAAATCTACCACATAAACATAATATCCATGCATTTTTTAACAAAATAATATCAATACAATTTTAAAAAAGGAGACAATATATTACGTAGAGAATGCCCTCAACATTCTGTGACATGTTTTAACAACTTGCGATCTGTGTCATATATTTGCTAATGCTGAGATAGTAAATTCACATTCTTTTTGCCAACTTATTGTTTTTTGATAAAGATATCAAATCTCAACACATTTTCAACAAATTTTCAAACAACGGACAATGTCTTACTCCAATCACAGTTTATCGACATTGTAAGTGTTAACTTAAGTTAACATAGTATTTGTTAACAAAAATACACTTGATATAATTGCAAAAAAAGCATCCACAAGTAACGCTATATGTTGTAAAATTATTCAATGTCTACAATTGAACAGTTCTAATGTAACAATTAATACATAGAGTTCATTTGGTATATAATTGTGCCTATGGTATGACTAAAACAAACTAATACCCGTGTCGTACTGCTTGGAGGGGAACCTTCAAGCTATAGTTCTTAATTCAGATTGGGACTGATGCACACTAATACCCCCTTCCCTGCTATATACACCAGGGGTACCTCCTTGTTTTGAATTCCTTTGTGAGAGTCAAAACATACAGTCAGGACTGATGCCTCATAATCTTCGCTAAGCCTCCATTATCTGCACCAGTGCCTCTCTGAGGAGTGTTTATGTGTTTTTAGGTCTGGCTTGACAACGTAGCTGTTTTTGGTACCTACTGGTACCATTTCTTTATATCATACATACAGAGTACTTTGGGGGCACCTAGAGAAGAATTACTCTCTCCCTCTCTCATACAATTTGCTGTTCGATGTGTCACTACTCCTTCTTGAAAGTTCTTTCACTGGAATGCATGAAGGATTATTTTACATCGGAAATGTGGACTCAGTGATCATACTTTTGCATTCAATTTATCAGCTATGTGCATTTGATACAAAAAGCAATAGTGTTTCTACATTTGCACAGCACTTGCAAAGCCACTAGGGTTGGCTTTATTTTTGATAACTAAACACTAAGCATGGGCGAATTTTGTGAATCTGGCGTTCGCGAATTTTGCGAATTTGCGAACTCGCAATCCGCAAAGTCCGCGAATTCTCGCGAATTTTTTTTTGTGTTCGCAAGGATTTCTGCCAGTTCGCAAGGATTTCTGCCAGTTCGCGAGGGTTTTGTACCAGTTCGCAATTGCGAACTTACATGTCGGCTCGCAACGGTCACGATTATGTTGTTTCTACGTCTGGTTCATCATCACAGGTTCCCAGAACCCTCTGTTTCACCAGTCTGGCACCTGCTTCCTTAGCTGTAATTTGCTTTCTGTTGCAGTGCAATTTTTTTTTCCAGGACCTTTGTGGCCTACTTGTAGCTATTCTATGAGCCTGCTGTGAGGGTCAGAGCAGGGTCATATAATTGTTGCAACTAGCAACTGAACTCTGGAGGGGCCCTTGTCAGGAAGCACTACAGGGAATGGTTACTAATGATGAGTTTGAACTTTTGAACCTGCTGAATGCTTTTTTTGTGTTCGCAAGGATTTCTGCCAGTTCGCAAGGATTTCTGCCAGTTCTCGAGGGTTTTGTACCAGTTCGCAATTGCGAACTTACATGTTGGCTCGCCACGGTCACGATTATGTTGTTTCTACGTCTGGTTCATCATCACAGGTTCCCAGAACCCTCTGTTTCACCCCTGCCACCCTCTGTTTCACCCATGCCATCCTCTGGTGCATCAATGCCACCCTCTGGTTCATCATTACTGTAGATTATGGGGGGGGGAAAGCAAGCACACCTGCCTGCTTCAACTGACATGAATTAATTTGGGGTTGATTTATTAATGTGTCACTGTTTTAAAATTCCAGTCTGGCACCTGCTTCCTTATCTGTAATTTGCTTTCTGTTGCAGTGCATTTTTTTTCCAGGACCTTTGTGGCCTACTTGTAGCTATTCTATGAGCCTGCTGAGAGGGTCATAGCAGGGTCATATAATTGTTGCAACTAGCAACTGAACTCTGGAGGGGCCCTTGTCAGGAAGCACTACAGGGAATGGTTACTAATGATGAGTTTGAACTTTTGAACCTGCTGAATGCTTTTTTTGTGTTCGAAAGCATTTCTGCCAGTTCGCAAGGATTTCTGCCAGTTCGCAAGGGTTTTGTACCAGTTCGCAATTGCGAACTTACACCCACGCAGCAAAATTGTATCACCAAGAAAAATAAATCTGCTGCGTGCGAATTTGCGGATTTTGCGGGAAATTCGCGGATCTCGCAGATTGCGAATTTACCGAAAATCCGCAAAATCCGCGAGCGTAACGGATTTTCCGCCCATGCTTACTAAACACTTAAACTTTATAATTGAAAAAATGTTGACTAATCGATTGCAATGGTAACACATTTTTCTGATTTCAGCATGATTTGGTGCTTTCGTGAACTGACAATAATTTGATATACTTAAATCCTTTGATAGTTACCATTTCATTCTGAGTACCACTAATTACATTTTACTGCCTGGTATGTGCCATTACTGGAACCCACAGATAACAGATACTACATCAGTATTTTAATTGTTCATATTCTCTGTCCTTTCAATAGATTATGCTAAGGATAGGTGCATTCTTACTATAGATAAGCCATTGTAGCAAAACATGTCAATATTGTCACACGTCCTTGGAACTTGATAATTTTTGGTCTTTTAGATCTTCTCTCAAAGATCACTGTGTGTCAGTGTTTTCAACAGCCCCATCTACCATTTTATATCAGCCTATAATCCAGAGCATGAATCCTTTTTACTCTCACCCTCGCTGTTGATATGGGTAATAGGGTTTACTGACACAATATCAAAACCATCAATATTGATTGTGATACCAAAATATTACGTCAACAATATCGATCATAAAAATATAATTTTTCTATACATATAATGGAAAGTACAAAAATGTCTAAAACAAATATCATTTTACACTAATCGAAATATATGTACAAAAATATTGTTTTTTTCTATATATGTAGTTTAAAAAAGTAAAACTCAAGTACTTTAACATATAACATTATTATAATGTAAATTAAATATGTTTAAATAATATTAAAAAAAGTATACAAATATTTACTATTTGAAACAAACACACACACACACACACATATCAGTGTATATGTTTCTATACATATACTTAATGTAAAACAACTTAAAGTAATGTTAATTTCAACTTAAATTTACCAGTATATATACTAATGGCACAAACAACACAATAGGAATAGAGTGGCTTTAAAACATGTTCACAAAGTAAAGCCTGCCGTTTCGGCAGTAACAGGACCCATTTCGTGAACATCCTATTGCCATTTCCAAGTGGCTTACCTGCAAAACTGAATACGTCATCTATGTGTTGGAGTGTCCGTGTGGACTCCAGTACGTGGGCAGTACCAAACTGCCCGCCCACAAACAGATACTCCAACACATACGTGCAATTTCGGGTCATGATCAAAATTATCCGGTTGCCAGGCATTTTCAGGAGAAACATCAAGGCATACCTGACCAGCTCCAGTACTTTCTAATTGATTCAGTGGAAGTTTCGAGGAGAGGAGGGGACCGTGAGGCCAAACTCCGTCTCCTTGAAACCAGATATATACTGGAGCTTAATACAAAGAATCCTAATGGATTAAACGACAGGGAAGATCTTTATACCTGCATTTAGGATTTGTTTGGTATGCCTATAAGACCTGTCCGGATAATATAAGAATCTCATCCCAGTAATGTCACTGTTAGATTTATCGTAACACTTTGACATAGTGGTGACTCTTTTGTACTTTCCTGTAACTAAAAAAAGTTTTTAATCCTTTTATTTTTATACTAGGAATTAGCTGTTTTTGTATTTGCACTTTATATTGCCAATTTTGCACAATCACTTTTGCACTTGTTATGTCTTAGCAGGCATTGTGACAGGTCCACTTGGGCTCTATTTAGGCTAACCTCTTTATGATTCAAACAAGATGACAAGGGATCAGCATTTTGCAGTTTATTCTTAGATCCCCTTCTACTTAACGTTGTTTTTCTGTACATATGTATATAGAACTGTTTTTACACAGCATTGGTATTTAAAATGAATGCATTTATATACTTTGTTGATACTTTCTTACATAGACATAATTGATTGTCATGTTTAGTTTATTGTATCAACTTTACCTCCTCATGCTGTGTAAATATATATGTTTTTTTTATCATGTGTAATGATTTTTAAGATATTTATGGGGCTTAAATGTTTTCTACACTGATAAACAGTTTTTCCATTTCTAGTAATTAACTAGCAATACGGAAATAACAGTGTTAATTTGTATAGTATTTCTTCCTTGTTTATGAATCAATTTGATGCACTGTCACTTTAAATGCCCCGCTCTATGATGAGCAGTTTGTCATGTGATCAAGCCTCTTCGAAGGCGAGACGCGTCATGGCGGCAGCGCTGGCTTTATTTGAATAAACCACCTTTGCACCAGCACTTTTTTGGGTCGACTCTTCGTCACTGTGGGACTGGCAGTCTTTGATTTTCTGTCTTAAGGTGATGAGCTTCGTGAATATATATATATATATATATATATATATATATATATATATATATACACACAATGGCACAAACAACCGCTCCGAATAGCCGTTCGGAGCGTTTTTCCGTACGAATCGTACCCTGCAACGTCCCCCGTACGTACGACGAAGTACGATTCGTACCAGGAGCCGTACTCCGTACGAGTCGTACAAGACACCGTGCGACTCAAATCTCCGTACGATTCTCCCTCGGAACCTGCTGTATGCGACATCTGTACGGTTCGCAGCTGGTTTTTACGACCCAGCAAGTACGATACGTGTCGGGTACGCACCGTACGAGCCTTTTTCTACGGGAGCTGAAAACAGCCGTAAAAGCAGAGTTCGTGCTGAAACAGGTTCGGAACGGCCCCCCCGGGTACGGTGCGTACCCCCCATGATCGCAGGGGTACGCACCGTACCCCTGCGATCATGGGGTGTACGAGCCGTACCCCATGTACGATCGGTGTACGAGCCGTACCCCCATTGTACGATCGGTGTACGAGCCGTACCCCATGTACGATGGGGGTACGGCTCGTACACCAATCGTACACCGATCGTACACCGATCGTACACCGATCGTACAATGGGGGTACGGCTCGTACACCGATCGTACATGGGGTACGGCTCGTACACCGATCGTACATGGGGTACGGCTCATACACCGATCGTACACCGATCGTACAATGGGGGTACGGCTCGTACACCCCATGATCGCAGGGGTACGTGCCGTACCCCTGCAATCATGGGGGGTACGCGCTGTACGAGGTGTATGTAATCGTGCGCTTTTCCGTACGAATCGCCCTTACCTGACGTGGACCGTACGAATCGCGTCCTGATTCCCGGGTCCGGATCGTACTCGTCGTGTCGTACGACTTGTGTACGGGTCGTACAGTTCACAGCCTCAGCCTTGCAATACGTACGGATCGCGACGATTCGGACGGATTCACGGAATGCGGATCGTACTACGCGACTCGGACGGACGGGTACGATTCGTACGGAAAGGGCTACGAATACGAATCATACTGTGGATTTTTTTACCGGATCGGAATCGAGCCCTAAGTCATCAGCTACTAATGTGTGGTTATTTACTTCGCAACTAATGCGTACAATGGCCACTCAATCGCATGATAACATGCTCTTATTTCACGCTTGAAAACAAAGACAAGAGTTTAATACATTTCCTTTTGTGTTGCCAAATGCCGGACACCGGCTATTCTAAACTCAAGGATAAGCTTTGAATTAAGTGAGGCTTTTTAAACTACTATGGCCACAATGCATCACAATGTGCTAAATGGTGTCATTAGTATAAATGTTGAACACAAATGATGGACAACTGTTTGTTAACCGTGATCAGGGAAAGTGGATGTCCGAAATGCGTAGGTGAGGAAACCTACAGGAAATAAATAACTGAAGTTAAAACTTGGAAGTGGTGTCACTGACGATGTCATGAGTGATGTAATATGTGACGTTATCAACAGTGCATTGCAGGCGCCCTTGTTATAGTGAGTCCAACTAACTATAACGTTGGAATTTCTATGGTTTTATGTCAGTAAGATTTCCAGCTAACTATAACTGGTGTGAAACCTATGGTTTTTTCAGTGAATTTATTAGGTTTTTTAAATGCTAATTCCTAACTATAACTCGTGTGAAACCTATGGTTTTTCCAGTGAATTTCATAGGTTTTTTAAATGCTAATTCCTAACTATATATAGGGCCTCAAACCTATGAAATGTAATATTTTTTATAATGAATCCTATATTGTATATTTATCTAATACTATTTTTGTTTTTTTGCCCTGGAGCGCTCCCGGTGCGCGCCCCTGTGTGCGCACCGAAAAGCGCAGTGAGCGTCCCGTTAGAGCTATTGCCGCGAACGAAAACATCATTGTGACGTATCGCCTAGCCGCGTCCGTGTGATACGCACGGCGTAAGCGCACCCGGAAGCACTCGAGCCAATACGATTGCACAACGTAAGCATCCGACGCGGTTACGCGACGCACCCCGGGGCGCGTCGCATAAGCGCGTCGGGTCATGTGACCTGATAATAACACTTTTTATTGATGCACAACAGTTTTGGTTTCCAAATGATGAAAGCCCGGGTCATTTGACCTGAAAATAACACTTTTCATTGGTTCAGGACAGTTTTTTTTTCCAAATGATGAAAGCCCCCATCTTTTTTCCTTATTCTGACTTTGTCCTTTGACTGAGGAAGACCTGTTTGGAGATCTTTGAGTAATGTTTTGTACTTTAAAATGGCTACAGTAGCAGCAGCAGCTGGAGCATCTGCACCACACACCACCACCACCACCACCACCACCAAGAGGACCACCACAACATCACATTGGTGGTCAAGAAGAAGAGGAGGTGGAGGAGGAGGAGGGGAGGAGGTGGCTGCCAGAAGACAATACCCCATATAGGCCAAAGCAGCACATTGTATGGGAGTTTTTTTCCATCCCAGAGGGCAAGAAGAAAGTGAATGCGCCAAAGGTGACTTGCCAAATCTGTGGCATTGAACTTTCAAGGGGGAACCCTAATAAGAAATATTCATTTGGCAATAACACCATGATTCAGCACATGCAGCGCAAGCATCCCAATAACTATGCTGCCGCAGAGGTGGGAGAACTGGCCAGTAACCTTCCCCAATCTTCACCCAGCACCTCCAAAAGAAAGCAACCCACTCCATCGGGACCAGAGACAAGGGAGATGGTCCCAAACATTCAATCAAAGTTTGGGCAATACAAGATCTCTTGTATTT
The DNA here is from genome assembly GCF_964263255.1 of Lissotriton vulgaris. Classification (NCBI taxonomy): domain Eukaryota; kingdom Metazoa; phylum Chordata; class Amphibia; order Caudata; family Salamandridae; genus Lissotriton; species Lissotriton vulgaris. The sequence goes on along the minus strand of NC_141698.1, from coordinate 80,062,837 downwards.
TTTGTGGTAAGACCATCACCTATGGTGAGCAAAGCATAACGCTCATCAACCGTGCTGGTGACAACCACAAATGCCCCAAAAATCCATAATTTTTTCCTGATTTTTTTTTGCTCCAGTTGAGCCATTTTCAATTCCCTGTTTTTTGTTTCTCCCATTAAAAATAACAAAAAAATATAAAATAGTTCATAAAAGCCAAAAAAAGTACAAAATGTTCAAAAAAACATTAAAAAAATATAAAACAACAAAAAGAAGAAAAAAAACAGTTCTTTTTAGAACTACCTCCAAATTATAAAAAAGGCTACATTTTTTAAAAACTATCATTCTTTTTTCCCCATGGTACGCTCCCCGGTACGCTCTGCGCAAATCGAAAAAAATAAATGTTTTTTTGCCCTGCGGGGCCCTTTTATAGCCCCCACATCAAACCTAGGGGGTCAGGGGGGGGTCTACTCTGCCCCCTTATGGTCATTTCCCCCTTTGTTTTTGCCACCTCTTGTGTCTCGATCCTACCGAGACACAAGATGGCGGCCGCTCCGGACTGTTTGGAATGTTGACAGACACCCGAGAGCCAATCAGCTTTCCGCACGCGAACTCGCGTAGCGGGCTGGTTAGCACCCCGGTGCACGTACCGGGATGCGCTTATAGATATATACCTAAATTACTCAAAATTCACTGGCGCACATATCTTGAGACATAGCAAAGGCACATCGGGCTACCAGTCCCTACAATTTTGCCAAGTTTGGTGGAAATCCATTCAGCCGTTCGGGCTAAAAGTGAGGTCGACTGCCCTATGGAAATTAACATGGGGAAAACATGTTTTGGGACCCCCCTTTTTTCTCGGCCCCCGCTTGACAAATCCCCCCCAAACTTTCAGGGAAGGACCAGAGCGCCGCAAGGTAAATTTGAAAATTTTTTCAGGCAGATTCCTCAACCGGTGCCAAAGTTATTCACAAAGAATGTTGAGATTTTCTATTGAAAATAATCCTAACTATAACTACCTACTGGCGCCCGCCAGTAGGTAATATATATATATATATATATATATATATATATATATATATATATATATATATATATATATATATATATATATATACACATACATATATATATACATATATATATATATATATATATACACACACACACACACATATAGGTAGGAAGGAGCTTTTTAACATAATCAGTGTGGACAGGTTATCCTACTGAAAAAGATTGAAAGGGATCTTGGATGAGCCTAAAGAATTTGTAAAAACTGATGTGTTTTTGAATGACAAAATATACTGTCTGTCTATGTCTCTCTGTAAATTGTACCTTGGAATCTGGAGTCTAGGCCTTATTGTTTCTCTTTATAGTAAGAGCAATTTTGCATTATTATCTTGTGATAGTATTGTCCATAAGATGACATATATGTGAAATATTTATTATATGAATTTGTTTTATGATATAGACAGGTCCATGTCTATTTTTAATTGTGTTTTTAATAGAATTCTAGTAATTTTTGTATGCAAAATATAACATTTGTTATGGTTTTATGTTAGTTAGTTTTATATAGTTATGTTCTAACACATGGGCTCAATTTTCTGTTGGGAATAGAAATACAAGCCTAGCTCCCAAACTTACTGGTCCACCAAGGGATTTCTCCTTCCTACCTATTAGTAGTACCCTAATCCCCTGGTTGGTCAAAGGGATCCCTCTCATTTCTTTTGTTATATACACATATATACATATATATGTATAAAAAGAAAAGAGTTGCCCCTAGGCGAGATTCATCACAGGTAAATTTATTGAGCAGGGTACTGCTTCAGCACACACAATTTCGGCAGCTTCTCACTGACGCATTTCGGGAGTGGCACCCTTTCTCAAAGATGAGCTGCGGCAAACCAACAAATATGTGTGTACATGTATATATATACGGCAAGCAACGCCGGAAAAAGCATAAAACAAAACAGCAACAAAAAGAAAAAGCAGCTCTGGCGCAACAAAAAATAAAAAGGGCAAAAGACAATACAATCGTCAACTTATCAGCGGCAGTATTAACATCAGCGGAGGAGCAGCTACTGAGCCTAGGTCTCACCTGTGGTGTAGAGCGGGAATATCGACGGCAAAATAACGTGTTACATAAATATCTCTGCAGAAATATCGACAAGAAGAAATATCGACAACAAAAATATAGTTTGACCAGAATATCGACTGACAGGTAAGTAATATCGATAACAATAATATAGTTGCAATAAATATCGATTACAAAAACATAGTTAACAAAAATCTCGATTTTTTAATAATTATAAGTCATTTAGTGTTTTTAATGAGTATAGTTTGTTAATTTATTATATGTTGTAGCATTTTATTAGTTATTAATGTATTTTATGTTGAATTTAGTGTTATTAGTTCCGTAGCGGGTTGTGGGTTTATAGGGGAATAGGGTGGGAAGTAATGTAAATATATTCAAATAATTGATTAATGAATGTGTTAATTTAATATAAATTGTTTAATAATTATTAGTTAATTAATTTCAATTAGTTAATTGATAATTAATTATGTTAATTAATTATGTTATTGTTTAATTAATTTTAGGTGTGTGTAGTGGACTTTTTAAGTGAAAATGTTGTGAAGTAATTAAATTTTTATTGAATAATTAATACATTAATTATAAATTAATTATAATTAAATAATTATTAATTGTAAAAGAGTAAATAAATTTAAGTTTGTGTTTTGGTGTTTATAAGTGTATATGGTGTGAAAGCTGTCAATTAATTAATTCATTAATTATTTTGAAAATACATTAATAATCATTAATTAATTAGTAAGTATTAAATGTAATTGATTAATTAATTTTAGGTGTGTAGGTGTTTGTTAATAATAATATATTTAATTGTATATATTAAATATGTTTATAATCTAAATTAAATTTTACACTAAATTTGATAGATGGTTTATTATTTTTTTTCAGTTCAAGCGCTTTCCCTACTGTTGTACCCGGTGGAGTAATTTTTATGCCTACGCTATCCAGCGCTTTCCCTACTGTTGCACCCTTTGGAGTGGGAATAGTAATTTTTACCCCTACGCTATCCAACGCTTTCCCTACTGTTGCACCCTTTGGAGTGGGAATAGTAATTTTTACCCCTACGCTATCCAGCGCTTTCCCTACTGTTGCACTCACTAGAGTGGGAATAGTAATTTTTACCCCTACGCTATCCAACGTTTTCCCCGCTGTTGCACCCTTTGGAGTGGGAATAGTAATTTTTACCCCTACGCTATCCAACGCTTTCCCTACTGTTGCACCCTTTGGAGTGGGAATAGTAATTTTTACCCCTACACTATCCAACGCTTTCCCTACTGTTGCACCCTCTGGAGTGGGAATAGTAACTTTTACCCCTACGCTATCCAGCGCTTTCCCTACTGTTGTACTCACTGGAGTGGGAATAGTAATTTGTACCCCTACGCTATCCAACGCTTTCCCCACTGTTGCACCCTTTGGAGTGGGAATAGTAATTTTTACCCCTACGCTATCCAACGCTTTCTCTACTGTTGCAGCCTTTGGATTGGGAATAGTAATTTTTACCCCTACGCTATCCAGCGCTTTCCCTACTGTTGCACTCACTGGAGTGGGAATAGTAATTTTTACCCCTACGCTATCCAGCGCTTTCCCTACTGTTGCACTCACTGGAGTGGGAATAGTAATTTTTACCCCTACGGTATCCATCGCTTTCCCTACTGTTGCACCCTTTGGAGTCGGAATAGTAATTTTTACCCCTACGTTATCCAGCGCTTTCCCTACTGTTGCGCTCACTGGAGTGGGAATAGTCATTTTTACCCCTACGCTATCCAACAATTTCCCCACTGTTGCACCCTTTGGAGTGGGAATAGTGATTTTTACCCCTACGCTATCCAACGTTTTCCCTACTGTTGCACCCTCTGAAGTGGGAATAGTACTTTTTACCCCTACGCTATCCAGCGCTTTCCCTATTGTTGCACTCACTGGAGTGGGAATAGTAATTTTTACCCCTTCGCTATCAAATGTTTTAACTATTAATTTTTTCATATTTTTATTAAATGTATGTATTTTTGTTGTTATATACTTTTATGTGTTAAATATATGTATATGTACACATTTATTAAGTTTATAATGATTAAACTTAGTTAATTTGTTATAAATAGTTAAAATATAAAAGTAATGTAATGTATTTTGTTAATAATAGTTATATTTTCTAATTATTTAATTTAATTTATATTTATTAATTAAGTCGATATTTTTTACATCTATATTTATTACATCTATATTTTTGAGGCGATATTTATGTACTTACCTGTTTAGGCATAGGGAGTCGATATTTTTGTAATCGATATTTATACAACTATATTTTTGTAAACTATATTTTTGTTAACGATATTTTAACATGGAACCCTCACCTGTTGCCCCATATCAGACTTTAGTTATACTTCAACCAGAATCAACGTCTTTCGATATATCCGCAAATTAAAGCTGCGGAAATTTTTCAACATTAAAGAAGGTCTAAATGAGATTGAAAGTAATGTTACAACAGCACCCTAGACAGTGTTAGAGGCACGAGATGTCAGAGGCCTTCTTACACTGCAACAACTGGGGGATTCCACTGACAATATTGACACCAACACCGCTTTGTATACCGAACAAGAATTGAGGGAAGCGGAGATACATCAGATTGGAGCAGGAGCAAGCCCATTCAAGCCCGCTTCCAATTTCATTCCTACCATGCCAAGAGACGCCATTGATTCTTTCCATGAGGTGGTCACGGCAGACCTCAAGAAACTGTGTTACCAGGTGAAACACCGCAAGAGAATTAGAACGTCTAAGGAAAAACAATACTGGGCTCTAGTCACCAAACTTAGAAATGACCACCAAATTATTGTTTGTAGTTCGGATAAGGGAGGCAATATTGTCATCTGGCCCCAAACACAATATATCGAAGGAGCTAACAGACAACTCTCAGAAGCGGTCTGTTATCAAAAGGCAAGTATAAAACACTACGAATCAGCTAGAGAACAATTGAAAAACCTCCTTTTTAAATACAAGAGAGAAGGACTGATTTCTAGCGAGGAATTTAGGTTTGTTCATGTTGAACAGCCGGTCATGCCCAGGTTTTACCTTATTCCCAAGGTGCATAAGGGCCAGTCTCCAGTGCCAGGGAGGCCAATTATATCAGCCATAGACAGCATAGCGGAACACCTGGCACAATACACTGACTATTTCTTGCAATCCCTGGTTACAAGTCTGCCTACATATGTAAGGGACACAGGTCACTTTTTACAAAAATTGAAGAACATTGTGTGGACAGAAGATTGTTTACTTATTACGTTAGACATCGAAGCCCTTTATACTAGTATAGACCACCAAACAGGGCTCAAAGCATTAGAACCTTTTCTGAGCACAAGACCAGTGCATTGTTACAACCACAATAGGATGCTGGTGGAGTTTGTAAGTTGGAGTCTGTACCATAATTATTTTATGTTTGGTAACGATGTCTACGTACAAAAAAGAGGTGTTGCCATGGGGGCCTGCTTTTCTCCCAGCTACGCGTGTTTACATGTGGGCTGGTGGGAGAAGCGGGTCCTCCTGGGGAAACACCACGCAGTGTTCGTAGAGCATGTAGAAATGTGGGTTCGTTATATCGACTATGTGTTTTTAATTTGGAGGGGTGATGAAAAAAGAGTGAAAGAATTTATCATGACGCTAAATAACAATGAGGAAAATCTTAAGTTCACATATCATATGAGCAAAACAGCAGTGGACTTTTTAGATGTTAAGGTTTTTCTCAAAGCAGGCAAACTGTTGACCACCCTTCACAGAAAGGACACATCTGGTAACACAACCCTCCATGCCACAAGTGCCCATCCCCATCATGTCATTGACAATATCCCCTATGGGGAGTTACTCCGCCTTAAAAGGATATGTAGTAGTGATGAGGAATTGGTGTCTTGCACTACAGAAGCATTAGACAGGTTCAGAGAGAGAGGCTACAAGGAGAATATATTGAGAAGAGCGGTCAGTAAAATGAAACAGAGACCTGGAGAAACACTGTTTAAACCGGTGGTCCCAATTACGGGGACCATGGAAGATTCCGCCGAATCTACCATCAGGTTTATTACTGCATATAGTTGCCAGGACAGGAAGATTTGGTCCATTTTAACTAAAAGTTGGCCTATATTAAAAATTGATGCAGTGTTATCATCTCATCTGCCAAACTCACCCAATATTACGTTTCGGAGGGGACCCTCCCTACGTACACATGTTTCCAACCCTTTCCATGAACTGTTAAAAAAGAAGTTTTGGTTCCCACCCCAGCTGGGGTTTTACCAATGTACCAGCTGTAGGGCATGCAAATTTGGGGTTAATACCCAGTATTATACCACTCCATTTTGCCCTACTCCATTGCCGATCAAAGGAAATTACGGTTGCAAAACAGAGTATGCTGTTTATATTCTGGCATGCACCTGTGGCCTGAGATACGTGGGTAGTACCAGGCTTCCGGTGCTATCCCGTGGCGAGACACTTTAAAAGTGTGCATGGGAATGATCTTCAGTGTCTCAGTTACTTTGTCCTTTCCTCAGTTCCAAGGCTTAGAAGGGGAGGGAACAGGAACAGGATGCCCGGGCAATTGGAATCGAAAATGATTCTGGAATTCGATTTCAAGGTACCAAATGGGCTGAACACTACGGAAGACCTGTACAAATTTCTGTAAAGACAACACATTTTTGGGTTGGTACATGGTCATATTACAGCCCAATTATCCCAAACTATTGGTAGTAGTTGGATAATGTTCCTGGTTGGGCCATCCCCTGTTATATAATCCAATAATGTTCAGTTTCTGTCCAATACCCAGTATTTATTTAATTCATTGCTTCTTTTAGCAATAAGCCAGTTAACCAATCAATTTTTTTTTAGAAAAACATCCATTAAGACACTTATTTAAACATTTATTCTTCCATCGACCTTTACATTTAGATATATAAAACATATTTATTTTTCAGAAAGACACACATTCACTGGATGGTGTCATCAGTGATTTCATGAGTGATGTCACTGACCATGTCATGAGTGATGTAATATGTGACGTCATCAGCAGTGCATTGCAGGCGCGCAAGTTATTGTGAGTCCAACTAACTATAACATGGGAATTTCATGGTTTTATGTCAGTAAAATTTCCAGCTAACTATAACTGGTGTCAAACCTATGGTTTTTTCAGTAAATTTAATAGGTTTTTTAAATGCTAATTCCTAACTATAACTGGTGTGAAACCTATGGTTTTTTCAGTGAATTTCATAGGTTTTTTAAATGCTAATTCCTAACTATATAAGGCCTGAAACCTATGTTTTTTTCAGTGAATACCAAAGGTATTTTTAATGCGAATTCCTAACTATATAAGACCTGAAAGCACACCAGGGATCTCCAGTATGTGCCAGGGGACTGCATTGCAGAGAGGTGTAATGAAGCCACGCCCCTTTTTACACCTCTCTGCAACGCAGCCCCCGTGCATGTTTGAAGAGGGGGAACTAATTCCCCTTGCATACTTGGGTCCCTGGGGGCCAACTAGCCCACCTGGAACCTCCAGTATGCGCCAGGGGGCTGCATTGCAGAGGTGTATTGAGGCTTTGCCCCTTGTTACACCTCTCTGCAACGCAGCCCCCTGCCACGTTTGCAGATGGGGAACTAATTCCCCTTGCATACTAGGGGTCCCTGGGGGCCAACTAGCCCACCAGGAGCCTTCAGTATGCGCCAGGAGGCTGCATTGTAGAGAGGTGTAATGAGTCCACACCCTTTTTTACACCTCTCTGCAACGCAGCCCCCGTGCATGTTTGAAGAGGGGGAACTAATTCCCCTTGCATACTAGGGGTCCCTGGGGGCCAACTAGCCCACCTGGAACCGCCAGTATGCGCCAGGGGGCTGCATTGCACAGAGGTGTAATGAGGCTATGCCCCTTTTTACACCTCTCTGCAACGCAGGCCACTGGCGCGTTTGCAGAGGGGGGACTAATTCCCCTTGCATACTGGGGGTCCCTGGGTCATATCTGCCCAAACACCGATATTCCGAACAATTGAAATTGACTTTTGTTGAGAAACATTTGGATTTGGATTATCATGTCCTATACTTTGGAATTTTTAAAATACTGACTTTGAGGATGCTATAAATTACTCAAGTCTGCCCGAATTGTGTGGGTAAAATTGATACCTAGTCACTTTGAATAAGAATGTACTTACGTCTCGTCTAACATTTGGAAGAAAAATCTAGTTATAAGACAACAGCATACCGACATAACTTGAAGGAAATAAGAACGCCCAGAAGAAGTTCTGTTGTACAGAACGAATCGTTTCGGCTGGCTGTGGAAAATAAACTTAAGAAAAATAAAAGCATTTGAATATACACCAAGATTCAGCGCTTCAATAAGGACTCTAAGTGATATGATTTGATTGGACTTATTGTGCAAGTGGTGCTGTGCCAAACTTTGGAATATTCTCCACTACTCTCTACTACTTACTCTCTCCTACTCCAGTACTCTCAAATACTCACTCTCTACTACTCATTCTCTACTAATCTACTACTCTCTACTACTCTCTCTACTACTCACTCCCTACTACTCACTATCTACTACTCTCTACTACTCACTCTCTACTACTCTCTCTCTACTACTCACTCTCTACTACTCACTCTCTACTACTCACCCTACTACTCACTCTGTACTACGCTCTACTACTCACTCTCTACTACTCTCTTTCTACTAGTCTCTACTACTCACTCTCTACTACTCTCTACTACTCACTCTCTACTTCTCACTCTCTACGACTCTCTACTACTCACTCTCTACTACTCACTCTACTACTCACTCTCTACTACGCTCTACTACTCACTCTCTACTACTCTCTTTCTACTAGTCTCTACTACTCACTCTACTACTCACTCTCTACTACTCTCTACTATTCTCTCTCTCTGCTACTCACTCTCTACTACTCTCTACTACTCACTCTCTACTACTCACTCTCTACTACTCTCTACTACTCACTCTTTACTACTCTCTACTACTCACTCGCTACTGCTCTCTACTACTCACTCTACTACTTACTCTCTTCTACTCTCTACTACTCACTCTCTAGTACTCTCTACTACTCACTCTACTATTCACTCTACTATTCACTCTACTACTCTCTACTACTCACTCTCTGCTACTCTCTCTACTGCTCTCTACTACCCTTTACTACTCACTCTCTACTCTCTATTACTCACTCTCTACTCTCTACTCTCTACCTCTCTACCTCTCTCTACTTCTCTCTCTACTAGTCTCTACCTCTCTACCGCTACCTCTCTACCTCTCTACCTCTACACCTCTACCTCTCTACCTCTCTCTACACGCACACATATACACATATATATGCATATATATGCATATGCATTTATATATATGTATGTGTATGTATATATATATATATATATATACATACATATATAAACATATATAATCTGTATATCTATATAAATACAAATATAAATGCATGCATACATATACATATATGTATACAGCAAAATTCAAAAAGACCAAGGCAGCAGACCAGGTCAAGCACTCCAGATCCTATAGTTCTGAATTTAGGGTGGTGCAAACTACTTCCTACACCTGCTACCAATAGGTGTATGAATCAGAGAGATGAAAACATAAAATGGAAGGTGCACACAATTAAAGTCAAAAAAGGCAGTAAAGTATTAAATATCTTCTTCTTTATTTAGTAGTATTCATTGGACATAGGCACAGCCAACGCGTTTCGTTCCATTTGCCTTAAGGAACTTCGTCAGGGCAAAAAGAGTATAGTTCAGTGCTGTCAACAAAGTTGGACAAAGATGAGAGGATCAAAGGATTGGCTACCAATAGTGGGTCAAAGTCGTATGACCTGTAGAGACGGTGTCCTCACTAAGTTAGATAGGTCCAGTTGGAATCCTAAGGTAGACTCCCAAGTTCGCCAAGGCTGACCGGCATTGAGTGTAGGATCAGATGATGAGTACAGTTGAATTATAGCTCGATGGGAGGTCTATTGGTTCCCGTGGGGAATATTACTATATTCCTCTTGACTCAGTATCCCGGGGAAGGCCGAATATAAAGGCGATACCGCAGCCAATCTGAAGAGTAGTGCGGTGTTCGTGGCATTAACCACCGAGCACCTGTATTAGGGTGCTTGTCTTCCGCAATCCGCTTTCTCGTGGTGTCCCAAATGGAACGAAACGCGTTGGCTGTGCCTATGCCCAATGAATACTACTAAATAAAGAAGAAGATATTTAATACTTTACTGCCTTTTTTTACTTTAATTGTGTGCACCTTCCATTTTATGTTTTCATATATGCATACATATACATGTTATTTACATGACAGTTTAAAAAACACTAATAAAAGCAAAGCTAAAAAGCCACCTCATTACAAACAGAATGGCTTTAAATTAAACGAGGGCGAGATCTATTGCATTTTCAATGCTTGTTTACTTTGGTTCCATCAAGAAGGCATTCAGATGTGTCACACATTTGCCATAAATTCTGAATGTTAGCACTCTAGTTGCTCATTAGATCACTGTAGTGAAGCTACTGCTCACCAGGGAAGTTTGCTGCTGGTATTCAAAGTGCATGTTTCAGTCTGCATGTCAGAATTTTTTTAAAGAAATAGAAGAGGATTGGAGAAGTCACTCAAAATGATCCCTAATTTTTCTTTCTGAAGCACTAATCATATGGCAAAATGAACCCCCTCATTTTGTTCCTTTTTAAATTAAATGTTTTTAGACTTACCACTTCATTCCAATCATGATGGCTTCTGGTGTGCCATACTTTTGTCATAAGTAAGACTGTTAGCGCTCTAGTTGTTCTTTAGAACACTCTGGGACATTCTGTCATTGCGCTATACTTGGGCTACATCTGGGTGATATTTGGGCTACATTTAGGCTCTTTTGTCTCTGGTGGCCATCTTGGGAGACTGTATGTCAAAAAATTTTAATGCAATTGAAGAGGATTTGAGAAGTCACTCAAAATGTGCCCTAATTTTTCTTTCTGCAGCACAAATCATACTTTCTATGGCAAAATATACCCCCTCATTTTGTTCCTTTTTAAATTAAATATTTTAAGAGTTACCACTTTATTCCCATCACGATGGCTTCAGGTGTGCTATACCTTTGTAATAAGTAGGACTGTTAGCGCTCTAGTTGTTCTTTAGAACACTCTAGGAGGCTGCAGTAGAACACAAAGGAATAAACTGACAGTCTCTGTCCTTGTTGGATGTACATGTTTTACTGAGAATGTCAGACTTCATTCTCACATGACTGAGAAAGATAATGTGAATTTACAGAAAATATGCTTTCAGTTTAGCTTATAGATCCCCTTCCAAACCACTGTGGGAAAATTATGAGATATTAGTTGTCTTTCAAACATGATTCATGATATCACAGCAGAAGGCTTTTTCACATGGTAAAATCACCTAAGAACACACCACAATTCCTAAAATGAGTATGGTACCATCAACAAATGATTTATAATGTAACTAAAGTCTTAAAACCCTCTATTAACTACAATGCTTTTTAATGAGGTGCTATCATGTATATTGGTCCCAAGTTGGCTGCCAACTCTTCTTGGATGAAGTGCTGACAGCCAATCAGATCAGATGTGTGGTTAGGCTCCACCCAGATATATATATTTTTTGAACCTAAATTACTCAAAATCCACTGGAGCACATATCTTGAGACATAGCAAAGGCACATCGGGCTACCAGTCCCTACAATTTTGCCAAGTTTTGTGGAAATCCATTCAGACATTCGGGCTAAAAGTGAGTCCAACCGCCCTATGGAAATTAACATGGGGAAAACACGTTTTGGGACCCCCTTTTATCTTGGCCCCCGCTTGACGAATCCCCCCCAAACTTTCAGGGAAGGAGCGGAGCACAGCGAGGCAAATTTACAGAAAATTACAGGCAGATTCCTCAACTGGCACCAAAGTTATTCCCAATTGAATGTTGCGGATTTCCTATAGTAAACAATCCTAACTATAACTACCTACTGGCGACCGCCAGGAGGTAATATATATATATCCCCAAAGTTTTTTTATTCCTTACAGGTACACTTGCTAGCATTGAATCCCTGTTTAATCATTGTGGGTGGCGATTTTTATTTATTTCTTCCTCTCCACACACCAAACCCCACTCTCGTCTTGCATTACAGGACATCTGTCAGCAATTCTCTTTAGTGGATATTGAGCGCACACATAACTCTACCAATACTTCTTACACACACTACTCAGGTTATCATAATACCTGCACTAGAATAGATTACTGGTTGGTCTCCCCTGGAATAGCAGGCTGAGCCCGGGCGCTTGATACCCTACCATGAACCCTACTCAGATCATTCCCCTTTGGTACTCAGGCTCGCTGTCCCGCAACCCAAGGGGTTCGAGCGACAATGGAGGTTTCCGAACAGAGCAGTCCAAGATCCAGTGTTCCTCGGAGAAATTAGAACTGCCATAGAGGACTATTTTGAAATTAACACCGGATCAGCCGATACATGGGCAGTCCTCTGGGAGGGTTTTAAAGCGTACATTCGTGGGGTTTGTATTGCAAAAAATTCAGGTGTTCTTAAAGATATACATAACTCCCTAGCACGCATTGAGAAAGACATATCAGCTTTAGACGCCGAGATGTTCGAGAACGCCTCTGCTGAGGCGGAAAGTCAGCGCCTGGCTCTATTAGTGGAATTCCGGGACATAGCAGATAGGGAAATATTGTATTTGGGTAAATATCACATGGCCAGGAGGTACAGTGAGGGTGTTTGCCCTGGTAGAATCCTCGCACAAGTACTTTGCCCCCTACAGCAGTTAATACAAAACTGAAATCAAAACTCCCACTGGTCAGTCAGTATAATCCACCCCAGAGATAAGTACCATGTTTTTGACTCATTTTAAATCCCTTTACAGTTCCAAAATAGACGGAGACCTTAGCGCTCAAGAAGAATACCTATCCGAAATGTCACTAGTTTATCTCAAGAAACACATGCAAGACTTCCTGACCATCCCAATAACCCAAGACAGTGTTATAGAAGCCATTGACGCACTACAGAGCTCCTCTGCTCCGGTGCTCGATGGGTTTACAGCAGATTTCTTCAAGGCATACAAATACATTCTGGTCCCCCGTTTGATAGAGGTATACAAAGAAGCGCTGGAAAAACACGTTCTTCCTCCCACTTTTAGAGAGGCTGTTATTATCCTACTTCCCAAACCTGGCAAGGACCCCTCTCAGTGTGGTTTGTATACGCCCCTTTTTTAATTAAATCAGGATTATAAAATATTAGCCAAGGTGATAGCGATCAGGTTAGCTTTGTTAATGGAGTTTATTATTTCCCCCGCACAATCAGGGTTCGTTCCTCATCGCTCTACTTCGCTTAATCTCAGAACCCTTTTTTCAGTTATACACAGGATAGATCAAATGGTCCCAGTGGCGGTGGTGCTATTAGATTCCGAAAAAACTTTAGACTCCTTGGAATGGCCATTTTTTATTTCAGTAATGTGCCGCATGGGGATGCCGGAGGATTTTGTTACCACCACTGCTCTTCTATACACTAGTCCCACTGATAGACTGCGCATCAACAGAACGTTGTTTCTTCCGATATGTTTGGCCCGCGGAACATGGCAGGGCTTCCCTCTATCCCCATTATCGTTTATTTTAGCCATGGACCACTTGGTAAGACATTTTCAGGAGTGCCACATACACCGAGGGTTACAATTCATTACTGGTCCCTTACTGGTATCACTTTATGCAGATGATACTATCCTATATGTGAGACATCCCTGGAAGAACCTCGAGCCAATAATTAGGGACATTTTGCGGTTTGGCCGGTTTTTGGGGCTCGTCATAAACTGGCACAAGTCTGTAATAATTCCACCGATGCAAAGCCCTGTGCCATGGAACTGTGGGTTTCCGCTTGAGTGGTGTCATGACACAGTCAAATATCTAGGTATTTATATACATATGTATGCTTCTACTATAATTCGGCTAAATTAAGAATGAGCCATAAGCTCCTTGGAGACGCAGGTTGAGAAATGGCTTTGTGTTCCATTGTCTGAGGTGGGTAGGGTTGCCATTATCAAAATTATAGTATTGCCTAAATTCTTGTATCTTTTCAATAATATTCCCATCCCCCTCACTCAAGCCTTCTTCATGCAGACGTGTCAACACCTTTTTAGACTGGTTGGGGGGCAGGAGGCCCAGGGTGTCCTGGCAGATTCTGACTCTCCCGATGAAAAAGGAGGCTTCGGTGTTCCAGATATGTATTGATACTACTTAACATAGCAATGCAGTTATGCGTATGCTTGGTATCACCCGGACACCGGAATCCCCTTTCTGAGACCTGAGGCGGACCTGGTGCACCCTCAGAAATTGTCCACTGTGCTTCCCCGGGGGATTCCTAGAGACCCACTTGACATACAAACAGCCTCCACCACCAGCTGGGCGTGGGAGAAGCTGCGTAGACTGCTGGGGCTGGATCTTCTCTATTCACCGGCATTGCCGCTTCCAAGCCCTTTATGGCTCCCCATCACGGGGGAAACACTGGTGCAACGCAAGCTTGCCAAATTTGATATTCGACAAATTGTCGATCTCTTCCCCAATAATCATATATTCTCGATGTCTGAGGATGTCAGGGTCGGGGCAGTTCCTTTATGTACGCCTTCATAATGAGGTGCATGCTCTGCTTACATGTCCAATGGCGCCTGAACCTGCAGCCCCATTGACAATGCTAATAGAGAGCGAGACAGGTGCCCATTTAATTTCTAAAACGTACAAAGCATGCCTCAAGATGCGTCCGATTTCAGATACTAAGGTCCGCTCAGCATGGGAACACGACCTCGGTCGGCCCATAACGGATGACCAATGGGAACAGTGCTGAAGGGCACAAAGGAAATATCTCTCAACAGTAGGCACAAACTCATTCATTTTAAATTTGTCCACAGAATGTATCACACTGCCGCCTGGTCACATAAAATAGACCCGTATAGGCCTCATCACTGCTTGAAGTGATATGCCCCCATGCAGCTTTTGCCCATTTAACATGGACGAGCCCAAAACTACAGCCGTATTGGAAGCAAATAGACGCTACATTAGGCGTAATGACCTTCCTGTCGCTGACCCCCATCCCGGAGATCTCACTCATGGGTTACATGGCTAATTTTCCCCAAAACACAAGAAGATTTGCGGCACTTGGGTTTCTGCTGGCTAAGCGGGAAATAGCGCTAATGTGGGGCAGGAGGGCAGCTCCAACATTGAACGCCTGGCTGCGCAGCCTAGCTTATTGTAATGTAAATAGTGAAATCTACGCTTCACTAATGCTGAATTCTTCCCGCCCAAAAGACATTTGGGGTCCATACCGTCCATATGCCGTCGAGAGAAGCAGTGGCACTGGCACACAAGTTGAAAATGGCATTGTGCCTGAAGGGGTCGGCTGAGGCAATAACTGACTGACTGAAGTACTTGTAAAGCGCTCGAATGCCGCGGCGTCTTGGCGCTGAGTGACTAGAGAGCAGTGTGAGCCAGTCTTAATACGAGGAAAAGAGCCAGGTTTTCAGTGCTTTTCTGAAACATAGTTTAGATTTTTGTGAGCGCAGTGCAGGGGGTAGAGAGTTCCATAGTCTGGAAGCCTGGTAAGAGAAAGATCTGCCACCCCAGCGTTGTCTTCTTATTTTAGGTTGGCAGATAAGATCAAGACCGGCTGATCTCAGCGCACGTGATGGCACATATCGAGGAAGAAGTTTGGCAAGATCGTCTGATCCCGTACCGTGCACAGATCTGTGGGCCAGACAGAGGGCCTTAAACTGTATTCTACACCTGACTGGAAGCCAGTGAAGTTCCCTGATGACTTTAGATGTTGGGTGACGATAGGGTAAATTCAGCAGAACCCTGGCTGCGGCGTTTTGAATTGCCTGCAGCTTGTTCAGTTGTTTTTCTCCTGTACCCAAGTAGAGAGAGTTGCAATAATCCACTCGGGACATTACCAGGGCACCCATGACAGTTTTTTGCAATGTAGGGGGGATATAAGGTAGAACTTTCCTAAGGACCTTGATGGTGTGGAAGCAGGTAGACGTTACCTGGTTAATCTGAGCCTTACAAGATAGTTCTTTATCAACCAGAAAGCCAAGATTCCTGACCTTTTCTGCTGGGCTTGGACAAGAGCCCGCCTCCAGGGGCCACCAGAGGTTGTTCCAGATCGATGGTTTCTGACCGAACTCGATTATCTCGGTCTTGTCTGCATTTAGTTTTTAAAAGTTAAGGTTCATCCAGTTTTTTACACTGAGAAGACAGTTCTTAAAGCGCTCCGCAGTGGCTTGGATGGACTGGGACACTGAGACTACTATTTGAGTGTCGTCAGCGTAGGACACTAATTGTAGACCATGGGATTGAACTAAGGCAGCTAAGGGGGTGACATATAAATTGAACAGGGTGGGAGATAGTGCCGATCCCTGAGGGACCCCACCTGGAAGGGAGAATTCGTCAGATGTAAGACCTTCCCAGTGCACTTGTTGGATTCGAGAGTCCAGAAAGGATGTTAAAAGGGCTAGGGCAGCGTCCGTGAAGCCAAGTGTTTTTAATCTGTTTAACAGGATTGAGTGGTTCACGGTATCGAATGCCGCTGTGAGGTCCAGTAAAATCAGGGCAGTTCTGCCGCCCTCATCCATTGTTCTTCGAATATTTTCAGTTGCCATAATCAGGGCCGACTCTGTTGAATGGGAAGGGCGGAATCCATGTTGGGAGGGGTCTAGGAGTTTGTTGTGATCAACATAGCGCATCATTTCTAGGTTGATGGCTTTTTCCAGAATCTTGGCAGGTAGCGGCAGGCAGGATATTGGTCGATAATTCTTTGGTTCGGCTGGGTTTAATGAATCCTTCTTCAGGATTGGTCGAATACATGCTTTTTTCCAGCTGATTGGAAAAACACCCGAGCTGATAATGTTGTTAATCAAGGGGGTCAGAACAGCTGCCACTGTCAGCGGGACCATATGTAATATACGCGGTGGACAGGGATCTAATGGGGACCCCGACTTCATCTGTGTGATGAGGTCTGCCACCTGTGACTCCTCTAATAAGGGAAAGGAGGAATAACTAGGACCAGACCGGGGGACAGTGTCCTTTTTCTCCTTAGATGTGATTGATGCCGATGAGCTAAGGTCGTCATAAACTGTCTGGACCTTATGTTGGAAGAAGGTAGCAATATTAGTCACAAAGTTTTGGTCAGGGCTAAAGACAGTGTCGCGGGGGGTCTTAGTGAGATGAGTGACAGTTTTAAATAGTTCTTTTGGAGTATTGGAGGCTGCCTGGATTTTATTTGTAAAATAGTCCGATTTAGCCTGCACTATTGCTGTCTTGTATTCCTGCAGGGCTTTGATGTATATTTGTTTGTTTTGAACATATATGATATATGATGTTTTGAACATATATGATAATATGATTTGAGCAGGCGATTCTGGCTATTTCCTGTATTTTAAGATTGCTCTTTTGTACTATTTTGAATGCCATGTGTACCATAGATTCCTGTTTTCTTAAATGCCTCAACCTACGAAGTTCAACTGCGTCAAAACAATCCTGATCATAAATGCCGAACTGTGTTGCCTGTGTGTTCCTTAACCATTTGAGCCTAAATTATTTGCTGTACTGTTGCCATATACTGTGACACTGATGTGCTAGAATATGTCTGCCTTGTGATGATTTGCTTAACAGTGTCTCATTTCAACATCGTTTCCTGATTATTGTATATGAAATCTGGAAAATTAAGATTTTTTTTTAAACTACAAATACACACTATATATATATATGGGAATGTAAAGACAATTAAAGAGAGGGAAGCACCCTTATCCCCAGTAATCTGGCATGGTTGAGATAAAATTAAAGAGTCTAGATGCTAGACAGTCAATGTGATGAGCTCAATAGTGAAAGGATAATCTGACATACTTCCTGCTGCAACTTGGGATCCTCTTTCAAGTTGTTTAAATCTCAAAGCTTAGAATATAATACTACGGGGCCTATTACAATGTTGTCCGGAAAGCATTCTGAGTGACTCGGTCTCGGAATCGGTTCAGAGCACTTCAAAAGTAGATGAGTCTGACCTACCAATTACGATATTTCCCAACGCTGTTCGGTTGGACTCCCATTGACTTCAATGGGAGCTTGTGTTCCGAACGAGAACACAGGCTCCTATTAAAAAAAGGGGTGGTTGAGAAAAACCTTGTACCCTGTGGTGGGCACCCCATGTTGCCTGGCACACTGTGCATGGTTGCAAAGAGGAGTCCCATGGGTACCCCCATAGGAAGGAAAGAATCCGGGTGAAGGGGAGACTGCTACTGGCCCCCAAAGTCAAATTCTGATAGCTGGTTTGTTTCAGAGAAACCGATTTGGAACGGCTGTCAGAATCGGACATCGTAATCGCTCGCTCAAAAACAGTTTCTATAGAGCTGTACGATTTGGCTTGGAATGGCTCGGTCTGTCAGAATGCCATTTGGAAACTGATTTGAACAGACCGGATTTTTTCCGTGCATCGTAATCGGTTGTCTGGAAAGGAATCCGATTCCGTAGAAAACATAGGCTCCGATTAAGATTCTCCAAATCCGAATTTTGTTAGGAGCCTTTCCAGATGACATGGTAATCGGCCCCTATAGGATACAAGGTAACCTTCTTTGGCCTCTATATTCAGATAGGAACGATAATGCTCTTCCTTTAACAGGAAGACAAATAAAATGTAACATTTACTTCATGAGTAGGACAACTGGTTGTTGTAGGGAGTTAAAGTCAAGGTATTTAAAAAGGTATTTAAAAAAGAATCTTAGCTACGGAGATTTTTTACTTAATGTCACCTTATGGGAAGGATTTTCTTTTGCATGGAAATAAATGTATGTTTGTTGGTCTATACTACATTAAACGGCACCTATGTAACAAACAACACCATAGCTAACTAGTATTTGTAATAAACAGGACTATAGATGCCCGCTTTGCATACTTGACACCTTTCTACAGCAACCCACCTAGCCCTTCAATGGGTGTTTGCTTCACAATTCGAGTGGTCCAAGAGGGCTTATTACATCATTGTTCGACACTATCACACGCATATAGGACAGCACAATTCATGCCATCATAAATCATGCAAATACAACGCGGTCGTTACAATGCAAGTGCTGTTACAGCGCGTTACCATTCCAACGCAACTTTTTACCACACAAATGCCTTTACAACAATCGTTATAATAGCATGATTGGTAAAGGCATTTGCGTGATTAATGTTATGTTTAAAAATATACCAATTTTACGTGTACTTCTAAGAAGTATCTATGTACAAGAACTAGACAAAAGTATAAATGTGTAAATACTTAGCAAAATAATTTTAGCAATGATGATATAAATTTCGCGCTGAGCCATCTTGAATTTAAAGGTGGTAGCTACAAAAGATTGGTAATACTGAATTGGCAGACTCAATGGTATAAGACTGTGACAATGCTATTATAATTGTCTTATAAATGTAGCTTAAGATAAATGTGCTTTTTAATTAATTAGCATATAAGTAAAGCAATAGACAGCGCGTCTTTGTAAAAATTAATGGTTGCAACTTCTCAGTGATTACGGAAAACTGGTTGCTATGACTACCAAGAAGCCGCCACGCGAACCAATGAGCACTTGACATGTTTAAATGCACTCACGTAATGATATTCTTTGTTGTGAGCAAGACGGTTGTATCCGTCGAAACGCGTCAATCTGAGCACTTAAGAAAATAAACTTGTTTCTGAACAAGACCCCACGGAGTCAGCGCCTGTTTACTAATGTAAACGACAGGATTGGAGAAAATATATATATATATATATTATATATATATATATATATATATATATATATATATATATATATATATATATATATATATATAGTGTGCACACGAAGTCTTCTGAAAAAAGGGCTGACACTTGGAGGTATAAACCAGTGTTGTTTAATCGTAACGCGTTTCGTCAGTGAAACTGGCTTGATCTTATATCAACATCAATAAAAATGTAAATGTTTGTTTGTTCAAAATCGCAAATCTCCGAAAGTACTTCACTGATTGCTTTGAAATTTTGACACAACGTTGGATTAGAATATGCACATTTTTTTATATACACGGCGTTGAATTCCAATACGCGCGTGTCAAATACGCGCATCTTTTTTATCGAAAGCCCGAACAGACACATAAAAATGTCAATGTTCGTTTGTTCAAAATCTTAAATCTCCGAAAGTTGGTCACAGATTGCTTTGAAATTTTGACACAACGTTGGATTCGATTAAGCGCGTGTTTATATATACACAACAGTGGATTAGAACAAAGTGTGCGTCCAATACGTGATTGTTTTTAATCAAAAGGCCGAACAGACCCTATCAATTTGGTTGCGGCGCAACAACTACAAGGGACGCATAGAGACAAAAGTCTACATATAGTAGGATGGGCAGTTGGTCTCTGGATGGCAGACTGGGAAGTGGGGGGAGGGAGGGGGGGGAGTTAGTTCACAATGCAACATTAAGAAAGGACACATAGAGACAATAGTCTACATATATTAGGATGGACAGTTGGTCTCAGGATGGCAGACCGGGAAGTGGGTGGAGGGAGAGGGGAGGAGTTGGTTCACTTTGCAACATTAGCGCGTGTTTATATATACACAACGTTGGATTTGAATTCGGGCGTGTCCAATATGCGTGTGTTTTTTATCAAAAGGCCGAACACACCTATCGATTTATTTGCTGCTTAACAACTACAAGGAACGCATAGAGACAATAGTCACAAAAACATATTGTATACCCACAAGCATTGTGAAATTAAACATATTAGAAATGTGCGCTTACTCTTTTCTTTCTCTGCCAATTAACCAGACTGAGCCACAGCAACGTGTGGCCGGGTACAGCTAGTGTATATATATATATATATATTTATATATATATATATATATATATATATATATATATATATATATATATATATATACACACACACACATATTTCCTTAAATTCCCAAAACCCCTTAACCCATACCGGCCCTAAAATTACCCTTCCCTTACCAACACAAAACCCTCACCCATCTAAAACCTAAAATTACCCTTTCCACCCCAATACCCATACCCAGTCTACACCCTAAAATTACCTTTGCCACTCCAAAATCCTCAACAACCCTGAACTATAAAGCTACCCTTGCAGGTATATTGTGAAACAGGGCTTTACAAGGTGACGCATCTCCCTAGATGCCTCACGTTGTAAATGGGCCGCATTTTTATGCTGCAGCTGCGTCACAAAAAGTGATGCAACAGCGGAGCAAAAATGAAGAATGGGGCTGGTAAATCTGCCCCCCTACATCTAGGCGAGTAGCAGTCAAACACTTTCAGCCTTCCTCTCCCCAAAGAAAAAAACTTTGTGGAGCACTACAAATTGAATTGCCATACAGAGCACTCTCTAAAGTGCTGTTCCCATCTATGTGCCAATTTAAACCTCATGTTCAAATGATTAAACCAGGGAAATGTTTGTTCTAGGATTCACATGTTTCTCTTTAGATCCTTCCTTGTTGGGTGATCTCAGAGCGCTGCACCACAAAACCCATATGTCACTGTGGCTGACAGCCAATCAAAACTGTAAGTCGGGAAATAATAATAATAATAATAATCCTCATTTGTAAAGCGTGAACAATCAACCGTAAGGGTCTCCAGGCACTGGGGGCCGTCAGGAAGATTAAGCAAGCTATTGCCCAGAGTCACATGGTGCTGGATTAATCTGCTGCCGGCGCCGGGGATCGAACCGTGATCCCCAGATTCCGGAGTCAGTCGCCCTGGCGCCACACCTCTTCCATCCAGCAATGTAATGCAATCATTACTTCCATGTTTAATCATGAGTACAGATGATCTGGGCGCTACATCGGTCGTAGGCGCGTTGAAATTAGCGCTTTATTAACATATGTCGTTATCATAATGGAAACATTTTTTATTGCACAGGCATGCGCTATGGACCTGTGTATTATTGCACATAAACACCATACTATTAAAGCATTATTTTTTTCCTCAGTTTACTTATTGATATTTTTAATATTTCTGAGCTACAAGGCATCTCTTACAGGATAAAACTTATGTCTGGAGATCATGTGACCAGCAGTCAGGCCCTGACTGCTAGTGAGAGATCAGAGGCTAAAAGACACCGGTTTCTTTAAAAGTGCCAGCTTACAATGTCCTACAGACTTACCAAGTGCACAAGAAGCAATAAATGACACTGCCTTACCAGTCATCAATACTTTTCTCAGTGTCATGATAGAAGCACATGGTTTAGTGGGGGTCACAGGCTGCCGCCCCCTTGATATATACAATAATTTCAAGCCGCCCTTTCATTGGCTTGGCTCGCTCGCTATGCACCCTATTGGGAGAGGTGTGTTTTATTTTTTGCATTCTCTGTTCTCTATTCTCTGGTGTGTCTATTTTTGTGTTCTCTGCAAGAATATCTGTGGGTATGGCTGGGTATCATGATGCACTGTAAGGTCCTCATTTATTATGCTTAAAAGTTAATACATTTGAATGTATAATGAAAGATGTGTTGTGGAATGCATATTTTTGCCATTGTTTTCCACATTTTCTTGGGGTAGAACCCCCCAACCCATCTTGAAGTAGCTCGACCGCTATGCACCAGATGGGGGGCTGGTCTGACAAAGTTTGTCAGGGCTGTTGGGGTCCCCAGCCCAGCACTGCTTCGTATACAGGTTACTACCAATGGGCTAGAGAATCAGAGATGTGGAATAGAGTATATGAAAGATGATGTAGAGGGGCTTCGACGAAAGATAGAAACAAAGGCCCGTATTTATAAACGGCTTGCGCCGCCGTTCCGCCACTTTTTTGTGTGGCTGTGGCGATTTAATCAATGTGCCACACTATGCCCTATTTACAAAGTGACACCTCAAGACAAGTCACTTTGTAAAGGCCTGCTCAAAGTTATACCTGTGTATAATGTATGCAGAGTGGGCGTTCCCTCGTAAAAAGCCTCGTAGAAGTGGCACAGTGATATGTATGAGATTTCCATGCACCACTTCTACAACTTGACTGCATCAAAATCCTTATGCCTGCTTCAGGAAGGCATAATGATTGATGCAGGTCTTTTCACATGGGACTCGCTGGAGTTGAGTTAGTTTTACGACACACTTCAGCAATGAAGCATATTTGCACCACCAGATACGTCAGAACTCCTGACGTATCTGTAAATCCTCGCGCCATGGAGCGCCAAATTGTAAATACGGTGCATCCATGGTGTCGTAAGGATGGCTCTATGAAAATGCGCCACTTTTCATAAATAAGGCGCATATCATGTGAAAAATGGACTAAAAACATTGACTACAAAGGCATAAACTTAGCACATTTCCCTGGAAAAATATCATTATACTTCCAAAGCCAGTAGCAAGCAATCACTTCCCCCCAAACAGAAAAGAACTTGGCGGTTTTGAGGATTTTAAAAGAAACTATCTTTGTACAGAAATATTATGTATGGTACATGCTATTTTGTGAATGAATGCTTTTGAGTCAATGATTGTGCAGTCTGTATTTTCAGTCTGTTTTTTTCAGATTGGTATTGTGAACAGGTGGGCGCCTTTTTTTCTATGTAATAAGCCCGATTAAAAACACAAAAACATAGAATTTGGTCCCCAAATGGAATAAGAAGCTTGCAAGTGGTATATTGCCGTTCGAAATGTAAAAATATGTGCTTTGGACGCAAATACCTGTTCCTCTGAGGAAAAACAGACACTCTTGATTACTAATTTACATAAAACCTGCAGAACTGTTCTACTGTGAAATGACTTTACAGGATTAGTCAGCTTTCCACATGAAGAAGCACATCTGTTAAAAAACATGAGGGTGAGATCTGCACTGGTGACTGCTAAATGGAAGAATATCACATTTTTTTTCCCGCGTGCAGTTAAGTATTAATTGCTTAACCGCATCGCTGCAGCGGCTTTTCCCGCTGTGTGTGGCTATTTTCAAAATACTACGTTACATGACGAGCTCAGCTCGTCATCAGCATACGAGCGCCGTAGCTGATGACGAGCTGAGCTCGTCATCAGCATCGAAGGTGTTAATGTTCCTATAGAAACAGCTGAAATTAGGGCAAGTCACCTAAAGCACTTAAAAACCAAACAAAAAAATAAAGAATTAGGGCTATGATTCCGAAATATATGAAGGATTTGTCAACACCCCTGCTGACTCTGGAACTGCCATAGCCAATAGGAAGAACTGGCTCACTCCAAGGACAAGGGAATTCAGAATGGGGGATTTATGTAGCATTTGTCAGAAAATACAGGTAACAGTAAGAGTTAGGACTATACCCAGTTGTATTTAGCACTAATACATGAGAGTTCAAAGGGAGCAGGGAAAGATGAACAGAATGGAGCAACAGGGCACAGAGAAAAGCCAGGCCAGCTGCTAAGAAATAGGCATCACAGAGAGGGTGATTGAATACAGAAACAGGACTCGGGAAGAAGCATGGAGTGGAAGAATGCGTAAGTGAAATCCAGAATAATGGAGAAAGTGTCTGCATACAACAAGCCTAGAAACAAAGAGGCATGATCTAGACTTCTGCTGAGGAATTCAGAAATAGATATAGCTACTATAACACCTATATAAGATTCAGGATCAGAAGGGGTTCTTGCTCCAGAATTGGGTTCAAGAAAGACGAGACAACAGCACCTGGCCAGGTTGAAAGAACATCACCCCCTACCTCAGGGAAATCCACTGGCTCCCTGCAAAGAGAAGATTCCAGTTCACACTCCTGACCCATGCATACAAGGCCCTGCATGACTGCGGGTCCGCCTACTTGAATCACCGTCTGAACTTCCACCGGCCCACCAGACACCTCTGCTCTGCGTCCCTTTCTCTAACCCTCACCACCCACATCTGACGTAGTAGATGCATAGGTCGTTCCGTCTCCTACCTAGCAGCGAAGACATGGAATGAGCTACCCTTCCATCTACGGACCTCTCCATCTCTTCCAGAGTTCCGAAAGTCCTTGAAGATCTGACTATTTGGCTAAGCCTGGATGCCCTCACTGGTAAAGCATACTAAAGCAAGGAATTTGCCTTGAAGCAGAGAATTGAACATGTTTGGGTGTAGTCTCAGTACATAGGACAGGGTGAGATCAGGGAGTTCTGAGTTGGCAGAGGTTATCCAACCTGCCTCTCTTGGGAAGGACGCAGGTGCAGGAAGAGTGCCAGGGGCTGAGAATGACAGCTCTGCCAAAGAGTGAAGGATGCTTAGTGTCAGTGGGAGAAAGACACCATCGAGCGTAAGAAGGCAATTGGGAAACCGGTAATGGAGGTTGGATTGGAAAAGAGACAGTAAAGTCAAGGGAGTGTGTATATCAGGGTCAGTTAATCTGTTGGGATCAGGATACAATATGGCACATTGATCTCCAACGCGAAGGACAGATCTCTTCATGATAACGAGGAAGGCAAAGATGTATGTAGCCTGGAATGCATCAGTATGGCAGTGAGAAAACCAGGACTGGAGTGAAGAGTGAAGCAGGGATTGGAGTGTTTTCAGAGAGTTTGTCCATAGGCAAGAGGGTGAAAGGAAGATTAGCCCAGCGCCCTCAAAATTGCCAGCTGATGTTTCGATGACAGTATCCTGCAGGTCAAATTAATGCCATATTTTCTGAATATTACCATAGTACAAATGTAAAAGCGACTAGCTTGCAGTGGAAATATTCACATATTCAGTGGCTATCTGAAAATTGTGCATGGATTCCACTTGGCGATTATTAGAAACCCCTGCACTACACACATTAGCTTTTTGTTGCTCCTTTATCATCAGTAATGACAAGGGTAAACCATCTTCCACCTTCAGTTGTGAAATTCCGCTGTGAAATCTATGTAATTTCTTTATTATTAAACTTTTCTGTTTCTATAATCTGTACTTTACATACTCTTTTCATAATCTTCCTACTGTTTCCTGAATTTTTCTCATACACTTCTAACAAATTCATAGATATTAATCTTCCACTTATCATACATTTTTGCTTTTTAATTTATTTAGGGACATTTTGTTTTTTCTCGTAGGCAGCTTACATATTGCTAAATCTAAACGCAACACATGCACTTGTGCTTAATTTTATCACTGAGGATCATAAACACACGTGGCTAAATGAACAAAACCCCCGCCCTCATTGCCTGATATTGCAGAAGATAAATTCGGCAAAAGAGAAGGAACGCGAGCAGCCCATCAACACGAGCCAACGTTTTATTGTGCAAATCCCCTGAAGAGAACAAAACATTCTGTCCCAGGCAGGCCACCGTCCGTGCTCTCCTTGGAGGGTGATCGCCAATTAAATATGCATGAAAGTGTTATTCGTTTCTACGTAATTTGCCATGACCGAAACCTACGCGCACTCCCCCTCTGCAGCTAGGTGTCGCTGTGTGGGTTGAGTAAAAGGAGCTGGGAGCGCCTGTTTGTCTATTCGCACAGGATTGTGAGCGAGCCGGTCACTTCAAAAACCAGTATTGGTAATACTGTAGCTCAGATTTACAAGCCCCTTGCGTCTTTTTTGTGCCGCTGTTGCATCACTTTTTGTGACGCAGCGGTGGCTTAAAAATACGGCCCATTTATAACGTGACGCATCTAGGGAGATGTGTCACGTTGTAAAGCCCTGCATCACATTTTACCTGCGTCGTGTATAATGTATGTAGGGTGGGCGTTCCCTCGCAAAAAAGCCTTGAAGAAGTGACGCAGAGAAATCTACAAGATTTCACTGCACCACTTCTAGGACTCCACTGCGTCAAAACCTTACGCCTGCTTGGAGCAGGCATAAGGCGTGACGCAGCACAATGAGGATAGGCCTCCCCGTGCATCAATGAAGTTGCGTTGTGCTTTTAACACAACTCCAAATATGTATAAGCGGGGGTATACCCAAATCACCCTGCTTTACCTGGGTAGGGAACACAATCACGTACAAAAGGAAATTGGTATAGAGGAATTAATATATAACTTTTATTTTCGAGTAGGGAACATTCAATTACCCTATCTTCAGTTTTTTAATCCTTCACAAATATATTCTCAAATTATTCAAGACACACATATACAATGGCACCGATCTGTGAACAAAGCATAAGGACAAACAAAATAACAAGTGAAAAAGGTATATACAAACTCATATACTCAACTTTCTGTTGCCAAAACCCACAAATATTGACACTAGTGTTCACACATTTATTCTGGGTGATACACTAAGAAGTGGTCTACGTGAACACTTTAGGCAAAGGCGACCCGACCAATCACAACGCTTCACTGGAGAATTGTGGTTGGCTTAGTGAAAGGGAGGGCAGCTGCCTGCTTCATGTTCTTGCAGGAGGCAGGAGAGATGGGGCAGTGAAGACGCGGGACCCAGGCCGGTGGAAAGGTAGGTTTACATTTTTTTTTAATTATTGACCCCCCTCCAATGCACCCCTACCCCCAACCGGGAGCCATGTCGCCTCTCCAGCCACTGACAGTGGCAATGAGCAGTGAAAGTGGAAGTGGCCTTGTTAGACCTGGCACCATTGGCGTGAGGTTTCCCCAGTATTTTTACCTTTGCCTCCTTTCATTTTGCTGTGTGTTGGACTTCATTATTTGCTGGTCTAGATGCTTTGGGCACTTTGCCATTGCTGTTCAGTGCCAAAGTGCAAGTGCTCCCTTTCTAAATTGTTGTTATAGATTGGTGAATCCATGATTGGCATATTTGATTTACTGTTAAGTACCTAGTACAGTGCACTGTGTGTGTCCAAATGCCTGTAAATCAAATCCTGCTAGAGGGCTTGCAGCACTGATTGTGCCACCCACATAAGCAGCTTGTAAAATGTAACTCAGACCTGCCTCTGCGGTGTCTGTGCGCGGTTTCTTTACTGCTATGTTGACTTGACAAGTGCACCCACTTACCAGGCCCTAATCTTCCCATTTATTGCATGTAAGTCACCCCTAAGGTAGGCCCAAGGTACCTATGTGGGCAGGGTGCAGTCTACGTGAAAGGTAGGACATGCCCTGATATGTGTGGCATGTCCTGATAGTGAAACACTGCCTATTTAGTTTTTCACTATTGCAAGACAATCTGACCCATACAATAGAATTGGGAGTTAACGTAAAACATCTTATAAGTATACCTGCCCATGGGAACAAGATAGCTAAATAAA
This sequence comes from Lissotriton vulgaris, assembly GCF_964263255.1. NCBI lineage: Eukaryota > Metazoa > Chordata > Amphibia > Caudata > Salamandridae > Lissotriton > Lissotriton vulgaris. The sequence continues at coordinate 80,034,628 of NC_141698.1, read as the reverse complement.
GTTTAGTATGCCTGAACTCAGGATGTAAAGAGGCATCTTTAAGTGAGGATGATTTTTACATTCTGTGTTTGAAAATACCACTTTTAGAAAGTGGGTATTTTCTTTCTTAGCCATCCAGTGTGCCTCTGCTAGGTTTGTATATTGACTATCTGGTTTTGGGGTGGCAGGGGCTGGGGGTGTGCATTCTGTTCAGACAGCCACTTGGAGGGTGAGGTGTGTCCTGCCTTTCCAGGGTGAGTCAGGGCCGAGCTGAATAGACCTGTGCTGCATTTAGAGTAGGGGGAGGAGATTCCTTTCACCTGAATGGGCTAGGTCTGTTTTGGACAATGCTGTCTCTACCGCCTGCCGGGAAGCTCCACTGAGAGGACAGAACTGGTTTTGGTTGGGCACAGGACTTCTCTGCCACCCAAGAACAAATTAATTCGCTGTAGAAATATTAGGGCCCAGACCCCAGAAATTTAGACTACTTCTGGAAATCAAGAGGAACCTCTACCAAGGAGAAGAGCTGGAAGAAACTGGAGGAGGAGTACTGCCCCTTTGCTGTATGCTATCTGGGGTTGGCCTGCAGTGGCTGTTTCTGCCAAGGAGAGGAACTGTGTGTGTATCCTGCTAGCAAAGTGTCTCCAAGGGCTTGAAGTGGAACTTGCCTCCTGTTCAAGAGCTCTCAGGAACAGCAAAAACCTCACCATCCTTCTGCACACTGTCTCTGAAACTGCTGGTTTTAGTCGCTGCAAAAGAAAAGGGAAACCGACTCTGTCACCTAGTCCGTCGCAGGATTCCGTGTCCTGAAGGCCCTGCAGAAGGGACCGCCGCACTTTACATTGTGTCCTTGGTCTCACCGACGCCGTCTTGATGAATGTCATCGAGCCGTTGCTCGCACTGTGTCCTGTGGGCACCACATTCCATACCGCCTCGCTTCACCCTGCATGGACATCACCGACACCGTCGCTGCCCGACCGGTATATCAGCCGGCTCCGTTGCCTGCACCGCAGCCTGCCAGCACCGCATCAAGCACTGTCTCACCCTACACCATAAGCCTTGGCCTCACCGACGCTGTCAGGATGATCATCATCAAGCCACTGCCTGCACCGCATTGAGAGGGCACCGCACCCTGCTCTGCTTCCATTTTGCAAAGCAACCATGATGGTTGCCCCGACCGGCTTGCACCAACGTCTCGGCTGCAATGAGAAAGGTACTGTTTTTGAGTCAGTCTGCATTTTAGCTTACCCCGCACCAATGCTGTCAGCTGGAATTGTTAGACTAAGCATCATGGTAGCCCTGGACGGAGCTACCGACTTATAAGCGTTGTGTTTTTCAGCAATATTTGCAATATAAAGGTTATCCTGAAAAGTAACTATTTTTACAGTATTGTATTGTGGATTTTTGCTGTTTTTGGTCTTGTTTGGTTTAGATAAAGTCGTACTTATTTTTCCAAACTGGTGTGGTGTCCATTTTTAGTGTTTTCACTGTGTTACTGTATGCATGCACAAGTGCTTTACACACTGCCTCTGAGATAAGAAGTCTGTCTGCTTGTGCCAAGCTACCAAGGGGGTGAGCAGGGCTTATTTTTGAAGTGTATCCTCCTTACCCTGACTATATAGAAGGATCCCTACTTGGACAACGGTGTAAACTATTGCCAGCTAGAGACTCCCATTTCTAACAGGCCTCCTGAAGAGGACCCTGGCACTTACTTATTTACAAATTAAGCTTTGGGGGCACCATGACAAAATGTGGGCCCTGAGTTCTGACATATGAAAAGTAATTTGCCATGTTTCATTGGTTTGGCACACAATGAAAGGTGTTTTTGGATAGGCTATAACTTTTTTGCAAATTTATGTGAAATGTGCTTCAAAATGTCCTATTTGACTGCATCGTTTCAATTTGTTTATAAAGAGAGAACCTCTCAAACCCTCACCAAAAGAGGTTGGGCTCACCTGCTTGCTACAATTCAGGGAAAATATTAAGCCCTAAAACTTTCAAAGATTATCAGCCTTCTCAGCAACAGAACAGGCCAGAATGTAAACAGTGTCTTGGTCACAGAGCCGGATTACCAATAAACAAAGTAGGCACCTGCTATGGACCCCACTCCTTTGAGGAGCCCACCGAGCATTGCAATCGCACAAACTCAATTTTGAAAATATGGTGCAATCAACGTTCCCAAATGTTAAGATAGTGTTAAGAATTTATAAATGTCTCATGCTCACGAGCGGTACTGGTGAACGAACCTTTCAGAAGTTAAAAGTATTGAAAAATTGTCATCAATCTTCAATGACACAAGAATGACTGAACTCACTCGCCATTATGGCCACTCAATACAACATCTTGCAAAAGGTAGACTTCCAAGATATCCGGAAAGATTTCAACTCAAACAAATTGAGTTAAGTGAATATTTAAAGTTTTGCTGGTTTATTAAGTTAAAAAAATGTTTTGATTAATTACATTAATAATTGTTAATGTTTAGTTGTGTGTAATAAAATTGGTTTAATAAAATTGTTGGTTGGTAAAATTAAAAACGTATTAGGAGATAATTTGCAAGGGCGGCCCCCAGAATTTCGACGGCCAAGGGGCCTTAACAGGGTTTAATCCGGCACTGCTTGGTGATCACCAATTGATTCTGTAGCTTCCACTGGGATGGAGAAATTATTCTTTATAATTTGTAAAATAAATAAATTCGACTGTGCAGTGAATACTGCTCTGATTAAAATAAAAAAGCCAAAACAACTTTTTAAACAAGTTGGTGCCCTGTTTTCATACACTGAATATATAAAAAATGATGTGCTTCATGCCTCGCAGGAGTGAAGGCGCATTGACAATGATCATAAATCCAGAGATATTAACAATACAGAATAATTTAAGTCAAAATAATGGTTCATATATTCAAAATATGGTCTTTAATAACTAAAAATGACCACATGTGGAAATAACTACTTTTGTTTTTTTTATTTCTTTTGTTTCCCTGTCCCTATGGTTTATCAATGCACCTCTCTATGCAGTGCACACTATGGAACTATTAAATCATAGCAGACTGTGGTATACATTTTTATGTTCAAGAACTGTTTTGTGATTCATTCACAGAAACAGTGGTTCTTGGACTCTTTTAAAACTCTATTATTTACAGACACAGTCAATGTCGTAAATGGAATGAATAAGATCGCATTTTTTAAAAATTACATTTGAACCCGCATTGAAAGTTAAGGAAATACATTGTGAGGTACTGAAGTATAAAGAAAACTTTAATATATGCAAAGTAAACAATTCAGTGAAAGTGAGCATGGAAAAAAATAAACACAGATCACAAAGATATGGATCTCATAACAGGTTTAAAAGTTCAGGTGTGAGGTTATGACCAAACAAAATATATTTTGCTTCATGTGAAATGTTTTTAATTGCAAAACTATTTAGAACATTTCGAAATGTTTGATATTTTGTAAATAGTTTCTCATCTCAAAACATTAGCTACGAAAGTATAATGTACTATGGGCCATATTTATGAACCGGTTTGCATCGCTCTTGTACCTCGCATCGTGATGTAAGACCGACACAAACTTTAATTCATATTTTTGAAGCCACGCAAAGCCCCTTTGCATTGTTTTAAGTGGCTGGCAAAATATAGGGTAAAGCAACGCAGCGTAAATCGATGCGTTGCGTTAATCTGGCATAGGGAAGCATTCCATGGGTGTTGCAGGGGTGCTCTCACACAACTCCCATGGTTTTTGATGCATTCCCAGATTAACAAAACTTGGGAATGCGTCAAAAAAATACGCCTCTAGAGATGAGGCGTAACAAGGAGAAATATCTGTATTTCTCCTTGTTTTTGACTCTTCCTATGTGTGCTGAATTTTGCAGCACACATACGAAGAGGAAAAATGCCTCTCAGGATTGTTTTTGTGCAGGAAGATGCCCCTTCTTTCACCAAAATGATCCTGCTACAACACAGACACCCTTGGTACAATGGTGCCCACGTTGGTTTTAGGCCGCCAAAACGGCAACAGCGCACGGGGAAAGGACAGGAATGCACAGACTTGGATAAATATGGTGCATTCCCGCCCTTACCCTGTGATGCAGGGCAGAGCACCGAGGTGACTTGGTGTGCTGCTCTGCGCCATTGAAGTCATAAGGGCCCTATGTTTTCGGTCACCTGGATTTTCCCTTGTGTTACACCAGACTTTATGTACTTAAATATGTTGTGTGATCCACTCACATGTATTTAGCTGCAGCACGTCTCTAAGTGGGCAGGGCTCTATGATGTAAGAAGTCGCATCAGAAGTCAATAACAAGCATTTGAAATGATGTAAGAAGTCTCGTCAGAAGATGATAACAAGCATTTGCAATGCAATAGGTCTCGCATTTACTCAAGTTTAAGCTATTGACATTGTAAATGACAATGCCTTTTATTTATGTTTGAAAAGCCAAAACATAAATGAAAGACATTGTCATTTACAATGCCTATAGGTCAAACGCGCATAAATGCAAGACCTTTTGCATTGCAAATTCTTGTTATCGTCTTCTGATGAGAACTCATGCATTTGCTGGTGTCTCACCCACAACTAGGCATATCTGCTAAAGAAAACACAGTCGTTCTCACACCAGTTCATGCGTAATAAAGGAACTAGCTACTATGCTCGCCAAGTTTCTAAAATCCGAAGTGGAACTATTCATCAAGCTTAATCAGCATGCATCTGCTCCAACATGATGTAGGTGTCTCATTCAGGCAAATATAAAGATGTATTTTTCCTACCTAACCTCCTGACTTGGCCCCTCTAAATTGTAAACACGGGCATGCGGGGATCCTTAGCTCAGGGCCCGCGAGTTGGTGACAGGGCATTTCTCAAACAGCACCGAGGAGGAGGTCACAGGCACGGACTAATGTTACCCCTGAGTAATAGGATACGGGTGAATGAGGAAGTGATAAATGATAGTCCATGGCCAAGCTGCTCCTGTAGCTCTCCGTGACAGGGATGCGGCAGCTCCACAAGGCCTACGTCGGCTGTGCAGACAGACACAGTGATAAAATATTTCATTTCAAGATTTACTCGGGCCTCTTTCCTTTGAAGCAACTTTAGCCACAAGGTGTCCGTTGCATGGGATTTCAATTTATCAGCAAAGGGAGCACCCCTGTCATCACTCACGGGTGCAAAGTAATTTAATGAACTGCAAGTATAGAGGAAAAAAGAATGGCGCAAGAGAGAAGCGGGGGCGAGTGAGCGCGGCAAGCACGCTAATTAAAAACAGATGGTGACATGACCCCGAACAGATGGCGCCCCTGCTCGTAACCGCAAACCATAAGCCGTGGGCGGATACATTTACTGGGAAAGGTGGGACATTCAGCCACCTTTGCCCAATTGCGTGGTGTCTTTTTAGAAAGACACACGCAAAGACCAATTGAAATAATGTAGGGAAAAATACCCACGCATAAGCGTGTGGAAAGTCCTGAGGTATTCCAAGAGGTCGTTTTCCTAGACGGCGCATACGCGCTGCGCTAGGTTCGACTTAAAGTAAAAGAGAACCAGCCCAACCTCAAATGTAGCACCAATGTCCAATTTTTTTGTCCAGCTGCGAATTGGGGAAATCCTCCAAAGAGCCCCCCTTCTCTGATAGTTGCCTTCCAAGCTTCAGACGTAATTGAGATATAATCATTGGACGAAATTTATAGATTCCAACCATTCTGTTATCTGTCGTCAGAACTGGGTTCTCTTTTTGCTGAAACATAATTAGTTTTGCGTGCTAATACCACATACAGTGTATATCCATTCAAACAATTTCCAAGGGCAATTATGTACCCATTTTCTTTTACCAATGATGTGCCCGGCTAACAACATTAAATAAATGATCAAGTTAGCTTCATTCTTTACCACTCTGTGCCAGACACCAAACAGGATAATAATAGGGCTTCACTCGAAAGTCACTGAAGGCCAACAGCTAAAACTTACTCACTCCATCCCAGAACATTTTTAAAGTTGGACAGCTAACAAACATCTATTCATCAACTAAGAGGCCCACATATCTGGGAGCACTGGTCAAAATTAAGGGGCCGCCACCATTTTGCCATATTTTTGAGGTCCAGAAAACCCTATGAAAGAGCAAGACTGACAATTTCGTAAAGTGTCCTACAAGATACTTGCCATAAGTTCTTGAGATCCTCATCTGGCAAGCATCCATCCCAGATCTGGCAGGACACAGGTGTCCTCTGCTCTTCTTCCTCACAAAGATAGCTCTGTTATTTTGCTGCCTCCTTCTTGACTCCTCATCGCATATGAAATTCATGTACAAAACCTTCAATGATTGGCTTCGTCATCTTTGCAGTGAGTACCATGATGCCAATGGCAGATATTTAAACCTCGAAGGATTACCTCTAATCTATGTGAATAATTGATCCCAAGATTTCAGGCTCCAGTGGTTGGAATTAGTGGCTTTCAAAGGGTGACTCAGAGCATCCGTTAGGCACTCATGGGTACCAGGTGACACGTAAATAGGAGCAAATATTAAAATAAGGAATCTCGCATATTGATCGAAATGTAACTCATACCACAGCAGCTGACTCCAGGACCTTAAATCTTGGTTTCTCAAAGTACTCGGGGGCAGTTGAATTTATATAGGAAACCGTCTTTAATCTCTTGCTGCTCTAGTAAAACCTGAAATACTTTGCCTTTATCCGAAAGATAGAATGCGCCCAACAACGATCTAAATGTTTTTAGTTGCAAATCCCAGCAATACAATAGAACATCAAAGAGTTGCAATACTCCTGGCAGCGTCTGAACCAGCCACCATGTTCTCTTCACCTGGTTGCCTAGTTTTTCTGGACCCAAAATGATCAAGTCCAGAAACATCAGACCCTGTTTTACCAGGTGCATATCTGTACCCAGTAAAACCAAAGGCGCAGAAGGATGGTGTCTGTCGGCTGGGGGACAACTCGGCCCGCACTCCCAATCCATCACCATGAATGAGTAGACAATCCTCTTGCGGACATTCCCATGCCTCCCAATCCTCAAAGGTCTTCCCTACTCACCGCCCAACACCAGCCCAGCCTGCACCTCCCCACTCTCAGGCATTTACCTCCTGCTAAGAACTGGTGGTAAATATCTGCATAACAGTCCCTGGAAGCGAGGAAAAACTTGCAGTTAAAGACCTAGCTAATCAGGGTCTTGCAGTTTATTCCCCATTTAGTTCGGTATCCCGGCTAACTAACAGGGAGATACCAACTCAGTTGTACCCATTGTCCCAAATGTGCATGGTCTGTACATTGACAATATCCAGTGTGGTGGGTGATCATGATGTTCACATGCATCTAGTTTCACAACCATGATAACACTAACCTTACGGTACACAGTCAAAATATCGAGTTGGAAATATCGACCTACCAAAATATTGTGTTAGAAATTTCGAAGGTATAGAATATCGATGTCAAGAATATCGTTGGACAGAATATCGACCCTAAGGTAAGTAATATCGAAATTATTTATATCGATGTAAGTAATATCGAAGTTAGTAATATCGATAGCATATATATCGATGTCACTAATTTCGATGACACTAATATCGATATTTGTATGATTTTTTTTTATTATGTGTGTGTTATATGTGTTACATAAGTATTTAAAATAAATAATATATGTGTATTAATTATATATAATAATAATTTTATTTATCATCAAATTATATATTTTAGTACCGGAGTGGGTAGTGGGTTTATAGGGGAATAGGGTGGGAAGTAATTTAATTATGTTTAATTGATTATTAATTAGTAGGAGTTATAAAATAATTTTAATTAATTGATAATTAATTTTAATTAATTGGAAATTAATTTTAAGTAATTGATAAATATGTTCTGTAGCGTGTTGTGGGTTTATAGGGTAATAGGGTGGGAAGTAATTTAATTATGTTTAAATAATTAATAATTAGTAGGAGTTATAAGTTAATTTTCATTAATTGCTAATTAATTTTAATTAATTGGGAATTAATTTTAATTAATTGATTAATTGATAAATATGTTTTGTAGCGGGTTGTGGGTTTATAGGGGAATAGGGTGGGAAGTAATTTAATTATGTTTAATTAATTATTAATTAGTCGGAGTTATAAATTAATTTTAATTAATTGCTATTTAATTTTAATTATTTGGAAATTAATTTTAATTAATTGATAAATATGTTCTGTAGCGGGTTGTGGGTTTATAGGGGAATAGGGTGGGAAGTAATGTAATTATGTTCAATTAATTATTAATTAGTAGGAGTTATAAATTAATTTTCAATAATAGCTAAATAATTTTACTTAATTGGAAATAAAATATAATTAATTCATTAATTGATAAATATGTTTTGTAGCGGGTTGTGGGTTTATAGGGGAATAGGGTGGGAAGTAATTTAATTATGTTTAATTATTTAATAATTAGTTGGAATTATAAATTAATTTGGAATAATTGCTAATTAATTATAATTAATTGGTTATTAATTTTAATTAATTGGTAAATAATTTTCATTAATTCATAAATAGATAAATGTGTTCAGTTGCGGGTAGTGGGTTAATAGGGGAATATGGTGGGAAGTAATTTAAATTTAATTAAGTACTAATGTATTTAAATTAATTGTTTTGTTAATAATATACTTGATAATTAATTATTAATTGGTGATTAAATAATATACATTGGTATTTTTTAATATTTAATTTGGGCTAAATATATTTTGATAATCATGTATTTTATAATTATGTATAGGCATTGTGTATGGTTTATATTTATTTAATAATTTACATTTTTATTACTAAAACATTTATTTATTTATAAGTATGTTATTTTAACCCCTACGCTTCTCCAACACTTCCCCTACTGTTGCACTCCCTGGAGTGGGAATATGAATTTTTACCCCTACGCTATCCAACGCTTTCCCTACTATTGCACTCTCTGGAGTGGGAATAGTAATTTTTAACCGTACGCTATCCTACGCTTTCCCTACTGTTGCAATCTCTGGAGTTGGAATAGTAATGTTTACCCCTACGCTATCCAAAACTTTCCCTACTGTTGCACTCTCTGGAGTGGGAATAGTAATTTTTACCCCTACGCTATCCAACGCTTTCCCTACTGTTGCACTCTCTGGAGTGGGGATAGTAATTTTTACCCCTACGCTATCCAACGCTTTCCCTACTGTTGCACTCTCTGGAGTGGGAATAGTAATTTTTACCCCTACGCTATCCAACGCTTTCCCTACTGTTGCACTCTCTGGAGTGGGAATAGTAAATTGTACCCCTACGCTATCCAACGCTTTCCCTACTGTTGCACTCTCTGGAATTGGAATAGTAATTGTTAACCTCTACGCTATCCAACGCTTTCCCTACTGTTGCACTCTCTGGAGTGGGAATAGTAAATCGTAACCCTACCCTATCCAACGCTTTCCCTACTGTTGCACTCTCTGGAGTGGGAATAGTAATTTATACTCCTACGATATCCAAAGCTCTCCCTACTGTTGCACTCTGTGGAGTGGGAATAGTAATTTATACTCCTACTCTATCCAACACTTTCCCTACTGTAGCACTCTCTGGAGTGGGAATAGTAATTTTTACTCCTACGCTATCCAACGCTTTCCCTACTGTTGCATTCACTGGAGTGGGAATAGTAATTTTTACCCCTACACTATCCAAAGCTTTCCCTACTGTTGCACTCCCTGGAGTTGGAATAGTAATTTTTACCCCTATGCTATTCAACGCTTTCCCTACTGTTGCACTCTCTGGAGTGGGAATAGTAATTTTTACCCCTACGCTATCAAACGTTTTCCCTACTGTTGCACTCTCTGGAGTGGGAATAGTAATTTTTACCCCTACGCTATCCAACGCTTTCCCTACTGTAGCACTCTCTGGAGTGGGAATAGTAATTTTTACCCTTACGCAATCCAACGTTTTATTTAATTAATTGTAAAAATATTAAAAGTATATTTAATTTTGTATGTTTTTTACATTTTATTTATGTTATTGTTTTATGTTTGTAAATGTATTTGTAATTTAGAATATATTTTATTAATTTATAAATTACTAAAATAATTATTACAACTTATTGTTCAGTACATATATATTATATATTTACTGTATATATTTAAATAATGTTTTATTATTATATATGTATTATTTATTAATTTTAAACATTATTAGATACTTTTAACTATGTAGAATTTATTTATTAGTGTTATTTACTTTATTTTACATTTATATGTAAAAAAAAAACGATATTTTTAACATCGATATTTTTAACATCTATATTATTTTTTCGATATTTTTGTACTTACCATGTTGTAGATAGGATGTCGATATTCTTGCCCTCGATATTCCTGTAGGTCGATATTTTGGAGGTCGAATTTGTGTCAGTGATTCTAACCTTACACGTTTGTAGTTTCACTCTACTATCTGCCTTTCACTTCTTTGCAACCTCTGCTTCCTCTTGCACCATGCTCACCCTTTGTACCCTGGACTCCCCTTCCAACTTATTTCACCCCTTCCCCCGTGTATTTCCTCTCAAGCCTCCACTCCATCTGCACCCCTTTCATGACCCTTGCACTCTGTGGTCATGCACTCACTTGCATCTTTTGTTATTGCTTTCACCCAGCACTTCTCCTAATACCAGGTGTAATACCAGGGGCTGTAAGGGGCTGTGCTCCTTTACAGCCCCTTGTACATGCCTGCCTTGTACAATGTGCTGCCTCACGGGCAACCCGCGTACCTCCTTCTGGAGCTCTTCACTACCACCATATACCCCGCTGTGCTGCTTAGCACCCTGAGCTTTCACTTTGCAGCTTTACTCTCCCCAGTGCCTTACGACTCACCTCGACTACTTCAATGTCATCCTTGTATCTTGTGCTCCTCCTTATGACTTGCATTTTTCTTTGTGCTCACTCCGCATCCTTTATGCCTCCATTGCACATTTCATCTTTTTCTCCCTTGTCCCCCCTGATCTCCTTGCATCCTTTCTCCCATGCACCATGCACTCTTGTTTCTTGCACCCCGCACCCTCTTTTATTCTCAATCCTTGTGTCTTGCTCTCCTCCATGCAGCCTCCGCTTTGCTCTTGCATCCTATGCTCCCCTGCACCTTACAGTGAACTCACGCCCTAAAATCTCTTTGATGTCACCAGTCCCCTCCATTTCAGTCTGACCTCACACATTTTACACCCATTACTCATCCCTCTTGTACCTTGCAAACCACTGGAAAATTACCAGAACCGTAAAACAGGTTGTAACTTATTCAAAACGGACAAGCTGTCCTATTTGGGCAGCGTTCCCTTTGAGAACTGTGTCATATGTGCTTGGGTGCGCAGAGCAGTCAGTGGCCCAGTGACTGCTGTCTGCTTCCCCCAATGTGTTACCAAACAGGAAGTTATCTTTGTTTGAGGTAGCACCTGTACATTTAAGGAACATAATCTGCTTTAAAAAATGCTTCCTGTTTGAGAATGCAAATGCGGGAATGGCGATCTGCTGCCCAATGAAAGCCACCATCCCAAAGTTCATAGCCAATCACATTGGACCGCAACTAGTGACATGACTAATTAATATTCATTAGGCAAGTTATACTGCAACCCCTTCTACTGGACATTTATAGCAGTGCACAGGTTGCATAACAAAATGACAAGTAGGTTGCAAAGCTTCCTTGCACAATTTGTGGCTCTATTTCTGTCCTGCTTATTAGTACATCTGCCCCTGATTTAATTTGTAAGTTTTAATTTTAGTATGTAAATCTATACATGTGCTCGGATGACCCACAATGGTGTCTGAAGCTCTGTGTAAGTGCTACTATACAGTGCATGGCATCAATCATGCGCATTTGATGAACTGTTTCCAAGTTTAGAAATGTGCCAGGAATCTATGCCGCGCATTCGTCTCCAAGTTAACTTCCATCACATGGAAACATGTGTGGCATGGAGATAAACTTCTGAGTCTAGCTGCAGGGCCCATTTGAAACGCCCTTCTGCTAGCCTATGTCTTCATACTGTTATTATCAGCTTTAGAGGGAGTTCGAAAGATTACCTTTGGTGTTAGACTTTTTAGGTCAAGCCTGGACAGTGCATGCGTTGCTCTGCGAGACATGCTCTATTCAGGTAAGGACTTGATGCGCCGCCCACTCTCCGTCCATATTTTTCATTGGCTTGTGTCATTGTCCACAGCAAACTGTGGCTGTTTATTGGTCAATAGGCTTAGTAATCCCTCCTTAGTGCCTTGTCTCATTTTGTAACCTCCCATGGCGACACCCCCTGTTAGATGTGTTGTTACTTGGTAACGTTTAATTACTACCTCCAAGCATTATTTTCTCAAATAGCTATTTCCTGCCTGCTGTTGCAGGCAGGCCATGCTCTCACCTAATGCTTTGTTTTAATTTTTATAGCATGTGTTCTGGCATTTGCAATGCAATAGGTCTCAAATTTTGAGAGTATAAGTTATTGGCATTGAAAATGACAATGCTTGTTATTTAACACCTTCAGCGCGGCGCAAATTTTCACGCTGTGCTGAAGGTTCGAAAAACAGGCGTGGTCGTGACGGAACGGTTCCGTCATCAGCACAGCCCAACCGACGCTGATGACGGAACCGTTCCGTCATGAGCGTCAAAGGGGTTAACTGTTTTAAAAACAACACATTTATAAATGGCGTTGTCATTTACAATGCCAATAGCTCACACTCTCGTAAATGCGAGAACTATTGCATTGCTAATGCTTGTTTAACAGTGTGTTTACTGCTGTGCAGGTGCTTTTTAATGTATATCTTTTTAATGTATTTTCTTTTAGTGGATTATGATGACATACCGTTATATTTCTGATGACTATGACTTACCTTATTGAACTTCAATTCTTTGATGTCAAAGTAAAGGTTCTTGATGAGGTGAAGTGGATATGATATTGGTATTTAGAGCAAGTGTACACTAGTAATTATATGCAAATTACAACAAGACAATACAGAATTTGTGCAGTAGGGTTGTGATGTCACTCTTTCAGTCTTTTCATAATTCAAAGTGGAAGATAGTTCATCTGCATAGGGGCTTGTGGGTGGCAGAATATTGGAGGGATCCATAGCTTGGAATGTGCCAGTGCCATCGTCAACAGTCACGTGGACCATCGTCAGTAGTGTGGCTCACTGATTAGAGGTGGCAGACCCGGAAGCAGAGAATGGCCCGGGACCAGGGTTTAATTCCCGACGCGGCAGGGTCGTGGACCAGGGTCAGCGGACTCGATAATTCTCGCCTCGGTGCCTACTCTAACCAGGGATCACACTCGGCAACTATGGGCATTAGCTTGTCTCATCTCTACAACGGCCCTCCCACATTCGCCGGGGATGCCTGGTTTCACCTTGGAGATACCCAGTAGGGACCATCTCACAGGGATAGCCAGGACGGGTTCCCCAGCGGTCTACAGCGCCACAACGCCTCAGGGCAGCAGTGCGCTTTACAATACACATACATTTACATACATTTACATAACAGTCACATGGACCAAGAAGATGAATTTGCTGTAGTGACCAGCTCTGAATACAGAAGCCCACAAGTTGCATTGTGTGAAGGGTCAATAGCACTTCAAGATAGCCTAGTGCCTTTATCCTTAGCTTCAGTGCAGACTAGCATCCTTTAGGAAACGGTCATGGCCAGTTTTAGCTTCAGTAGCATCCCTAACAAAAGACAAATGTTCAAGGTCGAAAGCGTTTGGTCCTTCAGAGGAGCTCCCTTACTAACATTTTTAAAAGTGTCTCATTGCAGAAACATTAGGTCACTTTTCACGTCTTTTAAATGCTGCCAGAGAATAGCAAACAACTTTCATTGTGTATGTGTGAAATAGAGATTTGCAAAATTCCTGTAATTTGCTTTTGCATATTAAGAGAAATTTAAAGAACATTACGTGAAATTAAACGTAATTATATGAAATGCAAATCTGTCACTTAGTGCTAATTTCTAGCATGAAACCCATCCTTGTGTCAATTTGTAATCCGAGGACACATTCAGTGCTAAAAAAAAAAAGAGAACAGCAGCTTGAATTCTGGATGTTCATGCTGTTCTCTCGCTTTTGTTCTATAATTTCGCCCCGCAAATGTTGGCTGGTTACTTGACATGGTGTAAAGATGTAATTTTAGGAATTTTGGGTAAAAAGCGTATTCAAAATTCCTGAAATTGTGCATTTTACACAGCGTCATTTAAACTTCGTCCAGGCCTTGTGTTAAAGTGGAAAAATCATCTTTTGGATCCATTCCTAAATCTGAGGAGAATTGAAAGGAGTCAACAGGATGCTCCTCCCTTGTGTTGTGCTCTAATAGTATTTTTAGTCAAATATTTGATGTATAATTTGGTCTTTTAGAGAAGGAAGTTTTAATATTCAACATTTTCAAAAATTCTCTATTAGTTCATTTTTTTTGTTTAAAGAACAATTAATAACATGGGAATTGATTTAGCTGCTGCTCTGCGATGGTCTATATTTTGCACTGTTTGATATTAAATTAGATATTTTACGCAGTAAGATAAATTGTGTGAACTTTTTTCTGACCCTGTAAAAAAACGCAAAAATAAAATGTAAAATAAAAAAATCTTTTTGTTTCAATACCTCATTCTTCTCCGTTGATTTATTGGAGTTTATCGGTGGCCTTCTGATGGTTGTCTCGCAGACGCTGAGAAGGAGGCGTTTGTAATAACAATCATTAAAACACAGGGAACAAGTGCAATGTGATAAGAGGCGGATAAGTGCCTTGCTCTGAAGGATAGCATCTTTTGAAACCATGCTTGCTTCTCGAGGACTTACCATGAACATGATTAAATTGTAAATACGTTCATACTAGTCCTTTGTCCTTCATTCCTGCGTTTCATAAATTCTGTTGATGTGAAATACAATGTGTCCTTAAACCCTGAAAGGTTACATTACAATTTTCACACAAAAGATGCTACGCTTGTAATCAGATCGTTGTCCTTTTAAAACGCGTTGCATTTGATGAGTTAGTGTTAAAAAAGACATTACTATCAATAAAGTGTATTTATATATGTATCATGTAATGAATACAGAAAAGTAACACTTCATTCTTTTATACTCTCGACGTAGGAATAACTATTTATTTATTTATTTTATTTATTTATTTGTTTGTTTATTTATTTATTATTTATACTACATCGGAGATCCCCTTAGAGTGCAGAGTACAATATATAACTATGGACAATATATCAATAGTAACAGCTTGAGACCATTTTCAAGCCTATGGTTGGGTAATACGGCACTCCCACAAATCACCCATTTTTCTGGTACAAATTACCATCAAGATCGTCTTGTTACTGGGCTGTTCTGTTTACTTTGACACAGGGACGGACGGCAAGGCTCGCGGGTGGGGGAGCCGGAGCGTCTAGGGGGGACGCTTGCTGCTTTGGAATAAAAAAAAAGTACCTTGCCGTTGGGTCCCAATTCTTCTCTCCTGGTCGCCTGTGTCACATTGGAGCGTTGTGATTGGTCTGAACACTGTGACACGGCGCTCAGCCAGGGGCTGGAGTGGTGGGCATGTTCTTCGTGCAGGCTGTAATAAAGCCTGCATGGAGAACAGGGGAGTGCGCATGACTGTCTTGGGTGGCTGGAGAGGGACGACCAAAGAGTCAGTGGTTATAGGAGTGCTCTACCACACCTCCCCTGCAGCTCCGCGTCCTCACTCACTGCCGCTGCTGGAGGAAAAAATAAAATTATAAAGACATTATGTTATTATTATTTTATTTTTCCTTTCTTTGTTGCTCCTGGCAGTGGGACGGCACTCCTCCACTTTAGTGGAGAATCCACCAGCTCATGGACATCTGAGAGAGGCCCTCTCACTGGGGTTTGCAAAGAAAATCCTCCATGGGTGAAGAGGTCATTGCTGATGACTAACATGCAAGGACCACTGGTAGTGGGGAAAGAGGAGGTTTATGGTGCTGCGCAAAACAAGAGTTAAGGGCTGCTGAAAAATACGACTATGCAAGAATTACTTCCAAAGACTAGCTCTTTCTAATGTAGCTTCGTGATAGGCAATCATGAACATGTTTACTACCAATGATCTATTTACAAGAAATAGTCGAACTTCAGGGGGCGGAGCTTGAGCTGATGGGTTAGAAGTGCTCACCGGACCGCTTGCCAGCTCTTCTAATAACAATCTGGACGGATCGGAGGATTCATACGTGAATGCACCAATAAGGGAAAGGATGGAGGGGTTCTGAGCTCAGAATATGGGACCAGAAACAGAAATGTACTGAAACCGACCAAACAGTAGGACAATTATAAATGGGCCCTATGCACACTCCCAAGATGGTGCCTGGGGCTTAGTGAGTACACTGTTGGCGACAACCTAGAGCTCCATAGAGGCAAGAGAGGCCAAAACTGAAATGCTAACATCGCCATTCACAAAGAGCGACCTCCATAGGAAATATGCCCCAAGATCCTGGGGAACAGCTGCTGTAAAGGGATGCAACTATCCATCATAAGATAGTGGCCTCTGTCAGCCGATCACAGCTGTAGAACCATACTGAAAACGGCTCATCTGGTGGAACAAGCATCAATAATTGGGCAACGTTGCAGCAAACTGAACAACCACTCTCCACTCCCCAAGCAGTAGCAGGGACAGGGTGGATCTGTATAGCTATGAAATGGATTGGCCCACGCATTCCTGAGTACACTGGGCCCCCTGAGGAGAGAGCAAAAGACACAGAGGAGGGAAACTGAAGTGGGCCAGTGACAACAATGGTACCAGATGGTAGGAAGACTCTCCAGAGGACCAAAGCACAGAAGAATGAATTTCCCGAGGGGTAGACTTGTGGAGAGTTGTGCAGAAGGATACATTGGAGGGATACAGCAGAATATTATAAGCTTGCTAAAACTGAGAGTTTTGGTGGCCCCACAATGACCAGTGGCAGCTCCTCCACTATGGTAGAGAAGCGTCGCCCCACTGCTTTTGAGCACTGTAAAGAAAAGGAAACATAAAATTATAATAACTTTGAGTTATTATCATTTATGTTTCCATTGCGGGTGGGTGGGTGTGTGGGCTGCTCTGCTCTCGGTTTGCCCAGTCCTAAGGGCCCAGTGACTGTTTGGTCAGCCCTCTCGGGCCACCCAAAACAGTCATGCACACTTTCCCTGTTCTCCATGCAGGCTTCATTGCAGCCTGCGTGGAGAACATGCCCAGGTCCTGATTCCCTGGTTGAGTGTCGAAACAGGATGCTCAAAACCAATCACAACGCTGCATTGCAGTATTGTGATTGGCCAGGGGAACTTGGATGTTTACCAATAACAACACTGCATTGCAGCATCGTGATTGATCAGGGGAGCCTGGCTGTTCTTCCTGGATTCCTGTTCCTCGAGTCCGACAGGTGAGCAGGAGCAAGGAGCAGAGACACGGGACCCAGTGGTAAGGTAAGTGTATTATTTTTTTCATTGTACAAACCAGCATCCCCCCCCCCCTCAAGAACGGGGGGCAGGGTTGAAACATCCTGAACCCCTAGGCCTCCTGGGGGGGAAGGGTACCACAGGGACACACATGGCCAAAAAAACATATTTTTCCAATTTTCAGTGGGAGTCGAGCTGGATCCACGAATCCCACCAAACGTTTGGACCCCCCTGAGCCCTGGAGACCCCACCTTCCTGGGTCTTTTTGTTTACAAAGTACAGGAGGCTGCACAAAGCACCCAACACCCAGGTACCACCACCTCCCCAGGTCTTTCCTAAAATGTAATGTGTGCAGGACATGCAGCCCTCCTCCTGCAACCCTGGAGACCACCACCTCCCTGGGGCATAATTGAAGAAGCGCGGGGGCTATATAGCCCCCCCCCCTGAGGCCATATATGGCCCTGGGGTCCACCATCCCCTAGGGCCAGCTCCTGCTTTGTCCCGGGGTGCCAACCCCAGGGACATAGCTATTTGCTATGGCTTGTTGGGAGCTTCACTGTTTCCAACAAGCCATAGCAAACTGTGCTCCACTCTGGCAAGCAAGAGTTTGCTCAAAGTGGAGCACAATTGCTTTGACAGAGCGGAAGCTGCATGGACAATAGCTCCCTCTCTGTCAAAGCAATGCTGGCCGCTGAGTGGATGCACTGGGTGGGACCTGGGCACCCACAATCTAGGCTGGGCCCCAGAGGATGGATTCCCTGGGCTCGCAATCGGCCCAGGAGGGGGCTGCATGGCCACTATTATTGTATTTGTCAAAAAAGAGACTGAGTTCCAAATGTACCTCCTGGCATACAAATGGTTGAGGGATGAAGTCCCCTTGGCTGCAGAGGGTCATTGGGGGCCAACAAGCCCTCCTGTTACCTCCAGAAAGCTCCAACAGCAGGATTGCTAAAAGGACTTCGGAGGCCATGCCCCCTTGTCTTCACCACTCTGCAAATACACCTCCTGGCGCACTGTTGGTTAGGGATAAAGTCTCCTTGGATGCTGAGGGTCTTTAGGGCCCAGCGAGTGCTCCTATTACCTCCAGCAACTCCCACACAGCCTGATTGCTGGGAGGACTTCCATGGCCACTCCTCTTTCTCCACCACTCTGCAAATGCACTTCTTGGCATACTGTTGGTTGGGGGTGAAGTCCCCTTGGCTCTACAGTGTCTTTATGGACCAACATGCCCTCCTGTTACCTGCAGTAACTTCCACACAGCAGAACTGCTGAGATGTCTTTGGAGGCCACACCCCTTTTCTCCACCACTTTGCTAACATGCCTCCTAGCGCACTGCTGGTTGGGTGAGGAAGTCCTCTTGGGAGCCCAGAAGGCCTCCAGTTACCTCCAGTGAGTCTGACACAGCAGGATTCCTGGGAGCTGGTTGGAGGCCCGCCCCCTTTCTCCACCACTCTGCAAATGGGACTACTGGTTAAAAAAAATAGCCATTCACTTAAAAAAAGTTACAGGAACATTATAGTTAGGAAATAGAATTTTGAAAAACCTTAAAAATTCACTTACAAAAACCAAAGGTAAATAGGTCGTTATAGTTAGGAAAGATGATTTAAAAAACCTTAGAAATTCACTGAAAAACTAACTACTACATATGTTTTTCTATAATGTATTTGTTTCTCCTCTGGTCTTTCTATACGTTTTGGATATCAACTGATTTGTTTATTCATTATATTTTGTTATCTTTTTGATATGTAAATGTAACTTGTTCCTTCTTGCAATAATAAACATACTTAAAAGAAAAAAAAGAAATTCACTGAAAAAAACAAAGCTCACCACAGCATTATAGTTAGGCTCAGATTTCACTCACACAAGACCATTGAAATGTGGCAGTTATGACTACCTGAGCTAACTATAACTTATAACACTGCAATGCACTCCTTATGACCTCACATATTACATAACTCATCACATCGTCAGTGACATCACTGATGACATCCCAAATTACATCACCAATGACATCCACAGAACCACTCAAACACCCACTCACACCCCCATACAACCCCTGGTATGCCTACTCAGACACCCACACAACCACTTACATACCCATTCGGAGACACATACCAGTAGTCATAACACTCACACAGCCACTCACTCACCCATACAGCCACTCACAGAGTAACACACTCCGCTGTACAGCTACTCACACCCCCATGTATTTACATACACAGTCACTCAAACACCCATATAGCCTCTTACCCAGTGGCAGTTTCTATTAATGGACTGAGGGGCTGTGCCCTTCTAATTTCATAGCGTTATGGATGATAATTGCAAAATACAATTACCATCCATTTTTCATTATCATATATGCATGCTATGCAGTGCTGCCGTGCTTTAACAGACATCATGCAGATTTCCTTAGTCACATGTGCTGGTGCGCATGTGCCACTTACATCATGATTTTGGAACATTAAAGTGTATTTGGGCAGTCTCCAGGCTGACATGCTGCCAGCCCGGATTTGCAATACTTTGGGGTCCCAGAGACCGCCCAGTAATGACGCAATTAAACATCATATTTTGAAGCCGCAATGGGCATGTACAGTATCAGCCCTGTATTCCCGGGGCTGCTTGTCAGTCATTTAGAGCTGCCTCTTACAACCCCTTCCTTTTGAAAGAAGCCTTGCAGGCTGTGAGAGACCTGTGATGGCAAGGCAGGTCACAAGCTGGTTCGTTCTGGAAATAAATCTGACCTCCGTTGACACCGGCCAGATGGAGCTGAGGACATTTCAGGACAAGAGTGCTGACTAACTTAACATCCTGTCTCTTTACTTTTCCTCTTGCTTTTCTTTCTCACTTCTGTAAAGTATCCGGCTCTCCCCCCCACAGATGACACGACCAATGTCTGTTGTGAGCGTGTGTGCTTATTTGAACTAACAACCTCACAGAGAGCGCCGAGCCTCTTGCCTCTCTGGCTCCGGCACCCATAATGAAACCCTCGCGCGCTTCACCTAAAATGGCGGATCGGCGTGCTACGTCATCGCGCCGATCCAAACACTAGAACGCTGACTCTGCATATCTCCCCTTTTTATACAAATTCAATAACACTGTGGAGTTACTGTCCATCACTCATATCATAGTCCCGAAATCTGGCTGGCCTCATCACTGCTCTCCCCCCTCTGGTGCACCTTACCAGGGTGGAGGTCACTTCTCTCCCACCGGATCTCCCCGGGTATCGCCTCTACCTTCTTGGCTGCTTCCCGCCATTGGGCTCTCCTGGGTCCTCAGTTCCTGCCGGGGCATCTCTCCGCTTAGCGATCTCACCGCCCCTTGCTCGCCCCTTATGTTCCTTTCCTCAGTCTCTCCTTCCTCCAGGGTCTGTTCATTCTCCGCCCAGCTTCTCTCCATTCCTTCCTGATCTCGTTCACCAATGTCCCACTGTAGTATTTTGTTGCATCTCGCCATGCGGTCTTGGGACCACACATTCCCGTCACTAAGCAGGGCAGCCCTGTCGTACACCTCCTTGACTTGGAGAGGTCTACTGTACTTGCTGTCCCCCTTCCTCTGCAGCACCGCCAACTCGACTCCCACCCATTCTCCTTCTTCTAATCCAGTGTCTCTCACATTCCTTCTGGAGTTATAGTGTTTTGTGTACACTGCTTGGGCCTTTTCCAAATTCGCTTGGACCACAGCTGGCGACCATTTGCTGGTTACCGTTTTCTCCTTCCACGCCCTGTTGTCCTTCGTGAATGGATCTCGGCCCCTCAAGATCTGGAACGGGCTATACCCCGTGCTCGTGGGGGTGATTCGATACGCCCATATCATTTGCCATATCTCTCTCTCCCAGACTTTGTCTCTCATTATTGCTGCCTGTATGGATCCCATCAGTACATGGTTAAACCGTTCCACCAGTCCATTTCCCGCTGGGTGGTATATGAATGTGTGTTTAGATACTATGCCATTTCTTTCCATGAATCTGGCCCACTTATCTGAGGTGAACTGTGGACCATTGTCACTTAGTATAAGTTTGGGAATCCCTTCCCTCAGGAAAGTGTCTGTCAGAAATTTGAGTACGGTTCCAGTGTCCATTTCCTCTTCCACTCTCACATCTGGCCACTTGGAGTACCTGTCCATGAGCACACACATATATTTCTGTGTTCCCTGTCCATCGATAATCGGGCCTAAAATGTCAATCGATAGTTCTTCCCAAGAATTCGTGGGGGTGTCGAATTTACCCAAAGCTAGCCTCAGTGGTTTTAGGGTCATGTCTGCTTGCTGGCATTGGGTACAATCCCTGACATGGCGTTCTGCTTGTATGTCCATGCAGGGCCACCAGTACCCTTCCTTGGCTCTCATTTTCGTCTTCCCTATCCCCAAATGTCCTTCATGTAGTAGCGTGAGTAGTCTGGGGATGATTCCTCTCGGCAGTATCACCTTGTCTCCTCTGTATATGAACACCCCCTGGTCGTCCATGGAGAGTTCTTCTCTCACCTCATAATACCTCCGTAGGTACCCACTCAGATGTCTTTTCTCCGGCCACCCACACACTATGCATTTCATTACCTCCAGTAGATCCTGGTCTTCTCTTAGGCTTCCTCCCATTCTTGGTTCCTGATGACCCTCTCAGGATCCTCCATCAGCGCTACCATTTCTTCCATGGCCTCCTGATCCTCTTCTTTCATTTCCATCGACGCCGCCCGGCTCAAGTAATCCGCCACCTTGTTCCTGTTGCCGGGGATGTATTCTACATCGTACCTATATTCTAGGAGCTTCAATGTCATCTTTGCAATCCTGGGGGTGGTGCTGGCATGTCCACTGGAAGTGAGCACCTTTACCAGGGGCTTGTGGTCTGTTTTCAGCTGGAATCTTGTTCCCCATAAAAATTGTCTGTATCTGGTCATATCCCACACCACGGCTAGCATCTCTTTTTCTATGACGCTGAATTTCTTCTCCGTTTCACTCAGCACTCGGGATGCGAAGCTCAGTGTCTCTACCACTCCTTGCCCCCTGCCTTGCATCATGACTGCACCCAGTCCTTTGTTGCTGGCGTCAGTGGTGAGGATTGTTCTCCCCTGAGGATCGTATACCTACAACAGTATTGCCTGCACGATGTCTTTCGTTATGTTCTCAAACTCTCCTTGGGCTTCCTCCGTCCATCTGAACACCATCTTCTCCCGCGTCAACTGCCTCATGTGGTGGGTCTTTGTTGCAAAGTGGGAGACAAATTTGCTGTAATATTCTGCCATTCCTAGGAAAGACCTGACCTCTTCCTTGTTGGATGGTGGTGGTGCCTCCCAGATGGCTCTCACATTTTCGGTCTTCGGGGTGATCCCTTGTACCCCGATCTTGTGTCCTAGATAGGTCACCTTCTCCATTCCTAACCGGCATTTCTCCCACTCCGCCGTTAGTTCTCTTTCTTCCAACACTCGCAATACCTTGGACAGCTTAGCGTCATGATCCATTCTGTCCTTTACCATTACCAGGATGTCATCCTGGAAGTACTGGACGCCTTCCATGTTCTTGAAGAGTTGGTGCATCAATTTTTGAAATACTGCACCGCCGACGCCAGCCCGAAGGGCATCCTACAGAACTGGTAGCACCTAAAGGGTGTGATGAATGAGGTGAATTTCCTGCTCTCCGGATGCAACACTATCTGGTGGTAGGCTGATGTCAAGTCGATAGTGGAGTACCACTTGATTCCTCTATTCTTTGCCAACATCTCCTCAATGCGTGGCAGTGGGAACTTCTCCACCACAATGTTCTTGTTTAGTTCACGCAGGTCCACACAGAGCCTGACCTTGCCGCTTGGTTTCATCACTACCACCAATGGCGCTAGCCACTCCACGCACGTGATAGGCTCAATTATGCCCTTCTTCTCCAGCTCCTGAAGTTCGACTTGAACTGCTTCTTTCACTGCCAATGGCACATTCCTCACTCTGTGTGATACCGGTTTCGCTTCTGTTTTCAGGATGATCTTATGCGCGAACCTGTGCTCCCTGGTGCGTTATCCTCCTCTTCTCTTTTCGGGCTCAATGGGGTGCTTCGGGCCTCACTGCCATCTCTGCCCCCAGAGGCCGCCAGTGCTACTCCCCTGCAGGGTATGCAACAGGTCCTAGTGGTCCTGTGTCTTTGATCTGCTGTGTCCGCCACTGGCCGTGTAGCTGTGTACTTCGGCCGCCCTACTGTTGTGGCCTAATGGAGCTCCGCCGCCCCTGCCCTTCTCGCATGGGGTTGCTTATGTTTGGGGACCCTTGTACCTGGGCGTCTTTGGTTGTAGTGTGCACTCTGCAGCACAGGGAGTGAAATCACGGCCCTGCCGCGCTCTCTGTGGTCGTGGAGCATTGTCAACGTTCTGTCCAGCGTGCGCCGTACTGTGGGTGTCTCTGCCTCATTTGCTCGACCTGCATGTGAGTTCGTTTTTTTCTTCTGGTTACGTTTTTTTATTTTTTTCACGATCCGAGCATCGTCGCCATTGTAAAGTATCCGGCTCCCCCCCCCCCCCACAGATAACACGACCAACGTCTGTTGTGAGCGTTCGTGTTTATTTGAACTAACAACATCACAGAGAGCGCCGAGCCTCTTGCTTCTCTGGCTCCGGCACCCGTAATGAAACCCTCGCGCGCTTCACCTAAAATGGCGGATCGGCGTGTTACGTCATAGCGCCGATCCAAACACTAGAACGCTGACTCTACAACTTCCTCTGCTCATTTTAAATCCTTCACACCGCAGTTCATCCATCCATTACTACATCTTTCCCTCCTTTGTTCTCTCCATTCGCATTCCGTGTAGGAGGCGCAGCGGCAGGCAAAGAACAGGACATTTGGCAATGGCAGCATTTTCAATTCTGAATAGCACAGAAGAAACAGATGATTTATTTAGTACTTACTTCTGGGTCTAAAAAGCAAGTTGCCTAATTAAATTAAGCAACTTTTTTCTACACATAGAATCAAAGGGCCAGATGTAGGTAAGTATATTTGACTGATTCATAAATACCGAATTTTACTGATTCGGTATTTATGAATCGGTAAAATAGAAGGGGGAAGATGTAGATAGAATCGGTAATTGAATTACTGATTCTGTAAGAATCGGTATTTACCGAATCGGTAAATACCGATTCGGTAATGCCCATTGATTCCTATGGGCATTGAAGCGCATAGGAATCAATGGGCATTACCGAATCGGTATTTACCGATTCCGTAAATACCGAATGTTGCAAGGGTGCAGGGGGTGTCACTTTGACACCCTCTAGCACCCCGAATTCAGGAATGTGTGATATGTGGCACACAGACATGCCCTAAGGGCATGTCTGTCTGTCACATGCCATAGGTGTGCATGCACACATGTGCATGCACACCTGGAATCGGTATTTTACCACCCACTTGGATTGGGTGGTAAAATACCGATTCGGTAAGGCCTGTGGGACTCAGAAGAGTCCCACCTACATCTCAAAATTACCGAATCGGTAAAAATACAGATTCAGTATTTTACCGATTCAGTAAATTTACCGATTCGGGCCCCTAAATTTACCGATTCGGGCCCCTACATTTGGCATGTAGGGCCCCTACATGCCAAATTGTAAATACTGGTCGGTAATGGCCGAAATCGGCCGTTACCAGCCGGTATTTCGGCTCCTACATCTGGCCCTAAGTCTGTATTCAATGCTTCTGAAATGTAGTCATTTATCACATAGTCATGCTTTACAAATTGCCTCATTAGACTGGGTAAATAGCTACTTTTTCAGAAACATCAGATTTGTTCCTTCTCCATCTGGCAGAATTTAGAATGCCACCTGCTAGCATGATCACTGCTCTGTGCTGAGAGGCCAAAGATTAGATGTCCATGTAGTCTCAACTGATAACACCTTTTTTGAGCCACTGACAGACATTGTCAGAAACGTGCTCTGCTGGCAGCCTGAACTCCAGAGTTCTCTACCATGGCCCATTATAAAGATATGGAGGTAACTCAGTCTAAAGTTAGCACTAAACAAGAGTATTCTGCAACACGTAAAAAGCATAAAAACACAGCATGTTGGAATTGACTAAAACTTAAGTTAAACGTAAATTATAGACAGGATTTAAATCGCTGACATGGTTTGCCTCAATGGTTTTTATTTTTTCATTATTTGTTCAGAAATCGATTTTAGTGTTTTTTGCCTTTTAAGTACATGAATATAGAGCCCAACAGAGATTCATTTCAATGTCCGTTTTAAATTTCCCAGCCCACTTCTAAATTTGCAGGGTGGCAATCACTAGTAGTGCTGGGGACCACACTTGTTCCAATTCATAACACTGGTGTTGCATGCATTTTGTGCCATGAGATAAGTTAGGAAACATGTTTAAGAATATTGTGTTTGGTTTCCAAAAGAAGTGAAAGGTCATGTGTATTTTATATCTAAAAATGTGTGCTACTGTACTGATATCTAATTATCTTATACCTCTATGTTTGCCAATGTCTGGAAGTGTTGAGCAATTTGATAATTCCCAAATGTTCGGTTCGATTTGTGACTAACAATTGGTGTTTTCAGTATCACATAATACAGTCACTGTTGCTCATAATGTACACAATCCAAAACTTGGCAAGGTACATGTTTAATCCCTGTAGCGTAGGTTGTATAAGCAAATACAGCTCTTCTTGCTTTTGAATGTACATTTCTTAGTATTAATACTCATAGGGATTCTGACAGTCTGATCAAAACCTTCATTAGACTGCCATCTGTCACTGAACTTGCCACCAAATTACCAGTCTCTTCAAAAACTTCCAAGAATTTCCATAGTACTGCTCCCTATGCAACCCAGAACTAACCAAGCCTAAAGGTCATCTTCACATACTTCTGTCAACAGGCCTACTATCAAAAGTGCACCTGTTATCCAGTCCTACTTTTCAAATAATGATGTAAAAGTGATGGGATATGTAGTTTCACGTTATCATAAGTGGGGGTGTGAAACCATTTATCATAGAAATAGTGCTGAAAAATGCACCCAAATTCACCATCCTCCCTCATAAGATTAGGGTTTGCTTGCCTGCAAAAATCTATTAATTGCTCTTAAACCTCACCCGTTTCAAATTCCACCAGCCACAACTGCTCTTTACACAGCCACTAACTCACCCAATCAAGCAAGCTCATACTCACACACCCACACAACCACCTCTATTACCATTCACACATCCATACAAGCACTCATACTTTCACTCACTCACCCATACATCCATTCACACACTTACTCTACAATACAACCACTCACACATCAACTCACTTAACCAAACAGCCACTCACTCACTCATAAGTTACTTACACAGCCAGTCGCTCACTCGTGTAGCCATTCAGACACCAGCTCACTCACCCATACAGTCACTTACCAGCCACTCTCTCACCAATATAGTCAGTCACACAGCCACTCACTCACCTACATAGCTACTCACACTCTTACCTATTCACCCATACAGCCACTCACTTACCCTTACAGGCACTCAGACACCTACTCATACACAGATATGCACAGACACACCTTTGTTTTTTTCAGTGAAAAAAATAAATATTATGACCTTTATAGTTAGGATAGTGACTCCATAGGGAATCGCTTTTTCTGGTTTGCTTATAATTGTGGCACCAGGATATGGATATCCAGGGCCAGTATTGGTTTGGGGAGGAGCAGCTCACCCTTCCCCACTTGAAAAGGAAAGCGGTCCCAGAGGACGGGTCCCTGGGCCCTGTAAAGATCTGGGGAGGGGTGCAGCACGCCCCCTCCCCTTACAATAGAATATGACCTGGGGATGGGGCCCTTGGGCCTGAAAAGGCTCAAGGAGGGGGAATGCATCCCTCCCTTCCCTCTTAATGAATGTTGGCACCAGGTGTAGGGTCCCTGGGGTCTTCCGGCTTGGGAAGGGGGCCAAACACCCCTTTCCATATATACATATAATTTTAAAATCAAAAGAATGTCATTAATTTACAGTTGTTTTGTATAGGATATTATATTAGATGCCTGCCTCTCCTATGCTCTATGGGAGTGTGATGGAGTACCTGTGACTGGTCTTATGTGGAGCTATAGATGTATTCAAAAGCTGGGCTGGAGTACATTTACTGCTGGTTTGTCACCTTTAAGACAGTGAAAACTTAATGAGTGAAGTTTGTGAATAGCAATGGTCTTAGCTTTTTGTGGCTGTTAGCATGGCCCTCCCTAATCTCCTTTCTACTCCTCCATAAACTCCTCCTTACACCTCCATAATCTCTTCCTATTAGTGGTGAATATTCCCAATTCTTCCACTCTAGGTTCGTGAATTGCAGTAAGACGTACTACTGTAGAGCTACTTTCTGTACTGCAAAATGCATTTTGTGAATTGGACCTTTGTGAATTTGCTGCAAAACCCAAAAATATTAATAATAATAATTCTTGGCCAAGATGTAGCTTTCTATAATATTTGGTGTAAATCTGTTCACTGGTTTGTACTGAAGCTATCTAAAGTTGCTATGGAAAAATTAAAGGGAGAATGCATTTTAGGAACCCCCGTTTTTCTAAGCCCCCCCCCTGCTTGACGGATAACTCGGAGTTTTTCCATGCACCAACTAGTCAAAAAGTAGCAATTTTCTCAAACGTTTGTGAAGATTTGTCAAACGATGCCAAAGATATAAGCAAAACAAAAAATGTAATTGCTAGAGAAACACAATCTTAACTATAAGTATAGTGTTTATTTGTATTACACAATTAAACAGCTATTTTATCGTTTTAAAGTGTAATATACTTTAAATAAAAATACATTTCAATTTTTAGATGTTTGTTAAAACATGTAACATAACTTAAATTAATTCAACACAACTTTTAAAACAATTTAATAGACTTTAAATAACGATACCAATGTTACTGCTGTGATTTTTTTTTATTATCCTTTGGGAAACATTATTTGTAAATTAAATAAATATATCGGAATTATTTAAAACACATTTCATGTGCTGACTTCATGTTGTGAAACATTTCATTTTATTTATTCTGTTAAACATATTTTAGAATATTTTAGATTTACATATTATATTACAATATTTATATATATTTTTTAAAGAAGTATAAAGAATATTAAACTGTTATGATGTTCTAAAACTCTCTTCTAGTTAGGGGCTAGGACAGAGATCTCCACCTACATATTAATAGTTACTGGTAGTAACTTTCTACTGTTATCTTAACTGTCTTGACCCTCTAGTTTAAGTAAATGGAGACTTATAATTCAACAGTTGATATAAATCTACCATCCACAATGGTGGTTAGCACGTAATGGTGAATAAGCAGAAAATTGTAGAGCTACAGCTGCACCTAAGTGCAAGAGCAAATTGCCACTTAATGTAGGCAAGAACTGGTGAGAATAAGGCACAATATGTTGAAATGCCCAGTAATAACCTTGTATTACATGGCTATAAAAGGTGCATTAGAGGAATTAATATATGGTAGAGATTTGACGAGAGCAGAATGCTGTGAGCTAAACCGTTTTAGCTTTTAAGAAATTTGTAAACCTCTCGCTACTGTTGACAAGAAGGCCCTAAGCGGGTATTTTGATGAAGACTGACTGTTAAATAGTGGACAGACGCAGAAAGTAAAGCACTGCAGAGAGACAAGGAGAGGGGACTAAGGAAACAATGGGATGAATAACTAACAGAAAACATAACTACCAGTAGGAATGATAACACACCTCATGAAGTTTCCATAGATAGAAAGATGCTGTGATACAACACACCATACCAAAGTTTACCAACAAAACCAGAGATGTATCTGCAAACAAACTTGGTGATACAGTTGATAGAAAACAGATCCCAAATTCAGCAGACCATGTACCAGGAATGCACAACGCCAATTGAAGGAGATAAGAGTAATTGTAGAATCCCCTTTACTCAGGTTATATATTATATGCAATATATGTTTGCTTAGTACAACTTTGCAAGTTTCTAACAGATGAACTATAGCAAAGGTGCCAGGCCAGATCTTCCCTGAACCAGAACAGGAGCAACCCAGGACCAGTCGGGCTAGACTGTTCCCATGAGGAGCAGGCTCGAGACTGATTTGCATATGGCTACGTTCATACTGAGGTGGCATAGTAGGTGAAAAATTATGGATTGGGATGCGGCAAGAGTAATTGCCAGTGACTTGTGTATTGTATGTCTGGTTTGTAAGTGACAGGGGCGGGGTGGCTCCAGGAGTTAGGGTGAGTCAGCACAAGGCTGAATAGACCTATCTGCATGCAGATGGGTGGGAGGAGTAGTACCTGAGTCTGAATAGGGCTGTGCCTGCCTTCCACAATGCTGGCTCCACCTCCTGTGGTGTGTCTGATGACCCTGACCCACCATGCCAAAGGAAAGAAGGAGTCCTGTAAACAAAGTGCTCCAGTAATAGGTACCGGCCCCTCTGCCTTTAGAGGACAAAGGATTTTGCCGTATAAATATGGGGACCCAGACTCTAAGACTTTAGATCACTTCTGGAACAACAAGACAAACCTCTGCCAAGGAAAGAACCAAGGAAGCTGTTGGAGTTGGACTGCCCCCCCGCCAGTGTGCTGTGTTGCTGGGTTACCCTACAGTGGTGTCTTCAGTGCCAAGGAGAGGAGAAGGAACTTTCAAAGAATTTTCATCATTTTGCAGAATATTTATCCAAGGGCTTGAATTTGTGCTTGCCTCCTGCTGAAATCTCAGGAACAGAAGACTACACCACCTGCTCCCCTCTGAATTTCCTTGCTGGGAATTCTGTCTACAGAAGCCTGCGTGTCGCTGGGAGCTGGAAGCGTGACTGAATGAGAAGAAGCGTGTTACAGTCACAGCTGTTGCCGTTCCATCGCCGGAGAAGCTCGTCGCAGCTGCAGAGGATGCCGCTGCATCACCAGAGAAGCGTGCCTTCGTCAAAGCTGTTCCCGTTGCATCACTGTAGAAGCGTGTCACCGCCGCAGAGTGTGATGACCGGCCTCTCGTGGCTCCAAAGCTACAGATTTTGACGCACGGCCACTGGGCGTGCATGCCTCATCTTCACGTCGTCGCATCAAGGGTGCCATCTTATCGCATCGCACTGGATTGTCGCATCGCATCGAGGCGCCATCTTGCCTCATCGTAACCGGAACGCAGTACGAGAATCAACACATCACCTCCCCTCCGGTAAGGACCAAGACGCATCCCCTACTCTGCGCAAGCATTGAGGCGCAAAGCATCGTCTCCCCCGAAGCAGGGAGCCGACGCATTTCCATCCCTGCAAACCTTTTGTTTGTTTTACGTTACGCATCCAGGTACTTTTGTGAGAACTGTGTTGCATTTATCATCAACTTGTACTAAGTGATTTCTACCATCTTTAGGTCTATTTTGAGTACAGTATTGTGGATTTTTGTCATTTGTGGTCTTGTGTTAAGTCTATATAAAGAATACTTATTTTTATAAAACCTGTGTGGTGTCCATCTCTAGTGTTTTCACTGTATTACTGTATGTTTTCACAAATGCTGAACACACTGCCTCTGAGATAAGACTGTCTGCTCATGCCAAGCAGGTTTCAAAATTACAGGCAGTTGTGGCGGTTCATAGTACAGCAGGTGGACTGCCATTCTGGCGGTCCAGGGACCACCACAACGGGTGGACCACTGAACTGGTAGTCAAGCCCTAAATCCTAATGTGCTTGCTCTCAGGAAATGCTGACATCCTTGGCTGTTCAGGTGTAGCTTAGCTGAATGACTCAAGTCTAACTCCTTCACATGCTCTTTTGTAAATGCCCATAGTTCACTGTTACTATAAAGCACTGTGTGCTGTAAGCTTTATGATCCATGCTAATCACTTCCAGTATCTTTTGTAACTGCTAAATTCACTGTTACTTGTAAAGTGCTCTGCTGACCTGTGCCTAGGCCTGTGCTTTACTTTAAATAAACAAAATTAGTATCCTGACTCAACTAGGGCATATCACACTGGCTACTACCTTTGAAGGTGCTAGCTGACATTCTCAGAAGAAAAAGTACACAAAGAAAACTTCACCTGCCCCCCATTCTAGGTGTGCTACTACAGAACTGCAAAGAAGTTGCCAAAAGTAGTAAATCTGTGCCTGAACTAGGGCCCAGATTCTGAAAACGGTCATGGATTGCAGCACAGCCCCCGAAGAGGCTGTGCTGCGTTACGTAACAGGTAGAGAACAGTGGAGCACTTTTCCCTGTAAGGTGCACATGCACGCAACTCTATCCCTCCGAGAGTGCAGTGCCGCGTATTAAGCGGGCACACAAGGCACATCCTGGGAGGGCGTTCGTGCCACTGGTTTTAAAACTCTACTGCACTTGCTGCATTTCTTTTCTAACAAGAGTGGGGCTGCGGGGCTAATTGTGGGCCTTTTGAAAGTATTTATGATAAACACAGCTCATGACGGACGCTGTAATCTCCATAGATACTTTCTTAAAGGCAAACAATCTGTCCCGCAGCTGTGCTCCATTTAGAAAAGAAAAGTAGCAAGTCTACAAACATGAGGTGTGCTTTCAGAATCATCTGAAAGCCCACATTTGTGCTTTTAAACTTGATGCATTTCTAAATATTGTGTGGCTGCAGGGCTGATTGTTTGCCTGTTGAAAGAAATTGTGTTAAATGTAGCCCATGGGGCCACTGTGATTAACATAAATACTTTTTTAAAGGTCATAATCTGCCCTGCAGCCACGCTGTAAGAT
Organism: Lissotriton vulgaris; assembly: GCF_964263255.1. Lineage (NCBI taxonomy): Eukaryota > Metazoa > Chordata > Amphibia > Caudata > Salamandridae > Lissotriton > Lissotriton vulgaris. The sequence continues at coordinate 80,002,662 of NC_141698.1, read as the reverse complement.
AAGAAATGCACCAAGTTTAAAAGCACGCGTATGCTTTCAGATGATCCTGAAAGCACACGTTGTGTTTGTATACTTGCTGCATTTGTTTTCTTAATACAGTGGGGCTGGGGGGCTGATTGTGGGTCTTTTCAAAGAATTGATGTTAATCACAGCGTCCGTCATGCGCTGCATTTAGCATATATACTTTCAAAAGGCAAACCACCAGCCCCGCATTTAGAAAAGAAATGCAGCAAGTTTTATATAGTGTGAACTCAACCCACAAGTATTGGAGCGCTTTACCTGATTTATTATTATATATTTTTTTGGGGTATGCATGGGGAGGTTAATTGATTTGCCTAGAATCACAGGATGTTAAGCTGACCCGAGACTCAAAACCAATCTCCTAAATCGGCAGCTCAAGCTTTATGCAACAACCTCTACCACAAGTGAGGAAGCATTTTTGATATTATATACAACCTTATGCAACAAGCAAACATTGAAGAACCCAATAGTTCTGGCTTCTTGTAGGTGTAATGTTAGTTGTATTATATATCTTGATGCAATGACACAAGCAGCAAAATATCAGTCGGTGGCACTCTATGCAATGCACAAATCTTTAGCTTAATTGGTTTTAAGCCACGTCCTTAATTGCATTGGTTACGCCCCTTTGAGAGACCCCCTAGTTTTTCCATCCCACTTAAACGCCTGGCTGCAGTGCACAGAGATCTTACTTTGCCACACAGAGAGAAAAAAACTTAGAGGGAACTTTACAGGAGAACGCTGTATTCAGAGAGATTTGGCAGTCTCCTCCCCTCTCCCTCACTATGGTGCTGATTTCAGCTGCCGAGCGCCAGGCACACACCTTAGCGCCATAGTGTTAGGGTGCATGCCTGTGTACAGGAAGAGTGTCTGTTTTGTACAAAATACTTTGCCTAGACACACTTCAAAACATTTCCAGCTTTGTATGTGTGCTGAAGGGTGCAGCACACACTCAAAGTCTGAAAATAAAGGAGAAATGAAAGCATTTCTCCTTTAAATGCCTGCCGTACAGCGACATTAATAGTTAGCCCTAAACCCTGACACTACTGTTTTAGGTAGTGTTTAGTGTAAAAAAGCATGGGTGGTTGCATGGGAATGCCCATGTATCAACCGGTGCACAGTCAAAATATTGATTCCTAATTATCGACTTACATTAATATCGAGTTTAAAATATCGAAGGTGAAGAATATCAAGGTCAAGAATATCGTTAGACAGAATATCGATCGTAAGGTAAGTAATATCGATTTTTTTTATATCGATGTAAGTAATATCGAAGTTAGTAATATCGATATCAATTATATCGATGTTACTAATTTCGATGTTACTAATATTGATATTTGTTTGTTGTTATGTATTTTATATGTATGTGTTATATATTTTTTTAAGTATTTTATTTGTTTTAAATTATATGCGTACTATTTTTTGTATATTCAAATTTTTATATTTAATTAAATTTTATGTTTTAGTATTGGAGCGGGTTGTGGGTTTATAGGAAAATAGGGTGGGAAGTAATTTAATTATAGTAAATTAATTATGAATTTTTAGTAATTGTAATTGTAATTTTAATTAATTTTTGTGTTTAAGTTCTGTAGCGGGTTGTGGGTTTATAGGGGAATTGGGTGGGAAGTAATTTAATTGTGATTAAATAATTATTTATTTTTTATGGGTATTGATAATTTTTTTATTTCCAATTAATTATTAATTGGTAAATAATTATTTTAATTGATAATTAATTTTTTTAATCGTTAAATAAGGTTTGTAATTGATAATTACATTTTGTACTTGGCAATTCATTTTTTTAATTGGTAATTAAGGTTTTTAATTGGAAATTAAATTTTTTAATTTGCAATTAATTTTTTTAATTGGTAATTGAGGTTTTTAACTGGAAATTACATTTTCTAATTGGCAATTCATTTTTTTATTGGTAATTATTTTTTTACAATTGGTAATTTTGTTAATTACTTTTTATGAAATGGAAATTTATTGTATTAATTTGTAATTAATTTTTCATAAAAATGTATTTTATTTAAAAATAAATGTAATGTTTACCATTTTTTAATTCTTAATCAGATTTTAATTATCAATATGTTTTTTTATGTTTTGAAAAATATTTTAGTGTTCAATATTTATTATTAGGTAATTTATATTTATTAATTCATATTTATTGGTATTTAATGTTAATTTAGTGTTAATTAATTATTGAATTTTAAATATGTTTTTAGTAATTAATAATGGGTATTTGCAAATGATGTAGAGTTATTTAAAAATTTAATTTTTAAATATTTTATTTACAACACTTATTTATAAGTATGTTATATTTAACTTCTACGCTATCCAATGTTTTCCCTACTGTTGCACTCCCTGGAGTGGGAATAGTAATTTTTACCCCTACGCTATCCAACGTATTCCCTACTGTTGCACTCTCTGGAGTGGGAATTGTAATTTTTACCCCTACGCTATCCAACGCTTTCCCTACTGTTGCACTCTCTGGAGTTGGAATAGTAATTTTTACCCCTACGCTATCCAACCTTTCCCTACTGTTGCACTTTTTGGAGTTGGAATAGTAATTTTTACCCCTACGCTATCCAACGCTTTCCCTACTGTTGCACTTTTTGGAGTTGGAATAGTAATTTTTACCCCTACGCTATCCAATGTTTTCCCTACTGTTGCACTCTCTGGAGTTGGAATAGTAATTTTTACCTCTGGGCTATTCAACGGTTTCTCTACTGTTGCGCTCTCTGGAGTGGGAATGGTCATTTTAAGTTCTATGCTATCCAACATTTTTAGTAATGTATTTTTTTTAATTATGGATTTTGAATAGTATTTTTATTTATTTAGTTATTTATTTTTTGTATACATTTAGATAGTATAGTATATAATTAATTTTAAAAATATTAAAGGTATATTAAATTTTATTAATTTATTAAACGTAATTCTTTACTTTTTATTTATGTTTTTGTTTTATGTTTGTAAATGTATTTGCAATTTATATTTTTTATTAATTTAGAAATTATTAAAAATAATTATTACAACCTAAGTATGTATATATTATATATTTCATGTATATGTTTAATTAATGTATTATTATATACGTATTATTTATTAATTTTAAACTTTATTAGATATTTTTAATTATGTTTATTTTATTTATTAGTGTTATTTACTTTATTTTATATTTATATTTTTACAGAAAAAAAACGATATTTATAACATCGATATTTTTAACATCTATATTTTGTTTCGATATTTTTGTACTTACCATGTTGTAGATAAGATGTCGATATTCTTGCCTTCGCTATTTCTGCATCGATATTCCTGTAGGTCGATATTTTGTAGGTCGATATTTTGACAGTGATTCGTATCAACCATATAATGCCCTCTAAATGCAAAATAATGCAAAGCAGCATTTAGCACTGCTTTGTGTTACTTTTCCATACAAACCAATGCTACTGCCAATTTGTGGGGTTTGTTAATCCCCAAATAAGTCTAGCGTCGGGCAGGGCCGGACTGGGAACCAATACTGGCCCGGGGGTTGATGGTGCGACCGAGTTCTTTGCCAGGGCCGGTTTTCGGACGATTTCGTTACAGGGCCGATTTTGCAGCTCTGCTGCAAAAATAGGTCTGTAACAAAAACAGCTCCCAGGGGCCCAAAACTGACCCCCACCCTTGCGGCACACCAGGGGATTGCCCGGTGCCCGCAACGGCCAGTCCGGCCCTGGCATCGGGATAGCGTTGCCTTGATAAACCTTTGTGAATCTGGGCTTAAGTGCTATATAAGAGTTCAGATTTAATAAGTTCTTTGCGGATTTATCCCTTTAAGGCCGGTATTCAGTGCTTATTTAAGTTGGTTATATTAAAATCCTTACTATAATTTCTGCCCCATCCCCCCATACTCATGATGCAAGAGATAGGTGCTTGACTATAAATCACAGAGGCCACTAACGTTTATCACCTCAGGAAAATTATGTAATCGGCATCAGAAACAGAGAAAGCTTTCTCCTAAGAGGTGTCCAAAATCTGCTTGAAAAAAAGTTTAAATGGAATTTAAGGACCGCATTTGTGTTTAACAATGCAGTAAATGTCTTCAATACCTCTGAAATCACACTCTGCTTCCGCCAGTATGTGCTGTGGAGCTAAGATTTACAGGAACCGTTTCAGGTCCGTACGGCCACATGCATCAAAGTAAGGTTTTACGATTCCTTATTTGCGATTTTTAGGGAATCGCAAATAAGGAATCGCAAAATGGGATGCATGATTAAAATCGCATAATATTTGCGATTCTGTAAAATTCGCTATTTTTGCCGAATCGCAAATATTATGCGAATTCTAATTTGCGATTTCGCAATTCCCATTGATTCCTATGGGCCAAAAGGCCCATAGGAATCAACGGAAAGGCATTGACATTTTCACCCTTGTGGTAATTTGCACCCCCCAATTGCGAATTCCCAATTTGAAACACAATCATGCATTGCTTTTAAGGAATCGCAAATTTGCGATTCCTTAAAAGCAATCGCATTTTTGGAAATCGCTAAAAATAGCGAATTTCACAAAAATGCATGATGCATCCCAAAAACTTATTTCGGAATCGCAAACGCCCGAATTTACCGATTCGCACCGTTTACACTTCCTAAATAGGTTGATGCATGTGGCCGTTAGTTCCTTCTCGCTTTAACGCTGTTTGTCCTTGTGTTCGTGCTCTAGCTTTGTTTTCACACATGATGTGCCACACATACTCTACTGCGCTCCCTGTCCAGTGCAGTTTATTTACACAAAAAGCATAAAACACGACGTACAAAGTTCAGAGGATTGATAAACAAACTCCAAAGCCGAACGAATGACTTGATTGCGCTCGCTTTCCTCTATTCAAGCACAAAGAAAGCCTCACTCGAGCAAATGGAAGAAATCCGCAATTCTTTTTCATGACAACAAATGCAGAGGTGTTTAAAAGTCAGCAAACATGTCTGACACCCAATTTGACAAAGAATTGTAAGTGCTGTAATAACTTTTCGCAATTTACCTCGTTTTGTAATTATTCGGAAATGGCATCTATCTGCAAAATAGACGTCAGCCAGCAACAAAATACAGCCCAATTGTTCTTCTGTGTGTCTGTATGTACCGGGCCTGTTCAATGTGAGCATCGCTGCGAAGTAAAGAAACACTGCACAAAAGAGTGCCAACATTAGTGGCCAGGGAGCAATGCAGAGGAGAAGGTGTAACAAACTGGGGAGGGTAAAGATAATGGAAGGGCCCGATAGAAAAAAAGCCTTTTGTGGTTACAGGCCCTGCAAGAAGCAAAATCACAGACTCTGATTCAGCAAAAAGCTACAATGTAATGTACATGAGTTATTTTGAAAGTCTGAACAGTATTTTTAAATACAAAGTATAGATTATAGAGCTCTAACGGGAGTGCTGTCCATCTGTCTGTACATACTATGGGCCTCATTTATGAAAAGTGACGCACCGCTGCGTGTAAACAGCGATGCGTCACTTTTCCCAGCACCCTCCTTGCAACACCAATGATCCGTCATATTTACAGTATGACGCATCATGGTGCAAAGAGTTACAGATACGTCAGTATTTCTAACGTATCTGTATGGCGCAAAAGTGACGCATTGCTGGAGTGTGTCACAAAAGTGACGCAACTCCAGCAATGTGTCCTTTCACATGGGGCAAGCCCCATGTGAAAAGGCCTGCGTCAGTCTTACGCCTGCTGTGAGGCAGGCGTAAGAAATTGACGCATTTGTGTCCTAGAAGTGGCGCAGTGAAATCTGATAGATTTCACTGCATCACTTCTATGACCCTTTCTTGCATCAGAACGCCCCCCCTGCATACATTATACCTGGCGTAGGTATAATGTAGCGCAGGGGTTTACAAAGTGACGCATCTACCTAGATGCGTTACTTTCTAAATAGGGTGCAACAAGGCACATTTTTTACACTGCTGGTGCGTCACAAAAAGTGATGCACCGGCAGCGTAAAAGTGACGCACGGCCTCATAAATGAGGCCCTATGTGTTCCTTGACAGCAAATGAGACTATACGCTTTCTATTTTCTTTCCGGCAAATGCAAAGCCTAGAGGGAAATTGATACATCCACCGTGCAAATATCATGGCATTCTGAGATATTTGGAGGCACTGAGGGGCATATACTATGAAGTGGCGGAGCGTGGCATTAGCCTCCTTGGCTTACCGACGCGCTCCGCCACTTCTGAAATGCAGGGCTGCACCATATTTACAGTATGTGGCAGCCCTACATTTCCCCATGCGCTGGCACTACATTTAGCAGCCTCGAGCCAACGCAGGTACCCTTGCATCATAGTGCAAAGGTGTCTGCATTGAGGGAAAGATTGTTTATGTGCAGGAAGGTCTCCCTTCCTGCACATAAACAATCTTTAAATGCCGCTTTGTAACTTCTATGTTGTGCTGCTTAAAACATAGAAGTTGCAAAATGTCATTTTTTTACTGATTGTTTGTGTGCAGGAAGGGTCACCTTCCTGCACATAAACAATCAATGGCCTTTTGCCGTTTCTATGTGTGGTGTACAACACAGCACACATAGAAACAGCAAAAACGAGGAGAAATTAACATTTCTTATTGCGGCACCTGTTTAGGACCAGGTTTTCCCTGATCTTAACTTTGGCGCCGTTCCGTAATTACGCTGCCCTTAAACATGAGGCAGAATCGAAATCAATGGGTGTTGTGGTGGAACGCCCACCGCAATACCCATTGCCCACCCCTCTCTCACTAAGTACAGTGTGAAAGGGTGCCTTATTCACAAGGCAGCCTTAAGCCACGTTATTAATATCCCATACCACTGTCCACTTAGTTTTTAACCACCATACATTTACCATTTGAATAAACATAGCACATGGACTAATTTAATGTTTTTTAAATCACTTATCGCTCCCCCACGGCCATCACTTAGATTTAGAAGTGCATCCCTGTCTCCAGGTGTATGCCCGTCCTCTATCAAACCAAGTTTTTAGAGGGCGAGGACAGCCGATGATGAAGCATGACACCAGGTGGTGTATGAGCCCCGCTGACGTTGAGCTGGCCAAAGTTGTAAACGGGCCCTTAGATCCCACTTGATTTCAGCTGAGAAAGCATGGGAGACTGTCAAAATTAGGGGTGTGTAATTCATTTTCTCATAATTATGTGAAATTTGGGGGAAATTATGGAAAAATGTGCATAATTGTGAAGAATGCAAACAAGTCTTTAAGTACTATGTTTCGTGCTATTTACATGATTGCTATCATCAATTTTTAACACAAGGATGCATTGTGTGCTAAAAGAATAGCATAAAAACACAACTGCTGCGAACAACAGTCACTTGTGTTCTGATTGTTCATGCTGTTCCCATGTTTCTGCACCATTATTTTGCCACAGACTGTAGTATAATGGTGCAATGTGGCAGAATTTGGGGATTTTTTCACAAAAAACAGAAAGCAAAATTCACTAAATTACCCAAATTACACCAACGTAATATGCATTTCACCCAGACCTGGTCAAAAGCTGCACTTAAGTCTAATAATAAAAGATCTGCATTGCCTCCTTGATCCAACAAGGTATAAATATAATGTGTGCCTGACAGTAGTGCGGCCTTATTGCTGTGTAGAGTCCAAAACCATGCTTCACCATTATCCGAGTTCGCCTGGATTTCGTTGAAATTCAACGATTGTTGATTCAATTTTCTTTTCACAATTGCAACAAGGAATGGTAGGAGAGAAATGGGGTGATAGTTCCTTCACCCCTTCGGTGCTCATGACGGAACGGTTCCGTCATGACCGTCGGTTGGCCTGTGCTCATGACAGAACCGTTCCGTCATGAGTCCGTTGGCTCAATAGAAACTTCAGCACTGCGAGAGAATTTGCGCCGCGCTGAAGGGGTTAATATCGTTGAATCAGCATTGGATTTCTTCATCAGAGAGACAACCATGACCGAATTTTATATAATAGTGACCACAGCATGTTCTAACAAGGCATTGATGAGAGAAGGTAGTCCTAGGGTAGTAATATCAGAAACTCACTGGAAAATGTGTGCCTTATAGGGGTCTGCAGGAGATCCTTACTTCACCTGTCGCCTGGATGTTCAGTATGAGTCTAATAGAAATGTTGAAAGGGTGAGGGCAGGTGACTCATTATTACTGGAAATGTGTCTAGAGCCGTCATTATTTACTCAGTGATATATTTTGAAAATGTATCTTCAAAGTAGGAGTAAATAGAATCACTGAATTGCTGGAATGGAGAAACAGAGGATGCGGTCTACTCAAAGTTGAGGACTTCACATTCAGAGTCCTATGATTCAGATAAGGAGCAGGCGCCTAGCTCCAAGAGGTGTTTGTTGGGTCATGGGACCATAAGTCGGGACTGCTATCTATTTGTGAATTTTTTGCGTCAGTCAAGAATACAAATCAAAACTGTGACTTTTGATGTAAGTGAGAGAGAGATAGATAGAGAGAGAGAAAGAGGGGCAGACAAACAGAGATACCCATCTGGGCCAATATTACAAACAGGGAAAGTGTGCCCTATTTGGATGAATGAGATGCTCTCAGGGCAGCCACGCAATGCAAATGAGGGAATACCCTTTTATGACTGAGCTCGTGCTTCATGTGCACCAGTGCTATTAGTACTACAGTAGTGATGGGCAAGTGTCTGTGGCCCCTTCTGTAATACCACAAGAGCGCAGCGCCCAAAGCAGGCACACATGCCTGTTGTGCCCACAGAGAACAATGTATAATACAGAGCACAGTGACTGAATTTCTAAATGTGAAACCAGATAACCGGGAATCAACACTGGCTTCTCTGCTTGTCGAAGCTGTGTGATCCTAATGAAATACTTTATATCACAAAGCCTCCTTTTTAGGTCGACCCTAAAACTTGCTTGCGCTGTCAGGCGATATTTTGTATGCACTTTGTGGATTCTGACCCATCCCATGCTTTCGATACGCTTTTTTTCTGTCTAATTTAAAAATTGTAGTCTCCAAATGGCTAATGGTTGGTGCATTTCCCAGCTTTTTTTAAGAGTTGACTCCCCTGGACTATTGCAGCTAGCGCCCGCACGCAGTTCTTACCCACAGCTTTTTCCCCTGTCTTTCCATTTCCAGCTCCCAAGTCTCCCGAGTCCACATCATGGCACTCATGGCCTCCTTGGAACATGCCCGTTGATGTCAGCCACGCACACTTCTCGGCTCTCAAGTCTCTTGAGTCTGACTGCAGTGCATTGATTTTTATCATATTGCTTGCCTCTGGGTGGTTTGTCTCCACATTTTCCCACTGTCAGAAACAACACCTGCATTACCTCCTCGTCCGTCTTCCCGTCCCATTCTTTATCAGTGAGCGGGACGGGAAGACCAGTACTCGGAGTAATGAAGATTACCGGTGAGTAACCAGGCATTCTCATAGAAACTATCATAAGGCCTTGTTGCGGCCTTGTAGCGAGAAGTTCCTGAGGGCACAGAGAGAGGATGAATCGTACCCCAACACAGATTTACTGCTCCTTCAGCAGACAGTAGATTCTCGTTCACATGCGAATTAGCCCCTCAGGGGTGCCATAATAGCTACTAAACTGAAAGCGGCATCATTTATTATGAGAATAAAAATACAATCATAAACATTCTCTGCAGACATCTCCAAAGCTGCAGTCAGTCTCTGTGTTATGGGAGTGACTTGAATCAGTAGCAGTTCTGCACCTAGGTTATTTGCTTTGGGGGATTCATCTCCCACCCTAATTCACAATACTGTGTTAAATTCCCCATTTAGAAGATTTTAGCACATCTCACAGCAAGGCTGACTACATGAAGTAGGAATATGGGCTTCTAAAGTTGGGGAAAGCAGTGGACCCAAGTACATCTTGCTCTTGGTGCTTTGTCCTATAATTAGATTTTATAAAAGGGAAGCATTGTCTCTGAATTTCATCTGACCTGATCCAACTAAAATACTACAATTGGTTCTGTCAGATAAAACAATTTCCTAGTATGCCATATTCAATATGAGCAAAAGAAACACACCAAAAACGTTATTCAAGTGATTCGAACAGTTAGACTCTTATTTCAGTTTGTAAATATGGCTGTCACAAGAACGTTAAACAAATTTGTTCTGAAATATAGGTGACATTTTGTGGATATGTGAATCGAGTGAGTAAAGTGACAATGTGATATTGTGCATAAAAGGATTATATACAACAAGGGGGACTGTACAATATTAAAATGAGTAACTCAATTAACATCTGCCCTCTGCCCTGCTATAATTCATTTTACATGTTTTCGCAGAACCCTGGCAAAAACGTATTTAAGCTTTGGTGCAATGAAACCATAGGACATGAGTGGGTGTGGAGCGTTAATGTTTCAACCCTGGAAGGTGCGTGAATTAGGCAAAAAGTTGCAGCAGGTCTTCATCAGGACCATAGAATGGAGAGGGACAGCCAGATACTGTAGTATACATGTTGTCTATCTAGTTCAGTGAAAGGCGTCACACCCTGGAAATTTATGTACACACAAGGTGCTTGATCTAGAAGCGAGTCTCTGACTTCGAAGGGGCTTAAAATCTTGGATACATTTTATCATCCAATATTGGAATCTCAATATCTCAATATCGATATATTTGTACGTATCGTATTGTTAATTTTATGTTCCCAGTGGGTAAAACCAGTCTGTGTAAATCTGATGGTGCTCGCAACAGTGAATGACAAAAGAGAGGCACACACGCCACATTCAGGGGTGGCCGGCACGGCTTGCAAGTGGGGAGGCGGGAGCACTGACGGGAATGGGCCATGGGCTGCATTGCAAAAAAATAACACTTACCTTGCCGCCGCCGCTGGGTCCCGCGTTTGCTCACCTGTGTCTGACTCCAGGTCGTAACAGGAAGAAGGCAGCCAGGCTCCCATTCCTAAGCCAATCATAATGCTGCAATGCAGTGTTGTGATTGGTCTGAGCATCAGGTGCTGGAGGGGTGGGCAGGTTCTCCATGCAGGCTGTAATGCAGCCTGCATGGGGAACAGGGAATTGTGCATGGCTGTTTTGGTCAACCCAAGAGGACCGACTAAACAGTCATTGTACAAACGAGTGTTCTACCACTCCTCCCCTGCTCTGCCGCCCCACCCTCTAATGCACGCTGCCACAGCAAGAGGACAAAATAAAAGGATAATAACATTCAGTTATCGTTTTATTTTTACTTTCTTTTGCTATTTCCTGGCAGTGGGGCGAAGCTCCTCCGCCTTCACGGAGGAGCTGCCACTGGCCACACTCTATGCCTTAAAGTCAGACTGGGAATCCTCCAGACAAGATCCTTCATTGCCAAGTGTGACATGGCAAAATTCAGCAGTGGTCTCTGTACATTGGAGAGCAGGGACAAGCATCCTACATGTGGTCAACCTGGTTCATCACCTGCAAGATTAAATAGCAAAGATGGAGAATGTATTTAATTATATTGTAATCCTACCACAGGGCTACTCAACACCCAAGCTAGAAAGGTTTGTAAGAACTAAAGATCATAACATAATCTTCCTTAACCCCTTCGCTGCGGCGGCTACTCCGCCGCAACGCTAGGGGGGGGGGGCGGTCGCGCAGCGGTCCCGTACTTGTGACAGAACCGCTCCGTCATGGCTCGCGGGTGAGCTGTGCTTGTGACGGAACGGTTCCGTCACGAACCCGCCCGCCCATTAATTAGTCAGCGCAGGCGTGGAATTCGCGCCGCGCAGTCGCGGCAAGCGGGCCGTGACGGAACCGTTCCGTCACAAGCACAACTCACTCGTGGTTTGTGACGGAGCAGTTCCGTCACAAGCATGCAACGGGTTAATGCTAAATTTGTAAATAAAAAGAAAGTGCCTGGGTCTTTTCCCAGAAGGCACTGCAACTTCCACCACCCACTGCCCCTGCCAGTGCAAGTACCAACACAACTACTAACCATCACACTTATGCAAGTGTGCCAATTCGGACTACTCCAGGCCACACAAAGGTATAGGAATTGCCTGGGTGACTGGTAATATTAATTTTTAATATAGATTGAATTAATAAACAATCTGTATTTTTAAATCAAAAATAAACAAAGAGCCCCACCATGTGATGTCATAAGAGCCGGTGTCAAGAATAAATTTACAACATGGACCACCAGCAAACGCTATATTATATTAAGCGCTGATCTTCTGGTAACAACTTTGATGTCTAATCTGTTATTTGTAATATTTTGCCTTGTTCGTAATGGTTCTTATCACTATGATCTTAATTATGGAATATTTTTTACTACATAATAGTTTTTGACACAATGATCTGAACTCTGAAATACGAATTGTTATACCAATTGCCAACAACAGTAAAACTCACCAAATTTCTGATACACGAGGAAGATCCTTGTTTGATTACAGAGGCAATCTAGTTGACAAACCAAGCTCACAAAATACCTGGACAGCATGCTTCTAGGTGATGAAGTGTGGCCAAGATAGAGGACAGAAGATGAAGGGCCTGGTGGTAGGTTGAAGAATCTGTAAGTAAATAAAATCAACATCCTGTTCTACCTGGAGCTAATTAGCTACTCCACACATAAAAAAGTGGTCATCTCAAATTAAACGTGTTCAGGTGGGTTTTCCCCACAGACTCCACCATGCCCTACATGCAACAGCTCCATTACATGAGTACTTTCTCTTACAATCCAGAAACTGCTGGGGTTATATCTGATTAGTTTAACCACAAGCCGCTTGAATGTACCCAGCTTCAAGAATATAAGTCCAAAATTTGAACAAACCATTTTTCACTTGAAAAAGTGTAGTTGCCGGTCCACTGGGGGCATGCTCTGTGGCAATCCACCTACTACCTGTTTGAACCACCCCATAGTGAAGAGGTCTGCAAGCCACAGAACATTTTCAGAACTGTTCAGGAGCTTAGCCACAATGTGATCCAGCACCATCATTTACATACACGCACCGATTGATTATCTAGTGAATATAATGGATTCATAATCAAATAGAACGTGGGCACACAACTGGATGAATGGTTACACGTATATCTGATTAATTGTTTTTTGTTACTACAGAGTTTCTATCCAGATCCCAGCATGGGATAACAGGAGGGAGCATGGCGGAGACCTGGCACAGCCTCTTGCACCTATAATCCATGCACCAATGCCGGAGGAACTTTCTTAGGAAAGGCATTAGTAAAGCACCATGACAGGTAGTGTAGCAGGGATTCCGTTCTCTTACAGAACTGTGCATAGAGATCCGGAACCTCAGTGAATTAGGGTGACCCAAAACTCACCTCAGTATCCAAAATCCCCTTACCGAGCTAGCTACAGTGTCTCATTGGTCATAACAAACTCCCAATGACTTAGACAAACCAGAACATGAACTTAGGTTACCTCAGGTATTGTGGAACACATGAACACTCTTTCGCTCTATAATCATTTCAAACCAGAACGTGGAGTAAAAGAGGACACGTGCACATTTGAAATATTTATTATTCAATGCAAGGTTCTCAAACGCAGTATCTTATATAATACAAGAAGACATATTATAAGAATTAGAGTTATCAGCATAGTTACTAGTCCATAGTAAGCAAGAGGTGATAGCATATTATAGTGCAAAAATCAATAGATATTAATAACACCTATTTCTCGCACTCCCTATTTAGCATACTATATTATATCTAAGAAGGTCTCTTTTGGGTTTTAGCAGGGCGCGCCGATACCTCTGAATCTCAGGAGGAGAAGATCACATCATCTGCCACCAGCTCTCTGCATGCGAAGCATCATCAAGTGTGTTTTTGCATTCTCAGTAACTCTATCTTAAACCCGCTTAGAGCCCAATGTTGGCAGCAACTGTATTTGTGTTATGTCTAGTGGTGCGAGGATCAGAGCTCCCAGCAACCTTGTGTTAAGTTATTCTCAGAGGGTTCAGCACTCACTGTTCAGAGTGTACCAAGCGCGACTGATATCAGAGTAATAACATATTATTCTCAAATAAATCACATCTTTCGTCTAGGTTGAAAGCTACAATAACAATTATGCGTCGTGTGCAAACTAAAGCCGAAGGAAAATATGTTGTTTAAACACTTAATAAACTCATGCTAACTTAACACAGTATATAGAAAAGCAGCATCTATATGACAGTAGGGGCCCATTAAATGTAAATGTACATGTATTTATATAGCGCAAATCACCAACCCGGTATCTAAGCGCTTGCTTAGGGAACCCGTCCTGGTATTCCCCTGTGAGATAACCCCGGCAGGGTATCCACAAGGTGAAAGCCAGGCATCCCACCGCGAGGGGCTGTTGTGGAGATTAAGCAAGCTATTGCCCAGAGTCGCAGAGTGTGAACCCGTGAGTCAAGTAGGCACCGGAGCGAGAATTGTCGAGTCCGTGGAATTTTTGAGCCCAAGACCCGCCGAGGCGGGGAATTGAACCCTGGTCCAGGGCCGATCTCAGCTTCCGGGTCTGCCGCCTCTAACCCCTGAGCCACACTTCTCCACATTAACCTTCATTAACCCTACAGGACACCGCCTGCTTGGGCAGCGGTACACAAGGTGTGAGGAGTGCTCTTCCCCCTGCTTCATGGAAGCCTCACTGCATGTGAGCACAGTCTCGATGAAGCCCATCAAAAGTAAATGTGTCTGTAAAGTTGTGCTGTGCATCACCATCTGCACTGCACCTGATCCCTCGCTGGTGTAAACACAGGATGGCCACTCAAAGGCACTTTTACACACCCCATGTTTACAGTGTGCAGTGTTCAGTGTGGGACTCAAGGTCTCCCAGTGCACTCTTGAACAACCTTCAATGCCACAAGCAGGACCATAATAAGGCGAGGGAAGAAGGGAATTTCCAGGGCCCATGCCCCTTACTGCAAAATTTACAGTTAAAAAAAAGCCTTTCCGTTCATTAATGATAAGGAAGCTAAACACGTTCATACTAGTAGATGCACGAGATGCTGGAGGTGCTCTGTTTACTGGATGATATTTTTTTAAACTTCAAAGCAAGTGCTCATGGCACCTGGAATAAATGGAAGAACTATGCAGAGCCTGCATTAATTTCTTTTTTGACCCTAGCCCCTCAAAAACTATTGACAGGCCTGAAAATATTCATACTTCATTGAGTCTTTGCAATAGGCCTTGCATTACTGAAAGTATGAGCTATTGACGTTGCAAATTATACTGCAATGCCAATAGCTCAAACTTTCTGTAACGCAAGGCCTATTGGATTGCAAATGCTTGTTCTTTATTATCACCTATATGTACACTTTTAAATACTTGCGTTCAGAATGTGTGCTATACAAGCATCTTGTATGTTCGATTTAATAGACAATAATGTTGCTCCATCTATAATAAGAATCTAGGCCATGTTTCCATGACTAATGACATGACTCTTAGTTCACTGGTGGAGCTTTCGTTTGGGGGGTGGGGGAGCCATGAACGTTTTAAAAAGCTTTCACTTCTAATAAATATCTCTCTATGCAGTGACATATTTTGATATACTAAAGTAAAATGTTTACGCATGTTAAAGTAATGCAGTCTTTAAAATGTTGAAGTGATTGTACCACATTTTGAGATTCTGTTTGCTGCATGATATACATGCCAAATGTTTTCATGTCTTGGCTCATGCATGGACTCTTAGAACCAAGCCAGACCCATAGCTCAGCTCTGGCTCGCCTTGCCCTATTATTTGCCTGCTCCCCCTCCTCTAATTGCGACTGGTCTTAGTACCCGGTGCTGCCATATACTGATTAAGTGATTTGCAAAAGGTGAGGACTTGAAGCATGGAGCCCTGCTCACATCCACCAATTTGATAACCCTCCCATCAAGGATCCTTTTTGCAGAGAAAAAGAAGAGTGTGTGCAGTGAAAATACATCTTAAGTTATTGCAGAGCAGGGGCTGTTCTGTAGTACGTGACTGTAGTCACAACTGACCAAGGAGAATTACCGGCAGGCCCAAGTTGCATGGGTAGGGGTATAGATTCAGCGGGGGTGTTTTGGGTGTACACCCTTCAAATGCATTCCTGGTTCGGGAGCTTGGTCTTGGGGCTCTGAGTTGAGCCTGCTACATCTGTGTCAGTTTTTCTCATTTCCCTCATTTCACTAAGAGCTTTTAACTTATTAATTTTCTTGGATCGAGATCGAAACTATATAGTTACCGGTTTAACAACAAAGTAGTAAACCTGCACTCATAGAAGTACTGCCTGAATGGGTGTCAATTTACAGCTTTTTGGGATCTCAAACATTGGGAGTAGTAGGCTTGGAAAACCCAGTCTCAAATTTATGGGCGTATTACTGGCAATCAAGTGCTCCAAAGCTCATGGGATGAATGCTTGCAGAGACTAACCAGTTGCAGTTGTTTGGGGTAGCATTCCAACCCATTGTTTTTCACCCACTGTAAAATTTTAAACAGAGACTCACCTAATGCAAATCTGTACTGACCATAATCCATAAGGGCACCGGGTATGCCCAGATGAGGGTCCCGGGCTCACTGTGCCTCTGGATTCAAGCTCGCCTGGCTGATGAAGGGTAATACCCAGAAACCGATACCAGGATGCTTGTTTCCGGTCCAGGAAGGACCTGGCTTGGCAGTTCGGTCTGGACTGTTCCCATGAGGCACAGGGTCAAGACTGATTTGCATATGGGTGGGTCTAAACTGGGGTGGCATGGTGAGCAAAAGAACAATAGATTTAACCCAGATCCATGACTTGGGGAGAATGTTTGATTTGCTCTGCATTCCGTCCATCATCTATGTGTCTTTTGCTTCCTCGCCCTGAGTGCGCCGGGTATGCCCAGAAGTGGTTCCTGGGCTCACTGTACCACTGGATTCAAGCTAGCCTGGCTGATGCATATGGCTGGGTCTAACCTGGGGTGGCATGGTGCGCAAAAGAACAATGGATTTAACCCAGATCTATTGACTGGGGGGAGAATGTTTTATTTGCTCTGCATTCTGTCCATTATCTATGTGTCTTTTGCGTTCTCTCCCTAAGTGCGCCGGGTATGCCCCGACGTGGGTCCCGGGCTCACTGTGCCACTGCATTTAAGCTAGTCTGGGTGATGCCCCGAAACTGGTCCGAGGATGCTTATTTCTGGTCCAGGGAGGCCCTGGCTTGGCAGTTTGGTCTGGACTGTTCCCATTAGGCACAGGGTCAAGACTAATTTGCACATGGCTGGGTCTAAACTGGGGCGTCATGGTGAGCAAAAGACAATGGATTGAACCCAGATCTATTGACTGGGGGAGAATGTTTGATTTGCTCTGCATTCTGTCCATCATCTTTGTGTCTTTTGCTTTCTTGCCTTAGGTGCACCGGGTATGCCCAGACATGGTTCTCTGGCTCACTGTGCCACTGAACTCAAGCTAGCCTGGCTGATGAGGGGTGATGCCCCAAAACTGGTCCCAGGATGCTTGTTTCCGGTCCAGGGAGGACGTGGCTTGACAGTTCCCATGAGGCACAGGGTCAAGACTGATTTGCACATGGCTGGGTCTAATGTGGGGTGGCATTGTGAACAAAAGAACAATGGATTTAACCCAGATCTATTGACTGGGTAGAACGTTTGATTTGCTCTACAGTCCATCCATCATCTGTGTGTTCTCTTGATCCTCGAGGAACAACCCATCCCGAACTAGGGTCATCCCGTAGCCCACTCCTTTTTAGTTTGGAAATGTGCGATTCACGCTCCTTGATTCTCAGTGAGTATGCTACAAACCTGGTCAGGTGTAGGGAGGCATCTAAATTCTGTGTGCAGCATGGTACCATTTGTGTATTCACCTCACCTATCTGATGCAAGGGGAAAGGGATCTAGATGTGAAAGGGCATTCCCTTGTGATTTGTCTAAGATAGATCAACAGGAGTGGTTGAAATGCCAATATATTCTCTAAAACCTTTGTGACCTACCTGAAGCTTCTGAGCATGTAACAATTGTGAGAAACCTAGCCATCTATTTGATTATACTAGACAACATGTTTTCCGAATATCAGGCATCTCTCTATATATAGGTATAATGGTGCACAACCCATACCACAACTCCCAGCATGCACAAGCACTAAAATTCACTTGGGAGGCCCACCTGAGGGAAAGTACTTACTAGCATGCAGAGGGGAGAAGAGGGTGTGTTACTGATTATGTGGCCTGGTAGCAAGCCTCTGATGAAAGAGCAGGAGCTATGACAAATGGTTGGAATTAAATGCCGGTTTGAAAGTAAACTTTCTGATGAAACATCCTTTGCTCAGTTTTTGGACAACACTTTGGAAACAGAATATATATATATATATATATATATATATATATATATATATATATATATATATATATATATATATATATATATATATATATATATATATATATACATACATACATTTATATGATCTTTGTAATGGTGAAAGATCAATAAATCAATACATTACTGCAACTGCCATTCCAGGGGTCGAGAACCATGAATTATGGGATACAGCATAATCAAAAGCTTCTTTATGCTCCAGAATGAGCAGACAAGTAAAATGTATTTTAAGATATACTTAATTACTTGTTTGCACCTGTTCCAGTAGTCATAAAAAGGCAGTGGGGGGGATTTCAGTTGTTTGTCAACGCCTAACATTGATTAAAACACAAAGAAAGGATTTAAATTCCCTAATTTCACAGATGGCCTTTTTCACGCATGCTAATACAATGTTTTTCAGGTCACCTGTAGAAGGTCAGGTACATATAAACGCAGCCTAAGAATAATAATGAATGGCGTGTAGGGGGGCTATAAGGGGAGCTATAAGGCTGTATGAGACAGCCTCAAGTTCATTTTCTGGATTGCTCTTCAAGCCCCTGGTTTCGGAAATGTCACAGGTGCAAAGACAGCTGATTTGTGGATTCCCCAGCGTAGGGTGCCGAAGAGTCTGCAATCTGGCCATTGGTGCTTGCAGAGTGTGCCACGTGATTCTGCACTGGCGTGAATTGTGGGATGGGATCTGCTGCACCTCTGCCTAGTTGGGTACCAGTCCTTTGGGTGAGTGCAGCTCTAATAAAGCACCCAGGGACATCTTTACCTCAGGAAATGACTCAGAATGCACAATGACCGGTTGGCAGCCTGTCCTACATTGGCATAGTCTGTATGTATAAATGTGTATGATATTTGCATAGCACCACCTGTCCAAAAAGCAGGGAACCTTTTTGCAGAGTCAAAGATGCAGACAAGGTCAACAAGTGACCGAAGAGTTAGCTGGTTCAGGGGGCAGAAGCGTACTGTTTCCGCACGACGAGACAGTATTTGTCACAAGAGGGGCATCTTTTACTCTTTCCTAAATTGTGGCAGGGCTGAGGGGGGACTGATGGAAACAGGTATGTTGCAACAGATCATAAGGACCTCTTTTTTACAGTCCATTTTCTACAGTCTGATGGATTACTAGCTGTGGTTTGGTGCAAAGTTGGGATGTATGTCACCTTGTAACTTCAAATAGTTATTTCGTTTAAAACTTTGATTGTTTTGTGAAGTGCAAGGTTTGCAAAGCTAAAAAGAAATTTAAAAAGGAAGCTTTAGCGCCCTTTCACAGAAAAAGGAACCATTCTTGCATCCGCAAAGGACCATGGAGAACAGAGGGCGAGCATCTCACTTTCTGTGGCAGTTCCCACTTTTCTCATCCAGGCCACTTGCTGCCTCTACTCCATAGCCTTCTCACCTGTCCTAAAGCACTATAACCCCACCGTACATCAGAGCTTTCCTCCAGTCCTGAGGACGCCCTCATGCTGGGACAGAGGTGTCCTAGGCTCAAGCACCACTAGATATGGGGAGCTTGTCAGCTAGAAAGGAGGGGATGGTGGTCATGATGGCTTTGTAAATGGCGTAGCTGGTTGTGAAGATGTGTGCGCCAGTTTTATGAGTTGGTGGCTTTCCATCTGGATTAGTTTGATATAATCATATTCTTTCCTGCATTGGATGAGACAAGCGTAGGTTGTGGGACCATGGTGGAACACTGGGCTTGAAAAACTGTTTTTAAGTCAGTGTCTGGGAGGAATGGTTTCACTTTCATTAGTAAAGAGCTGGCATTAGGATGGCTTTCTTATTTTTGCTGTGTGTTCCTTGATATTGAGGATGGTGTCCAGAGGGAATCCTATTGACTTAGAGTTGGGTGGAAAATTGGGATCAATAGCCCTTGCACTTATTCTAGCTTAGTGTTTTAGTCCTTTGAGTTCTGAAGCAGGAGAGACATTTAAGTGGAGTTCTGTATCACTGGTATATTGGCAAATGTTGGTGCTGTTATAGGAGAGCAGAGCTCCAAACAGTTTCATGAGGGATTTGAAGATGGCTAGAGCCATGGACTAGTGAGTCCATTTGTGATGCTCTAGAGCAGAGGTCTTCAAACTTTTTGATGCCGAGACCCCCTTGTAAAACCTTTTATGGGGTAAGGACCCCCTTCCGACAAAAGTTTCAAGAAACTGGTACTCCTCATCATCATCTTTTGACAACCATAAATGCGCCTGTTAGACCTCATCACATCCATCCATCATTCATCCACCCACACTTTCACACATCCATCCATCCTTTCATCCTTCCATCCATCCATCCTTCATCCATCCACACTTTCATCTTTCCATCCATACATCCATCCTTTACCCCTCCACCCTTCCATCCATCCACCCATCATTCATCCACCCACCTTTTCACACATCCATCCATCATTCATCCATGCAACCTTTTATCCATCCATACATCCATACATCCATCCATCCTTCATCCGTCCACCCTTTCATCCTTCCATCCATCCACCCTTCCATCCAACCACCCTTTCATCCATCCATCCTTCATCCGTCCACCCTTTCATCCTTACATCATACATCTATCCTTCATCCATCTATCCTTCACCCATCCACCCTTCACATATCCACCCTTTCATCCTTACTTCCATAAATCCATCCTTCATCCACCCACCCCTTCATCCTTCCATCCATACATCCATCCTTTACCCATCCACCCTTCCATCCATCCACCCATCATTCATCCACCCACCTTTTCACACATCCATCCATGCATCATTCATTCATGCAACCTGTTATCCATCCATACATCCATCCACCCTTTCATCCATCCATCCACCCATCATTCATCCCCCCACCTTTTCACACATCCATCCATGCATCATTCATCCATGCAACCTTTTATCCATCCTTCCATCCATCCATCCTTTATCCGTGCATCCTTGCATCCATCCATCCACCCATCATTCATCCCCCCACCTTTTCACACATCCATCATTCGTCCATGCAACATTTTATCCATCCATATATCCATCCACCCTTCCATCCATCCATCCTTCATCAGTCCACCCTTTCATCCTTCCATCCATCTACCCTTTCATCCATCCATCCACCCTTTCATCCATCCATTCATCCTTCATCCGCCCACCCTTTCATCCTTACATCTATCCTTCAACCATCTATCCTTCACCCATCCACCCTTTCATCCTTCCATCCATACATCCATCCACCCTTTCATCCATCCATTCACCCATCATTCATCCACCCATCTTTTCACACATCTATCCATCCATCCATCATTCATCCATGCAACCTTTTATCCATCCATCCAACCTTTTATCCATCCATACATCCTTCATCCATCTACCCTTTCATCCTTCCATCCATCCACTCTTTCATCCATCCATCCACCGTTCTATCCATCCATCCATCCATCCTTTCATCCTTCCATCCACCCTTTCATCCATCCATTCATCATTCATCCACCCACCTTTTCACACATCCATCCATCCATCCTTCATCCTTACATCCATCCATCCACCCATCATTCATCCATCCACCTTTTCTGTGCCTCTCTCATGGGGGGGTCAGTATCTCTCTGCTCTTCTTCCTTCTTTCCCGATCATGGGAGGGCATCTCTGTGCCTCCCTGCTGGGGGCGGGGGACGTGTCATGGGACTCACAGCTCCCGGCGCGCAATATGCATTAACCTCAAAGGGCTACACTACAGCCTGCTCCCCCAGCCCCCCTCTGCCCCCCCCCACCTCTCCTCCTCCCCCAGCTCGAAACGGCTTCAGAGACACACACAGCCACACCCGAGTACTTGACCGGTCTTTAGAAGACCTTTTACTTGGTAATGAGGCTCTGATGTTTTTCACACCTCGGTGAGGCCTTCGATCAGCCCACCGCCAGGAATTTCGTGCTCTGGCAGAATCTGCGACCCCCTTCCAAGAACTCCACGACCCCCCTGGGGGTCGCGCCCCACAGATTGAAGACCTCTGCTCTAGAGTGAGTGAGGAAGATTCTGGAAATTCTTAATGTTCCATGCACTTGGAAGGGAGACAAAGTATTTTACAGACTCTCATTGGATGTTAGTTGTAGGCCCACCTTAAGAATGTTTGGATCACTGTCAGTCACCCCAGTGATTTAGCTAGAATTCTCCCAAAAGTAAGGAAAAATGGCACAGCTGAAGGCTGGACAAGCTAGTGTAGGACATCTGCAACAGTACATCTGAGGTAACCATGTTGCAAACCCCATGCATGAGGAATATGAAGTAAATGGGAGCCAAGTGCTGTTGTGAAGCAAGAAAACTAAGGGCTCTGGTGCAAGTGTTGGAGCTTTTGTGCATTTAAATCAAGTGGTATTGCATTCATTCATACACAATGGTTAACTGTTGTTTATGCTACTAGCCTGTTTCTGACACCCACAGAAAACATTAGGTCAGAAGGGCTGAATCAATATTCATGCAGTGGATTAGTGCTAATGTGATAGGGTTATATGGTGATTCATAATGCTGTAAATTGATTTGTTGAAAATGTAATTCTTTGTTCACACCATGATGAAGATGGCTCTGCCTTTGAACTACCCTTCTGAAAATGATGAATAGGTCAGTGTTTCATTTATTTGTATGCAGAGGGAGTCCAGTAGCAGAGGTCTTCCAAGGTGCAACATTTCATCAGGCTTCGTGCTCACGGCCGAATTTCTCTGCTTTCGTACAAGTGAAATGTTCAACTAACTATAACATCCCTGAAACCTTGCTATTTTCAGTGAATTTCTAAGGTTTTTTAAATGCTAATTTCTAACTATAACGCCCCTAAAACCTGTGTTTTTTTCAATGAATTTCTAAGGCTTTTTAAATGCTAATTACTAACTATAACACCCCTGAAACCTATGTTTTTTTCAGTAAATTTCTAAGGTTTTGTTAATGTTAATTACTGACTATGACGTCCCTGAAACCTATGTTGTTTTCAGTGAATTTCTAAGGTTTTTTAAATGCTATTACTAATCATAACGTCCCTGAAACCTACGTTTTTTTCACTGAATTTCTTAGGTTTCGTAACTGTTTTTTAAATACTAATTTAAAACTATAGCGTAGTAGTTGCATTTGCAGAGTAGTGTAGATAGTGGGCTGGGCCTCCAACCTGCGCTCAGGAATTCCGCTGCGCAGGACTTACAAGAGGTACCAGGAGGGTTTCTTGGCCCTAAAAGTCACTCAAAGTCCCTCAAGAATAAAGTGGACTTCATTCTCCAACCCATAGCAATACCACTGTGTTGGACTTACTGGACGTAACAGGAGGGGTAGTTGGCCCCCAAGGACGTCCTTGGGGGCCAACTACCTCTCCTATTACCTCCCGTAAGTCCCACACAGCAGCACTGGTAAGTTCTTATAGCAGGCCACGCAACCTTTGCCCACCATTCTGCAAACGCGCTCCCTGGTGCGCTCTTGGATGAGGATTAAAGTCCCCTTCGATGCTGGAGCTCCTTAGGGCCCACCTAGCCTACCTGACACCTCCCCAGATAGTGGGATTGCTGAGAGCTGCACACAGGCAGTCCCTCATGTTCAGGAACACGGGGGTAGCCCCAATACCCCTGCAGTTCCAGCCAGCTACCCGCCTCCTGCGGTAGCCAGCATTGCTTTTGGACAAGGGGAGCTGCTGACATGCAGCTCCCCTTGTCCAAAAGTAACTCTGTTTTGCTTTGCAAGGCCTCCCTGCCCATTATCATACATGCCATGGGGAGGTGGCAGTCCCCTGGGCAGCGGGGGGCAGGAACCCCCCATGCAAGTTTTTCAAAGAAGCCCCGGGTAGGTGTAGGTCACCGGGGCAGCGGAGGTCCCCGCGGCCCCCGCATACATAATCATAGGCCCCGTGACCTGGCCCACCGTGGGCATAAAACAAACAAAGCGCCGGAGCCCACACTTCGTTTTTTTTAAAATTCTCGTCCAGATTTGCGAACTCAGGGCCCTGGAGGTCACTGTGGGACCCCCTGATCAGGTCTGGGGGGGTCAGAGTGTTTCTACCCTGCCCCCTTTTCTTAAATTTTACCTGTGTTCTTTTGACCCTGTTAGCAGCCAAACAGAATCAAGCTGGTGCTCGGGAGGATTCGCTGATCCACAACTGTCGCCAGATACATCATTTTAAAAATATGAATATTTCAGGAACTACTGAACGGATTTACCCATTTAACAAAAAGAACGCGTTCTGAACCAAGAGCTGCCTTTTTGCTAAATGTGGTGTAATTCCATTCAGCAATTCGGGCTGTAGCTTTGTCTAAAGTTTACTATGGAAATTAACATGGAGAAAATGTGTTTTGGGTCCCCCCTTTTTTCTCTGCCTCCGCTTGAGGAATCACCCTGAAACTTTCAAGACAGGAGCTGACCGAAGCGGGTCATTTGTTCTGAAAATTTGGCAATGATTTGTCACACGGCGCCAAAGATATAGGCAAATCAAAACATGCTTTTCTTATGGAAACTAGGTCCTAACTAACTACCTACTGCAAAAGTTAAACCAGTATACTAGTTGTACATCTATACATACATACATATATATATATATATATATATATATATATATATATATATATATATATATATCCAAAAGTCGTCGTTTTCTCTCCTGCTTCCCCCACAGAACAACGAAAAGAGCGAGACCACAAAGTAGGTGCAGTTTCTTCAGTGCTTTTATTTTGTGCCTAGAGTTTCAGCCTGCAATCCACCATGACGCGTTTCGCCTCAACAAAGAGGCTTGATCACATAGCGTGCCATGGACACAAACAAGGGACTTTAAAGTGCTTTTATTTCGTGCCTAGAGTTCCAGCCTGCAATCCACCATGACGCGTTTCGCCTCAACAAAGAGGCTTGATCACATAGGGTGCCATGGACACAAACAAGGGAATTTAAAGTGCAAGTGCCTAAATGGATACAGCTGTGCTAGTAACATTTAATAAACAGTGAAAACATACTGCACTGAACTGGTGAAGGATAAAGGGCATGGTGCCCTACGGGTTCTAAAGCATATAGATAATAAATTGAGGGATGCATGAACTCAAAAACTGCATATAAATAAATTCATATATATACACTATTTAAAATTTCCAACTCCACGTCAAAAATTTCATATATATACACATTAATTTAAACAAAAATTCTTTCATCATGTGCATATAAGTTAATACACTCTATGTACAGCATACTATTTTCGTAAATACCTTAAGAACCCAGAGTTATCACTCCAATTCATTTCGAGAGTCAAGTGTAGGTTACATTGTTATAAAAATAGTGCCCAAGTGGGCATAATCCAATACAGCACAAGCTCATAAATCCAATGTAACGACACACTGATAAATTACCCTTTTAAGGTTACTGAAGATCAAAGAATGTGATTGAGTAAAAAGTGCTAGTGCTAACATAAAAAACATACTACAGATTATAACAGGCTGCAGAGTCAAATTTAAACAAGTCGAAACCCTTTCTGGGGGAACTCATCAGAAACCCACAATTTTTCAGAGGTGATATGTGGAGTTGATATACAGTAAATATAATGTGTTTAAAGACAGGTTAACATTAACTAGAGGCAGGTGTATAAATCCTCGCTAGCATTTAAACCTCCAGGATTCTTAGTGTTGAACTCAAGGATAAATCTAGTTTCCAATAGGCGCAATTTGGCGTCCCTATTTCCCCCTCTTTTCAGAGGTAGAACTGAGTCAACAAGAAAGTACTGTAGGCTGCTGGGGTCACTATTATGTACTGTTTCGAAGTGCCTAGCCACTGGGTAGGCTGGGTCCTTTCCAGAAATTGCCCTGAGATGCTGTAAAATGCGCTTGTGGGCGGGCGGACGGGTACTACCCACATATTGGAGTCCACAAGGGCATTGCAAGACATAGACAACGTATTCCGTCTTGCAAGTGAGTCTCTTATTGATCACAAAAGGCTTTTCTGAAAAGGGACGTGAAACCTGTGTTTTGTTAATCCCGTGGCGACAGGCTTTGCACGTTTGGCACTTCTTGAAACCTGTAATGTGATCCATCCAGGATTTGGTAGGCTCTAATGTATTGCTGACTAATGCACTGGCCAAGCTAGGGGATCTACGGAAAGTAAGACTGGGTTTATCAGGTACCAGGCTCCCTATGACTGGGTCACCTTTAACCAGATTCCAATTCTTATTCAGGATTTTCCTAATTTGGGAATGTTGGTTGCTATAAGTAACAATGGCTCTGGATTGTATTAGCTCATTGTTAACCTTCTCTGCACTCAATATATATATATATATATATATATACTACCATAATAAAGGAAGAACTTTGCACCTTTGAGGCGGGTAAACTCGGGAACCACAGCACCAATCCACACACCCGATACATCATTGTAATCGTCAGGGTGTGCAGATGGACATAGGCTATATAAATAAAAAAAATATATGTTATTTAAGTAGTCCCTTGCAAGTAGCGCCGGCCGCGACCTGTGTGGTGATATCAGGAGCGCGGGGAGGAGCGGCGTGCAGGAGCGGAAGAGGAGCGGCGGACATGGCGCGGGGGAGGAGCAGTGATGAATGGCGGTGAGGACCAGCGGACAGGCGGGAGGAGCAGTAAGCGTCGAGGAGCGGCGGAGCAGTGAAATGAGGAGCGCAGGGGAGGAGCGGCGGCTGAGGTAAGGCTCCGGGCAGGCGGGGATCGGGGCAGGCGGGGGACGGGGCAGGCAGTGGCCCGAGCTGCTTGACAATGTCAGGGCGGGCGGGGGGCCGGGCTGCTGCACAATGTCGGGGCGGGTGGGGGTCCGTGAAGCCTGATTGCTCCCGAACAAGGTTGGGATGGGCTGCTAGTATATATATATATATATATATATCTCTATATCTCTCTCTCTCTCTCTCTCTCTCTCTCTCTCTCTCTATATATATATATATATATATTTTTTTTTTATATATATATATATATATATATATATTTATATATATATATATATATATCCTGTCAAAAGGTTGACTGTATAAATATATATATATATATATATATATATATATATATATATATATATATATATGCCACGAATTCCGCCAAGTCCCCAAATCTCACTCCAGGGAAAAAAACGATATATATATATATATACAGTGAAAAGGTTGTCCCATATGAAAGAGCCACAGCAGGTAGGTTGTATTGCCAAGTATTTATTCACAAAGGCTGCACACAGATTTTAGGACAAATTACATCGTGAATTTTGCAGCCAGACGCGTTTCGAGTCTTCCTCACCCTTGATCATTGGCGAAAGCACGTAGAACAGGACCGGCGATGTGCAGCTCGATTTAAATGCCTCTGAAATGCACCAATGGGCGTGGCCACTACTCTGGTCTTGTGATTTTTGTAGTTGCACATAATTAAAACTCCACTGAGTCCGTCCTGGAAATACGTGATTTTTACAGTTCATTATTTACCACAGTGGGATGATGCAATCCTGTCAAAGACTGCTGCATTATTAATCCTCCATGATGGACTACCTCCCTTTATCGATGACACCAAATGGCCTCACCTCGGGAACGCTGCATTTGCCGCGGGGCTTCTTCCGCGGTTGGAGCAGGCCGCTACAAATCCAGTCAAAAGGTTCCTATATATATATATATATATATATATATATATATATATATATATATATATATATATATATATATATATATATATATATATATATATATATATATATATATATATATATTTCATCACACAAAAAGGTGCTCCCATTGAAGACGCCTCAGACCAGGTTGATTTATGCCTTTAATTGGAGTTAACAGCCTCGCAGATTGACGCTGGCATCAATCTGCGAGGCTGTTAACTACAATTAAAGGCGTAAATCAACCCTGGTCTGAGGCGTCTCCAATGGGAGCACCTTTTTGTGTGATGAATTTGTTGCGGCTGGCTCGGTTGCGAAGACGCCCTGCCGTGAGATGCGGATCTTGTGTTTGGACATCCAAACACGCACAAGGAATCGGGGAAAGTCGTGTTGTTGGAACTTTTCAAAACAGCTTGGCAAGACTGTCTAGTACCCCGCAAACCCACTGGGGATATTGTATTTATGGACTACTTGAAGACATGAGGCGGCACCCACATGGGTTTTACATCAGGGAAACTCGAAATACCAGCATGCTTCGCATGCACACGCCCACTGAGGCGGGACTTCTTCGAGTTATCAGGCGTTTTCCTGCAAGACTGCTCCTACTCTTCTCCTTTGCCCGTGAACAAGAGCACGCTGGTGCTTGAAACGCGTTGGGCTGGTAAACCCACTGTTGGGAGAATGACAATCTGCGAGGCTGTTAACTACAATTAAAGGCGTAAATCAACCCTGGTCTGAGGCGTCTTCAATGGGAGCAACTTTTTGTGTGATGAATATATATATATATATATATATATATATAAGTAAATTTGCCACACGAACTGAAACAGCCGCCCCAGCTCCGGAATTCAATGACGAAAGAACAGACCCATTGTTGA
Source organism: Lissotriton vulgaris (assembly GCF_964263255.1). NCBI lineage: Eukaryota > Metazoa > Chordata > Amphibia > Caudata > Salamandridae > Lissotriton > Lissotriton vulgaris. The sequence continues at coordinate 79,973,982 of NC_141698.1, read as the reverse complement.
GTGCTTAATCGAGGTGTTTTATTTTCTCCAGCAAGCCTGCCGCCGCCATTGCGCGTTTCGCTTCTTACAAAGCTTGATCACATGGCGAGTTGCTAAGAGCCAATGCCGATACTTAAAGTGCAAATGTGCGCACAATTTTCAAATGGGTAACAACAACATGGAAAAAATACTTCATTCACATGTAATACATTGAAATGTATGTTTGCAATACAATGTTAAATGCACACACGACCAAAATATAAAATATATAAATAAGTATTTAAATATTTAAAAAATTCTGATATATATCTCTGTATAAATACAGGTAAGACAATGAGTAAAGATGATGAAATCTAACATCAACTTAATTCATAAGATATTTTGGTCTCATTAATAACCTCACATCTACGAGTGTACAGTGAACATTGGAAAAAATTAGGCCCAAGTGGGCTAAGACCCTTAGAAATTTTCTTTCTACCGGCAAGTAAAGAAGTGCAAAATTTAATTTTTCAAAAGTGCTAGTGCAAGTGCTAATTAAAATTAACAAAACTAATTTTTCAAATATGGAGCTGATGATAGTACCCCCAGATACCACTCCGGGGTTGCCCTCTTTAATACAAAGCTCATTGAATCATTATGTGAGGTAAAACCGTCACCTAAATACTACGAAAAATTCATCAAATACAAACAATTACCATACTGATAGTGCAAACTAGCAATAGAAATTCCCCATTTCCCTGAGTACAGAAACAACTATTAAATGTTATGTGCTGTTGTAAATTTGCATTTGAGACATTCCTGACTAAGTTTTACTAAGGTTATTAATATATCCTTGTCATTATTGTAGATACTACAGGAACATCCAAATAGAATTCAATACGGATGAGGTCTATAATGTAGTAAATCGTGAACGACTTACAAACAAGTATATAGATCCTCCGTTGCATTCAGCCCATAAGGTTTCTTACTGTCTAGCTCCAAGATGTATCTGGTTTCGAGAAGCCGAAGCCTCGCATCTCGATCCCCACCTCTCTTCATTGGCCAAATTGAATCAATTACATAATAGGACAGATGCGTAGGATTGGAACTATGCTCATTTTCAAAGTGCCTTGCCACAGGGTAGGCCTGATCTTTGTTATTAATGGCTCTAATGTGCTGGAGCACACGCTTGTGGACCGGCAGGCGAGTACTACCCACATACCTGAGTCCACAAGTGCACTCCAGCACATAGACCGCATAGTCTGTTTTACAATTCAGGCGTTTAGTAATTTCTCTGGGTGTTTGTGAGAATGGGACAACATATTTAGTCTTGTTGACCCCGTGTTTACACGCCTTACATTGTGTACATTTCCTAAAGCCGCTGCCTAAGGCCTTCCAAGTGGTCGAGTTTTGTGGTTCCAAGGTGTTTTTGACCAATGATTTGGCCATAGATATTGATTTCCTGAATGTGAGGAGTGGTTTGTCCAACACTTTATTGCCAATAACTGGATCCCCCAATATGAGATTCCAATTCTGGTTAAATATTTTTCTGATGGCTGAGTGTTGCCGGCTATACGCTACAATCATGCGAGCTTTGATTACATCCCCAGCCGGGGTTGTATCAACATCCTTATTTTTAGGGATGAGTGCATTATCACGGGATATAAGCTGCATTCTTTTCTGGGCAGCCTCAATCGTGGCCTTGGAATATCCCCTAGCAAGGAATCTACATTTACTCGCCTCCTGCGCTATCTCGCATTCCTCATCACTGCTGCAGATCCGCCTGATACGCAACATCTCCCCATAAGGAATGCTCCGTATCAGGTGGCGAGGATGGTGACTTGTTGCATGCAGGATAGTATTGCCCGCAGTGGGCTTTCTATATAGTTTAGTTTGAATGCGATTATCTTCAACATAGATTTCCATGTCTAGAAAATTGACAGACACCGCATGAATGCACGATGTAAATTGTAGATTTAAGCTGTTAACATTCAGCCTGTTGACAAACTGAGTTGCTGCCTTCTCCGTCCCTCTCCAAACAAAAAATAAATCATCTATATATCTGAGGTAGGTAACCACATGCTGCTCCATGATTGCGCGCAGATCCCCCGCCAGGACCTGTTCCTCCCACAGCCCCATGTGCAAACATGCGTAGCTGGGGGAGAAACAGGCCCCCATGGCGACCCCTCTCACTTGTTGGTAGATTTGATTGTTAAACAAGAAGAAATTCTGCTCTAAACACATTTGAATCATGGATAACAGCATCCTGTTATGCACCCCATAATATATGGGACGTTTGTTCAGGAAATGTTCAATCGCCTTGAGACCATCTCGGTGTCCAATAGAGGTATATAACGATGATACATCTAGGGTCATAAGCAAAAAGTCTGGACCCCACACCAACTGTATATATATCCAGTCAAAAGGTTGCCCCATATGGAAGAGCCACAGCAGGTAGGTTGTATTTCCAAGTATTTATTCACAAAGGCTGCACACAGATTTTAGGCAATGCCCACTGGGGCAGGTACTATGATGAGCTATAAATGCCTGAAATCGCATTTCAGTCTGTGATGAAGCAAGCCTTTGAAGAAGTGCACCCGCACGAAACGCGTTAGGCTTGAATCTTGCAGGGGCCTTCATTAAAATAGACAGCCAATCTCTCCTGTATCCGCCCCTTTCGTTTGTAGGCGACTACTTGTTTTGGATTTGTACGGCTTGCCTGAGCCGTGAAAGGGGACCCCTGCGAAGCTGACCCGAGGTCAACGTTGTGTGGCGGAACCCGAATCGGGACAGGTGCTGCAATGAAGACCTTAAGGTGACCGCATGGTGTAAAGAAGATGAGGGCAGCAACCCACTGGAGTAATTTGACTTTGTTTAAGAAGCATGCAGTGCAACTCACTGTAGGAAGACTTTTGGCACTACGAGTACCATAAGGCCTTGTGGCCACTCCCACTGGGCAGGTACTATGATGAACATAAATGCCTGAAATCGCATTTCACGCTTTGATGAACCAAGCCTCTGAAGAAGTGCACACGCATGAAATGCGTAAGGCTTGAATCTAACGTGCTGAGGAATCCTGTTTTTAACATATGTGGCAGATATATATCTATATATATATATATATATATATATATATATATATATATATATATATATATATATATATATATATATATATATATATATATATATATATAGATATATATATCCAAGAAAACTGGCCCTGCACCTCCAGCTCATGTCTGGCGAATAGAAACCACGGCGAGTCCCAAATCTTCAGGCAAGTGTTGTTTATTTCACCAGTTACACAGCACAACGGTCTGACGTGTTTCGGGCGGATGCCCGGCATATATAAGCTAACCTGGCTGAAGAGGGGTAAACCCCGAAACCGGTCCTGAGATGCTTGTTTCCAGTCCAGGGAGGACCTGGCTTGGCAGTTCAGGCTGGACTGTTCTCATGAGGCACAGGGTCAAGACTGATTTGCATATGGCCAGGTCCAAACTGGGGTGGCATGGTGAGAAAAAGAATGATGGATGTAACCCAGATCTCTTGACTGGGGTGAATGTTTTGATTTGTTCTGCATTCCTTACATCAATTGTGTGTCTTTTGCTTTCTCGCCCTAAGTGAACCAGGTATGCCCAGATGTGGGTCCTGGGCTCATTGTGTCACTGGAATCAGGCTATCCTGGCTGAAGAGGGGTAAAACCCCGAAACCGGTCCTAGGTTGCTTGTTTCCGGTCCAGGGAGGACCTGGCTTGGCAGTTCAGGCTGGACTGTTTTCATGGGGCACAGGGTCAAGACTGATTTGCGTATGGCCAGGTCCAAACTGGGGTGGCATGGTGAGAAAAAGAATGATGGATTTAACCCAGATCTCTTGACTCGGGTGAATGCTTTGATTTGCTCTGCATTCCATCCATCAATCATGTGTCTTTTGCTTTCTCGCCATAAGTGCACAAGGTATGCCCAGACATGGGTCCCGGGCTCACTATGCCACTGAAATCAAGCTATCCTGGCCGAAGAGAAACTGGTCCTAGGATGCTTGTTTCCAGTCCAGGGAGGACCTGGCTTGGCAGTTCAGGCTGGACTGTTCCCATGAGGCACAAGGTCAAGACTGATTTGCATATGGCCAGGTCTAAACTGGGGTGGCACGGTGAGCAACAAAATGATGGATTTAACCCAGATCTCTTGGCTGGGGATGAATGTTTTGATTTGTTCTGCATTCCATCCATTAATTGTGTGTCTTTTGCTAGTCGCCTGATTGACAGACGAGAGGGATACCCTCCATTTTCCACTGATTCAAACACCTGTCCTATGCAACCAATTGCACACAACATGGAAACACACTTAATACATAGGCTCCAAAGAAAAGCAACACCTTCCAACTACACATCATACATGGTGTAGCTTGCTATTCCTTGGATAAGTGCTTCAGTACCTCACATAGCGGTAGTAAGTAGTATATCATTGTAACAATATAATACAACACAACACACTCCAGAATGCATATCGGTCAGACATCAGGGTCGATATTTCACTCCCACATCACTCTTAAACAGTCACACTTTTAATGCAGGAATAGCATCCTCTACTTCCTTTCTTCTATGTGGGCAAAGTCGGAAAACATCACAAGGCTGAAGGCAGGTGAAGTTTCCTGATTTTGCTAGAATTCTCTGAAAACAAAGGAAAACTGCCCCTCTGCATTCTGGGAGAACAGGTGCAGAGTGTCTACATTAGAAATTCTGTGGCAACCATGCTGCAGACCCTCCTGCTCATGTACAAGGTATATGGAAGGAAGGGGAGGGTACAGCAGTAGCATAGCAAGGATGATTTGTGTCCTGGTGCAAGCAAGGAAAATGGCCCCTTTGACTAATGTTTGGGTACTAAAATGCAGCAATTATCATCGTTCAATGGGCCTCTCATGGCTCAGAGTCCTGGTACCACTGCACTTGCTCCATCAATGGTAGCTATGGCTGTCGCAAGAGAGTGGGGGATGACAATGGGTTGTGTGAGGGTAGCTTGGAACTGTTATGTCCATGTATGGGGTCTTCTGCAGGCCAGGAAGAAAGCCCTGGTGTACGATGTGGCTATCTTGCAATATGTCAAGCGAGGAAGCTCTGAAGCAAAGGCATCGCTTGAGTCTGAAGGAAAGAACTGAGGGGCATATTAACAACAACTAGCGATAATTATCGCTATGTTGGTTTAGCGGCGATATTTTTATCGCCGAGCTGCGGCGATTTTTATCGCTTAGGAACCTTGCTATTATCAAGGTTTATCTCCTAAGCGATAAAAATCGGCCGAAATGCATGAATATCGCTGAAAAGTCAGCGATATTCATGCATTACCGAGATTACCGAGCTAATGCTCTTAGCCATGTTCTCCACCTCCCATTGGATAACATGGCTAAGAACTGCTCAGGGGCAGTAATAGGAGATAGCGATGTTAGCGACTGTTTCCAGTCGCTAACATCTTGGCACGCCCACTTTGCATGTCATTAGTGATAAATATCACTGACATGCAAAGCGGGGCCAAAGATATTCGCTATCTCCTACTAGCTGTCGCTAACTGGTGTTAGCGAAAGCTAGGTAATAGGGAGATAATTTCATCTCCGCTTTCTTGGCTTTTAAAGCCAAAAAAGCAGAGATAAACCCCCTTGATAATATGCCCCCAGAACTGCCACAGAGCCAAAAGTTCATCCACTGTCCTCCATGGCCCCTCTCTGATGAGGGAATTATTGCAGCTGTGACGGGGTGTTCAAGCTTCCCTCTGTATATTTTTTTAATGGATGCAGATTTGCTATATTTATTCCTTGTGCAATATGTCCAGTTTTAAGAGTCTTTTATCAGTTTCTACATTTATAATATATTTTTAACTGTATTTATCTATTTTAAACCCAAACTTATTTGTACTGTATGCTTTTATGACAACTCGTCGAATAAAGCTTGCTTGACTGACTGACTGGCTTTGCAATATAAATAACAGTTTGAAGTTACAAGGAGACATATCTCACAACTTGGCACACCCCCATAAAATGTTTACTCTCCTCAAACTCCAGCACAAGAAATCACAATAAGACATTCCAGCAGGGTTGGATTGGCTTACAGGGCAATCAGACAGTGCCTGAAGAGCTGGTCTGATAGGTTACTCTGTGGGGTGTTAATTTGGCTGTTTGTGGGCCTGTTTTATTACCTGATGGTTTTAGTTTTTACTGTTGATTTCATTTATATTACGGCAATTATTGCCTGCAGCAAGCACAAATGCATGCAATCTCAACTCCATTCCTTGCAAAACAAGTGCCCAGAGTGTCTTTACAAGTTCAAAACTACCCCATTTTGGAGCTATGGGGCCAGATGTACGCACAGTTGGTCACCAACTACTGTATGCAATTTGCAATCAGTAGTTTTGCAATGAATGTAGTAACTTGTGAAGGTTGATTTGAAAATTACTGCTTCGTAGTGGTTTGGAATCTAATCTATCTTATGACTATTAAGGTAATAGGTCACAAATTGTGACCCACTAGGACTCACAGCAATCCCAAGGATAGTGGCCTGCCAAGGTCATCAGACCACCATGTCTGTGACTGCTTTTAAGTAAAGTATTTTTTTCCTTTAACTCAAATCTGGTTACCTTAAAGGAAAATGGGATGGGTTTAAATAAAAGAAAATGAAAGGTGTAATTGTTTGGACCACTGCATACTCATAACACATTTTGTTTTCAAAATTTACAGAGGGGAAGAAAGGGACCTCCCTTTCCATTTGCGAATGGGTAAAACATTAATGATTTATGACTGTTTTTTGGTCACAAAATGCTAATGTTAATGTTAATGTTAATGTTAATATGTATTTATTAAGCGCTCGTACGCCCAAGGGCTTCGTGGCGCTATAGGAGAGAACACAGCACAGCAGTTAAAAATAGAGATAGTGCAACTCAGCAGTAAGCCTGGGAGAATAGCCAGGTTTTGAGGGAGTGTCTAAAGCTCAGAATATTACCGCTCAGTTTCAATTGTAGAGGAAGGGAATTCCAGAAGGTGGCTGCAAGATGATCAAAGCAGCAACCGCCTAGACGCTTCCTTTTGTAGGAAGGGACACTCAAAAGGGATTTGTGAGCGGACCGAAGATTGCGGGAAGGATCGTATCTGAGGAACAGATCTCTTATGAACTTTGGGCCAGAATCATGTAAGGCCTTAAAAAAAATACACCCTGTTTTGAAAGCAACTCGCTGCGCAACAGGCAGCCAATGTAAATATTTTAACCCTGGTCTAATGGACTGCTTTTTACGAAGTTTCAGAATAAGTCTGGCAGCCTGGTTTTGGACTAGCTGAAGGCGTTTTAACTCTCCAATTTGGAGCCCCAAATAGAGACTGTTGGAAAAGTCTAGTCGCGACAGGACCAAGGCAATTGCAATCTGGGTAAGGGCAGCCTGTGAAAAGAAACAGGCAATTTTCCTGATTTTCTTTAATTGAAAGAAGCTGGATGACACCACCGTGCCTACCTGTCTTTTCAAAGACAGATCCTCACTAATAAGTACTCCCAGACTTTTAACTGAGGATGACCTGGAAGGTGGAGTCCCCATGCTAGATGGCCAGAATACGCTCTGCCCAGGCAAGACCAATTCAGTCTTGCCTGGGTTGAGTTTCAGATGATTGCAACTCATCCAGCCCTGGATGTGTGACATGGTGTTTTGGAATTCCTCCACGGAGTCCTTGGTGTTCAAAGGGAAGATGAGTTGCAAATCATCTGCGTAATTAAAGATGGTAACTTTCGCATTTCTTAGGGAGTACAGTAGGGGGCGTAGGTACAAATTAAAAAGTAAAGGTGACAATGATGAGCCCTGAGGTACTCCACATGTGGTGGAGATAGTGGGAGCTGTGAATGGGCCCAATCTTACAGATTGAGTGCGGCCGGAGATGAATGAACGAATCCAGCTCAACGCAGGTCCCCTAAGACCAGCTTGTTCGACACGGTTGACCAGGATGGTGTAGTCAACCGTGTCGAACGCTGCCGAGAGGTCCAGTAACACCAGGGCCTGGTGGATCCCGTTGTCCGCGTTCCGCCTCAGGGTATTTTGTACCGCCAGGATGACTGCCTCAGTCGAATGACATGGGCGAAAACCAGCTTGATTAGGTTCTAGGTGTTCTGTTTCTTCTATAAATTTAGACAGGTTGTCGCAAACGTGAGCCTCCAAGAGTTTAGCACAGTACGGCAACAATGATATAGGCCTGTAGTTAAGCGGGTCTAGCGGGTTTGCTCCGACCTTCTTTATCAGGGGGATGAGTAGGGCCTTTTTGAGGTTGTTGGGAACTTTACCCTGTAGAAGAGATCCATTCAACAGAGGAAGCATGCCCTCGGGGATAGCTGTTCCCACCTCTCTCAAGATGTACGGAGGGCAGATATCATCGGGTGAGCCTGATTTGACCCTGGCGAGCAACTTAGATAGGGTATCACCATCAATGAGGGGAAATGATTCCAACTTTGAAGAGTTATAATACGCATCGTCCAGGGGGGGGGGAAGACAGAGTAGTGGAGATGCTTTGTTTTATGGTACAGATTTTATCAAAGAAAAAAGAGTTAAGTGAATTGCAGAGGTCCTGAGTAGGAGCGACGGATTGAGTAAGTCTATCACTGCCGCTAAGACCTTCTACAATATTAAACAGTTCTTTTGATTTGTTGCGGGAATTCAGAATTTTCCCCGAAAAATAATCAGTTTTATATTTTTGGACAAGTTTCTGATAGTCCTTTCGAGCCTTACAATAGTTGGCTTTATCTTGTGCCGAATAATCAGTTCGCCACTTCCGCTCTTTTTGACGAACTTCAAGTTTTAGAGTCTTTAGGTGAGGTGTAAACCACTTGTGGGCGTCATTAGGGCGGGAGCAGGGAATATTAGAGCAGGGGGCATGTGCGTCAGCTGCTTGACGTAGCCAGTTGGTGTAGGCTTCTTCAATGCCATCAATGTCCTGATCCAGAGAGGGGAGGGACGATGTCAAAGTGTCCATAAAAGCTGGGATGTCAGTGTTCTTCCATATTCTAGCATTCCCACCTTTCTGGAAAGGTTGCTTTCTACTCTTCGCGATAGCCAGAGTGAAGTGTATCAGGAAGTGGTCCGTCCAGATACAAGGAGTAATGGAACAGATAGCCAGGGGGATATTCTGAGACCATATTTGATCCAGGCTGTGCCCTTTTTCATGGGTGGGTGAGTGGATCTGTTGGACTAGGTTCAAATCTAATAAAGCCTCTTTCAACGCGGCAACCTGGGTGTCCAACATAGTGGCATCCAACCAAAGGTTAAAGTCGCCCAGCAGCACGATTTTTTTTATAGTTGATAGTTAGGGGGGCTAGTTGTTCTGCCAAAGGTGCAGCAAATGTAGGCATGGTTTGAAGAGGACGGTAGAGAAGGATCATTAATAGTGATCCACTGTCAGTGTCCATTTATAAAAATAATATTATCTGATCCTCTAAGGTCAAGAGAAGGTAATAATGAAAATTTATAAATGTTGCGAATAATAGCTGCTACTCCTCCGCCCCTTTTATCAGCCGGTCTATTAACATTTAAAATGTAATAATTAGAGGGGACGGCCGCTAAAATATAAGGTAAAGAATCTGCGTTAAGCCAAGTTTCAGTGAGGAGTAACAGATCAGGTTGCTCAGCTTGTAGCAGAAGAAATATATCCACATGGTGTTTGGCCATTGACCTCGTATTCAGATAATAACATTTAAGCGTGGTCTCTTGGTCCAGTAAGGATTGAGGGGGAGTGCGGGAGATAGGGAGCGTGGCTTTACCAGCTATATACTTGGGCTTAAGAATGCCATAAGTAGCTGCGCGCTTTAGTACATACGCTGGTAATGCTGGGCATGAATAATCTGTAGGTCTAAGTTGTATCAGGTCCTGGGAAGAATAAGTGTGAATTTGGCCAGGGGTTCCAGCCCCTAGCCCCGGTCGGTCGCGGACGGGCGCAGACGGGCTTGACTTATGCGCGACTTCGGCGCGCATTCGTCGCGCCCACTGCGCTCGTCCGCTGCGCTCCCGTATACACATTTAGTTTTATGCCCTGCCTCCTGGGAGAACTAGACCGCTAGATCCGGTCCAGCCCCACCCAAGATGGCGCCTCGCCTCGCCCTCCACACAAACGGCACCAGCCGCGGTGGAACGGGGCGGGGTACAGATGAAATATACAACACAGTAGGTAGGTTTAAATGAGTGCAATCGTTTTCCTAATTAAAATAGGTGTAGGAATTAGTGTTGCAAACCCAAATGGCAATTCAGTAATGTAGGGGCGTAACACAGGCACCCACACCCCCGAGGTGTGGGGGGCCCTGAACTGCAGGGGGCCCCCTCAGCATAGTACTTAGGACTAAGTGCTACGTATTAAATCTGGAGCGAGCCCCTCCATGTACATTAAGGGGGGGCCCTTAAACTTTTGTTATGCCACTGCAGTAAAGTGTTATCGAATCACAAGTATTCCTGATACATTATTAAAAGACTTTTTGCATTTGCGAGGGGCTCAATTTTGCGAATCTGGACGTTTGCATAATGGCTTCCTACATCCTGCCCTTGTGGCACTTTTATAGTTGTCCAATTTGCTAATCAGGGGCTCTTTGAATTTGGTGCCCAATGCCAATGTTTTGTCCAAAGCCTGTCCTGAGTGGTTGCAGTCTAAAATAGAACTGGTGTGATGCAAAATGATGCCCACCTGAGGAATGTGAAGAGGACCCTCTCAGGCTCCCATCTCTCACACATGTTCTTTAGAAGTGACCTAAATGGGGGCACTTTGAATGAATGCAGAGTCTGAAGGGTTGGGGGTACCCCTACACCGCGGTGGCCTGTGTTGGCTGCGCGGCAACATAGTGGCAACCAGAATGCTTCTAAGAGATGATAAAAGGTTTGAAAAGAACTTGAATGCTCTGAAATTACACATTCCAGATGTGAATGGCTCACTGCTTTCTTAACCTGTTCGAACTGCAAACAATGGCGCAGCAAGGTCAGGTGGTACCCGGTGCGAAAATTTTCTTGTCCCCCACCGCGTCGAGTTCACCCGCGTTTCATTGCGTTTGTTGACTGAACTAAAAGGTTTCAATAAGTACATATTTTTGCCATTTTGTCACCCCCCTCAGTGATGACACCCGGGGCGGCCTACACCCACCACACCCCCTTCCTATGCCGCTGACTGCAAATATTGTTCTACCTCAATACAACATTTTCACTGCTCCACCACAGTGTGGACAGATTTACTTGCTGCACTTAAATTCATCAGGTGCCTCTGCGGACTCTTCCTCCTCGACTGTGATTGGGATGAGCTTCACAGTTGTCTCTTTCCGTACGAGGAGCGCAACAAATCGTTTGAAGAATTGCCTGTTAACTGGACTCCGAAGATGGGAGAATAAAAACAGGCGGATCACCCACCGAAGATGTCTCGTGACTAGACAAAAGCGTGACTAATTCATCTCATCGGCTCAAACCGTAAGCAAAGACAATGCTTTTGGCATGCACACTACGAGACAAGCAAAGAAAATGGCCGTATCCCATGTTTTGATATAAAAAAAAACAGAACAATTTCGAATGCTGAAGGCCTCTTATGGTCCTGGGCGTTGCTGCACCTGCTGCGCTATTGATAGCTATCACCTTCCCACCCTCGCTTGAGCGGGCATTGTAGGAAAGAAAACGTTTTTTATCAAACCTCTGCTCTGCAAAACTCTGCAAAGTGTGAAACAGAAACAGCATTTGATGTCCTTCTATCTCTTAGTTTATAGGTACAGCCATTTACGTTTTCAAGACTAAAGGTCTGATTAGGGTTAGGCGGCCAGGGTACTCCGTCACAAACACAAGAGAATATTCAGTTTGCCAAACTCCCCATTTTGCTCTGTTGACAGAAACTTCCATGAGGGCCCAACACAGTAGGGGCTGTTGGAGGAAAGGCTTTATACAACCCTACCTATTTAGGGTGGACAATGTAATGTCCTTTTTTCGGTCAGTCGCCTCCAGGTAAAAACATGGGGCCTGATTCACAGAACTAATCTGAGACAAAATGCTAAATTTACTACTTTTGGTATTCACAGAATGCACTTACTACTTTTAGTTAAACTGACTACTTTTGGTTAAATTTACTACTTTTGGTTAAACTTACTACTTTTGGTATTCACAGAATGCACTTACTACTTTTAGTTAAACTTACTACTTTTGGTTAAATGTACTACTGTTGGTTAAACTTACTACTTTTGGTATTCACAGAATGCACTTACTACTTTTAGTTAAACTTACTACTTTTGGTTAAATTTACTACTTTTGGTTAAACTTACTACTTTTGGTATTCACAGAATGCACTTACTACTTTTAGTTAAACTTACTACTTTTGGTTAAATGTACTACTGTTGGTTAAACTTACTACTTTTGGTATTCACAGAAGGCATTTAGAAGTAGTGAACTACTACTAAATGCCTTCTGTGAATACCAAAAGTAATAAGTTTAGGTTTTTGTCTCAGATTAGTTCTGTGAATCGGGCCCATGGTGGTGTGGATAGAAAAAAACAAATAATGACTCCCACACTCCCTGGGTGGTGGGGTCATTAGTTGCTTATTTATTTCAGAAACAAACTCCTGCTTTAGGAGTTTGTTTATGAAAAACAGAAAAGTTTCAACGTTAAACCACAAATCGTTCCCTAAATTCTCAATGAGTTTTTTGATTGGCACAAAAAGCAATACCCAGATTCTAAATATCCCCTAGGAGAGATATGTTTGATGCTGAATCAGGGGGAAATGATTGCCTTATCACAGATGGTACTGAATGTCTGTCTCCAGAAGGGAAGGGTGTTTTGCTATTTTATTTCTTCATGAATTGGATGTTGCAGGTGGTGGGAGTCTCAATTATTTTCCTACCTGGAACCCAAAGACTGCAGATGCATGTGACTATATAGCAAATTGCTTTTTGCACATAGCTGATACCATGTTGTCTCCACCATGCTGGTACCGGGGCTAGAAATTGTAAGGGAATTGAGGACTTAGAAAAACTACATCGCTATCTGAGTTCTGGACAAAATGTACGAGCTATTCTAAGGGCTTTTGAAGAGTACAATAATACACAGCAGGTTGTTAAGCTGAGAACCTGACTTCACCTTCACAGGCTGAGACCACTTGTCCCTTTGCTGTATTTGGCATGGAGCATGTGCAGAAATAACCTTTACCACATTCACTGTCTGGTGCAATTTCTTAAGTTAATGAACTTTATTGATATAAGAACTAAATTAATGAAGCCACCTGTTAATTTAAAATAACCCAGTGGTCCTATACAGCTGAAAGATATCTGTGACCAACTGTTTTAGGGATAGGTCAATGAGTAGTGTTTTAACAGAGAGAGTACGTAGTGCAATTAATCATATAAAACAGGTCAAAAAAAGGTATTGGGCTGTTTTCTCTAAAGCTCTCGCTCCCCAGGTCAAATCAGAGGTACTTTGACGCAACAGGCCAAAAGAACATGCCAATAGAGGCGAGGAGATGCTCTTTCCCCAGCTAAGTGCAACTCTTTGGGCAGGAGGCAGAGGGCTGTGTGTGAAGCAGGAACGTTGCAGCATAGGAACCTTGTACCACACAGCTTCAATTCTAGGAGGAGGGATATAATTGTTGTACTCTACTGTATAGCACTCAATCCATTCCCTTTTCTGCACGTTGCAAGCTGGCAGGACGTGTCCTTCCTTCCCATCTTCTTCAAGCATGACCAAGGGAGACAGCGTTGGGTGAGCCGTGCAGGGGTCCAGAAGGGACAGGGGCAAAGAAAGTCTACCAGACAGGTTTGCTTTTAAAAGTGAATGAGAGAGGAAGTGGGTTCTTCAGTGAGAGCGAGCACACCTCCACATGACGTCAAAAACCCCAATCAATGTGATTGCTGGGCAGCTGGTGCAATGCACCGCACGCTCACAGAACTCCGTTGAATTTGGTGGAGTTTTTCAGTAACTCCGCAGAATTCCCCAGTGTGAAACTCCGCGAGCTGCGCCCAAGCCTACTTGCGACCACACACCATACATGGTGTTGGTTGCTACCCAGTGGGTAAGTGCTTCAGCACCCCCCATATGTGTAGTAAGCGCTATATCTTTGCAACAATATGTTATAACACAATGCACTCCAGAATACATATCATCCTGACATCAGTGCCAATGTTTCCCTCACAAACCATTCTTTAACATGCGCACTTTTATTGCAGGAATAGCATCGCCTAGCTTACTTTCCCCAGGAAACGTGCCCCAACTGCAGGTTAAGCAAGATGGTGCAGAATGTCTACATTAGAAAATTTGTGGCAACCACAGGCAAACCCTCCTGCACATGTACGCAGTACATGGGAGGTAGGGTTGGGTGGAGCAGTCACATAGCAAGAATGTTATGTATCATGGTACAAACAAGGAAAATGGCCCCTTTAGTTACTGTTTGGGTAGTAAAATGTAGCAATTATCAGGGTTCAATGTGTCTCTCATGGGTATGAGCCCTTGTGCCATTGCACATGTTCCATCAATGGTAGCTACAGCCGTGGCAAGAGCGTGGGGGCTGACAGCGGTTTATGGGAAGGTAGCTTGGTGTAAAGTTCAAGCCATCCAGGTTTTGCAGGTTCTTTATTAAGAGCACCTAACATCCACCAACAACAGGATCTTGGCGTAACTGCCAGATCTAAAACATTACTCATCACCCCACGGCAACGTGGAATGCAGTCAACATTATATGGCATCATTTTCTAATGGGAATCTTCTAGAAGATACCACACACCTTCCCCTCAAAAATAAAACCAATAAGATATTATTGCTAAATTACTGACCCTAAAAAACTACTGATAAAACACAATACATTATGATAGAGGTACAAACACATACAAATTCTTTTTTAAAATGAGGTAAGAAATCACAAAAAAAAACACTTGCACTGTGATTCATCAACGCATAGAAATGGATGAAAAGTCACTAACTCAATGAAAGATGATGACCCTTTAAATGCCACCACTAGGTCAAGTTCCAAACCCTCTCATTTTCCACCTTCAGTGCATGGCAATATTTTTTCATGATCAATTTAGAGACACAGTCAGTTTTCACTGGATTCTTTACCATTACTTGGTCCCCAACATTAAAATTATGTTGAGTGACAGCCTTATGCAGATCCTAGTTGGCTTTACGATTCGCAACAGACTTCATTTCCTTCCTCAACCCATTATTCACATCCCACTGAACACAATTGCCCCAGGCCATGCACCCAGGACAATCAATCAAGTGTCTTGTAAAGTGCGTCTACTCAACCTTAAGGGTCTCAAGGCACTGTGTCGGGGGCTGCTGATCCATTGAAGGCACAGTGGTTTAGAAGAGCAAGGGCTTGAGGTCCTTTCTGAAGTGAGGCAGTGACGGTGATTGCCTGAGGAGGAGAGGCAGGGTGTTTCAGGTCTTTGCTGCGAGGTAGGAGAATGAGCGTCCTCTGGTGTGGTCTTGTGGACACTTGGGACTATGGCCACGGCCAGTTGAGCAGGACACAATTCTGTATTGGCTTACCTTCCTCTAAACATTTCAAAAGGAACCTTCCCCATTGTAGAATGAAGAGTAAACCTACAGGCATTCAAGAAACTCTTGAGACCATCTTTCCAGTTCCTATGAGCACTTATCTCCAATTTCAAACACTCTTTGCCCTGTTAAACCTTTCCACTGTTCCATTCCCTTCAGGATGATACAATGAGCAATAAGGGCTAGTCGGACAGGCCACTCTGTGGGCCCTTTGTTTGGCTGTTTGTTGGCCCTTATTTATAGCCTGATGGGGTTGGCTTTTACTGCTGATTTCCCTGATATTATAGTAAACATTGCCTGCAGCATGCACAAATGCATGCAATCTCAGCCCCATTCCTTGAAAAACACGTGCCCTGTTTTGCCCATATGTACATACATTTGGTCGCAAAATACTGGATGCAATTTGTAATCAGTAGTTTTGTGATGAGTCTCGTAATTGGCGAAGTGACCTATGCACAGTGGGTTGGAATTTAACCTACCTTATGAATATTTATGAGGTACATCGCAAATTGTGACCCACTAGGACTCACAGGCATCACATAGATGGTGGCCTGCTAATGTCAGGAGACCACCATGTCTGTGATTGTGTTTAACAAAAGTTTTTTTTCCTTTAAATCAAGCATTGGGGCCGATTAAAATATTGTGCGGAAAGTCTCTGGCCGACAGTCGGATTCCCCTAGACCGTGTCAGAGCCCATCCGTCAGACTCGGTCAGATTCAATTCCGACCGACCGATTATGATGCTCGCGGTCGGAAGGGAAAACGTTCGGTCACTCCAAATCGGTTTGGACCGGCTCTCAGAGAATTCGTGTCGGTTGGAGCCAATTCATACAGCTCTACAGACAGCGTTTCTGACCGGCCGATTACGATGACAGAATCTGACAGCCTTTCCGACTCAGTCTGTCCGAAAGGAAAAGGCTGTAGCAACTGACTTTGGTGGCCCTTGCCAGGCCCCCTTCATCCTGAGGCTCTGGTTTCGGGTCTAGAGGGTAACCAGGGACACCCCGTAAAAACCATGCAGAGTGTGGTAGGCAACAGGGGATGCCCGCAACAGAGTGCAAGGTTTCCACAGACACCCATTTTCCCCATAGGAGCCTGTGTTGTTGGTTGGAACACGGGCTCCCATTGCAGTCAATGTACGGAAGCTTCGTAATCGGTTGTGCAGAACGGCCAATCGCGAATTTGTCGGAACCGAACCTGACAAGGAGTCAGGCAGAAAGTTTCCGCATGACATCGTAATCGGCCCCTTAATTTCCTTAAAGGATAACGGGATGCATTTAAACAAAAAAAATTGAAAAGTGTAATTTTTTGGATCACTGCCTACTCGTAAAAATTATTCTTTCAAAAATTCACAAAGAGGAAGAAAGGTACCTCTTTCCATTTGCACACAGGTAAAATATTAATGATCTGTGACAAAATATTAATACATATCAATTCAATTCAATATGCTTTATTTGACTTCTTACAAAGTATCATGAAAGCAAATACAATAAAAAACTTTCATATTGATCATTAACATTTACAACAAACCATAAAACTCATATAATGATGTTGTTATTATTCAGTTATCCATAGAAGGTACCAATCTTTTCCTACACCTAAGAAGAATCATGATTAAAATGTCCTAATATGATAGTTTTTCTGCATCTGATTACATTCTTTAGGAAGCATGCTATTGACTAGTAAAATCATCATTGTTTAAAAATTGTAAGAATAAAAATGCGGGACGGCAATGTCTAAAACCAGATAACTTTAAAATTGGCAGGATCCACCTCCTCCTTTGTGCTTCGTAAAATGTACAGAAGAGGACTACATGTATTGTTGACTGCACTGACATGTCCTCACACGGACATTTACTTAACGTTTTCAACCAATCATTAACTACAGGGAAAGTTATTAGTCGATGGAAGATACCAAGCCTAAAAAGAGTCAGGGCAAATCTATCCTGTACACCTTCAAAGTTTTTAAGGTAGGGTTGGAAACCGTACGTTCTTAATATTAATTGGTTGGACTGCACAGTTGGCCTCAATATTTCTGTGAAAAGTGTATTTGTCTCTAAAGGCGTCATGCACTCTCTTTTGAGGTCTTTTCTGGTAACAGAAAGTATAGAGAGTGGATCATCATAATATTCCAGAGGTCCCAAATCATTCATAGAGATTTTTTGATCTATTTCAGCAATGGGATGCCAAGAGCCCGGTAGAGCTTGGTGCAGTCTCTTAAATTATACCTTTTAAAAGTAGTTTTCATTATGTTCCAAATCCTGTGCCACAAAAGAGCTGGTTGAATTTTTATTATGTCCGTTATATAGGGTAACCCCAACTCTGATTGACAAATGTAGATAGAGGAACTGTCTGGGAGAGCCAAAATAAATCTTAAGAAGGCGTTCTCCACCAACTGTAGGGGGCTGGGTATCAAAATAACCCCATACGCCAGTGACATATATTGCTGTAGTAACACATGTTGCCCCTATATATATTTAATATTCTTCACAAGGTCTTTTTTCCAGTTTTCTTGCGAAATTCGCTAGGGCAGCTGTGGCTTTCAAAAATAGGAGCTTTCTGGCTTTAACTGCCGGGGACCATGTTCCCTTTTGATTGAAAAGGATACCTAAATATGGGAATGTCTTTGTAGATTCTATCTTTTTTTCATCTATGTATATGTCTCTACACTTTGTGCTCCCTCTAACGCACTTCACACTAAAAATCTTTGCAATATTAACTAAGATACCCAAATTCTGCATACACGCAGTGAAGCTAGTCAGCACTTGTTTGAGCCCCAATTGTGTACGAGACATCAGGACAGCATCATCAGCGTAGAGAAGCGCAGATATAGCCTAAATTACAGGTGCCAACACACAGCCCAGTCTTACACCCTTCTCTACGCCGAACAGTACTAATAGATATCACTATGTTTCAGAATTTCTCTCTAAACATGCCACCACCAAATACCGAATCAGTGTAGGGTTGCAAACCCAAATTACAATATGGCTGAGATACCCGCCACCCCCTCTCAACACAATCCCCAAGGATGGGAAACCGGATACAGTTCTGAACTTTTGGAAGGCGGGAGGGAGTGACCCTCCCGGCCGTATTTATTAAAATATGAAACAAAATCAAAACATTAAAATAACAGTTTCATATTATGTACAATTTCATTTCCACATTACGATGTTTGGCTAACCTTAACAGATCTCTAATACAAAGGTTCTCCTAGCCGAACTAACATCCTATAAAACATTTGACTTGAAATTGTACATCCTAACGTTAAGGGCCAATGGCAAGGTCATAACCGGTGTCAGATCCCTAAACCAGAAATACCACCCTCACTTGTGAGGGGACCAACCGCACAGAGGCGTACCTCAAGTGCATCTACCAATTTCCCTTGGACTTGACGGGGGCCCCAATGAACTCGACGCCATTTAACGGTCGTCCGAGGACTCGTGTGAGGTGTCTAAAAGGTAGCGTAAACCCCCTCCCGAACCCCACACAACTTACACATCTGCCGTCGCAGATGTCCTGGCCCCAGGAAATTCCCCAGGAGGGCCTGTAGCCCCTCCTATCCAGGAAGGGGCCTTGACCACCTTTCCTTTCCTTCCGGCGGCCTATCCTTAGACGGGACCGCCTCCCCGTTGAGGGGCCAATGGCCACCTCCCCCGAGCGCTCCCATCCGTAATGGGTGACGCCCCCCCCATAGGGATCTTCCAATTACTGCTCACCGATCATGACCTTACCGCCCGACAATAAATACGACAAATCTACCTAAATTACTAAATTACAAAAACAATGACTTATTACAAGCATGATTACTGATCAACATTAGTGCAAAACACTTTATTTGAAAACATACTGAAAGTGACCATCTTTATTGCATATTCAAAATTATTACGACAATTATCACAACCTGCAAGAAATAGAGTTACCACATCAAAACTTTATTCAAAACAACTAGCTGTCCTCAGGGGCTGGTGGGTGGGTCAAAATTGCTCTTCGTTCCGTCTCGAGCTCACGTGCAGCGGGGAGGTGCAGCTTCAGAGCACAGGAACAAGAGGATGCTTTCTTGGCTTGTTGCTCCTTTTATCCGTCTTCAGGGCGGGCGTAAACCCGCCCCCGCCTGCCTCCGAGGGCGTGGCCGGTCGCGTCAGTGTCTAGGACAACCCACTCCAGGGCGGGAAAAGGCGCGCCCCGGCTACGCCGCTTCGGGCATACCAGCCAAGACTCGCCTCCCGCCCAAGATGGCTTCCCGGGGGGATCGTGGTACTCCACCATACGTTCGGGGGGACCGAATGGTCGCCCCTTTCCATATGGCTGAGATACCCGCCACCCCCTCTCAACACAACCCCCAAGGATGGGAAACCGGATACGGTTCTGAACTTTTGGAAGGCGGGAGGGAGTGACCCTCCCGGCCGTATTTATTAAAACATGAAACAAAATCAAAACATTAAAATAACAGTTTCATATTATGTACAATTTCATTTCCACATTACGATGTTTGGCGAACCTTAACAGATCTCTAATACAAAGGTTCTCCTAGCCGAACTAACATCCTACAAAACATTTGACTTGAAATTGTACATCCTAACGTTAAGGGCCAACGGCAAGGTCATAACCGGTGTCAGATCCCTAAACCAGAAATACCACCCTCACTTGTGAGGGGACCAACCGCACAGAGGCGTACCTCAAGTGCATCTACCAATTTCCCTTGGACTTGACGGGGGCCCCAATGAACTCGACGCCATTTAACGGTCGTCCGAGGACTCGTGTGAGGTGTCTAAAAGGTAGCGTAAACCCCCTCCCGAACCCCACACAACTTACACATCTGCCGTCGCAGATGTCCTGGCCCCAGGAAATTCCCCAGGAGGGCCCGTAGCCCCTCCTATCCAGGAAGGGGCCTTGACCACCTTTCCTTTCCTTCCGGCGGCCTATCCTTAGACGGGACCGCCTCCCCGTTGAGGGGCCAATGGCCACCTCCCCCGAGCGCTCCCATCCGTAATGGGTGACGCCCCCCCCCATAGGGATCTTCCAATTACTGCTCACCGATCATGACCTTACCGCCACAGGCCGGATAGTTGACCGGCTATCCGGACCCCCCACAACAACTCCTGCCTAAAGGTCATGTTTTAAACTCTTTAACCAAGCTATGAGGTCTCCTATGAGTAACTCATTCCCCACCCGGGACAAATGAACACCATCCCCCAAATACATACTGTCACCTTTGATACAACCATGCGAAACAGAATGCAGTGTACTTGAACGAAACAATCTACTCACTTTGTTATTTATTTTCCTTACTGAATGATTCAGAGCAGAAACCGAAATAGCCCCCCGCCACACTTTTCGTGGGATCATATGGGACCATGCAATTGTGCACCCTGGAACTCTTCTTGCCAACCAACTTACTGTGGAAAGCATTGCCTCAAGAAGAAGTCGTCTACCAGTGGCCACCAAATCATTCCCCCCAAGATGAACTATGATTATAGACGGCGGTGACCTTGTCCGCCCTAACAAACCCTCGAAAAAGGATTGAAACTGGTCAATACAGAGCCCGCCCTTTCCGTAGAAGGACACACTGTACCCGTATTCCCCAGCCACGTGAATCATGTCACCTGCTTTGAATACGTCCGCGGCACGCCTCACGTATGAGTGGCCCACGACCCACACCTCCTTTTTCACAGCCGGTGATGTCTGACCGCTGGTCCCCAGGTGTCGGGTCGACTGCACAGTCCGCCCCGCCTCGTAGGCTTGCGCAACTGAAAACCAAACAAAAACAAGAAGCGTGAGTACATCATTACAGCTTCACAACATGTGCAACCGCACATACCTTTTATAACAGTTCGAGGACCAACGCCCCACACGTTTTACCTCTTCTACACTCAGACCCCTGGCTGTAGCCTCTGTGGCAGCCCCTATCCGAAAGGAATGGGTCCCAAACTCACCGGGGTTCAAGCCCGCGGCCGAAATCGACATCGCAAGCACCCGCTGGAACTGAAACCTCGTCAGTGGGGTGGTATCAGCGTGTCTCAACAAGGTCCCCCCCCATGATGCCACCCTCAGTGCTAAATATTCCTCCATGCAAAGAACCGGGCACATGGAAGACCCGGGAATCCTCTGTATGATTATGCAGTCCCCAATCGCACCCTGATCGGTTTTGGACCTGACAAACGAGACAGATATCGTCTCCCCTTTGACCTGAATGTGCTCTCGGCACAGTCCCCCCATCGTATCCTGCTTGTTATTCGCCACTAGTTCGCTTACCCGCATAGCCCCATGGAATGCTAGCGCAAAAGCGGCTCGGAATAACACTGTTTCATACTGGGATGAACATGTTGCAGGGAGTACGGATAATAACAGGGCCAACCTATCCAGACCTATCGGGTGCCTCACATCTGTTCTTCGACCCTCAAGGCGTTGCCACCCACGTAGCGCTTTTTGCACCACGAAAGACGCTGTTGGGTCCTGGATCCCATGAGCCCTTGCCATAAAGGAAATGGCGGCCCGATGCCTCTGGGCCGTAGCTACTGATTTGCCTGCCTGATGTAAAGACAGCAGAAATTTTACTACAAACTCTTCCTGGCCCCAAAGCTCCCCCCTAGCAGCCCCCAAAAAGGCCCAATAGGAACGGAACGCCCCTTCATATGCCTTCCTCGTCCTGGGTGCTAAACTCTCTCCCACGAGGTTTTGTAGTTCGGGGCACCGAGAGACCAGAGAGCTTCGGGAAAGGGTGCCGCCACCGGGTCCGCTGTGGGCAGAAAACCCCAGAAGGCCTGCATACGGAAACGAGAAAGCACATCAGCCGCTTGGTTCATTACCCCCGGCACATGTCTTGCCTTAAATAGCACATTCAATTGCATACACAATAACACAATTTCTTTGAGCAGTCTCAGAATCCATTTGCACCGTGCTGCCTGACTATTGATACACTCAACCACGGTCATGTTATCAGACCAGAACACCACAGAGTGATCCCGGAACCCCTCAGGCCAAGTTTTCAGGGCCACCAGAATAGGGAAAAGTTCGAGAAAAGCAATGTTACTCGTCCGCCCGTCCTCGTGCCACCAAGACGGCCATCTTTGGGCCGACCATTGTGTGCCAAATATGGCCCCGAAACCAATACTCCCTGCCGAATCGGTCCACAGCCCCAGCTCCTCGGAGGACACCGCTGGCTTGCTCCAGACAATTCGACCATTGAAATCCGCCAGAAATGCCAACCAAATGCGCATGTCCTGGCGAACCTCTGCCGAGAGCCTCGTGCGGTGATGACCCTCCTTCAGGCCGACCATGGCTTGAGCAATCGAGCGGGAAAAGGGGCGGGCCATCGGCATTACTCTCAGGGCAAAATTCTACTGGCCCACCATTTGTTGCAATTGATGCAGTTTTACCTTAGTCTCATTAATACATGTTTCGAGGGATGCCCTGAATTTTAATACCTTTTCTCTCGGTAATCGAAAACAACCTTCCTCCGAGTCGAGCTCGATCCCCAGAAACTCGAGGCAAGTCGAGGGACCCACAGTCTTACCTGGCGCCAATGGCACACCAAAATGGTTCATTAAGACACAAAATTCATTTAAGGCCTGTCCACATTCTGGATCCCCGGCTGCCCCCAGGAACAGAAAGTCATCGAGATAATGCATAACATGTTGAAAACCCGTCTTCCTTGTGAAGACCCATTGCAGAAAACAACTGAACTTTTCAAAATAGGCACAAGATATAGAGCATCCCATTGGCATGCATCTATCCATGTAATATCGACCCTGAAACATGAAACCAAGGAGACGCTGATCGTCTGGGTGTACCGGGAGCAACCGGAACGCTGACTCTATGTCTGATTTTGCCATCAGCGCCCCGGGCCCCAGGCGATTCAACATGGCGACGGCCTCATCGAAGGATGCGTACCGCACCGAACACACTTCCGGGTCTATCGCATCATTCACGGAAAGACCACGTGGGGCCGACAAGTTATGTATCAGCCGAAACTCACCCGGGTCCTTCTTGGGGACCACCCCTAAAGGGGAACAAACAAAGTTAGCAACCGGTGGCAAATCAAATGGGCCGGCGACACGACCTCGAGTCACCTCTTTCCCAATCTTCACCTGTACCACCGCCGTATGCTGCAAGACCGACAGTTGATTCTTACAGTTTGCTACACCCTGAAAATCCCCCACTGGGATGCGGAAACCATATGAAAACCCGTTCCGCAACACCCCAGCGGAAGCATGATCCGGGTATTCGTTGAGCCAAGGAATCATTGCCATGGTATCAATCGGGGTAGGTAAAGGCGCCCCTCGGACTATATCAGACCTGTTTGGCGCCTCCTTTACCACCGTTATCACCCGTTTTGGCTCTGCACATGGACTCAGGATGGGATGGCTGCCCACACCCCCCACACTCATGTCTGAATTTTCATGACCCCTGGGGCCTCGTACATTTTCCTCTGTTGAAATTCCAACAAATCCCCCTTTTACCTGTATTGCCACTCGGCTTCGAGTGGTACTCGTTACCTGTACCCGTCCGAAAGGGCGTCCCCGAGTATTGGCGGGAAGATTCACCCCCGTTACTCCCTAACAATGGTACTTTCAACATTCCTGTACTCTCCATCTTTTGCCAAGACACGGAGTCATAACAATCCCAAGTCAACATTGGGTCGTGTTCTTTAGCTTTCCTGAACAGGTTGTCATAGCAAAACCACTGATTACCCCCATATGCCCCGGAATACTCCATGATACGTGATTGATAAATAGGCAACTCGGTCAGCAACTCGGGCCTGCGCTCGCCCATAATGGAGGTAAAAATGCCCCACGCTCTGCCCCAAGTACCAATGTTTTCGTCAATCTTAAAGGCGGCCATTTTTGCGCGCCAAACACTCGGATGCATGAGCTCCTTTTGGCTCTTAACATGCTCCATCTCATAATGATCGGTAAGCAAGGAAAAAATTTTCACATACTTATTCGCCCAAATCTTTTCCTTAATTTCCATTGGGACATGCTGAGCCACCTTTTCCCTCCGCGAAGGTACAGACCCTTCCCCCGCGATCGGCAGTGGCCGCTTACCTGAACCAGACGCATTTTCCCCTGACGGAACTGGCGGGGTAACAGGAGACGATGCCTTCGCAGCCTCCCTAGCTTCCCGCATTTTCCTCATCACTGCCCTGGCGTCGTCAGCCGTGGTGCCCTCGTTATCTTTTCCCAACCACGCTGCCAATTGTGCCGCTAACTCGGGCGGCATATCTTCCCCGCTCACGGGGGTGACCACCACGGGGATCGGATTCCCCTCTCTCGGCACCGGGGTTGGCTCCTCAAGTGGGCTCTCGGGGACCGGGGTCTCCCCCCCGACTGCCCCTCTTCTGGACCTCTTGCCTCTCCCACCCGGGACTGCTCCCGGCAAAGGCCGTTTCGGTCCTCCCTCCCCGTCCTTAGCCGCCATCTGCTTCTTCAAATCGGTTACTTCCTTCATGAGCATGCGGAGCATCTGATCGGTGCTGACCCGCTTTCCGACTTTCTTGGGCATTCTCAGACAGAGTATCTGTAAGACAAAAAGAAAGATTACAACGCTCAAAATTGCTCTTCGTTCCGTCTCGAGCTCACGTGCAGCGGGGAGGTGCAGCTTCAGAGCACAGGAACAAGAGGATGCTTTCTTGGCTTGTTGCTCCTTTTATCCGTCTTCAGGGCGGGCGTAAACCCGCCCCCGCCTGCCTCCGAGGGCGTGGCCGGTCGCGTCAGTGTCTAGGACAACCCACTCCAGGGCGGGAAAAGGCGCGCCCCGGCTACGCCGCTTCGGGCATACCAGCCAAGACTCGCCTCCCGCCCAAGATGGCTTCCCGGGGGGATCGTGGTACTCCACCATACGTTCGGGGGGACCGAATGGTCGCCCCTTTCCATTCAGTACTGTATTACTGAATCACAAGTTGGATTTGATACATTAGGAAAAGCCTTTTTTGCAGGTGGTGCAAATCTGTGGATCTAGCCGTTTGTTACTGCAAAAAGACTTCCTAAATCTGTGACACTTTTATAGCTGTCCAATTCGCTAATCGGGGCCTCATTTAGTTTGGTGTCCAGTGTCTATATTCTGTACAGGTCCTGCCCTGAGGGCTAGCAATCTGAACCGACGTGAGGCAAAAACGTGTCCCCCAGCAGAATGTGAAAAGGTCCCCCCGAGTTTCTCATCTTCATTAGCCTTGAGCTGAATGGGGCTCCATGAAGGTCTGCAGAGCCCCTGAATGGTTTGGGGTATCTCTTCACTGTAGGGTTGGAGGGGCCTGTGTTAAACTCATGCTTCATGATGAGAATGCAGCATGGTGGCACCTGGAATGCTTAGGTCTGAAAAGAACTTGAATGCAATGATCTGAAACTAAACATTGCAAATTTGAACGGCGCACCTCTTTCTTATCCTGGTCGAACTACAAATATGGTTCTACCTCATTATAACATTTTCACTGCTCCACTTCAGTGTGAGCTGATTTAGTTATTGCATTTGAATTCATAAGTTTCCTCTGTGGACCTCTTCGTTCTCTGCTGTAGTTGGTATGAGTTTCATAGTTAGTTCTTTCCGTGCGAGGAGTGCAACAAATTATTTGAAGAACTGCCTGTTAACTGTACTCCAAAGATGGGAAAAAAAAACAGGTTGAATGCCCACCAGATATGTGCAGGACTAGACAAAAGCGTTACTAATTCATCTAATCGGCTCTAACCATAAGTATAGACAATGCTTTTGATATGCGCACTATGAGGAAAGCAAAGAAAATTGTCATATTCCATGTTTTGATGTAACAAAAAACCAGAACGATTTGGTATGCTGAGTGTCTCTTTTGGCCCAAGGACCAGGTGTCGCTGCACCTATTGCACTGTTGGTAGCTACCACCTTCCCACTTGAAATGGCATTTGTCAGAAAAAATATGTTCTATTGCTAATCAACTGCTTAGAAAAACTCTGCAAAGTGCAGACCAGAAACAGCATTTGATGTCCTTGTACATCTTAGTTCATAGGGATGTTTAGACAAAATATCGAATAGCAACAATATCGAGTTCAAAATATCGTGACATGGAAATATCGATGGCAAGAATATCGATATCAAGAATATTGATTTGAAGGTAAGTAATATTGATTTTTTAAATATCTAAGTTATTTATATTGTTTGCAAAAATATAGGACCTCATTACGAAGACGGTCGGAAAAGCTCATAACGGCATCCGGATTTTCCTAACCTGTGTCGGACCCCATGTTTCCAACCTACTCTGACACATTTCCGACTGCCAGATTATGATAGAAGGTAACCGTTCGGTCTTTCCGACTCCGTTCTGGCTGGCATTTGGAGACTCTGAGTCAGTTGGAGCCAAATCATACAGCTCTAAGGGCCCCATTTCCAACCGAGCTATTACGATGTCAGATTCGGACAGCCTTTCCTACTCGGTTGGTCAGACACAGAAAGGATGTCAGAAACTGACTTTAAGGGCCCATAGCAGGCCCCCCTTCAACCGGAGGACTCCAGTTGGGGCCTGTGGGGGTACCCATGGGTCCCCTCTTTACAACCATGCACTGTGTGGCAGGCACCATGCGATGCCTACAACAGGGGGCAAGTTTTTCTGCAACAACCCCTGTATTCAATGGGAGCCTGTGTTGTCGGTCGAAACACAGGTTCCCATTGAAGTCAATGGGAGTCCGACCAAACTATGGGGTTGATTAGGATGGCGGACAGACTTTGTCCGTCTGCCATCCTGTCTGGAGCAGGGACCGTCTGCCACAAGGGCAAAGGTTCCGTGCCCCGAATTAGAATGCATCCGCCACAGTGGCGGGTGCATCCCGCATTTTTAACATTGCGGCGGAAAATGCTTGAAGCACCGCCCGCCGTAATGCTAAAAAGGCATGTTGTGCATTTCCAAGCACAACATGACAGGCACTGCGCGGTGCCTGCCATGTTGTACTTGGAAACGCAGGGGGGTACCATACCCCCCATGTTCACCCCCACCCCCCTTCACCCTGGAGGCCGGCAACGGGCCCTCAAAGCAAAGACCGTATGCCACGGAAAGGCATACCCCAAAGCCCATCCTAATATGGCTTGCGGTGTCTGATAGACACTGCTACCATATTAGAGCTTTTCCGCCACGGTCGCAAGCCGACGGTGTATCTGTCCGCCGGGGTCCCCCCGCCATTGTAATATGGCGGGGGAAATTGGTTGCGGACGGGCACGGATGGAGGACGGATCGCCACCGCCTGCATGGCGGTGGCGATCCGTTCGCCATCCTAATGGACCCCAGTGTTCGGAAACAACATAATCAGTCGGACTCCCCGAACCCTTGTCTGTCAGAAACGATTCCGACAAGGAGTTGGTCAGAATGCTTTCCAACCAACATCGTAATGAGGCTCTAAGTTGTTTAAAATATCACTTTTTAATTAGTGTTATGTATTTTAGTATTTATTATAAATGTATGTGATGTCATTTTTTGTATAAGTGTTGTTTATGTTTTTTAATCCAGGTGCTAAGTTTTTAGTAGTTATTACATTTATTCTAATTACATTTTGTGTATTTTAGTTCCGTAGCGGGATGTGAGTATATAGGGAAATAGGATTCGAAGTAATTTAGTTCTAATAAACTAATGACTATTTTTATTTACCAATATTTATTAAATTGATGTTATTTGTGATTTTATTTCTTGGGGTACATTTTATGTGTGGTTTATGGTGTTAATTGGGGTAAAGGGGTAAAAGGTGGGAAATAATTCCCTTTTAATTAAATAATAATTAGTTGTTAATTCATATTAATCAATTGATAATTAATTATGTTAATTGTGTAATTTCTTTTAAGTGTGGGTTGTGTTAATTAATTTTAAGCAATTGTCAATTGCTTTTTATTTAATATTAATTATTAATATAATAATTAATTATGTTACTTGTGTAAATATCTTTTTTTAAATGTTATGAGTGTGTTGTGTGCTTTGTGGGGACTTTTTGTGGGAAGTATAACTATAATTAATTAATAATGCGATCTTTTAGGAAGTACAGTTTTTAATTTTGTGTTGATATTGTACAAAATGCATTTTATCTAGGATTTTGCTGGTACTGTAGTCTTGTTATGATACATTAAATACATTTAAGGGCAAATAAACTGTCTTATAGCATCTGTACATGGAATATCGAATTTGCCTCTAAGTATCATGTATTGAGTAGCTTTATTCGTTTTTTTTGTAATGTACAAATGTACTTTTATGGCCAATACATGGCCGAATAAATTTGACTTGACTGGACTATATTTAATATTGTAAAGATTTAGTCAGGTGCCACTTGTAGGGTTTGTGATGTTATGGGGTAGGTCTTCAAACGTTTTGATGCCGAGACCCCCCTGTCCAAATGTTTTAGGCGTAAGGACCCCCTCTTGACAAAAATGTCTAGAACTTGGTACTCCTCAACATTGACAACTATCGACAACCTTAAACGCCACAATTCCCACAGCAAACCATTTTTGCAGTGGGGAAATAATATTAAACAGTTTTTATCAAATGAAAGATCAGTGAGCATGTGGGTGTAGTTAAAGGTGTAGCTAAAAACAAAGGGCCTCATGTATGAGAATTGGCGTTGGGCAGCACCGCAAGTCTTCCTGCTGCGCTGCCCTATGCCAATGTGAAATACGATGCATTCCTGTCCTTTTCCCACTGCGTTTGCGTACAAATTGCTGCCTAGTGCCAATGTAGGCAGGATTGTTTTTGTGCAGGAAGCTGCCCTGAGAGGGGTTTTCCTCTTTCTATGTGAGTTGCAGAATGCAGCACACATGGAAAGAGGAAACATTTGAGGAGACATGAAAACATATCTCCTCATTATGCCTGCTGTGGGGAGGCGTAAGGTGTTGGCGCTGCCCCAGGTTTACATGGTTTGGTATATCTGGGGCAGTGTCAATATCCATGGGTGTTGCATGGGAACGGCCACCACAATGCCCATGGAACTCCTACTTGACAGACTAAGGCAAGGCAGCGACTTGCGCTGCTTTGTCTTACTCCATATGTATGAGGGCACTCATAGCCATGCAGGGTGACTTTGCATCACCTCATAGATACAATTGCGACTCTTGTGCCGCCGGAGCTAAAAAAAATGACTCTCCGGCCGCTCAAGCCTCTCATAAATCAGCCCCAAAATATTTTGCTAGTTTTTTAGGTCTTTCACCATCAGGTAGCTACATATAAAATAAAGGGTAACTTCAATTAAAAATACATTTTATAAAGTTGTCACTTAGTAGAAAGTGCACTGCAGCACAATGGGAAACCTCTATTAGTTAATGCACTGCAGAGGTCTGTGTGTAATCAGAGAGCCACAGAATTGTAGGGCACATTTACCAGCCCCGTGTGTCTCCTTGCGCCGACATTGCGTCACTTTTTTTGACATAACGGCGGCGGAAACAATTTGGCCAATTTACAATGTGGTCACGTTGTAAACCCCTGCGTCACATTATGCCTGCACCAGGTATAATGTATGCAAGCTAGGCGTTCCCACACAAAATGCCATGTAGAACTAAGGAAGTGAAATATACAACATTTCACTGCGTCACTCCATGCCTTCACTGCTTCAAAATCCCTACGCCTGCTCAGACCAAACATAAGGAATGACCCAGGGTATTTTGTGTGAGACTCACCTATCTGTGTGGCACATTGCTGGAGTTGCATCATTTTCATGAGCAATTCCAGCAATGCGTCACTTTTGTGCATCTGTTAATCCTTGCCCCATGGAGCACTGTATTGTAAATACAACACATCATGGTGGCGGAAGGACATTTTGCCGCTGGCGCAAGGGAACTGACGCACCCATGCAGATGCGTCAGTTCCTTGTAAATGTGCCCATATATTTGGTTGGTGCAGTGGGGAAGAGTGACTCGTGGATTTTAGTGCTACGATGTCACAGCCTGTGACAAAAAGCACTGTGAAAGTGTAAGTCATTATTGTATTCTTGTATTACACACATTATAAGGTAGACTGCTACAAACTGTGCGAATACTTTAGGATATAATGGAGCTTTCAACGTGTAGATTTTAGTAATAACATAAGTAATGCTTTATTTTTTGTTACATAACTGTCCCTTTAACACCTCCTCAGGGGTACTAAGCAATTAAAAGCATGCACTTCACAGCCCAGTTGTTAAGTCTTCTTACTACCACTAAAAATGAATAATCTTTGCCATAACAAAGCAATTAAAGCCAGAACTGCTCCCAAGCACCATTTACATATTACCTCAAAACACACATTTTCATTTCATTCAAGTAAGCAGGCACCCTGGCACAAAGAATTGTTTCAGGCCCAGCCCAGCCTCTTCGTTTCACAGCACAGTAGGCAATTAACTTCAGCTGCAGCATTTTAATGACTCCGCCCGGTTTTCAAAAGGAAGAGCATGTTTTAAATTCCAGACAGAAGTGAGGCCTGGAAATGCACAGCCCCCTTCCCAGGACTCCACTGCCCCCCTGGGGGTCAGGCCCAACAGATTGAAGACCTCTGTTATAGGGTGTAAAGTAGGTAAACCAGTGGGTAAAGAGTTTATAGCAAGCATCAATTATATATGCCAAAGTATTCTAGGTATAAGAATTCAACAGAAGTAACCACATATTATGCTTCACAAATAGATCAAGACTGTCAATTAGTTATAAAAATACATTTATGGTTTTAATGATAGTTATAATAATTTTTTTAATATATATTCATATATTTAATTATCTTTTCAATCATTTCATTTTTTCTAAAATTGAGAATAGTACAGTGTCAATACATATAAACAGCAAAAAGGAATATTAAATCACATATATCCTTAACCATCGAGGCAAAACACATTATCCTATTCATACAACAATCCAGTAGTTTTAGTCAAAAAGATGTTGAAAATACAGTCACTGTATCATTGATGGACGTAATGCGGTAGATGGAAGCTACGCGTGTTTCTGCAAAACTGCCTTCATCAGGGGACCGTCTATTGCAATAAAACTATGTGAAACATAAGAATAACATGTAAAAACAAGGGTTACTATTCTATATTATATACATATGCACCTAGAATACCGGTCAATCATATTAAATCTACCAATTTGATAAATATTTACATATATAGATATTGACGACTAATTTCTAATTCATGGTAAAAAACTCAATTTTTTTTTTCAATGGTACATTTCTTGTCTTGCAGCACACTATTTCCTGATATTCAACTGAGAAATATTTCAACATGTTAAATAATTTTATATTCTCGTAAACCTATATAAATACATTTCCTAGTGTTAATATAAACATCTCATAATTTCATACATCATTATAAGGTAATACATCATCTAGTATAGAAAATATGTAGACACAGAACAAAAAAAATAATCACAAAAGATTGTACACAAAATACATAGAAAGAAAAAGGGGATATATAGAAAAGAATAACATTCAAAAGGCCCAATCTTAAGCAAATTCATAGACTTAAATTCAATCTAGCAGTACGTTTAACTATTCTCCATGTTTATCATATATTGACCACAGTCCTAGTAAGGGTCACTAACATTGCATCCTGAAAGTGAGAAACTTTTAATCTCGAAGAGATTCTTTTTATTATACAATTAATTGCTGTGCTAGGATCTAACTTACTTTTATGTATGAAACCTTGATGAAAATAGTTGATGATAACGAAAGATTAGAAGAGTTGTTGAACAGCTAGAAGGAAGTAAACCCAAGATGTAATTTAAGGTTCCACGCTATCATATATTTGGACATTTGTTAGGCTGTTATCATTGATTACGTTACTTACTGGAAAAAGTCTTAAATGAGAGCTCTCCTCCAGTATGGATAATATGGGAGGCTCGACATCAGGCCACAGTCTTTACAATAGTACAATCACATAATTTAAAGTGTCCTCTCTAGAAATGTATGTAATAATGAATGTTTTCTTAAATAATTTCTACTTAAAAATATTTATTTGTATGAAAATTATTTTTGTATTTTATTCATATTAAAATTTGTAGGTATTTGTGATATTGATTTAAGATTAAATATATTCAGATTTTATTTTTCAATATATTTAAACATTTTTTATTTTCTTTGGGCCTGATTACGATAGCGGTGAACCCGCCACTAACAGGCTGTTGGTGGTAGGTTCACCGCCATTGTAAGGCCAATTACCACCCACCAGATTGTGATGGCAGACAGCAGTGTGCTAGCGGGAGGAAAGCCCGACCGCCATGGGTCCAACAGAGGCAATCGTAACGATTGCCTATCTGACCGTCCCACATCCTCAGAATGGTGGCAATGCCTAGCAGGCACCGCCCACCAGATTAGGATGCTAGATCCCGGCCAGCATTTCAATGGCAGTTCCCCACCATGGAAACGGTGTCAGGGATTGACTCTGGGGGGCCATTGTGGGCCCCCCTGTGCAGGGTCAGTATGTTACTGTACTTTGCGGGCACGTATGGTGCCCCCCTACATTTACCTGCCCCATGTGGCAGGCACCCTGTGGTTCCTGCCATGTAGTGCAGGGAAAAGCAAAACCTGCCTTTTTAACATTGCGGCGGGTGCTGCAGCCAGCAGCATCCGCCGCAATGTTATGAATGCCTTTTGCAGCCGCCGTTCGCCATAGCAATGACCCCATTTGCGTTTTAATTAATTCTATTTTTTTGAAGATTTTTTTTTGTTGAACAGACTGGAGTGTGAATAGTTAATTTTACCCCTCCCTTATCTAACACTTACCATGTCGTTTTTGGAATCGGAATAGCAGATATTACCCCTCCGCAATCCAACACTTTCCCTACTGTTGTTTTGCCTGGAGTGGGAATACCAAATTTTGCCCCTTCACAATTCATACCCTTTCCCTACTGTTGTACTGACCTGAATGGGAAAAGTAAATTTTACCCCTCCGCTATCCAACATTTTCCCTACTGTTGTACTGACTGGAGTGGGAATAGTAAGTTTTACCCCTTGGTTATCCAACACTTTCCCTACTGTATCGCTTATTGGGGGAATAGTAATTTTACCCCGTCACAATCCAACACTTTTTCTACTGATGCAGTGACTGGAGTGGGAATATTAAATTTTACCCCTCTGCAATCCAACACTTTCACTACTGTTCTAATGACTGGAGTGGGAATAGTACATTTTACCCCTCGCTAGCCAATACTTTCCCTACTTTTACACTAATTAGAGTGGGAATAGTACATTTTACCCCATCGCAATCTAACATTTTCCTTACTGTTGCAGTGATTGTAGTGGGAATGGTAAATGAATATTTTTGCACTCCAACAGTTTTGCTACTGTTGTACTGGCTGGAATGGGTATAGTAAATATTACTTATCCGCAATCCAATGCTTTTACTACTGTTGCATTTATTGGAGGAAGATTTGTAAATTTCACCCAGTTTTATTATTTTTGTGTTGTGTGACGTGGGAGTAATACATTTTTTGATCTATTTTTATAGTTTGCGTAGATTGATCTAAATTGTAGTGCGAACAGTGTATGTATTAAATGATATATTTTATCATTTCTTTTATGTTGTTATAATGTATATATAAAAAATTATAACATAAATAAAAAATATCAATTTACTAACTTTTTTGTTAAGTAGATATATGTAAATAAAAAATAATTAATATATGTGTGTTTAACTTTTTAAAATTACGTTTATTTATTATAGTGTTTTTAATAATGTGACTATTTAATATATTTAATATTTATTATTTCATTTTATATATATTTTGAAAATCAATATTTTA
The DNA here is from genome assembly GCF_964263255.1 of Lissotriton vulgaris. Taxonomy (NCBI): domain Eukaryota; kingdom Metazoa; phylum Chordata; class Amphibia; order Caudata; family Salamandridae; genus Lissotriton; species Lissotriton vulgaris. Next base: position 79,939,820 of record NC_141698.1, on the reverse strand, counting down.
TACAACTATATTTTTGACATTGATATTTTTTCTGATATTTTTGAACTTACTATTATAAGTTTAGGATGTCGATATTTTTGATAACGATATTTTTGTCACAATATTTTTGTTATAGGATATTTTGAGTGTCAATGTTTTGTTAATGTACCATTCATAGGTTCAGCCATTTAAGTTTTTTAGACTAAAGGACTGATTAAAAGTATGGCAGCCAGTGTACTCCATCACAAACACAACGGAGTATTCAGTTTACCAAACTCCTGCTTTGGCTTAGGAGCCAATCACGTTGTCGTCAGTAAAGGCTCAGAACGGGATTCGAATTCTGCAAATCTGATTCGGTACCTCTGTTGCCAACCGAGTCAGTCACCTTTCTGGACGACCAAGTACGATGCAAGGAAGCCGTCTGGGCTGTCCAAATCGGTTTCCAATGGTATTCAGGCAGCTCAAGTCATTCGGAGCTGAATCATACAGCCCAATGGAGACGGTTTCTGAATGAGACAATACGGCGGTGGGAGTCGGATTTAGGCCCTGTAGAAGGCCCCCCTTCACCCATAGCCCTCTGGATGCGGCCCGTGGGTGTACCCAAGGGACCCCCCTTCCCAACAATTCCAGGTGTGGCAGGCATGATGGGTGGTCCGCCACAGGATGCAAGGTTTTCCCCACCCACCCTTTTTTCCAATCCTAGCCTGTGTTCTCGTTTGCAACACAGGCTCCAATTGAAGCCAATGGGAGTCCGACCGAACCGAGTCCGTAAGCATCTGGACACATTGTAATCAGTCGGTAGGACTCCCAGAATACAAATCGTTAGGAAAGCATTCCTAACCTGATTCGGTGGGAATGCTTTCCTGACGACATCGTTATCTGCCCAACACAGTAGGGGCTGTTGGAAGAAAGGTATTATACAACCCAACTTATTTATGATGGGCAATGTAACTTCCATTTTTCTGTCAGTGATCATCAGGTAAAAGCAACGTGATGTGGAACAGAAAAAACAAACAATGACTTCTAACTCCTGGGAGAAATCTCTCAAGGGTGTGGTTGTTTGTTCTTTTCAGAAACAAACTCCTGCTTTGGGTGTTCGTTTCTGAAAAACAGAAAAGTTTAAACGTTAAACAGCAAATCATGCCCTTAACTCACAATGAGTTTATTAAATGACATGAAAAGCAATGACCAGCTTCTAAATACCGGTTAGGAGGGATATGTTTTATGCTGAATCAGGGGAATGATTTGCTTTATCACATATGGTAGTGGCTACATGTGGCCAGAAGGGAAAAGTGTTTAGATTTTTTTTTCTCCTTGGATTGGTTACTGCTGGGGACAGAGTGCTTTTACTCTTGAGGTGGCAGGAGTCTCAATTAGTTTCCTACCTGGAACCTAAAGACTGCAGATGTATGTCACTATACAATGAATTGCTTCAGCACATAGCTCATACCATATTGTCTCCACCATGCTGGTAGCAAGGCTAAAATGGTAATGGAATTAAGAACTAAGAAAAACTACATTGCTACCTGTGTTCTGGACAAAATGTACGAGCTATTCTAAGGACTTTTAGAGAGCTCAATAATACACAGCACAGTTGTTCATCTGAGAACCTGACCACTCTCCCTCACAGGAGAGCACTTGTCCCTTTGCTGTATTTGGTGTGGAGAAATGAGCAGTAATAGCCACCACATTCACTGTCAGGAGCAATTTCTTAAGTTTATGAACTCTATTGATATAAGAACTAAATTAATTAAGGTATCTGTTACATTTGAATTAACAGTAATCCTGTACAGCTCACAGATATTTGTAACAAACTGTTTTAGGGATAAGTCAGTGAGTTGTGTTTTGACTAAGAGTATACCACGTGCACTTAAATAGGACAAACAGGTGAAAAAAAAGTATTGTTTCAGAATATAAGCAAGAAACAAGAGAAAGACAGAGAAGGGAAATCTAAAGAACTGAAGAAAAAACAATGGTGTTCGCTAAAAACCATGAATCATAATTTAGTCATGGATAGACAGAACGAATGATTGAGTAACATTTTAAGAAATGCAAAAGAGACTATATACTTATAAGGATATCGTTTTAGGGAGGTTTGTGGACTTCAGGTACTATAGAAAATGATAATAAAAAAGAATCAAAAAAATAATTCTGGGGTAGCAAAGGCTTATCAAACTGAGGGGCTGATCACGATGTTGTGCGGAAATGTTCTGTCCAACACTGCCTCGGATTTGGGACCGACCGACTTGCGGTCGGCGGTTATGCCCGACTGATTACAATGAGACCGAACACTGTTCGGTTCGAGTCCCATTGTTTCTTATGGGAGTTCGTGTTCCGCCCGATACTCGGCTGTAACACAGGCTCCTATGGGGAAATGGGGGGTGTGCAGAAAGCCCTGCACCCTGTTGCGGGCACCCCATTGTGCCAGCCACACAGTGCTAGGGGTAACTTTTCGACAGCCTTTCTGTGTTGGACAGGCTGACTCAGAAAGTCTTTCGGAAATTGGCATTGCAATCGCACCAACACAAATTCTCCGAGGGCTAGTCGGAACCAATTCAGAATAATAGCATGGTGTACACTATGACTGTGAACATCGTAATCGGTCATGCAGATTGTAAACCGACGAGACGATCGAAAGGGTTTCGACACAGACGAGGAGATTCCGACTTTTGGGAGGCAGCTTTCTGCTTGACATCAGAATCGGCCCCTTAATAGCTAAAAGCAGAGAATTGAGGTTATATCTATCCAACCTGATAGATATATCTATCATGTTAGATAGATAAACAACAGAAACCTTGTGACTTGGGTTGGGCAGTGAACTCCACTTCATGGGCATAGTTTGCAGAGTTTTGCTACTTCACGCTCTGTTTGGAGCATGGAGTTTGGCAAAATAACTCTGACTCCGTCGTGTGGCAGAGTTTACCTGCATCCACCGCCCACCCCTAACTGTGCCTTGAGCTGTTGATTTATATATGACCTCTGTCGTGTAATGATAAGCGCTTATACATGACAATAGCAGCCTTGAGTGCTTAGGCTTCACATATGACACCGAAACCTTGCATTGTTCAGTACTGGAGACATACCACTGTCTATATTGAAGTAGTCTGCCAAGTGACGTAATTCTAAATAATGCCCCCCTTCGAAGAAAGTGGTGGTGAGTTCCTGAAAGTCCCATATCTCACAGGCATCATTAGGCTTTAAATTGAATTGGAGGCCCATGAAGGGTGTCCCGCCTTCGACGCAGGGGCCTGCGTTACGTCCCTGAGTCAGCCTCTAAACTAGATTTTTTCCTGCAGTTCTCCATCCCTAGTAGATGCCCACTTGTATCATGTAGGAGCTTAGCACTTCGCTTGCTCCTCTGTACCTATGCCTCGCACGTGTGTATCTCAGTGACCAGCGGCAGCCCCTCATACACCGTCTATCTTCCAGTATTCAGCCCCTCAAGAATGCCTTGCATTTCCCTGTGCTTTTATATTCTTCAGTGCTCACCACCTGATACACACAACTGAAAGCCTTTTACACTGTATAGCCAGTGCCACTCACACATGTATCTATGTATGTGTCAGTGCTCAGTCCTTCACATATGGCTGTGTATTCTTCAGAGCACTGTGCCTCAAACATGCCTCTTTGTGCATAGCAATGTTAAAGCTCTTCCACTCTTTCCTCTACAGTGCTCAACCCCTTGCATATCCTCATGTCCTTTACACTGTATTGCTAGCATTGCCCAGCAGACATGCCAATGCACAGTGTTCAGTGTTACACAATTCAAAAGTGCCAAATGTATCCTGCACTGCTGAACCCTCGCACAAGCCATGTGAACCTCGCCGCTCCAGTTTCCTGCAATGCTCAGCCCCAATGTCCACATGCACTCCTAAGTGCTGCTACACTGACACAACCCATTTGTCATGTTGTGCTCAGCCAACAAGTATGTACCTGTGCATTCTAACTATATGGATGTGTGTGAACCTAGCCAAACATCAGCAGGGTAGTGTTCATTCTAGCTTCCAGTTACACCCCTGCAAATACTGCATTGTTCGTCCCCCGGGTATACTGCATAGCACAACCCTTTGTTGCAGTGTTACTCTCCTGACTCTGTGTATCCTGCAGTGCCCAGTTCTGGTCCAATATATCCTTCAATTCCTCCCTTGACAACTGCCCTTAGACAAGTCAAGTCAAGAAATTTGTAAAGCGCGCTACTCACCCAGAGGGTCTCAAGGCGCTTATGTATCTCTCAGTGCAAAGCCCACCGTTATGACCCCATATTTCTTAACAGTGTTCTTCCCATCACACGTCTCCTGCATTGCTCCGCCCCTGATATGCTTGCAGTGTTTTCCCTTGATGCATTCTTGTATATGCTCACAGCCCTAATGCATGCCCATGGGTGGTTTGCTCTGACACCTGACCCTGTGTATCCTGCAGTGCTCAGCACCAAGGTAGACTCCCATATATCCTGCAGTGTTCTTGCTGCAGTACAGTGTATATCCCATATGTCTCAGCCCCTAGGAGGTATGCTCATGTGTTTCTCACAGTGTTACTCCTGTAACAAATGGCCCGAAATTGCATGCTGTTCTCAGCCCCTGGTATGACCATTGTTTCTTATATGATTTCTCCTGACAGGTGCCTGTATATCCCCAGCCCAAAAGTGTGTCCATGTGTTTCATGGGGTGTGCCTCTGACAGTTGACCCTGTGTGTCCCGCATTGTTTAGTTCCAGGTATACATGTCTACACTGCAGCAAACAAAGGCCATAGTAGTGATACATCAGAAAAGCGTGCCTTGTATCACTAGCAAACATAAAATCTCGAACTTTTTTTTCCATGAGGCTTTAGCTCCCTGTGTAAAATCAGAGGTACACTGACAACAACAGGCCAAAAGAACATGCATGCTTTGTGAACTCTGCAGAATTTGGCGGAGTTTTTCAGTAACTCTGTGGAATTCGGTGGACTGAAACTCCAAAAGATCTGCCCAAGCCTAATTGTGACCATGCATGGTGTAGCTTGCTATTGAGTGTGGAAGTGCTTCAGCATCTCCCCCCCCCCCCCCCCCACCAATAGGGGAAGCAGGCCCTATTCCCTGAACACATAATATAAATAATACACTCCAGAATACATATCATCCTGACATCAGGGCCGATATTTAGCTCCCACATCACTCTTTAACATTTGCACTTTTAATGCAGGAATAACATCTTCTACTTCTTTTCCCTTAGTTGGCCAAAGTCAGGAAACTTTAGGAGGCTGAAAGCAGGTGAAGTTTCCTGACCTTGCTAGAATTCACCCAAAACAAAGGGATACTGTCCCCTCTGCAGGCAGTGCAAGCTGGTGCAGGATGTCCACATTAGAAAATCTATTACCACCATGCTGCAAACTCTCATGCGCATGTACGAGGTATATTGAAGGAAGGGGCGGGTAGAGCAGTAGCGGAGCAAGAATGTTATGTGCACTGGTACAAGCAAGGAAAATGGCCCTTTGACTACTGTTTTGGTAGTAAAGCATGTCAGTTATCAGAGTTTAATGGGTCTCTCATGGCTATGAGCCAATGTGCCATTGCACCTGCTCCATCAATGGTAAGTACAGCCATGGCAAGAGCGTGGGGGCTGACCGTAGGGTTGTGTGAGGGTAGCTTGGTGCAAAGATCAAGCCATCCAGGTTTTGATATGTGGGTTCTTTATTAACCGCCCCTTACAGCCACCAACAACAGGATCTTGTCTCAACTACCACATCTAGAACATTATTCATCTCCACAGGGAAACGGGAATGCAGCAAAAATGATATGGTATGATTCTCTAGTGGGAATCTTCTAGAATATACCACACACCTTCCCCAAAACTACAGAACCAATAAGATATCATTGCAAAATTTCTGATCCTAACAAACTACTGAAAAAACACAATACCTTATGATACAGGTTCAAAACACATAAAAAAAAATCTTTAGTAAAACGAGATAAGAAATCAGAAAATAGAAAAAAATACACAAGTATTGTAAATCATCAAAGCATATAAATAGATGAACAGTCTCTTATTTTATAAAAGATGATGACCCTTTAAATGCCACCACTTGGTTCAGCTTACAAAATCTACAATTTTCCACCATCACTGCATTTTGATATTTTTTCACCATTTTGAAAGGACCCATGACTTTAGAGACACAGCCAGTTTTCACTGGATTCCTTACCATTGCCTGGTCATCTACATTAAAATGATGCTGAGTGACAGCCTTCTGCAGATGATAGTTGGACTTACAATTCGCAACAGACTTCATTTCCTTCCTCAACCCATTATCCATATCCCTTCCTTTTCTCCAGGCCAGGCACCCAGGACACACTTCTGTATTGGCTTTCGTTTCTCTAAACATTTCAAAAGGAACCTTCCCCATTGCAGAATGAGGAGTAAACCTGTAGGTATACAAGAAACTCTTGAGACCGTCTTTCCAGTTCCTACTAGCACTCAACTCCAATTGCACACGCTATTTACTTACCCCTTTAAACCATCCGACTGTTTCATTCCCCTCGGAATTATACAATGAGCATTTTCTATGTTTAATTCCCTTCCTTTTGAGAAATTCATCAATTTCTCTAGAGGCAAACTGTGAACCATTGTCAGTGAGCATGATTTCTGGTACACCTTCTCTACAGACAATTTAGTTTAACAAATCTATAACTCTCTTTGCTTCTATGCTATACTCAACTCAAATCTCAGCCCATTGAGAAAACTGATGAATGAGGACAGGGAAATAACAGTTAGTGCCCCGATTATATATTGGACCTACAATGTCCACAGCAATGGTTTCACATGGTTTTGTGGGGACTTCTCTGATCTGCTTAGGAGGATTTCTCGTTTTGTATATCTTGTCACCTATTAAGTGGTCCAAACATTCTCTTATCACCCTCTCAATTTGTAGATCTGTGCCAGGACACCAATAGTTCAATCTCACTCTCGCCTTCATCTTGCTCATACCTAGATTGTCCTTCATGTCCAAGTTTCATGACTTTCTCCTTAAGCTTTTCTGTAATACCAATCTTATAACTTGTAATACAATTCCATTCTCATATGACAATTCATTTTTCACTTTCCAGTAACCTCGCAACTGCAAATCTTTTTTTTTTTTTTTTTTTTTTGGAAAACCTTTATTTACCAAAACAAAGTACACCGCTATTCAGCCGTACATCCCGGAGGCCAGGCAGCATTGTGACTCAATTGGGAAACGTGTACAAAACAGAAAAGCAGGAGTAATCAGGTTTAATTTTATGAATATTAAGGAAGTCGCAAATAACGAGAGAGACCAACGAGAACAAGAAAAGAGAAAAAAGCGAGGAGAAAAAGGGAAGAAAGAAAAAGAAAGAAAAAGATGTCAAGGCTAAGGAGCATAGAAAGCAGTAAGGCACATATCTCGGGGGAAAGGCGGGATCAGTAACATCATAAAAGTACCAGGACATAAGACAATCATATGGACGGGGAGCAGAAATTCAGGATTGAACCACGTGAAACCTAGGGAAGGGGAAACTACGGAGAAAGGCGGACCTCTGGCTGAGTTGTCTCCGGGGGTACACAGATGTCACCTCTATATGAATTCCAGGCACTCCAGATCAGTCCCCACATCTTGGGCTTACCCCGGGCCATGTAAACAGTTTTCTCCCGGAGCATGCACCAATCCATATTGGTCTTCCAAAGACTTACAGTGGGGGGGTCGGAGCACCCCACCTCTGGGCGATGTCCCTCTTGGCTATCATATTACCCAGGGTGACCCATGGGTCTGAGCAGTATTGTAGTCAGTCGCCTAGTCCCCACACGTTCAGCAGACAGCGTCGAGCCTCCGCGTGCAGAGTCACGCCAGTCACAACTCTCATAATCGCATGCACACACTCCCAATATAAAGCAATGACGTGGCACTCCCAGATTATGTGCATAAAGGTGGCCGTTGCGCCACACCCTCTCCTGCAAAGACCATCCTGGGAGAGCCCCATATGAATTAGCCTGGGGCCAGTGACATAGACCCTGTGGAGCACTTTCAACTGGACCAACCTCAGCCGGGCAGAAATGGCCACCTCCTTGGGGGAGGAGACCGCTGACTGCCACTCCTCATCATCCATCTCAATCCCATCATTCACCCAGAGGTCACGCACTTTCACCAATAGGTCCGTTCGTACATTTATAAGTTTCTTGTAGGTCAAGGAGATGGCACTATCAGGCATATGGCCGTCCAACACCCTGTCCTCCAACGGGGATGATTCGGGAACCTTCTCCCCTACAGGCAAAGAAGATGAAAGTGCGTGTCGTAGTTGTGCATACCGAAAGTATTCTGTGGCCCCAAATTGGAACTCAGCCTATAAAGCAGCAAATGATTTGATTTCCCCCTTGGACAGCACATCCGCGACTTTTGAAATGCCAATGAGGTCCCACCGGTCAAACCCCTTAGAGTGCCACAGGTTCCCCAACAAGTCAGAATCATAAAGGGGAGTAGCCATGGTGAGCCTGCCCTGCCATCCCAAAGTCTTGGTCACCACCCTCCACAAGTGCACCGCAGTCTTGGTGGGTCCAGTCAGTTTCCGGTCCAGAGATCTAGAATACAGCGCCCTATAGTACATCCCGTCGTTCATGAGCCAGCGATCCATAGCGTATCCTGGGTTGACTGCCGGTCCGTAAAAGCCGTGGTTAATGGCCGCCAGCTGAGACGCCCAATAGTAGCGACGTATGTCAGGCAAGGCAATGCCACCGTCATACCACGGAATAGTCAATTTAGCAATAGAAATGCGCGGTCTGCCATCCCACAACAGGGTGCGTTGCAGGCTCTCAACCTCCCCAAAGTACTTGGACGGCACTGGGTCTTGTGTGTTCTGGAGCGCATAGAGGAACCTCGGCAGGGACATCATTTTGAACAGCGCCGCGCGGCCCAACAGGGACAGCGGCAGTCTCTTCCAACCTTCCACGTCATGCCGCAGGCGCGCCAGAGGGGGGAGCAAGTTGTTAGCGTACCGTGTCCGGGCATCCGTGGAAATGTAGATGCCCAGGTACTTGAACCCCTGTTGCGAGACCTGTATAGCGCAACCTCTAGGGAGGCGCGGAGTGTCCCCACACAACACGTATAGGTAGGACTTAGACCAATTGATGATCAGGCCCGAGTAGCCACCAAAAGTACCCAGTACGTCAAATGCCACAATCAAGGACCAACAGGGAGAGGTGAGATAGAGAAGAATGTCGTCCGCATAAAGCGAGACACGATCCTCGAAGCCCGGCGACCATCTGATACGGTCAATATCAGGATGTGTACGGATCCATGCGGTCAACGGTTCTAGCGCTAAGGCAAAAAGGAGCGGCGACAGCGGACAACCCTGTCTAGTACCCCTGCGTAAAGCAAAGGAGGCTGACAATCGACCGTTCACCGTCACGTTGGCCATCGGGGAAGAATAAAGGAGCCGGACCCACCTAATGTAGTCGGGTCCAAACCCGAATTTAGAGAGCACCGCCCAGAGGTAATTCCACTCGAGCGAGTCGAATGCCATTGTCGCGTCAAGCAAGGCAAGCACAGTCGGTTCAGTGAGCATGTGAGCTCGTGCCATAACCGCGTGAAGCCTGCGGAGATCAAGGGCCGTATTCCGATGAGGAATGAAACCAGACTGGTCCGGGTGAACCAAGTCCGCGATCACGCCCACGAGCCGATTGGCTAGCAACTTCGCCAGGATTTTAGGCTCGGCATTTAACAGGGAAATAGGACGATACGACCTACAAAGGTCCCGAGGCTTCCCCTCCTTGTGGATGACCACAATGGTGGCCAAACGTTGGTCAAGAGGGAGTTCACCGGCGTCTCGAGCTGCCAGGAACATATTCCGCAAGGGTGCAGCGACGGTGTCCGCCTTAAGTTTGTACAGCTCCACTGGGATACCGTTGGGTCCCGTAGCCTTCCCGGAGCGCAGCGACCTTATTGCCAACGCAACCTCTTCTACCGTAATGCCACGGTCCATGTCCTCGCGCTCAACATCCGACAAACAAGGAAGCTCAACCTCCTCCAAAAAGGATACCGAGTCCGACTCGGATCGAGCGGAGACAGACGTGTAAACCGTCTCAAAATAGTCAGCAAACGCCGCAGCAATAGCAGTAGGGTCAGTAACGACCAGGCCGTCGTCATCTAGAATCTCAGGTACCACTCGGGAAGCCAATTCCTTCTTATCCAACCAGGCAAGAAGCTTGCCCGCCTTGTCTCCGGCATCGTAGATCCTACCTTGCTGTTCCCTGCCCATCGCCTTGGCAGCGTCAGTAGCAGTGGCGCTATACTCCGACTGCTTCAGGGAGAGAGCGTGGAGCAGTTCTGGTGTCGGCCCCAGTGCTAACTGGGAATTCAGGTCCGCGATATCCGACTCCAGCCGCACCAAGTCCTCGTCCCGTCGTCTGCGCGCTTCAGCTATCAAGGAGAAAGCCTCTCCTCTGAGGACAGTCTTGAAGGCCTCCCAAAGGGAGACGGCCGACGTTACCGAACCCGTATTTTCAGTAAAATACAGCTCAATAGACTTAGCAAGGAGGTCTCGAGTCTTAGGGTTGCGAAAATACCAGGGGTTGATCGGCGCCACCCTGGCTGTCGCCACGATACCAAAATCAAATGAAACCCAAACCGGAGAGTGGTCCGAGATACCCCTGGCCATAAGACGAGCACTAGAAACAGACTGTGCTTGAGCCGAAGGAGTCAGTATGTAATCGATACGAGACAGACTACCATGAGCCCCGGAGTGGAAGGTGTATTGCCGCTGGGCGGGGTGTAGAAGTCGCCAGCAATCAACATGGCCCATGGTGTCCATGAAATCAGGGAGCCATGAGTGTGCACTGCGAAGATCTCTGGACGGAAAACGATCCAAGGTGCCTGAGACCACAGAGTTAAGGTCCCCACCCAGTATCAGCAGCCCCTCCGGCAGGCCCAAAATGGCACCGCCAAGGTCTTGAAAGGTGGCCGTCTGCAACCCCGGAGGGACATAAACCGAAATCAATACCAGAGTACGCCCCTCCCACCTGCTCACCACGGCCACATAGCGGCCTCCATCATCCACCAAAGTGGACTCCACCTCTAAGGGAAGGGACATGCGCACCATGATACCCACCCCACGGGACCCCGTAGAGAACCCGGAGTGGGCCACCATTTTAAACCCTCTCCTATTCAGAGCCTTATAAGTGTTGCCAACAAGATGAGTTTCCTGCAAGAGAACAACATCCGGAACACAACGTTTAAGCATTTGTATCACAACTCCACGTTTAATACAATCCCCCAACCATTCACGTTCCAGCTGAGTACATTCAAAGACTTACCCCCCATCATCAAAGATGCCCCACCCCAGCAATCCCCCCCGGAATGCAGCCAGTCCAACGATACATGCAACACAATAGTACCTTAGCCATGAGGAAAGTAGGAAAGAGAAAACAAAAGAAAAGCGCACACCCCAACTACCCCCCACCCTGCACCCCTGCATTAGACTAGAAGCCACCCCAACTAGCAGTGTGCCTGTCGCCCCTAAAAACTAACCTACAAAAAGCCCCCAGAGGAGAAAGGAGACATCCTATCCCCCCCGTTACCCTCCTTCTTAAGGAAATCAGAAGAAGTAAAAGGAAAAGAATCAATGTCCGAGTTCGATGCCGTCCGCCGCAACCCTCCCAGATAGAAGGGCACAAACAGAAAGTTTATTCTTGAGAACCTGGACCTCCTGACGCTCCCTCCGACTGGTCCTCCGGAGCGGTCCGACGTTGAGGCAAAGTGTCCAACCATTCCCCTGCAGCATCAGGGAGATCGAAGAAAAACGTCTGGTCGCCATGTTTGATACGCAGTCTCGCAGGGTAAAGCATAGAGTACCGCATCTCCATCTCCCTCAGCCTCCGCTTCACACCCATAAAACTTTGCCGGCGTTTCTGAACGTCCTGGGTAAAGTCGGGGAAAAAGTTAATGTCAGCGTTCTGGAATCGTAGCGGGCCACCACTTCTCGACGCCTGCAAAATAGCATCACGGTCCCGGTAGTTGAAGAGTCTTGCAATGATGGGGCGCGGGGATGCGCCCAACTTCGGTTGGCCACCAGGCAGTCTGTGTGCTCTCTCAACTGAAAAGAACTTGCTCAATCCACCCGGTGCCAAGTTCTTAACCACCAATTCTTCCACAAACAAGTCCACTGACCCTTCCTCGGCTCCCTCCGGCACACCCGTGATGCGGACGTTCTGGCGCCGGGCCCGTCCCTCAAAATCGTCAAGCCGGCGAGCAAGTGCCCCATTAGCTGCCTTCAAGTCCCGTACCTCGGCCTGCACGTCCGACATGTTAGTAGTCAGACTCGACGTTTTGATGTCGAGCGACTTGACCCTGTCATTAGTTTTGCCAAGGTCGGCTCTGATGAGATTGAGCTCGATCTTAAGGGTATCCACTTTGCTGGACAGCGCCTCGTGTTGGCTATGCATCTCAGCCTTCACACCAGCAATGGCGCCCATCACGTCCCGGAGAGTAAATTCCGTATCTTCAGGAGACACGTCTCGTTGCGGGTCCTTGGCATGGCCGATGTGCCCGGCGATCCCCTGGAGTGAGAGAACCGTTCGGGGATGGTGGATTGGGAATGGGTAGGTTTCCTGCTGACCCTCGGGGGTTTTCCTTTGTCCGGATCACCTCTGCCCGCCATGTTGGATAGCGGAAGCAGTACAATCCAAGAAGGGGACAGGTCGACAAGAATCGAGACACACAATGCACACCACCTCCAATCCAAAAAAAGGACGCCAAAGAGGGGACCACCCGGGCCGCCGGGTCCAACGAATATGGTGGGTCCGCTCGAAGTGCACCGAGGCAGGCCTCGCCTCAGCCCCAACAATGCCAGGCAGTTACGTAGGCAGCACCAGTCAGCTTCGCGACGGCATAACTCGGTCCAGGAGACTCAGATTTTCAGTCTGAGACCGGGCGCCGCATCAGCATCGACATCGCCGTTGATTCCCACCGTCGTGGGACAGGATAGGCAGCAGGATCAGTGCGGAGGATCAGAGGGTCTTCGGAGCTCCGAGCTCACGCGGCCATCTTGGTTGCCCGCGAAGCTCCTCCTCTGCAAATCTTTTCTTGAGTTCAAACTCCACCCTTCACGTATGGCTCTCATTACCTTTTACAACACATAATTATTGTCCACTGCTTCTAACCAATCTTCTTCTGAAATCACTTCTTCAGAAATCATGCAGACTTTCACATATTTTTCATAGTCACCATAACTCTCTCCAATCACAGTGGAAATTCGGGATAAACAGTTAGTTACAACATTACGAGTTCCTGGAACATACTGGATATCAAATGCATAACCTTGCAATCCTACAGCACATTGGCTTATGCACTTGGAAATGGAAAGAACCTTTCTTGCAAAATGCCTCCACTTATAGTTTATGGTCAGTCAATACAGTGAAGAACTTTCCCCACAAGAAAGTTTTCAATTTTTTGACTGCACAGTAGACACAAAACACTTCTTTTTCAATTGTGCAGTAATTTGCTTCCGCTCCACGCAATGATCTAGAGATGTGAGCTATTGCCTTATAACTACTCGCATTATTCTCACTCTGCATTTTCACAGGACCTAATCCTAATGTGCTGGTATCTGTCCTTACAATACATTTTTCAACTGGATCAAAACATACAAATTATCTGCTTGCACAAGACTTTTCTTTACATTGATAAATTGTTCTTCACACTCTTCGTCCCACTTAAACTACCTTCCTTTTTACAGCAACTGTCTCATCTTATACTTTTTAGTTGCCAAATTTAGCATAAAATGCAACCATACCCAAAAATGACAGGACATCATCCTTTTATTAAGACTACAAGAGTCTGGATATTGGAAACAAGATCTTTCTTGGGAGAAACACCATCTCTACTGATAAATTCCCCAAATATAACACTTCCCCCTTCACAAACTTGCATTTGTTCACCTTAAGCGTTAGACCGTTCTTTCTGAGAGTCTTCAGTACACATCTTACACTGTCATCATGCATTTGTTGGGGCTCTCCATAAGATAGAATTTAGAAGCATTTTACTCCTTCCATGTCACCAAATAATTTTTGCATTACTCTCTGTAAGACTGCTAATGCAGGCAGCATCCCGACAAAGCAGAACGTGCCAAATAGGGGAATAAAAGTAGTAAGATCTTTAGAACACACAAGGTGATGGATGAAATGTTGCACATTGGCAAAACATTCACTCCCAGTCACAGATCTGGGTTTAATCCATCGTTATTTTGCTCACTACGCCACCCCAGTTCAGACATGGCCATATGCAAATCAGTCTTGACACTGTGCCTCATGGGAACAGTCCAGACCGAACTGCCAAGCCATGTCTTTCCTGGACCGGAATCAAGCATCCTAGGACCGATTTCTGGCTATCAGCCGTCATCAGCCAGGATAGCTTGACTCCAGTGGTGAAGGGATCACGGGACCCACGTCCGGGCATACCCTTCTCACATAGGGCGAACAGCAAAAACACACAAGGTGATGGATGGAATGTTGCACATTGGCAAAATATTCACCCCCAGTCACAGATCTGGGTTTACTCCATCGTTATCACGCCACCCCAGTTCAGACATGGCACAGGGTCAGACTGATTTGCATATGGCCATGTCTGAACTGGGGTGGCGGAGTGAGCTAAAGAATGATGATGGATTAAACCCAGATCAGTTGACTGGGGGTGTTTACTTGCATTGTTCAACACTCCGTCCATCATCCCCTTTGGTTTTGCTTTGTTCGCCCTAAGTTGGGAAGGTATTACCAGACCTGGGTCCCTTGCTCACTTTGCCACTGGATTCAAGATAGTCTGGCTGATGACGGCTGATTAGTCAGAAACCGGTCCCAGGATGCTTGTTTCCGTTCCAGGAAAGACATGGCTTGGCAGTTTGGGCTGGACTGTTCCCATGAGGCACAGGGACAGACTGATTTGCATATGGCCATGTCAGAACTGGGGTGGCGGAGTGAGCTAAAGAATGACGATGGATTAAACCCAGATCAGTTGACAGGGGGTGAGTGCTTGCATTGTTGAACACTCCAGACATCATCCCCTTTGGTTTTGCTTTGTTCGCCCTAAGTTGGCAGGATATGCCCAGACGTGGGTCCCTTGCTCACTTTGCCACTGGATTCAAGATGATGACGGCTGATTAGCCAGAAACCGGTCCCAGGATGCTTGTTTCCAGTCCAGGGAAGACATGGCTTGGCAGTTTGGGCTGGACTGTTCCCATGAGGCACAGGGTCAGACTGATTTGCATATGGCCATGTCCGAACTGGGGTGGCGGAGTGAGCTAAAAAATGATGATGGATGAAACCCAGATCAGTTGACTGGGGGTGAGTGCTTGCATTGATCATCACTCTGTCCGTCATCCCCTTTAGTTTTGCTTGGTAAGATTCTTAGAGTCAGGGTGCAATTTGCTCTGGTAATACGCAGCAGTGAGATCCAGAGTTGTGAAGAATTTGGAACCTTGTAAAAATGAAATCATTTCAGTTATATTGGGCAAAAGAAAAGGATCACTTATCTCAGCTTTGTTTAATGCTCACAAATCCACTGATCTCACCAGACTGTTTGCGAGCAACCACCATATGGGCAACCCACTTTGAATTCTCAACAGGTTTAATTATACCTTCAGCACATAATCTCTACAGTTCAGATTCAACCTTATTTCTCATAGATATGGGTATTGATCTCATTTTCTGCGCCACAGGCAAGGAACAATTTTTGAACCTTATTTGATGCACATATCCTTTCAAGCATTCTAGTTACCCATGGAACACTTCGGGAAACTCTCCAACAAATTCAAGTTCAGTTCCCATTTGCAGAATCTTTTTCACATCCTTTCCCTATACTTCATTCATGTAATCTTCACTGAGTCTAACTAGCGGAGATGCATTGAGATCTAGCTTCATTCCTAAATCTCTCTGGTGAGGCAAACTGCGCATACTGTCTCCTTTACCAGGAACAGGCACTTTCCCTTTAATCCTACTAATCTGAAACTTTATTTCTGCTTAAAAAAACATAAATTCTATGGTTCATCCATCATAGCCACCAGGATGAGGTCAGGTTCCTCAAGAGATACCATACCACTTAACTCCTTATGAAACACTTCATCTGACACAAGAGTGAGCCAGGCCCTTGAGTCTACAAGGGCTTCCAAAGACAAACCAATAATTGCAATTAAGTCTTTTGAGTGTTTCTTTTCCTCTTCTGCAGTAGACCCCAACAAAATACAATCTTAGACGACTTCTTTAGGTTCAGAGAAAATAAAATGTATCTTCCAAACCCTTTTGTAAACAGCAACATTTAGCAAAGTGTCCTGCCTTTGCACAAGATTTGCACACTACTTTAAAAGCAGTACACTTCTTAAATGAGGCAACATGCCTGGGAGAACCACACCTGTAACACACTCAAATCTTGTTACTGCTGAATGCATAGTTGTTTTTTTTCCTCTACCTTTACCTCCTCTTTACAGATATTAGATATCTTGTTTTTCTCCATTTCTTCCACACATCCTAAGGAATGTTCTATATGTTTAGTAATAGTAATTACTTAGTTCAATGTGAGATAATCCTTCAACCATAATTCTTGGTGTACCTTGTCAGAACGACATTACAGCATGAACTGATCCCTTATACATTCTTCCACTGTCTGTGGCCCCAAACCTACAAGATAGGGCAAGCTTCTAAAGACTGGCAACATATTCTTCTACAGTCTCTCCACTTTTCTGCTCTCTCATTCCAAAATGGTATCTCTCTAAAACAATGCTGACCTTGGACAAAAAAAATCGAATTTTATTTCTTTATACACGTTTCAGATTCATTAAGCACATTCTAGGTCTGCTAAATCTTCAAAGATGTTTTAAACATTTCCTGTCCCTCACATACAAAGCAATGCATCAACAGCGAGGTTTTCATTTGCGGAGTGAGATTAGACCCACACACCTTTGCATAACGTGCAAAAGCTTTTTAACATTTAGACCATAAATGGTAGTTTCACCTGGGGAGTTTAGGTAAAACCGGCGAGGTACAATGTCCTGCATGTCTGATACCTGTGAATGAGACAAGTTGCGCATAACAACCTACCACAGTACAGATAAAGTTTAGTAGTGAAGCACAAGCGGAGAATAAGTCTAACTGTTAGCATCTTACTACCTGTAGTGGTGTGCACTAATGGGTACCAGTAGGAATCCTCCTACAAGACTGTGACAAGTATTGTACAACCATCCAGAATAGCACAAATGAAGTTTAAATGTGATGCACAGGCAGAGAATAAGCAAAACTGTTAGCAGACACTTTTTTTCCTCAAGATCACATGATGGGTGGAGCCAAAAACCATCCAGAGAGGAAAAAAGTTCCATTTGTAGATGAGTGCACCAATGACAGCAGTAATGCTCCTATATTATCATATGACGGGGTGGGGCACACTGCAATGAGTCTTGGACACAGCAAAGAAAACACAATGATGCTCCGGTATGGAGATTTTGATGAGAGAGAGATTTTTGTCTCAATTTCAGGTATGCATGATTGATTTGAGGCTCTGTACTGAATGTGGATTCATAAGGAAGGTGGTAGTGTCCACACCCGTACTCTGCCCATATAGCGGTTTGGTTGTGATGAGGCTGAAACACCTTTCTTTACACTTCCGGATTTATGAGCCCGCGCAGGCTACACAACCAATCCTTTACTCTGTGTTTTTGCAGTGTACACACCATTAAATATCAATGGAGTCTCTTCAATACTTGGTACACCTAACTAAGCTTAGTCCACCCATGCGCGTCACCTCCACCATTAGTCACCATGAATAACACAGTATTTGCAGTACCCACAAGCCCACTCCTCTTCACGCGCATACAGCACTTTTGAAATTGTTCTCTAACAGTCACTCTGGAAATGCGCACTGCATATTAAAATAGCGCAGTCAAACACCACTCTCTGATCTCTGAAATCCCTCAGCAAAGAGACTTGGAGCACACAGAATACTATAAACAGCTCAAAACAGAAAAATCATGATACTTTCTTGTTGTAGACTGTATGTAATTTTGAAATCTTTTGAATGTCAATAGGCCAGGCCCAGTTATTGCGTTCACCGGTAGAGCAGATTAATTGTCCTGTTCAACATGCCACTTTCTCAATGTAAACTGGTGTTATAGTAAGTTCTATTGACAGTCAAAATGCCGGGAACCCAGGACACTGCTGAGGCTTATGGACTGTTACTCCTTCCAGATCCAGGGAACCCATCATGCAGATCCAGTGGTTATGTAATCAAGGTGCTCCTCCCTACTTGTCACCACTGTAAAGATCAAGCCATCCATGTTTTGATATGTAGGCTCTTTATTAGGAGCACCTCACACCCACCAGCAACATGATCTTGGCTCAATTACCAGATCTAGAACATTATTCAACTCCACACAGAAACATGGAATGCAGCCCATATTCCATGGCACCATTCTCTAATGGGAATCTTCTAGAATATACCACACTTGGAACTGTTCTGTCCCTGTATGGAGTCCTTCACAGGTGAGGAAGAAAGCCCTGATGTATGGTGTGGCTATGGTGCCTTATGTCAAGCAATGAAGCTCTGAAGTGAAGTCAGCACTTATGTCTGGAGCCTGGATACTGCCACAGAGGCAAAAGTTCACCCTCTGACCACCATGGCCCTTCGCTGATGAGTGAATCATTGCGGCTGTGAAGGGGTGTTCAAGCTTCCCTTTGTTTATGTTTTTTATTGCTAAGCAAACTTTTCACTTCACAAAATAGTCAACGTTTTAAAAACAAAATATAAATGATCAATGTTACAAGGTGACATATTTTCCAAATGGGCACAGGACTATGAAATGTTTACTCTCCTCAAACTCCAGCACAAGAAGTCACAATAAGACAATGTAGTTCTTAGCCAGAAGACTGATTGTTCTGGCCCTGGTGATCTCTCGCCTCGATTACGGCAATGTTTTGTGCCTTGGGTCAACTCGCTATCTGACAAAAGGGTTACAAACAATTCAGAATGCTGCTGCATGGCTTCTGATGGATCTCCCAGGCATCGATTGGCAAAACTGTCTTAGGGATCTTCACTGGCTTCCCATGGAGAAGCGTGTTCAATTCAAGGCTTTATGTATTCTACACAGATCACTCTTCAAGAGAGGTCCTCCTTATTAAGATCGCTGGCTACTCCTTACGTTCCTGGAAGGTCACTTATATCTTCCTTAGCTCACCTGCTACAAAGTATGTCAGATCTCAGTGGGGTGACAGCTCTTTTTTCCTTCAGGAGCCAAACTTTGGAACACCCTTACCCTTGAACGTCATCATCAGTCTAATGAGCTTTCCTTCTGTAGGGCTTTGAAGGCCTGGCTTTATGGTAAGGACCTCTAATGGTTCAGTTAGCTACATGCTGACTGACTGAGTGCAGGTAGGCCCTCTGGTAGCCATGCGCTATATACAACTACCAGAAAAGAATAGACTAGAATAGCAGGGTTGGATAGGTCTATAGGGCAACCAGGAGGTGCCTGAAGGCCTGGTCGGGCAAGTCACTCTGTGGGCCATTATTTTGTCTGTTTGTGAGCCTGTTTTATTCCCTGATGTTGTTGGCTTTTACTTTTGAGTTCCCTGATATTACCACAAACATTGCCTAAGGCATGCACAAATGCATGCAATCTCAGACCAATTCCTTGCAAAACTTGCACAGAGTGTCTTTGCAAGGTCAAAACTGCCCTGTTTTGGGGCTGTTGGGCCAGATGTATGTACAGTGTGGCACAAAATACTGGATGCAATTTGCAATTAATAGTTTTGCGATCAGTGTGGTAATTTGTGCAGTGACCCATGTGCCAGTAGGTTGATTTGCAAATGACACATTTGTAATGGGTTGGAATTTAAACTACCTTATGAATATTTATGAGGTAGGTCACAATTTGTGACCCCCTAGGACTCACAGGCATCAGACAGATGTTGGCCTGCTAAGGTCAGCCGACCACCATGTCTGTGACTGCTTTTAAATAAAGTATTTTTTACCCTTTAAATTGAACCTGATTTCCTTAAAGGATAACAGGATGCATTTAAACAAAAGAAAATGTAAAGGGAAATTTTTGGACCACTGCCTACTCATAAAATGTATTATATTCAAAATTCACAAAGGAAAAGAAAGGTACCCCTTTCCATTTGCATATGGGTAAAATATTAATGATCTGTGGCCACATTTCGGTCACAAAATGTTAATACATACCACTATGATTCGGTATTTGGGAGAGACGTGCTAAACATGACACTACCAAATACCGAATCAGAGTAGGCTTACAAACCCAAATTGTGATTCAGTTAATGTGTTACAGTATCGCGATTTGGGTTTGATACATTCGGAAAAACCTTTTTGCGATTGCGAATGGTGAAATTCTGCAAATCTGTCCATTTGCTACTGCAAAAAGGCTTCCTCCATCTGGCTCCTGTGGCATTCTTAGAACTGTTCAAATCGCTACTAGGGCCTCTTTTGTTTTTTTGCCTAGTGCCTATTTTGTGTCCTAATCCTGCCCTGAGTACTAGCAGTCTAAAATAGAACAAGCGTGATGCAAAATGATGCAACCCTGCATATTGTGAAGTGGTCCCCCTGATTCTCCCATCTCTTGCAGATGTTCATTAGCCTTGAGCTTATTGGACCTCCCTGAAGGTCTGCAGAGTTCCTGAAGGGCTTGGGGTACCCCTACTTCAAAAGGGCTATTATGTATTATGCCCTGGCTTCATAATGAGAAAGGTGTGCTGCAGACTGGTGGCACCCAGAATGCTTTTAAGAGATGAGAAAAGGTCTCAAAAGAACTTAAATGCTCTGAAATTACACAATCCAGATTTGAATGGCTCAATCTTTTCTTAGCCTGTTCAAACTGCAAATGTGGTTCTATCTCATTACAACTTTTTCACTGCTCCACTACAGTGTGGACAGATGTACTTGCTGTACTTGAATTCATCAGTTGGCTCTGTGGGCTTCTTCTTCCTCGACTGTGTTTGCGATGAGTATCACAGTTATTTATTTCCGTACGAGGAGCACAACCAATTGTTTGAAGAACTGCCCATTGACTGGACTTTGAAGATGGAAAAATAAAAACAGGCTGAATGCCCACCAGAGATGTCCTGGGACTAGAGTCAAATGTGTGACTAATTCATCTCATTGGCTCAAGCTGTAAGCGAAGACAATGCTTTTGGTATGCGCACTAGAGGCATGCAATGTTTTGATAAAAAAAAGAAGTATTTGGTATGATGGGGGCCACTTACCACCCCGGGTCCTGGTTTTGCAGCACCTGCTGCACTACGGATAGCTACCACCTTTTCACCCTCACTTGAGAGGGCATTTGTAGGAAAGAATAGTTTTTTTTACCAATCCTCTGTCAGGTTGTCAGGTTCGCAGTAAAAATGCTCCACCTCCGGACCTCCCAAACACCCTGAATATATATACACAGGGTGTTCAAGTGATACGGCGAGGGGAAAAAACGGGAAGGGAAGAAAGGGGACAGCGGGGAAGGGAAACTGTAAAAGAGAACACACTTCAGGTTAATACACATACATTAAACCTACTCTCATTATATTCTCGCTAAACGGATAGTAGTTCACCTGTGCTGTCTCAAGGTCCTCTGTATCAGTGAAGCGGTAACTCTCAGTGTGCCTTCTTTCCCTAGACAACACAAGAACCACAATTAAAGTAAACCGCATAGATGTGTATATTAGCAACCATGTATGAGATGCTCATATATCGTACATACCCCAGAAACATAAAGAAACTAAACACCAAACATTCCATGGATGTCAATACATCTTGACAATATCCAGCTTCCCTAGTAATGAGTCTCGAGCACATACAAGCAAGAGAAGTAATTATCCTCCAATGTTTCCTGTATATAACCAGTAATGGACATCCAAAACAGTAGATAACAGAGTGTGTTTTCGAATGTACCATATGACCTAAAACCAAACACGGTAGGGCGTAGTTATTTCACCACCACCGTCCGCTTTGGCATTTGTAATCCAAAAGAATATGCCCATGAATGTCACGTCTTCGTGACAGTAATGCGGAGGAGCCCCCCGTCATTCCGCCCTCGTATCTTAAAGGTAATGAAACAATAAGAATGAGCAAAGTCTACCTGAATTGCGGGTAAGGTTCAAGAATAAAAAAACAAACGAAAATTAGATACCCGCAGCCGCTCAAGAGCTTCCCGCTCTCACAGCTGCAGAAACACTCAGTAACAGTACCGTGACAGAACGCCTTCTTCCCAGACGCAGAACTCCGCTGAAGCCAAAACAAGGAACACCCTGGTTCGAGAGCCAGCCACTCTCGCAAGAACTCCACAAAATCACGTACAACGTCTCCCCAGCCTGACCTCGCTATATCCGGCTGACACAGCAAAGGCTCCTGGGAATTGTAGCCTTTTGCCTAATAATCAGGTAGGCCCTCTGGGCTAAATCCTGACATCCTCTGCACTGCAAAACTCTGCAAAGTGCAAAACAGAGACAGCATTTGATGTCATTCTATCTCTTAGTTCAGAGGTTCATAGGTACAGCCATTTATGTTTGTTTTTAGACCAAAGGCATGATTTAGAGTTTGGCAGCCAGGGTACTCCTTCCAAACACAATGGAGTATTCAGTTTGCCAGACTCCCCCTTTGGCTCAGTCGACAGAAACTGCCACGAGGACCCGACACAGTAGGGGTTGTTGGAGGAAAGGCATTGTACAACCCAACCTATTTAGAGTGGACAATGTGCTTTTTTCTGCCAATCACCTCAAGGTACAACATGGTAGTGTGGGACAAACAAAAACAAATAATGACCCTCATACCCTGGGAGAAATCTCCAAGGGTGTGGGGGTCATTAGTTTTTATTTTCAGAAACAAACTCCTGCTTAGGGAGTTTGTTTCTGAAAAACAGAAAAGATAAAAAGTTGAATCACAAATCATGATCTAAATTCACAGTGAGTTTGTTGAATGGCACAAAAAAGCAATAACCAGCTTCAACATTTCCCTAGGAGAGACATGTTTTTCGCTGAATCGGGAATAATGATTTGCTGTATGAAGTGTGTGTCTCCGGAAGGGAAGGGTGTGTTGCTAATGTATTTCTTTGTGGATTGGTTGCTGCAAGGGACAGAGTGTTCTTTATCTTGAGATGCCAGAATTCTCAATTAGTTTCCTACCTGGAAGCTAAAGACTGCAGATGCATGTGACTATACAGCAAATTGCCTCAGCACATCGCTGAAACCACGTTGTCTCCACCATGCTGGTGGTGGGGCTAAAATTGCAATGGAATTGAGGACAGAGAAAAACTACATCGCTATCCGTGATCCGTACAAAATGTAAGAGCTATTCTGAGGACTTTTGAAGAGTTCAATAACACACAGCAGGTTGTTCAGCAGAGAACATGACCTCTCTCCCTCACAGGCTTAGGACATTTGTCCGTTTTTACTGTATTTGGTGTGAAGAATGTGCAGTAACAACCTTTACCACATTCACAGTTGGATGACATTTCTTAAGTTTATGAACTTTATTGATATAAGAACTAAATTAATGAAAGCATCTGTTAAATTTAAATGAACACAGTAATCCTCTACAACTCACAGAGATTTGTAACACACTGTTTTAGGGATAAGTCAATGAGTTGTGTTTTGACTAAGAATATGTCTGTAAAGTAACGCACCCAGGCAGACAAACAAAATATTGGCACACATTAATTGACAGGAAACCATCCATGATTTATAGAATATTCTCGCATTTCTTTTATCAATGAAATTATATGAAAAAATGCAGAATAGTTTTTATACAGTTCTATTAATGATTCAATGATTTTATCATATGTTTTGTTCTTATCAAATTAAAATGTACTTTATATGCTAAAACAGTTGTTAATTTTTTATTATTTCTGGTTGTTTTTGACAATTAATGTGTGCCAATATTTTGTTTGTCTGCCTGGGTGCGTTACTTTACAGACATTATTTTCCCTGACCCAGGAGCACGATCCATATCAGGGGGTCCTTGTTGTTTACATATATATTTTGACTAAGAATATACAGAGTGGAAATAGATATCGTTTTGGAATATACACAGGAAAGCAGAGAAAGACAGACAGAGAAGGAAAATCTAAAGAACTGTGAGGAAACAATACTGGTGTTTTGCTAAAGAACTTTGCATCATCATATAGTCATGGATAGACAGAACTAAAAAAAAACATTTTATTGGGTTACCGATGTTTAAATATTGTTACATACTTTGCCACATAAAACTGTGTGTGATACATAGAAGATACAATAGTAAATCTGAGGAATATCATTGCACGCAATATTTACACACCAAGCATCAGGGAGCAATCAATGGAGCCCATTGTAATTGGGAGCACCCCTGAGGGAGGTGTTGCCTCCTGGTGCACAAGAGAGGACATTAAACTGTTAACTAGGGAAGTAAATACTGGGATGGACGGTGAGATGGGCAGGGCAGGGCGGGCATGTATTGATACTGCATTTCAGGTGACGGGGGACAGGCAGTAGGGAACCGCACTGTGGTGTCTCGGTGGTCTAACCAGCAGCTGAAACACTTACGATGTGGGGAAAAGGGGAGATCATAAGGGAGGTAATACTCACCCCCAGGGAGGGTTACTCAGCTGAGCGCCCCATGTGGGTCTTGAGACTGCGGGGTGTAGCATTGTTGTCTATTGTTTGCCGGAAGCGAATGAGCAGCATGGCCCATGTATGCACTGCTCTTGTCCAGGCCTCCAGAGGAGGGCACTCGTGTGCGCGCCAATGCAGGGTAATAGCTCACTTGGCTAAAAGGAGGGCAGCGCAGTGTGTCTGCACCTTGTGTTGCTTCCTATGCCTAAATACACCAAGCGAACAGGCTTCCCAGAAATAGATGTCTGGGAATCCTGTAACCTTGCGCAATGTAGTATACATAGTGTGCCAATAATGCTGTGAAGTTGGGCAAGCCCAGAACATTTGAAAAGCTCTGAGGTAGGGCGTGACAACGAGGGCAGGGACATTTTGACTCTGGGAAGTGCAGGTGGAACTGTGGCGATATCAGATAGGACCTGTGTAATATGAAAAACAGTATATTTTTGATGTAGGAGTTCAGGGAAATGTTCTTTGGAAATTCTAGAGCTCCCTCCAATTCTTTATCATGGAGCAGACTCCCATATTCCTCCTCCCATTTTTTGCGAAGTGGGGCTAGTGGGACAATGCGACAATTCCCGTATGGCCTTATTCAGCCAAGTGATAGGTGACGGCTGGGGACCATACTTAACACAGCTTGAAGCACTGGGTGGGATGCGGGCTCGCCTCCAGATATGTCCAATAGGCGCCAGCAAGCTCATAAGAACTGCCGATGAAAGAGGAACTGCCATGGGGAGAGGCCACTCTCCTTGGCCAGTTGGTCAAAGGGGAGAAGCTGGCCATCAGAAAAAGGAGCCTCCAACTCAAGGAGTGAGTGGTTGGTCCAGGCTCATAATTCTGGGGCTGTGTAATAGCTCCTGCCACAAGGCAGGCCAATCAATAGTAGCAATGGGGTGTAGCACGCAGTCCAAAGAGAAAGGTGGTGGATCCGAAGCTTGCTTGCCCTTGCTATAGTCACTTGTAAGGGGTGGGTCGTGATGGGCTGGGCTCCCGGCAAAAGCAAGCTGCAAATTGCCGGCAACAGCGAGGGTCCAGACTCTGAGCAAGTCTCCCCAAGATAACGCCCCACTTTCCAGTGGGACAGCCACCAGGGCTGCTCTGCCAAAACGTATGCTTTGAAGGATGGGGCCGCTGGACCTCCTCGGTCTACTGGGAACTGCAGCTTGGCTAGGGCGACTCGTCGGCGTCCATTCCCCCATATAAGTGATCCAAGCAATGTATCCAGTTCTTTAAAGAGAGATCAGGGGGAAAACCAGGAGATTCACAAAGTAATATAGAAGGCGGTGCAAGATGACCATTTTCCCCAGGGCGATCTTTTCTATAGGAGCTAGGGGAAGAGTTCTCCAAAAGATGACCTGGGAGGGTATACCCACCAAAGCCCTGTGGGGATTGCCCTTATACAAGTCTCTGGGTATATGATACAGACAAACACCCAGGTAGTGAGGCACCTATGCATGCCAGGCGAGGTGAAAGTTGCGAATGCCCACCTCTTGTGGGGAGAGATCGGGCGTGAGAGGGTAAACTGCAGACTTTACCCAATTGACCGTCAGTCCAGCCGGAGCAGCAATGTTTAACAGCATGACCTGAAGAGGGTGGAGGCCAGCCAAAACATCTCTTATGTAGAGGAGCAAGTCATCTAGATGCAGGGACATGCTGTGTGTCTCGCCTGCTAAAGGAATACCTCAGTGGTTTAAAGCCAAGTGGATGGTACTGGAGTGGGTGTGTTTGCCTCATATATTCAAGCACGGCCTGACCAAAGCTCTGTGTACAAGATTTACTGTGATGAGACTGGTTATGAATAGGCTTCAACTTCACCAGTACATTTAGGATCAGTGATAGTTCAAAAAGAGGGTGACTGAAGCACTTTTCAGTGTTTCCCCCAGGACAGTTACTGTCAGTGGGGATATGCATACAGTACTTGATGCATCCAAGCAAATAAAAGGTGGAACTGGCGTAACTCCTCCGCTGCAACGTTAATTTCACTGCAGCACGGGGGGGGGGGTGTAGGGGGTGAGCGCGGCACCGCTGTGCTTGTGACAGAACGACGCCGTCATGTGTCACGGGCGGCCTGTGCTCATGACGGCGTGGTTCCGTCACGGCCCGCCCACTCATTAATAGGCGGAGAATTAATGCCGTGTGGGCGGAGCGGTAGTCACATGACAGAACCAAGCCGTCATGAGCACACGCCGCCCGTGGCTCATGACGGCATGGTTCCGTCATAAGCACGGAACGGGCTACGCATGAGAATGGAACCACCGACAGGTTGATGCATTATTAGAGCTTATACAATCACTTTCTTCTCTTTCCAGGTTTTGAAAGTGGTAAAAGATAAAGGTGGAGGCATGGCAAAGGCTTTAGGTTCTTACAGTGGAATCACACCTTTTTGGGAATTTTAGGAGAAGGAAGGCTACAGGGCCTCACAGTGCTTTGGGCTGTGCAAGGTGTATTTCTGAGCAATATCCGTAGGCACCTGGTGGAATAAATATGGATGCTCTCTGTTATTTGGTTCAGCACCTCACTATTGTGTGTAGTTAAGTACACCTTTTTGGCTGTCTTGAAGAATGTGTGGCACCCTCTCCTGTTTCCGCCGCTGCAGAAAACCTTGTTGGGTTCAAATAATGTTGTGCACCTAAAGTGTTCCAGATTATAACTAACTCATATTTGTAAACCTAGCTCTTCTGTTTAACCACGTGGTTATTCAATACTGGAAGATTCAGTACAGAATGTCTGTCTTCCTATTCTGAGGAGGGAGTGGGGGTAGTTTATAGCAGGACATTGCATTTATTATTTTATTTGCAAGAAATAAAGCTGATTATGGAGCCCCTGAGCAATGTCCTGCCTCCCAAGCCTGGAAAATTAACCACCGTACAGTAGGCAATCGAGAGCCACAAAGTGTAGATGAGTTAGGGCAAAGAAAAATGCATGCACTAGAATATTCAAGCAACAACAATTGCTAAATAATAAAATGCAACTGAGGATTACAACATCTCCCCTTTTAACAAAAGACAGAACAAACCTAATAAAAAAACAAGTAAAATAAAAAACAAACCTTCGAATCAAAATCACTTAAATACTGAGGTTTTCAAGAAAAAACAACTACATTGCGCCATCATTTGATCACCGTTCTGTAACTCAATCTCACCACCGCATTCATTGTGGAACTGCAGATTCTCATCAGAAACAGCATTCTGAACACTTAGGTTCAGATTCTCAAAAGTTTAGTGTAGAGTTATTGATACTTTTGTAATGCTAAACTGACACTAAACCGTTTTTGGGATTCACAAACCAACTCAAATTGGTATGCCTTTTATGATTTTAACAAAAATCGAATAAAGAGTATTTTGACTGACTGACTGGTATTTGCGTTGGGTTGTATGGAAAAGTACCGCAAGCAGCGTGAAAGGCTGCTTTGCATTACTTTGCACCAAGGGGCGTTCCATGGGTGGTACATGGGCGTACCCATGCTACCACCCATGCTTTATGACTTGAAATTCTATTCTCAAACATCAGCAGAATGGGTTCACCACCACAAATAATGCCACTGAAAAGCAGGCATTAAACGTAGAAATGTTTTCATTACTCCATGCTTTTCCGACTTTGGATGTGTGCTGCACTCTCAGCACACATACAAAGTGGGATAAGCTTTTTCACTTGTCTAAGCATAGTATTTTAGACAGGAAGGATAGGCTTTCTGTACAAAGCCTTAGCTACACCTATGCACACACCCTAGGGCTATGGCGCTAAGGTGTATGCATGGCACTCTGCAGCAACAATCTCTGCCAGCGCTAGGGAGAGGGGAGGAGAGAGACATTTCTATGTACGTATGGCACTCTTCTGCCCCCTCCCTGTCAGGTTACGCAGCACAGCGTCTTTGCGTGCTGAGCTGCGTTGCCTGTCAGCTTTTAGAATCTGGGCCTTAGTGATATTTCAGCTGTAGATTTTGAACCATCCGCTACTTTAGAGCCATCCTTTATTTTTGTGGAACAATCATTTGGCCTTTGTAACTTGTCAGTAAAGATTCTACTTTGCACATCATCACCCAGTCCTTCATTAGTAATTAATCTGTTAAAAAACATTCCATGGCAACCCGGGTCCCCATTTCTTCAACAAATTCGTAGTAAACCCACTTGGAAAAATAATCTGTAAGTACTATAAGATAACACATAAGTACTGGAAGTTGCACTAATGTCTGGTTGTATAGGAGTGTCCCTAAATTTTCAGTGCTTCTCAGGTAATAGACATGTTTCACATCCAACTTCTTCACAGAACACCATTTTCAACAGATAATTCACCAGATACATGAACAAATTCAGCCCGTTACCCTCAAGATGCTTCACAGATGGCCATCCAGTACACATATACTGCATCCCTTTAATCATAGTAGAATCTTGTTTATATCCTTCCTGCCACTGCTTTTCTGAAATACTTCCTATATTAACAGTTGCTACCTCCATGACTGACACTACGCATTCTTCGACAGACATACTGCCCAGATTAGAGCTGTAATTAAAGGTAAACTAGATAAATGATCTGCATGTATATTAGCATCTTGTGCAATGTAAATCGCATCAAAATATCATTCTTGTAACTTTGAGGAAATGCAAAATAATGTAGAGAATGCACTCTTTTCACCCAACAGGTAAATCAATGTACAAGAATTACCTTGGTTTCTCAAATGTGTGCTATAAACTCTTCAATCCCCCATGATCTTGCAAGGGCTTCCTTTTCTATAGCACTATACCTCTGCTCAGTTTCAGTGAGCGCAATCAATGTAAAAGCTATAGAATTCTCATACTTACTTCCTCTCTGACACAAAACTGTTCCAATACCAGTTCCAGTGGCATCAATTATAATGGAGCATTGATATCCTGAGACAAAGATTTTCAGAGCGAGGATCCCAAATAAACGGTTCTTTCTATTCCAGAAAACATCCTGCCCTTTTTCTGTCCAAATAAAATGTTCTTTAAAACATTTTTTTTTAAGGTTTGAGTAAAAGTATCATACCCTCAACAAAATGTGAGTATTAATTACTAAGACCAATTAATAATTTTAATTGATCTTTACCGGTTATACCCGGGGCATCCCGCAAAGCTTTATTTAAGGCCTCCTTACTTTTAAATTCTTTTCCTCTATGATTCTGTGGCCTAAATAATTGACAGACTCCATTAAAAATGTACACTTCTCTTTCAATACCATTATGCTACTCTCTTTTAAGTTATGTAGCACCATGTCCAATTTAAATTGTAATCTCTAACATCCTTCGGAAAAATGAGTATGTCGCCCTGGAAGTCTTACACCCTGGGACATCCTGAAGGAGACAATACATCAGTTTTTGAATGCCATTTACCACCGGTACCAGGTCTTCGAACAATTCCTAATCTGCCCTGTTTTACCCAACCCATAATGTCTCTTCCATCTTCTGCTTCATATATATTTTATTATAATTTCTCTTAAAGAAGCATTTATGGTGTCTTCAAAAATCTGAAAGTTTTAATTTCCTTGTTGCCATATGCAACAGCTCTAATATAAGATTTACATGCATTTCTAGTACCCAATGGATGATTATAAATGGATAATGTTGCATAGTAACTGGTGAACCCGAATTTGCCATGATGTTCAGCTCAATATTTTCAATATGCACTTTAAAAAATTTACACTTCTTATTTGCTAATCTACATCTGCAACAACTTGCACCTAGTGAAAAAACGTTTTTATTTTTAGTGTTAGTATTATACACCTTTCTAAGAACATTCACATGATTAAAGTCAGGCTCATTCGTTTTTCCTGAAATGGCATGTACAGATTCTGTGGAACGTTCTACGTCCTTATCAATCCTAATCATTTCTACTAGTTGGATTTGTGCACCAAAAAATTTGTTTTGTATTGTTTGGGAGGCTGTTATATGTATATATAAATATATTTCTTGGAGGGGTAGGTTACAAACTGTTAAAATGATGATAACCCCAAGTATTAATTTCCTGTCTTCCATGATCCTTTTAAAACTTTCATCCTCTTTCTTTCATTAGAGTGATGTACTCACATCAAGGTTGTTATAGAATGATAAGAGAACTAAAATTGCCTATAAATACCTTAGAAAACCCTCTACATTGGGAGGCTGTAGCCTTCTGGACTGGAATCTATATCAAATATCCTTCCTAGCGGCCCAAGGAGCAATTTGGTTTTCACCAGAATCTCATTATATACCTACATGCGTTCATATAGAACGAGATTTGTGCGCTCCTTTTGCACTCTCTCCCTTCTCACAGCCTCAAAATTTACAATAGCACACTCTCAATGTATTATGTCAGATATGGTTAGTGCTTTGAAATACCTTGATAGAAAACTTTCGAAACCCGTTCATAAATCACGATGGACATCTTTATGGCTTAATCCTAAACTTGCTACTGATATTGAACTTAATACCACTTCTCTGTGGGCCGCTAAGGATGTCAGATTAGTGAGGGACCTCTATGATACTAATCATGATCCTCTTCCCTTTTCTTTCCTAGCCAAAAAACATATCCTCAGTAACATCGAGTTTTATACTTTTTTTAAACTAAAAGTCAAGCTTTGTAGGGTAACCTTTTCTATGTATTCGGTTATTGTCTCACTTCTTGCTATGTGGCTACGCTCAGGCCATATTGCTTCCAAAATGTATAATATTTTATCTGCTCCTCAGTCTTCACAATCCACAATGTTAAATGGTCTCATCATTTTGAAGAGGATATTTTAAAAAATATTTCTCAAGATACCTGGCAGTTGATTGGGAAATTATCCCTGCATAACAAAATTGCTCCTTCACTGATTCAATCTAAATTCTTCACAATTAATCTCCTATATTGGACCACTGCTTGCTTACACAAACTGAAATTATGAGATAGTGACCTATGTTGGAATTGCAATTCAGAACCGGGTACCCATTAACATATGTTCTTTGAATGCTGGCTATTAGTCTCCTTTTGGGGCTCTATACTGAAACATTTGTCTATAATCTTTACTACACCTATAACACTTCTTCCTTCCTATGATTATGTTGGATCCATGGGCTACTGTTACCCCTTTACCTTTTGATAATATTAGGTTTGCTCTTATCCATCACAGTCAGGAAGAAACTCACATAATGAAAATCCTTTCATCTTTTATCATACCATACTTGTTGGGCTTGGGTATCATATCTTCGAGGAGCTCATACTCTTATTGGAAGAAAACAATATATGCCTTCAATTGCTAGCAATGTATGGCATTCTTTGGAAAATTATATGGATTTGTCCACCCGAGTTTGGTAGCTCAACATCCTTCTGGGTCCCTCTCTTGATTTTGCCAGTATACGTGTAGCCCATGTCCCATTGACCCTCCTCCCCCCTAATATCCTTTCCTCCTCCTCTCCCATTCTTTCTCTTTCCCTTCTCATTTCTTCCCCCTTGTTGATGTACTCTATTTACCAAGCGATACACATTCTGCCATACATGACTTTACTGCATCATACGATGATCTTTCATCTGACCCATCTCTCTTGGGATCATAATTACTGCTCAATGAATTTGAAATACCTGCTACCTGTCATGATATATACATGGTAATTTTTATATGATAACTTTCTATCATTTATATCCCAGTTCAGGTATTGTTTGTCATGTAGCTCTTTTTAACTTTTTAACTTCTTACTTGTATGCATCAATTTCTGATAATTATGTATTTCTGTTACTTTGAAACAGTATTTCTTTTTATCCAAATACCATAAAATATTTGAACACAAAAAAGAAACAACATGTTGATCAATGTTCTCACAGTTTGCTTGTTTCAGTGAGTACAAAATGTAATCTTTCTACAACCACACTTAGGGGCATATTTACAATAAAGTGGCAGAGTGTGGGACAGCTCCAAAATAGATAACGTCATGCTCCGTCACTTTAGAAACGCAGGGATGCACCGTATTTACAAAAATACAGTGCACCCCGGAGTTTCTACCACCACTGGCACTAAATTCAGCTGCCTAGCGCCAAACCTGGCACCCTTGCTCCATAGTGCAAGGGTGTTTGTGTTGAGGGAATGATTGTTTATGTGCAGGAAGCTATCCGTTTGGCCATATTAAGGCCAGGATTTCCTGTCTAAATTTTGGTGCTGCCTCCTATTTACACCACCCTTGTAGAAAGGGGCAGTGTCAAAATCAATGGGTATAGCGTGAAAGGGTGCCTTATGTACAAGGCGGCGTTAAGCCAGGTTAAGTGGCTAAATGTCACCTTGTAAATAGGTGAAGCTCCTATCGTCACAGGAATGCCACTAAAAGTGACCTTCCTGTGGTGATAGTTGTTTGTAAATATGGCCCTTAGTTCATCCAAAAAGTGTGTTGAAAGCTGTTTTTGAGTTTCAATATATACATTCCAACTATCTGCTTCTGCCTCAGTAGATTGTATTTCAGATGGATTGTGAAATATCATTTGCTCTTCAGATCCTAGGCAACTAAATAGCTGCGCTAAATTTCAGGGTGGAGAGTAGTTCATACCATCAACTACTACCAGAAATGTATGATGCACTATAATCTAGTGTTTCTATTACGGTGGAGGGCTTCCAGGATTTTGCAAAAAAACAGGAGGTTGTTGCATATGTTTTCCACTCACCATTGTGACAACGTTCACAGAGTTACGGCTATTCCCTTGTTCCAGCGTTATTAATGAGGTAACATCTTTGTTGCATAGGAAAACTGGAAGGTTATTTGGCAAATTATGATACTGCTACTAGCTTTTAGTACTGCTCCTTGTAGAAAATCACATATATCCAGCAAAGCTGCAAATGAAAGGTCTTACTGTTAAAGTTTGATCTAATTCCCAAATTTAAAAGTGTACCTGGTTATAAATGTTCAAAGCGCTTTTGCAGTTAATGCGCTGACTGAGGTAAAACTGCCTGTTAATTTCAGCTTTCACAGCTTCACCATACCAAAATGGTGCCGACATGTAACGTAAACACCTCAGTGTGTTTACAACATGAGTATCGCACTATCGTTGTGGTGCAGTCATGGACTCATAGTCCGGCTTGCCTGACCTTGACATCAGGGCCGTCTTAACAGCATTATAGGCACCCGGGAACAGCAATGCACTAGCAGTGGTAGCTACTATGTGGAAGCAGCAGTGGGGCGAGGCGGGGAGCAAGGGGTAGTGGGGATTCGGTTAAAAAAATCACTACCTCCTGGCTGTCCGGCTTCCAACTCTCCGGTGTCCTCTTCCTGCCTTCTTGAGGAAAACAGGAAGCAGGAAGCACCAGGGCTCCCACGCAACCCGCAAACAATCACAACACTGAAATGCAGTCTGAGCGCCATGACACGATGCTCAGCCAGGGGCTGGAGGGGTGGGTATGTTCTCCACGCAGGCTGTAATGCAACCTGCAGGGAGAACATGCTATGTGCGCGCAACTGTTTGGCCAATGTCAAGTCAAGTCAAGTCATAAAATTTGTATAGCGCACTACATACCCAGAGGGTTTCAAGGCGCTTAGGAAGGGGAGGAGGATTATTTGTCAAATATCCACGTTTTAAGCTGCTTTCTGAACGCTAGGTGGTTCTGGGTGAGGCGCAGGTAAGCGGGGAGTGAGTTCCATGTTTTAGCAGCCAGGTATGAAAAGGATCTGCCTCCCATGGTGGTCTTGTTGATGCGAGGTACAGTGGCGAGGGCTTGGCTGGAAGACCGTAGTTGGCGGGGGGGGGGTGTAGAAGGACAGTCGAGAGTTGAGGCAATCTGGTCCGATGTCGTAGAGTGATTTGTGTGCGTGGGTGAGCAGTCGGAAAGTGATCCTCTTATTGACGGGTAGCCAGTGGAGGTCTTTAAGGTGACCAGAGATGTGTTCGTTGCGTGGGATGTCTAATATGAGCCTGGCTGATGCGTTTTGGATTCGTTGGAGTTTTTTCTGGAGTTTTGCGGTAGTACCCGCGTAGAGGGTGTTTCCGTAGTCCAGTCGGCTCGTGACCAGAGCGTGGGTGACTGTTTTCCTTGTTTCGGAGGGGATCCAGCGAAATGTTTTTCGGAGAATGCGAAGAATGTTGAAGCATGAAGAGGATACGGCGCTGACTTGTCTGTTCATCGAAAGTGAGGAATCCAGGATAACGCCTAGGTTCCGTGCGTGGTCTGTCGGGATGGGTGCTTTTCCGAGGGCTTCCGGCCACCAGGAGTCGTCCCATGCAGAGGGGGATGTACCTAAGATGAGGACTTCTGTTTTGTCTGAGTTCAGTTTCAGACGGCTTTGTTTCATCCATTCGGCAACTTCTTTCATTCCTTCGTGAAGGTTAGTTTTGGCGGTGCTGGGGTCATTGGTGAGAGAGAGGATTAGTTGAGTGTCGTCCGCGTAGGAGATGATGTTGAGGTTGTGTTGTCGTGCGATGGCCGCGAGGGGGCTCATGTATACGTTGAAGAGGGTGGGACTGAGTGAGGATCCTTGAGGGACGCCGCAGATGACTTCAGAGGCCTCGGACTTGAATGGAGGAAGGCGGACTCTCTGGGTTCTTCCGGTGAGGAACGAGGTGATCCATTCAAGTGCTTTTCCTTGGATTCCGATGTTATTGAGGCGTTGTAGGAGGGTGCTGTGGCAGACTGTATCGAATGCTGCAGAGAGGTCGAGGAGGATGAGGGCGACTGTGTCTCCATTGTCCAGTAGAGTTCGAATGTCGTCTGTTGCTGCGATGAGGGCGGTCTCAGTGCTATGTTTTGCTCGGAAGCCAGATTGTGAGGGGTCGAGGGATTTGTTGGCTTCGAGGAAAGCGGCGAGTTGGTTGTTGACGGCTTTCTCGATGACTTTGGCCGGGAATGGAAGAAGCGAGATGGGGCGGTAATTTTTGAGTTCGGTGGGGTCCGCTGTTGGTTTTTTCAGAAGGGCGGTGAGTTCAGCGTGTTTCCAGTCTTCTGGGAAGGTGGCGGAGTTGAAGGAGCAGTTGATGACGTCTCGGAGGTGCGGTGCGATGACGGAGTCTGCTTTGTTGAAGATGTGGTGAGGGCATGGGTCTGTGGGGGATCCTGAGTGGATGGAATTCATCAGGCGGATGGTGTCCTCGGTGGAGATTGGGTTCCAAGCGTTAAGGGTGTTCACGGGGGGAAGATGGTCAGCAGATGGTAGGGTGGGTTGGTTTCCGGGTTGGTTGTCAAAGCTGTTGTGGATGTCTGCAATCTTGTTGTGGAAAAAAGAGGCTAGGGAGTCGCAGAGGGTTTGAGAGGGTGTGATGTCGTTGGAGTTGGCCGAGGGATTGGAAAATTCCTTGACGATGTTGAAAAGTTCCTTGCTGTTGTGGGCGTTGTTGTCAAGTCGATCCTTGAATGCTGTTTTCTTGGCTTTTCGGATCAGTTGGTGGTGAGAGCGGGTGGCGCTTTTGAAGGCGTCCTTGGTGCTGGTGGTTGGGTCTTTTTTCCAGGCCTTTTCAAGGGAGCGGCAGAGTTTCTTGGACTTCTTGAGATCATCGTTGAACCATGAGGCTTTCTTGCTGCCAGCTTTGCTTTGACGTTTTTTCAGTGGAGCTAAGGTGTCGGCGGTGTTGGATAACCATAGCGTGAGGTTGGAGGCGGCATCGTTGGCGTTGGAAGAGAAGGCTGGGGAGTTTCGAAGGAGCGATGCGGAGATTTGGTCTGTGGTGATTTTGTTCCAGTTTCTTTGCAGGGTAGGTTGGGAGTGGTTGATGGGTTTCGGCTTGTTGTAGATAAAGTGGACGCAGCTGTGGTCGGTCCAGAGGAGATCCGTAGTGTGGCTGAAGGAGACATGGTTGCTGGATGTGAAGATGGGGTCGAGTGTGTGACCTGCGATGTGGGTGGGGGAAGTGACTAGTAGTAGTCCGAGGTTGGCGAGGTTGTCCAAGAGGGTGGTGGTGTTGCGGTCGTTGGTCTTTTCAAGGTGAAAGTTGAGGTCTCCCAGAAGGATGTAATCTTTGGAGGGGAGTGCGTGTGGGGTGATGAAGTCCGTGATGTCTTCACTGAATGTTGCGCGGGGTCCTGGTGGTCTGTAGAGGAGAGTGCCTCTGAGTGTTGTTTTGGGATCGATGTGGATCTGGAAGTGAAGGTGTTCGGAGTTTGCGAGATTGACGTCAGAGCTGGTTGAGATGCGGATAGATTTCTTATGGACGATAGCGATTCCTCCTCCTGTGTGGCTGGTACGGTCTTTGTGGGTGATCTTATAGTCTTCAGGAATGGCAATTGTGATGTCTGGTGCGGAGGAAGCATTCATCCATGTTTCCGTAAGGAAGGCGATGTCCGGAGAAATGGTGTCTAGTAGATTCCATAGGTCAATGGCATGCCTGTGGATCGATCTGGTGTTGAGAAGGATGCATTGTAGGTGGTTGGGGTCGGGAATCTGTGGTGTGGTCGTAGCAGAGATGTTGTCGGTGCCGCTGAATTTGCAGGAGTAGCAGGAGAAAGATCCATGGGTGTGTCCAGGAGCGGCTTGGACGCAGTTGGGGGCGCGGCCGGGGTTAAGGGCTAGGAGGGTGGCGGCATCGTAGGTAATGCGGGGGGGCTGGGCAGCGCGAGGGGCAGGGGGTCTGGCGCTGGGCGCGGTCCAGGCGCGGACGGGCGTAGACGGGCTTACCTTTGGCGCACCTTCGGCGTGGCCGAAGCGCGTGGACGCTGCGCGTTGGGACATCTGACATAAATGGAGAGTGGAGGGGGGCGGAGCGTGGGAGGGTCAGCAGGGAGGCGGGAGCGAGGTGGGGGAAGGGCCAGGGGATGTACACAAAATGGCAGCAACAACAACAAGCTTTGCAGCAGGGGAAACGGAGGTGCTTTTAAAAATCAAGTATCTCTGAACAAGCACAGCCAAGAAGTGCGCGCTGGCGATATGAAAGGCACTAATAATGCAGGCACTGTGGTTTAAATACAGACAGTGCAGTCAAGCGCTACTGATGGTAAATGGTCTGCACTCAAGCGCTATGATAAAAAATGCAGAGGCAGAGTCAGGCGCTACAATCACAGGTTAACACTCAGCGCTATGAAGAGAATTCAGCAGAGTCAGGCGCTACAATACCAGGTCTTCTCTGGAGGAAGGCAAGGGGGAGCGACCGTTCGTGTCCAGGACAGGACACAAACTTGTCATCACATAAAGACTGCAAACCACTCCTCCCCCTGCTCTGAGAGCAGCCCCGCCCCACAAAGACGCAGCAACGCAATAAAATTACATGATAATAAACTCAAATTGTTATCATTTTATATTTCGTTTTTGTACACTGCATAAAGTAGTGGGGCGGCGCTCCTCTGCCTTAGAGGAGGAGCCGCCACTGGCACTAGGCCCTGCCTCCACAACCACTCACAGGAATAAAAATGTTCAATAGAAAATTTGTGTTCAATTCTGGTCTGCATGGGGCCCCTATTGTCATGGAGCCCCCGGGCTACTGCCCAGCATGCACATGCGTTAAGACAGTACTACTTGACGTCAATTCCTAGGTCTTTCTGGTGTCTCGACTGTACCCGCTGCAGTCATCCTCCAGATCCTCCTGAACACGAAGCTTACAGAGAGTGGTCAAAGTCACTTGCAGGAGACATCAAATAGCCGTTCATCACAGAAATACAAGAAAGATCATTTTTTTGTAAAATGTATTGGTTGTGGGCCCCCTCAAATAGGTTCGGTAATCTTAGGTAAATTGTTAAGTTCTTTCCTTGCGTGTGAATGAAGAGGATTGCGAGGCTCATACTGCTGGTAAGTGTTTAAGAAAGATGGGCCCGATTCACAGAACTAACTTAAGACAAAATCCTAAACTTACTACTTTTGGTATTCACACAAGTTAGGATTTTGTCGTAAATTTGTCTTAAGACAGACTTAAGACAAAATCCTAACTTCTGTGAATACCAAAAGTAGTAAGTTTAGGATTTTGTCTTAAGTTAGTTCTGTGAATCGGGCCCGTAGATATCGGCCCGCTGGCCAGTGGCCAACGTTCTGGGACTCGGCCAGTAACTGTTGTGCCGTCAGCAATCCAGGACCAGAACACATAGACAGGTCAGGGGAAAAACTAGTTTAAACTATAAAGCAGATTAAGCAGTCTCTTAAACACACTCTGATTGTCCTCTGAGTTGTATTTTGCCTTCAAAAAAAGGGAGGGGGTTGGCTGTCTTCCACAGGCCTTACCACAGTATAGGGGGAAGCTAGGAGAGAAATGTAAACAGTCACAGGCAGAGAAAAACTGAAGTTGTTAAAGTTTAAACAGTCACAGGCAGTGAAAACAGCAGTTTCTCAAGGCATCTGTTACATTGGACTAAGGAAAAATACTGCTTATGCCTACTCTACAACATCCATTTGACATCTTTCACTGTTTTGCTTAATAAGGACAGCCTTTCTCCACTGTAATAGCTTCAGAACTCATCTACTGAAACTACACCTGCCATACACCATGCATTATGAAGACTCCCATTGGAGAGCTCACTGGAATCAGTCTGGCAGCACAGCAACAAATGTTGACAGCACATCACTCTGCTAGACACGGTTATTATTTTAGGATGGTATTAAACATGCTTTACCCAGTTCAAAGACAGCCCCGTGGCACACAGGCAGGAAAGGATCACTCAGGTTAAATCTCAGAAAAAGAGGGACTTGGGTCCTGATTATTATTTTTTTTTTAAACCTTTTTATTGGAAGACAAGCAAGAGATAACAGTGCCGCATACAGAAAGCATATGAAGAGTCAGAGAACAGTGCAAGGCAGTAGCGTACATGGGAAAAACAGACGCCAAGTCCAGATGGGGAACAAGGTAGGCAGGAGTGGGGTCACGATATCAGCAAATACACGAGGTGCAACACAGCTGTACAGAACATATAAGTACACCAATAATGTGGGTATCAATCATACACCCCTACAGGAATAACAGCATCAGTACAGTGGGTGCAAACCCATAGGTCATCAGTACCTGAGTTGAGGCAGTCCAAGCATCACTACAGAAGAGCAGGCAATGAGGCCCCGCCTCCCTCACAATGATTTTACAGTATAACCCATGCAAGTAAAGGAGCAGTAGTATAGAGAGACCTTCCCGGTTACCGTGTCACATGGCGTGAAGTAGACAGAAGTGTAGTCCCATCAAGTGAAACCCCGTCAACCCACCCCAACCCGATCCTCACTATCCGAATCAGAATCCTGCACAGCCCTGGTAAGTAGGTACACCTGCAGTGGGCTCCAAAAGTCTCTAGGCCTACAGCGAACCGGCATCATTTCCGCGTATACATTAAATTGGTCTTGACAATAGAGGACATCCTTCAGCCAGTCCCCGAACCGCGGTACCCTGCCCCGCCCCCAACAACAGGCCACTCGCCGTTTCGCCAACAGTAAAGCCACATCCACAAATCTACGATAGAGCGCCGGCACCTCTTTGGTATAACCTAGCAATAGGACCATAGGGTCGAACAGCACCCCATCCTCAGTCATGACCCGAAGGGCGTCATGAACCTGCACCCAGTACTCTGAAATGGCCCCACACTCCCATGCCAAGTGCAGGAAGTCGGCACCCGCCGCATGACATCGAGCACAGCGATCGTCTTCCGCTAAAGGGAACCTGAGTTTCCTAGCTGGAGTGTAATAGAATCGTTGTACGAATTTATAGTGTATGATTTTTAAACGGCAACTAGAGGAGATATTGGCAGTCACATCACAACAGTATGCCCATTGATCATCAGTAATAGAAATTCCGAGCTCAACATTCCACTGTTCACGTACCCGATTAGGTGACGCAACACGTTGTTTCCGGATGGCACCATACAACTTAGACACCAAATGTCGCCCATCGGAGAGTAACATCACGTGAAGTGGCAAAGCCACGCCCGGCTCCCTGGGGAACTCAGGCAGCAGTGACCTCAGGCCTTGCCGTAGCCGGACATAATAGAACATTTCCAGCGGGGAGTATTCTCCACCCCCAAAAAATTGCTCAAGGGTACGGAAGGTGCCCTCACGAAAAAGGTCCCCCCAGGTAAGTATCGCAAGACATTTGCACAGGCGTTGGAATCCCGTCTCCTGCAACAAGGACAAGGCAGGGTGATACACCAGAGGTAATGCAGGTGAGTAGAGAAACGCAAGATCCAGCGCCCTCGCAACTCGCTTCCAGGCATCTATCGTACACGTCACTGTCGTCTGGTGAGTGTCTATTTCCCCAACATTCCCCAGCACCATGCCCTCCAATGGGAGAGGATGAGCAACCCACTGTTCAGCAGCTACCTGAGGCATAAACGGCGTGGGGCGCATCCAGTGATACGCATAGTGCGCCTGGGCGCTAACATAATAAAGTTCAAAATAAGGAACGTCAAAGCCCCCATCGACATAAGGCAGCATCAATGTAGACCACGCCACTCGAGGCTGTTTGCCCCCCCAAAACAACCGAAGTAGCTCCGAACGGAGACGCGTGAAAAAAAACGCCCCAGGGTGATATGGAATAT
Source organism: Lissotriton vulgaris (assembly GCF_964263255.1). Taxonomy (NCBI): domain Eukaryota; kingdom Metazoa; phylum Chordata; class Amphibia; order Caudata; family Salamandridae; genus Lissotriton; species Lissotriton vulgaris. Next base: position 79,898,882 of record NC_141698.1, on the reverse strand, counting down.
TTTGAAACAAGTATAGGAAGCGGGGCAACACCACCATTTTTATCAGAGATGCCCTACCCGCCATGGAAAGAGGCAAAGACATCCATCTCGTGATGTTATCCGCTAGTTTAGTTATAGCGACGCCATAATTAAGCCTGATCGTCTCTTCTTTGTGCAAAGCCACAACAATACCAAGATACCGTAGCTCCGAATCACACCATTCCAGGGGGTAGTCAAGTGGGAAGTGATGAACCGCTGCAGTGAGCGGAAAGAGTTGGGATTTCTGCCAGTTGATATGCACACCGGAAATACCGCCAAAGGCAATAAACTCACGCAGTATCGCGTTAAGGTTCACCTGCGGATCTCTCACATAAAGGGTAACATCATCCGCATACAGGGATATCCCAATTTGACGCTGGAAACAATTAAACGCACTCTGCTGGTGTAATTGGCGAACCCTACATGCAAGAGGCTCTATTGCGATGCCAAACAGGAGGGGTGAAAGGGGGCACCCCTGCCTGGTCCCCCTCGTGATAGGAAAAGGGGAGGACAGCACACCATTCACAACCACCCTCGCCACCGGATCGGTGTACAGCAATTTGACCCAAGAGATAAAAATCCGAGGAAATCCCATTCTGCATAGAACATCCACCAAGTAACCCCATTCAACTGAGTCAAACGCCTTCGAAGCGTCTAAGAAAACAGCAGCCACCGGGAGCTCAGGTGCAATTGTCGGTATCAAGGAGAATAATGTTCGAAGATTATGAGATGTTGCCCGGCCAGGCACAAATCCCGACTGGTCAGGTAAGACTATAACGGGCATAAGCTCAGTGAGCCGCGTCGCCAACACTTTTGCCAGTATTTTAACATCGCAGTTGAGCAATGAAAGAGGCCTATAGGACCCCACATCTAGGGGATCCTTCCCAGGTTTGAGCAACGAGGTGATAGCAACTTCCCTCATAGACCCCGGCAGCCTCCCCACCTCAAGTGATTCCTCGAACACCTCCCGGAGCACCGGAGCCATAACATCCACGTAACATTTATAAAATTCGGCGGATAGACCATCCAAACCTGTAGCCTTTCCATTATTAAGGGACATAATGGCACTTCTGATTTCATCCACCTCAAGGGGTCTACCCAGAAACGCCCTGTGATCGTCGGATAGCCAGCAGAGCGCCAAATCGTCCAGAAACCCCCCATACCTCACGTCACCTGATTGCTGCGAAGTGTATAAGTGTGTGTAATGCTGTATAAACGTGTCTTGAATTTCCTTCGTGTCGCTACAGCGTGTGCCATCAGGTAAGACCAATTCCAACACATCCGAACTATGCCTCTGATGTCTCGTAAGTGCGGCAAGCACCTTCCCTGGCCTCTCACCCTCACAGTACCTTCTTGCCGTCCAGTATTTCCCCCTATGTTTTGCCTCCCTTGCTGCTTCCTCCTCGTACTCTGAGAGTTTACTCCGAAACTGATGCATGATGTCAGGATCAGGGCCATTCAGCAACCCACGCTCTAGCTGTCGTAAATCAGCCTCCAAGCTCGCCAGCGTACGAACAATAGTTCTGAGTACCCCACAGCTCTTGGAGATCGTGACCCCCCGGATTGTAACTTTAAATGCCTCCCATATTTATTTTATTTATTTATTTATTTATTTATGTAGTTTGTAGAGCGCGCAGCTACCCCCGAGGGGGTGTCCCGGCGCTAGAACCTGAACCTCAGGGGGAAAAAAGCAAGGAGAAAGTCAGCAGTGTGAGTATCAAAGTCCAGAAAATAGCCAAGTTTTGAGTCTAGCCCGAAAAATGGATTCAGAAGGGCAGAATCTAAGATCGATTGGCAGAGCGTTCCACAATTTGGCCGCGATAACACTGAATCCTCTGCCGCCCATTCTGGTGAGTCTAAAACGGGGAGAGATCAGAAGGCGGAGGTCGTTGGATCTCAGGGATCTGATGGAGTGAGATATTGATACTCGTTTTTTCAGGTAGTTGGGTCCAAGGTCATTGACAGCTCGGTAAGCAAGGGTAAGGATCTTGAACTGGATGCGGCTGGCAACGGGAAGCCAGTGGAGCTCTTTGCGATAGGCGGTGACTGACTGACGGTAGGGGATGTTTCCAATCAGTCTGGCAGCCGCGTTCTGGACAATCTGAAGCCGGTCGATCAGATATTGAGGGGCACCAGCATAGAGGCTGTTGGCATAGTCCAGGTGAGACGTAATGAGAGCATGGGTAACCGTTCGGCGGGAGTCCAGGGGGAGATAGGGAAGTATCTTTTTGATCATGCGCAGCTTCAGGAAACAGGCAGATGTAACTTTATTAACCTGAGTTTTGCATGAGAGAGAGTCGTCGAACTGAAATCCCAGGTTGCGGGCAGAGTGAACGGGAGAGGGAGCGGGATCAAGTGCCGTGGGCCACCACCGTGAGGAAGGGATGGGATTTTTCTGGTTGAAAAACAGCACCTCTGTCTTATCTGCATTAAGTCTTAGGTGGTTGTTAGTCATCCAGACGCTGATGTTGTCAAGACACTGGCGGAAGTTGGTGAACGCGGAGTCCGAGTGGTCTCTAAAGGAGAACATCAGCTGAGTGTCATCAGCATAAGAGACCACCCTGACTCCGCAGGACTCCACAACGTCGGCCAGTGGGACGAGATAGACGTTGAAAAATAGAGGGCTGAGGGCAGAGCCCTGTGGCACACCACATGACAAGGGTTTATCCTCAGATTTGAACGGCCTCAGCAAGACCCTCACTTCCACACTGTCTACAGATCCCCTATTCCTCGGGAAAAAGGCTTCCACTTCCTCGCCTAGCTCCGCCTTAAAGATGGGATCCAACAGGGCAGAAGGAAAAAGTCTCCAAGGCGGCCGCGGCCTGTGCAGTCCCGGCACCGACAACACAACCCTAACTGGACAGTGGTCCGAGTACGTCCTGGGGAGGTGCGCCACACCATGTAAACCCGCTACAAGTCTCCTGGAGAGGAAGATATAGTCTAATCTCGCCCAGGTACGGGCCTGCGCTGTGAAATGTGTACCCTCCCTCCCCGCGGGGTGCATATATCGCCAACTATCGATCAAGCCTGCCTCCTCCACAATGCCCCGCAAGACATCCCTGGCTTGGATATTGTACTGAGAGCTCCCCTCCGACCTGTCCTCAAGAGCCCGCAGTGCCAAATTGAAATCCCCCCCCCATACAATATGTGAGGCGTCTACCGCAAGAATATGGCCCCATAGTGTAAGAAAAAAAGCAGGTGTATCAACATTCGGTGCATAACAATTCACAAAAAGCACAGTGATCTGCCCAATCCTCCCCCACAACAACACATATCTCCCGTCTGAGTCAATTCGTGATCCCAGCTCCTGGAATGTAAGTGATTTTTTGATCAGTATAACAACCCCTCGTGCATAAGAGGAGTATGATGAAAATGTCCTCACTGAAGCCCACCTCCCACCGAACGCATGTGCAGGTGCTTGGCGCAAATGCGTTTCCTGCAGTAATGCCACCTGTATAGCATGCCGATCAAGATATTGCAGTACATTACGACATTTCCTGGCATCATTAAGTCCACGCACATTCCAAGACAAAATCGAAATCCTATCTAACATCTCGACCGACATCACCCATAAGGAAAGTGCGACAGAAAATGCTGAAACACTGCACCAGACACAGTTCCCGACTCGAGGTGGTGGGCCTTCACTGCTGCATACACCGTACACCCCGCGCGCCACACACCACATTCATCCATGCCGTCTTCCATCTGCAGAAACAAACCACCCCCTCCCCAACACAAAAAAGAACTACCGTGCAACAGGCACGCGGTACATTCAAATAACAACGCGCATCTAGTACAATCATCAGGTGAAAGAGAACTCACCAGTGCATCCCCTCCCCCCCCCCACCCACCTGACCAACCCCGACCTGTCAGGACCCCCTGCCATCCCCCCTCCCCACACTCCATTCATCCATCCAACCATCCAGAAAGTCAGTCGCACAAAAAACCTGAACAATGGTGGGGTATTCCCGTTGGGGTGTCCACCAGAGGTGCACATTACCACCCTCTCACACTACGCCGTTCCCTCAGCCGCAAGGTGAAGATACGACTCAGGCACAGTGTGGGAGTGGGTGCCCGGAGCAAAGTATTATCATCAACCATCGCCACAACAACAGTCTCACAAAGCGGAATCCCGGATCAGACCGGCGACCCACACATCCGCACCCAACAGTTACGCCTGCGAAGCCCTAGATTCCAAGGGCAGCCATAGAAGCGCCAGTGCAAAGTGTGTAGCCCAGCCTGTATGCCGCCAGAAACCTGGTCAGGCGTCCTCCTCCTCTCCCGCCGAGCGGTGGCCATCCTGTCCCGCCTCGTCTTGCCGGCCAGCCGCAGCACGCTCCCTCTTGAGATGCTTCACAAAGTCTTCCGCCTGCTGTGGATTCGTGAAGAAAGTCTGCTTCGCCTGATGAGTCACCCTCAGCTTCGCAGGGTATAGCAAGGCGTAGTCCACCTGCAGGTCCCTAAGCTTTTTCTTGACCGCCAGGAACTTGCGTCGTTGCTCCTGCACCATCGGGGTGAAGTCCAGATATATGGTGAAATTGACCCCCTCAAAGGAAAGTGAGCGGGTAGTGCGAGCCGCACGAAGAGCCGCATCTCGATCCCGATAGTTCAGGAGGCGCGCAATGATAGGGCGCGGCGCCGCGCCCGTGGCCGGACGTGGCCCAAGGGATCTGTGTGCCCACTCCATAATAAACTGCGTGGAAAACGCTTCCGCTCCAACCGCACCAACCAGCAGTCTTTCCACATACGTCTCCATTTTCCCCACATTTGTCGTCTCCGGCACCCCTACAACGCGTATGTTGTTACGCCGACTCCTCGCCTCCAACTCCTCATTCTTAGCGGCTATTACCCTAAGGATATTGTCCATCCTCGCCAGCTGAGTGGTATGAGTGGCCGTAGTGTCGTCGTGATCCGAGATGCGCTGCTCCGCCGTGGTCAGGCGCTCCTCATGGACATCAAGTTTTTGCACCACAGCGTCCATGCGCGAGGATAGTTTGTCCACTTTGTCCACAATGGTAGCGAAACCTTGCCGCATCTCTTGCATCATCTGCTGGAAATCCAGGGCAGTTGACTGCGGACTAGCATCAGCGACAGGCCGGGGGGGGGGGGAACGCGAGCTTCCAGCCTCTTGCACCAAGTGAGCGCCCCTCCTAGAAGCCGCAGAGTCAAATGAAAGCTTAGGCTGCTTATTGTCTGGCTTCCCCATGATCAAACACACACAGCCCGTAGCAGTTCCCACAGTAAGGAGATGCGAGGCGATCCCCGGGTCCAAGTCCACGGACACCAACCAATGTTATGCGCCCAATAGAACACGCAGCATAGCAAAATCCAAGATTGGGGCGTAGCAGCCCTACATCCACGCAGTATCGCCAGCACCCTCCAACAGTCACAGCACGCTGCTGCCTCCGGGGAGGCAGGGGGCAGTTACAGCGACAGCAGGCGAAGGGAGTCTGAAAGGACCCAGCAGTGGCCCACCACAGCACAACACAGATCAGAGAAGGTAGCACCACTTACAGAGTGTGACAGGGACAAGGCGCAGGCATCAGCACTTATGCCGTCCCCCAAGGAGCAGAGCAGTCCAATCCAAGACAGTGTGGCACACGGAAACACAGCAGGGGGCACCAGTAGTTAGCGCAGGCAGACGGGGCTGGAACTCGTATAGCCAGTATAGCACTCCGCCGTTAAATCCAGCATGGCAAGCTCCGCTATACAGCAACTGCTGTGACGATAATGGCGCCAAATGGAAGAAAAAGGCGGCCCCCCAGCAGCGCGACCAGCCAGTGCCACTATAAGCTGTATCACCAGCTACAGTCCACCTCCGTTCGTACCTTGCAGAGTCCAGGTGTCCAGGAAATCACCACAGACGGGGGCACGAGCAGGCATGCATGCCCCGCCACTCCCCTCCGTGTAATGGCCGTTTCCCAAAGCCAGAGGTGAATCGGCGCCCCCGCCGCAGCTCCTCCACTGGAGTCCAGGGTGACACTCACGACGACGCCGTACACCCTTCGCCGCCGGACACGAGCCCCATACACAGCCGCCGGCCACGTCCAGGCGGGCAGTCTCGGAGAGTCCGTGAGGGGGGGAGGGGATCAGGCCTCCACCCCACGTGTGAGGCAGCGGACTAAAGTGGACCGAGACGCCGGGCCGCAGAGCGCCTGACTTCTAGGGCGCCCAGCGGTGAATCTTCCGGACCCTCCAGCTCCGGCCAGGAACCTCCGATCAGCTCGGGAATTGGACCGAGTGCAGTCCACCGCCTACCAATGGATAAACTAGGGTCAGAGTAGTGAATGGTGATGTTCGGAAGGATAAATGGCCGGATGAAAGCTCCGGGCTGCAGGAGCCTCACGGCAGTGCGGCCATGCTGCAGTGCGCCCTCTAGCGCCCCCCCTTGGGTCCTGATTATGGCTCTGAATCGAAGTGTTCTTGGGTGATACAGGCTTTCTGGATATCAGTCATGTATTTACCTGCCATTGTGTCTGTCCAGCTCCAGGGGACGGCAGAATTCAAATGAATTCTGCCATTCCATAGCTAATCATCTGAATGTGGAATAGATAGAGGAGGGAGAGGGTGTGGCAGTGGGTGTTCCATAAAGTTTGCTCCCAAACATCCCTCTGAGTAAATGTGTAAGGGAGGGAGGACACTGCAGAGACACACATTGCTTTCCGTGACTCATTTCCTCAAATATGCTTGTGTGGTGTGTAACCTTGCAGGCTCTCACAATATGTAGAAGGACATTACAATTGTGGAATGTCAAAAGGTGCAACTGAGCCAAAGTTCACCATGCCTCCAATGTAATTGTATTGGCAGGTTCTACAGATAAAAATACAGTAAACAACAATAAGAAAGAAAATTAAAACAGTTCAATGATTGAAAAGTGAATAAATGTTTGATTTTCTCTTAGGGCCAGATGTATCAAAGGGTTTTACCCATTCTGTGTCTATGGGAAAATGTGTTCATACATATGGCCCTTATTTTCTTGCATAAGAAAAAACGACCTCCCATAAGTTTGTCATTATATAATCCCAATTTTTATTTTACAAAACAGGGTACTTTTCCTACCCATCAAATAACAAACACTACACTGTTCACCCTATTGTTACATCAACCTGGGTGGAACCTAAACTATCTGCACTGCTCATCGACGATCCTTCCGAGGGGTTCGAGTCGAAAAGTACCAATTCCTACAGGACCTTGGGAGGAGGTCCAGGACACTGTCCGATTTTACCTTGTTGTTTTAAGAATGTTCAAAATGGTAAATATATTTTTTTAAATTTTGGGACTCTAATGCAGAGAATATGGCTCATTACACTGCAATGTATTTCATCGCATGCTTTTACAACGCGGTTGTTACAACGACTTGCACTAGGGGACACGCTGGACTTAGGAATAGTATTAATTACTATTCCTACTCCAGTTTGCGCGACAGTAGGGAAGGTGTTGGAATTCATTTCCAATACCTCAGCGCCCCCTAGTGCAAGTCGTTGTAATGACTTGCGATGTAAATGCATTGTTTACTAACAACACGGTCTCTGTAACAACCGTGTTGTAATAGTAGTGCGATGTAATGACAGTGTTGTAAATGCTGTTTCCTAACCCAGACTAGCATTGTGAGTTTTTCCATTGGATATATTGCTCTTCTAGTATACGGTTCGATGGCCATACCTTACACGTGTGCCAAAATGTAAAACATTTTGAAGAATCAATTGACCATTTCAGTATCTGGGAACACTTAAAACAGCAGAAATGTTGCCAGTACACTTCCCCCTTGTGCGAGCTAATAGTTTCTGGTCACCGCGTTTTACATTCTGTCTTGTGATAAGGATACGCGGCTTATTTACAAGCCGCTAGCGCCGGCGTTCCGTCACTTTTTCCTATATTAAAAGTGACGCACCGGTGTTGAAAGGAGCTTGAAAATAAACCCTGTAGTTTCTATGTTCATTCATACAAATGAGGGATCCGTTGTCTTTGCACCCATGCAGATTATGGACAAGGTCACAGAGGTAAAAAACCTGCGAGGAGGCGCACTGACTGTGCAATCACATTTGAGGTGATGCCCTGTCAACGCGCCTCAAGGGTTCTCCTTTTGCCTGTTAGCAAAAGTCCTTAAAAATCTCCAGGCATTCCCCTGCAAGCAAGTGCAGTCATATATTGCATCCCAGTTTTAGTGTGGGGAATCACTACGCTTCCCTTAAAAGGCAGGGCAGGTCCACCACATGCAGAGAAATGCTGGACTGTGGCGGTGGAGTAACAAAGGCCCCCGCAGCCCCCACAGTGCGGGGGAGCCCCCAAGCTCCAGAGGGCCCCCTCAACACTCTACCCTTGCCTGAAAGCTACTCAGTGGGTTTGGAGGGGGCCTTCCCTGTACTTTGCAGGGGGGCTCCCTCAAGTTTAGTTACAACACTGGACAGTGGCTTTAAAGAGCCTTTCTCTAATGCGTTGTTCTCAATGTGTTCATGGGTTTGAGCCTGCACAGGGAACAGCTCATTTGTTGTGATAGGTTGCACCAACCTGCTCTGTAACCAACCAGCAGACCCCATTAAAGGTCTTGGACAGCACAGACCATGGCTATGCAATGTACCTGTGGTACAGCCAAAGATCTGCTATAGGTTCTGAATGGCTCTTTGTAATAGTGGTTCCTGTCAATGATGTAAAAGTTTGATGGATGGCTCCGTCAAACATGGCAGGCATCGGTCAAACTTTTACAAAGATTCACGTTTTTCTATAACAAGCTTGGTCATTGAAAATTTTGGAACAATAGCCCAAACATCATGACGGTTTACTCCCATTGTTGGGGGGAGGGGGTCATCTTAGTTTTACTGTTCCTTAAAACCTGGTGGTGACGGCCAGCAAATAGAAGCCATCCGACCAGATAATCGTCCTAAACCTGCACCATTTGTGAGCAAGCCATTGCCATCCCCACCACTTCCTCCAGCAGCTGATCCTCAGTTTGAAGTACAGTACTAAATACAGATGGCTCAGTGGCGTAACAAAGTCCCCCGTAGCCCCCACAGTGTGGGGGGAACACCTGAGCTCCAGGGGGTCCCCTCAGCATAGTACCTTGGCCTGAGAGTCTGGAGGTGGGCCCCTCTATGTACTTTGCAGGGGGCCCCCCCTCAAGTTTTGTTACACCACTGGGATGGCTAACTTTTGCCAACTCGTACTCCATTGGGCCATCGGGTATGTCAGGGACAGAGCCGGAGTCCCCTCCATTACTGACATACTTTCGATCGAGGCGGGCTGACAGTTTGCCAGAGAGGATACGCCGTCATCGATACAAAAACCTCCGACAAACTCTCGTTTAACTCCTTGCGTGTGGCCCCGATTTCCCTCCGGTGCTGGACATTCCAGAACAGGGTGTGGTCGTGACAGAACCATTCCGTCATCAGCACAGCTCAACCGTCACTGATGACGGAATGGTTTCGTCAACAGCATCGAAGGGGTTAAGGCAATAGTTTCCAGCAGCTTTTTGCAGATGTCCACCAGTCATGCTATTTTCATCAGGTAATACAGCAGGATCTAAGGGGCATATTTGCCACGAAATTGGCAAAGCGTGTTGTTAAGCCAAGAAGGCTAATGACATGCTCTGTCAATTTAGAAATGCAGGGCTGCACCATATTAATAAGAATATGGTGCAGCCCTGCGTTTCCCCTTGTGCTGGCACCAAATTTAGCCACCTAGTGCCAACGCAGACACCCTTGCACCATAGTGCAAGATTACCTGCATTGAGGGGAGTGCTTGTTTATGTACAGGAAGGTCCCTGCACATAAACAATCTGAAATGGTGATTCAAAACAGCGCAGCACACACGGAAAGGCAGCACACATGGAAACAGATAAAACGAGGAGAAATTAAGCATTTCTTCTCATTGCACCAGGGTAAGACCAGGGTTTCTCTCGTCTTAATTTTGGCGCTGCCCCATATTTACGCCATTCTTGTAAATATGGTGCAGCGTCAAAATCCATGGGTGTTGAGGTGGAATGCCCACAGCACACCCATTCCCCTGCCCTTTCACGCTAAGCATAGCGTGAAAGGGTGCCATATTCACAAGGCGATTTAGAAAAGGGGGTGGTGATGAACAGAGTGTCTGAGTTAAACAGACCACTCTCACCCAGTCCAAAGATCAGGGCTTGATCCATCACCGTTATTTATCTCACTGCCCCATCCCAGCTCAGAACCTGGCTATATGCAAATCAGTCTGTCCCTGGCCCAGTGCATCATGGGAACAGGGCAGACTAAACTACCAAGCCAATTCTTCACCAGAAAGGAGACAAGCTACCGGGGACCGGTTTCTGGCATTTCAGCCTTCTTCGGCCCGGCTTGCTTGAATCCTGATGGAGCAGTGAGAAAGGGACTCATGTCTGAGTATACCCTGCCACACCTATAGTGGCCAAAAACGATTTAGAAAAGGGGGTGGTGATGAACAGAGTGTCTGAGTTAAACAGACCACTCTCACCCAGTCCAAAGATCAGGGCTTGATCCATCACCGTTATTTATCTCACTGCCCCATCCCAGCTCAGAACCTGGCTATATGCAAATCAGTCTGTCCCTGGCCCAGTGCATCATGGGAACAGGGCAGACTAAACTACCAAGCCAATTCTTCACCAGAAAGGAGACAAGCTACCGGGGACCGGTTTCTGGCATTTCAGCCTTCTTCGGCCCGGCTTGCTTGAATCCTGATGGAGCAGTGAGAAAGGGACTCATGTCTGAGTATACCCTGCCACACCTATAGTGGCCAAAAACGATTTAGAAAAGGGGGTGGTGATGAACAGAGTGTCTGAGTTAAACAGACCACTCTCACCCAGTCCAAAGATCAGGGCTTGATCCATCACCGTTATTTATCTCACTGCCCCATCCCAGCTCAGAACCTGGCTATATGCAAATCAGTCTGTCCCTGGCCCAGTGCATCATGGGAACAGGGCAGACTAAACTACCAAGCCAATTCTTCACCAGAAAGGAGACAAGCTACCGGGGACCGGTTTCTGGCATTTCAGCCTTCTTCGGCCCGGCTTGCTTGAATCCTGATGGAGCAGTGAGAAAGGGACTCATGTCTGAGTATACCCTGCCACACCTATAGTGGCCAAAAACGATTTAGAAAAGGGGGTGGTGATGAACAGAGTGTCTGAGTTAAACAGACCACTCTCACCCAGTCCAAAGATCAGGGCTTGATCCATCACCGTTATTTATCTCACTGCCCCATCCCAGCTCAGAACCTGGCTATATGCAAATCAGTCTGTCCCTGGCCCAGTGCATCATGGGAACAGGGCAGACTAAACTACCAAGCCAATTCTTCACCAGAAAGGAGACAAGCTACCGGGGACCGGTTTCTGGCATTTCAGCCTTCTTCGGCCCGGCTTGCTTGAATCCTGATGGAGCAGTGAGAAAGGGACTCATGTCTGAGTATACCCTGCCACACCTATAGTGGCCAAAAACGATTTAGAAAAGGGGGTGGTGATGAACAGAGTGTCTGAGTTAAACAGACCACTCTCACCCAGTCCAAAGATCAGGGCTTGATCCATCACCGTTATTTATCTCACTGCCCCATCCCAGCTCAGAACCTGGCTATATGCAAATCAGTCTGTCCCTGGCCCAGTGCATCATGGGAACAGGGCAGACTAAACTACCAAGCCAATTCTTCACCAGAAAGGAGACAAGCTACCGGGGACCGGTTTCTGGCATTTCCCTCACCACCCCTTGTTGTAAATATTTTTGTCCACCCTAAGCGTGGAAGGGTATTCTCAGATGTGAGACCCTTGCTCATTGCACCATCAGGATTCAAGCAAACCGGGCCGAAGACGGCTGTAATGCCAGAAACCGGTCCCCGGGAGCTTGTTTCCTTCCCAGTGTAAGAATTGGCTTTTGTAGTTTGGTTTGCCCTGTTCCCATCATGCACTGGGACAGGAACAGACTAATTTGCATACAGCCAGGTTCTGAAACTGGGATGGTGCAGTGAGCTAAAAAACGGTGTTGGATCTAGCCCTGATCTCTTGACTGGGTGAGAGCTTTCTGCTTAATTCAGAGACTCTGTCCCTCACCACCCCTTGTTGTAAATATTTTTGTCCACCCTAAGCGTGGAAGGGTATTCTCAGATGTGAGACCCTTGCTCATTGCACCATCAGGATTCAAGCAAACCGGGCCAAAGACGGCTGTAATGCCAGAAACCGGTCCCCGGGAGCTTGTTTCCTTCCCAGTGTAAGAATTGGCTTTTGTAGTTTGGTTTGCCCTGTTCCCATCATGCACTGGGACAGGAACAGACTAATTTGCATACAGCCAGGTTCTGAAACTGGGATGGTGCAGTGAGCTAAAAAACGGTGTTGGATCTAGCCCTGATCTCTTGACTGGGTGAGAGCTTTCTGCTTAATTCAGAGACTCTGTCCCTCACCACCCCTTGTTGTAAATATTTTTGTCCACCCTAAGCGTGGAAGGGTATTCTCAGATGTGAGACCCTTGCTCATTGCACCATCAGGATTCAAGCAAACCGGGCCGAAGACGGCTGTAATGCCAGAAACCGGTCCCCGGGAGCTTGTTTCCTTCCCAGTGTAAGAATTGGCTTTTGTAGTTTGGTTTGCCCTGTTCCCATCATGCACTGGGACAGGAACAGACTAATTTGCATACAGCCAGGTTCTGAAACTGGGATGGTGCAGTGAGCTAAAAAACGGTGTTGGATCTAGCCCTGATCTCTTGACTGGGTGAGAGCTTTCTGCTTAATTCAGAGACTCTGTCCCTCACCACCCCTTGTTGTAAATATTTTTGTCCACCCTAAGCGTGGAAGGGTATTCTCAGATGTGAGACCCTTGCTCATTGCACCATCAGGATTCAAGCAAACCGGGCCGAAGACGGCTGTAATGCCAGAAACCGGTCCCCGGGAGCTTGTTTCCTTCCCAGTGTAAGAATTGGCTTTTGTAGTTTGGTTTGCCCTGTTCCCATCATGCACTGGGACAGGAACAGACTAATTTGCATACAGCCAGGTTCTGAAACTGGGATGGTGCAGTGAGCTAAAAAACGGTGTTGGATCTAGCCCTGATCTCTTGACTGGGTGAGAGCTTTCTGCTTAATTCAGAGACTCTGTCCCTCACCACCCCTTGTTGTAAATATTTTTGTCCACCCTAAGCGTGGAAGGGTATTCTCAGATGTGAGACCCTTGCTCATTGCACCATCAGGATTCAAGCAAACCGGGCCGAAGACGGCTGTAATGCCAGAAACCGGTCCCCGGGAGCTTGTTTCCTTCCCAGTGTAAGAATTGGCTTTTGTAGTTTGGTTTGCCCTGTTCCCATCATGCACTGGGACAGGAACAGACTAATTTGCATACAGCCAGGTTCTGAAACTGGGATGGTGCAGTGAGCTAAAAAACGGTGTTGGATCTAGCCCTGATCTCTTGACTGGGTGAGAGCTTTCTGCTTAATTCAGAGACTCTGTCCCTCACCACCCCTTGTTGTAAATATTCACAAGGCGGCGTTAAGTAGCTTAACAATGCCTTGTAAATAAGGTGAAGCTCATATCGCCACCACAACGTCTTTGAAAGTGATGTTGTGATGGCGATAGAAGGTTGTAAATATGCCGTTATGATATTGTGGAGTTTTGTTATTGCTCGGTTACAAATAGTACTGTTGTATGGTGGATATATACAGTAATAAAGATTCCAAACATTTCTGCCAGTAGTGCAGCCGTTTAAATCCACTTTAGCACACATGTTATGTTAAGTAAATTTTGACTTGTATAGCGCCAAATCACCGGCAGGTCTCTAGGCGCCTGTGCACACTACTTTCCCCACACCCGAAAGAATCCAGGGCTGTCAACAGTAATGGGGACTTTGAGAGCTGAAGCCTGAAAAATGAATTCCTCCCCAGTTCATACTTCATATTTTATGGCACATATATTTTTGTTATAATCACTATAAAACACTTGCCCGTGACAGTTTAATGAAGCAAAGATGCCCGTTCTGCTGAAGGATATATGACAGTAAGTGGTTGCCTCGGTTGATTACACTCCAGGGCTGTACAAGGGCTTAATCATACGTGAAAGCTACTTATCAAGAGAGTATCCTAGAATTCATAGCCATGAAACACACGAGAGAGGAAATAAATAAGGCTTTGAACAAACCTAGATTTCCTGCTCTTCATCATTGGAAAATGTGCAGAAATTTGCTATAGCAATCTAAGATGACACTATCGATCAATAGTGTATGTTTAATATAGTATCTATAGGTTCTATACATGGTTATTTATTAGGAGCAGGTCAGAATTTGAAAACCCAATAATGCACTGGTTTGACGTCGAGACCTGAAATTATTAATTTAATTGTGAGATGGGAAAGAGTGTTCCTGTCTCTTCTCATAAAAGAGGCAAAGCCTGCCTGACCTGGCACTTGGAAGGCGATGGATTTTTGTGAGGTTACAGGATTGCTTCACATCAATTGCTACACAATTTTCCAGCCCTGGGTTTTCTTTGAAATTCTGCTGCATTCTGGAAGTTGTGGTCCCTGTTCTTGCCAACTAATCCATTGGATTAACACACCTAAAAATGAAATGGGGCTGCTGTGCTTAACCCCTTAACTGCCGAGGCCCCCCCACTTTGTGGCATAGTTTGCGTTTAGGGCTCCACAACTTTTTGTCCACATAGGCTATCCACACCCAATTTGTGTCCTTTTTTTCCAACATCCTGAAGGATATAATGGTACCCAGGCTTTGTGGATTCCCTTGGAGGAGCCTGAGAAATTAGCTAAAATAGAGCAAATTGTCGCTTTTTGAGGGAAAGAAGTGCTGCAGAAGAAAGCATCTTTTTTCTGCAAATGTCATCAACAAAGAGTTTGCAGTGCTAAAATCGCCATCTTCCCAGCTTTCAGGAAAAGGTAAACTTGAATAAGAAAACTACATTTTTCAGCACAGTTTTAGCATTTTCCTGGGAGATAGCCAATTTTGTCCTATTTTATTGCGCTTTCAACCTCCTTCCAGTTAATGGTGGAAAAGGGTGGAAACCCCATGGTGGATCCCGGAAAAGCCACGCATTTCAGAAAACTAAACACAATTCTGAATTCAGCAAGGGATCATTTGTGTAGATCTTTCAAGATTTTCCTATAAAAAGAAATATTTGAAATAACAGAATATTGAAATTGTATTGAAAAAAACAGCCATTCGTGTCTACGTTTTCCTCTATAACTTCTTCTTAGTATGGCAAATTTTCAAAAACTATGTACCATTACATTCGCTGGACGCTTCTGGTTGCAAGAAATATATAGGGATTGCAGGTTCTCCAAAGACCTGAGGTACCTAGAGCCAACAAATGAGATGCACATTACAATGGTTTTTCATTGTGTACTGACAATATATGGGAAATTATCAAGAATGGGTTAAGGCTATTGTTAGACCTGGCATCCCTGACATGGTTTCGCCTGTCTTTTTGCCTCTACCTCCTGTAATTTTACTGTATGCTGGACTTCGTTTTTGCTGGTTTGTGTACTCTGGGCACTTTACCACTGCTGATCAGAGCTAAAGTGCAAGTGCTCCCTGAGGAAATTGTGATTATAATTGGTTATCCATGATTGGTATGTTTGATTTACTGGTAAGTCCCTAATAAAGTGCGCTGTGTGTGCCCAGGGCCTGTAACTCAAATTATACACCCACATGAGTAGCCCTGTAAACATGTCTCGGACCTGCCACTGCAGTGTCTGTGATTGGAGTTTTAAACTGTCATGTCATTCACTTGCAGGCCCAAACCTTCCCTTCTATTACATGTAAGGTACCCCAAGGTAGACCCAAGGTACCCCTCTGGGCAGGGTGCAGTGTATGTGAAAGGTAGGACATGTGCTAGTGTGTCTTACATGTCCTGATAGTGAAATATTGCCAATTTAGTTTTTCAGTATTGTAAGGACTATCTCACCCAAAGGTTTTCATTGTAGCTGCGTTGTAACATCCTACAAGTGTAACTTTCAATTGGGAAAAGATAGAGATTTGGATTCCCTGAACTCTGGATTTGAAAAAAACATATTTTAGTGAATTGGTGTTTTAAATTGTGTGTTTGAAAATACCACTTCTAGAAAGTGGGCATTTTCTTGCTTTGCCATCCTGTGCCTCTGCCTGCCTGTGGAATCAACGTCCGGTTTAAAGTGACAGCTGGGTTGTTTGTGCATTCACTCTAGACAGTCACACAAAGGAAACCGAGGTGTGCCCTGTATATCCTGATGGCCCATCACCGGGCTGATGGGCAGTGGAGTAACGAAATTTGAGATGGCCCCCCTGCAAGGTGCATGGATAGGCCCCCGCTCCGGATTTTATCAGGAGCTCTCGAAAGAGTACTGTGCTGGGGGGGCTGCCTGCAACTCGGGAGCCCCCCTGCAATGCTGGGAGTGCGGGCCTGTGTTACGCCCCTGTTGGTGGGCCTTCCAGAGCTGGAGTGGTGGGAGGAGTTGTCACTGACACCTCAATAGGGCTGTGACTGGCCTCTCACTATGCTGTCTTAACCCCCCTGTAGTGTGTAGATCTTGGGGACATAAAGACTTTCCTTTTAAGTATGCATACTTCAAAGGCCAAAAGGGGTATACGTATTGGACCTATAACCCCCCATCTTTAGAATACTTCTGAACTGAGGACTCTGCCAAGAAGAAGAGCTGGAAGGCTGTCGGGAGGAGTACTGCCTCTTTGCTGTGTGTTGTTTTGCTGGGTTGGCCTGCAGTTTCTGCTTCTGTCTAAGTGTAGTGAAAGGACTTGACTTTGCTTTCTTGGTCATGCTTTCCCAAGGTTCTCCAAGGGCTTGTGTGTACTTGCTTCCTGTTCAAAGTCTCAGGGACATCAAAGACTTCATCTGCAACACCCGGACTTAACTGCTAGGAGTCCTGATTGCCAAGTGGTGCTAATTGAAGTTCGTGGGCCCTTGGAATCATGTAGCTGGGGCTGCAACACAAGAAAACCAACATCAACGCCGCTGCCTGCACTGGAGCCAAGGGTATCGCTCGTGGAGTGCACAACGCACAACCAGACTTGCACCGCAGCCCTGGTGATGATGATGCCATCAACCTTATCGATTCCAATGTCGTCATCGAGGCCGTTGCTTGCCCCAAGCCAAGGGCACTGCTCATGGAGTGCACGTCAACCTGACTCGCACCACAGCCCCAACCTCTCGGACAGCAACAATTTGCAACAACGGCTGTCGACGCCAGTGTCTCCATCATGTTATCTTGGAGCCGATAACCGACGCTAGTTACTTTCCACACTCATAGACACCGCACCATGGTACGTAATCGATGCCTCACCGCAAATGCTGCCTCACCTCCGCATAGCAAGGATTTGATGCCTTGCCCCTCTGTGGTAGGAAGGAACCGATGCCGCCTCTGCCCATCGATGCCTCACCTCCGTGGCGGCGTGCAACGTCTATTGACTTCATCATTTTCCAAGGTATTGTTACTTGGGGGTCCGTGTGACTCCGTGGCATGCCAGCTGTTAGACCTGGCACCATTGGCGTGGGTCTCCCTTCCATTTTTTGCTTTTGCCTCATGTATTTTTGCTGGTATTAGATGCTTTGGGCCCTGTGCCACTGCTATTCAGTGCCACAGTGCAAGTGCTCCCTATTGTAAATTGATGTATTAATCAGTGGTTCCATGTTTGGCTATTTGGTTTACTTGTCAGACCCTAGTCTAAGGCACTGAGTGTGCCCAGGGTGTGTAAATCCAAATGCTGCTGGTGGGCTTGCAGCACTGGTTGTGCCACCCACAGAAGCAGCCTTGTAAAATGTGTCTAAGGTTTTCCATTGCAGAGCCTGCGTGCAGTCTGGTACTGTCATGCTGACTGGGCAAGTGCCCCCACTTCCCAGTCCCTAAACCTTCCCTTTTCTTCAAATCAGTCACCCTTATGGTAAGCCAAGGGCAGGGTGCATTGTAAGTATAAGGTAGGACAAGCCCTGATGTGTGTGGCATGTCCTAATAGTGAATTACAGCCATTTTCGTTTTTCACTATTGCAAAGCTACCTGCTCTCCATAGGCCAGAATGGGCTCGGGAGTTATTACATTTTATAATCCTAACTGTCTCAGATAACATGGTAGAAATTCGAGTTTAGTATGCCTGAACTCAGAATAATAAAATACATCTTTTAGTAAAGTTTATTTTAATATTCTGTGTTTGCAAATACCACTTTTAGAGAGTAGGTATTTACTTGTCTAACCATTCAAACCTGCCTCTGCTAGGTTTGTAATCCTATGTCTGGTTTTGTGAGTGACAGGGCTGGGGAATTCCAAGAGACAGACTGAGTCACCCAAAGGTGAATAGAGATATCTGCATTTAGATGGGAGGGAGTAGTTGCACCTGAACCTTGAATAGGGCTGTGCCTGCCTTCCACAATGCTGGCTCCACCCCCTGGGGAGCGGCTGATGTCTCTGCCCTGCACACTGAAAGAAGAGAAGGAGTCCTGTCAACAAAGTGCTCCAGGACTGTACTTGCCTTCCACAATGCTGGCTCCACCTCCTGTGGGGCGTCTGATGTGCCTGCCCTGCACTGTGAAAGGAAAGGAGAAGTCTGGTAAACAGAGTGCTTCAGAACTGGTTTGGACTGGGCAAAGGCCCCTCTCCCCTCAGAGAACAAAGGATTTTGGGGTATAAATATTGGGACCCTGATTCCATGAAATTAGATCACTTTGGACTACAAGAAGAAACCTTTACTGAGGAGAAGAACCTGAAGAAACTGAGGAGAGACTATTCCCAAGCTGAAGTGCTGCATGGGGGATTGGCCTGCAGTGGTTGCCTTACTGCCAAAGGAAGGAGAAAGGAACTTTGTGTACTTTGCTTTCAACTTGTGAAGGATCTCCAAGGACTTGGAAAAGAGCTTGCCTCCTGCTGAAGTCTCAGGGACAAACAGACTTCAACCCCCAGCTCCCTAGAGTTTTTGGAAGTGCCTGCTGCTGTTTTGGGCCTTCTGAGGAATTGCGTGTCGCATGGAGCTGGAAGTGCGACTCAACGATAAGAAGCATGTCACCGTCGCTGTGCCTGCCGTTGCAACTACGAAGGAGGGTGTCGCCGCTGGAACTGTCGTACTGCACCACATCGGGGAGAAGTGTGCCGCAACGAAGAGGAAGCGCGCCGCCATCACTGCTGCTGCTGTCAGAACTCTGAAGGAGGGTGTCGCCTCTGTAGTTGTCGCACTGCACCGCATCAGGAGAAGAATCTCGCAACGAGGTCAGAGCGTGTTGCCATCGCTGTACCTGCCGTCGCAACTCCGAAGGAGGGTGTCGCCGTTGGAACTGAGCTTTACACCGTATCGACCAAGAACACCTCGCATCCCCGAGAAGTGTGCCGCCGTTGGAGCTGCTGCCGTCGCATCTTGGATGTCGCCGCTGTAGTTGTCGCATCGAGTGGAAGCTTCACGCATCATGGGAGAAGAGCGTCGCTGCTGGAGCTGTTGCCTTCGCATCGTAAGGGTGTCATCGCTGCACTCCACGCATCGAACTAAGAACTTCTCGCATTCCCGAGAGGCGTGCCGCATCTGGAAGATCTTCACGTCTTTATTTCTTTGTATCTGAACTTTGCCGCATTTCCCATCGCTGCAACATTGCTTGTCGTGGAAGCGCAACGCAACCTAAGGTACATTGACGCAGAGTGTCACATCTAAGAACTGAACTGAACTAAGCTTAAATCTACCATCTTAAAGTAATCATAGTGTTTGGGCCCGATTCACAGAATGAACTTAAGACTCAATCCTAAACTTACTACTGTTTTGGTATTCACAGATTGCACTTACTAGTTTTGGTATTCACAGAATGAACTTACTCATTTCGGTATTCACAGAAGTTAGGACTCCTAACTTTAGGACTCCAAAATGCCTTCTGTGAATATCGAAAGGCCTAAAATTACGATTTTTCTCAATTTAGTAGTAGTAAAGTTAGGACTCCTAACTTTAGGACTCCTAAATGCCTTCTGTGAATACCGAAAGGGCTAAAATTACGATTTTTCTCAATTTATTAGTAGTAAAGTTAGGACTCCTAACTTTAGGACTCCTAAATGCCTTCTGTGAATACCGAAAGGCCTAAAATTATGATTTTTCTCAATTTAGTAGTAGTAAAGTTAGGAATACTAACTTTAGGACTCCTAAATGCCTTCTGTGAATACCGAAAGTCTTAAAATTAGGATTTTTCTCAATTTAGTAGTAGTAAAGTTAGGACTCCTAACTTTACTACTACTAAATTGAGAAAAATCCTAATTTTAAGACTTTTGGTATTCACAGAAGGCATTTAGGAGTCCTAAAGTTAGTAGTCCTAACTGTACTACTACTAAATTGAGAAAAATCATAATTGTAAGACTTTCGGTATTCACAGAAGGCATTTAGGAGTCCTAAAGTTAGGAGTCCTAACTTCTGTGAATACCGAAATGAGTAAGTTCATTCTGTGAATACCAAAAGTAGTAAGTGCATTCTGTGAATGCCAAAAGTAGTAAGTTCATTCCGTGAATACCAAAAGTAGTAAGTGCAATTTGTGAATACCAAAACAGTAGTAAGTTTAGGATTGAGTCTTAAGTTCATTCTGTGAATCGGGCCCTGTATTTTTGTTGTTTATGGTCTTGTGGTAACTCTATGTAAAGTCTACTTATTTTTTAAATAAAACCTGTGTATGTGGTCACAACTGCTTAACTTACAACGCCTCTGAAGTAAAGCCCTTCTGGTCGTGCCAATCTACCAAGGGGTGAGCAGGGGTTATTTTAGGAGTGTAATCCCCTTATCCTGACTAGAGGGGAGGTTCCCAATTTGTCACAAGTACCTACCTCTGCCAACTAGAGACCCCAAAATATAACATTGGTGGTAGCGGTGGGATTCTGGATTTGCATTTGTGACTCATGTACAGTGACTGGTGAACACTATTTAGTGAGTGCAGACCATAACGATACCACATACTTTTTGGTAGATTCCTTTTTGGATTTTTTTTCTATTTTTGAAAGAAGCCTGATTCAGTTGAAGTAGAGAGAGCAGAATCTGTAGCCTCTATTAATTGCGAATGGGAAGAAGAGAGGCTGGAATGCTACACAGTAAAGCAGCTAAAGTACTTTTGCAAGAAATTCAAGGTTTCCACTGTTGGTTGCACCAAGAACGAAGAATTCTACAAGGCGCTGAGGGCCTGGGTAAAGGCAATGAAAACTCCTGAGATTGAGGAGGATGATAATGCAGAAGTACAACAGGAAGGGCCATTGGGCTTAGGAGGAAGGAGACCACCTTCCCCTGCAGGTAGCAATGCTTCTAACAAAAGTATGTCTCCAGTGGAGTTGGAGGACAGAGAGAGAAATGGGAGGTATGAGATCGAGCTGACAAAACTGAAGTTAAGTGGGCAGCTGGAATTTGAATTACAAACCAGGAGGTTATCCCTGGAAGAGAAGAAAATGCAGTTAGACCATGAGAACGTTTTGAGGGAGCTGGATTTAAAAGCTAAAAGTTTGGGTAGTACTCCCTCTGGTCTCAGCGTACATTCAGAAAGTAGAGTGTACATTCCTAAGGATGTGGTGAAAGAGTTTTACAAAAATGATGATACTGGTCAGTGGTTCAGAGCCTATGAGGTAGCCATGTCTTCCCACCAGGTCCCTGAGAGAGATTGGGGAGCCGGGTTGTGGGGAAGGTTCCTTAGTGAGGGGCGGGATCCATTGTTAGACTTGCCTTCTGATGTCCACAATTCATACAGCCACATGAAAGAGGCATTGGTGTCTAGATATGGTTTGACACCTGAGCTCTATAGACAGAGGTTCAGGAAAAAGTTAGAAAACAGTATTTGGGTTGAATATGTCACTTTCTGGTTGGGTAAAGGGCAGCAAGGTTAATGATTTTCAAGGTCTCTTTGATTTGATTGCATGGGAGCACTTGTCTGATAATTGTTTTCCATAGCTGCACCAGCATCTGATAGATAGCAAGCTGACTAACCCTAGAAAGCTTGCTGAGGAGGTGGACCGCTGGGTGAGCACTTGGGTCCACAAGGGTCACGTGGGAGACTCAGCCAAAGGTGGGCAGGGTCCCCAGCAGAAGAGTGGGGGGGACAAGGGTAAACAGAAGGAGTTCTGCAAAGGGCCCCAAATTAATCCCGAAGGGAACCCAGTGAAAGGTTCCCAGCCTTCCCCTGAGAGAAAGCAAGGGGCCTGACAGGTAGTCCTGTTCCCCAGGGGGCCCTGAAGTGTTACAAGTGTGGCGACCAGGGTCATAAGGCGAATTATACCAGGGGCCGCCTGTTTGGTAAACCAGCACCCACTGGTGCTCCACCCCGGCAGATGGGTAGTGTAGTTTTGGGAGAGGAGATTGATGTCCAAGGTGGGTGGGGTCCGGCACAGATGACCTTAGTCTCTCTAGGAGACAGTGAGATGGTCTCAGAAGCTCAGCTGCCTAGGAACACTAAGAAATATGGACAGCGAGTGACCGTCAATGGCCAAAAGGTGGAGGCTCTTAGAGATACAGGAGCCAGTGTGACAGCTGTCAGGTGTCACCTGGTGTCTCAAGAGCAGATGGTCTCTCATGCATTTTGCGGAGTTGTTAACGCCGACAACACAGAGAGTCATTGTCCAATGGCTCAGGTTCCCTTTGAGTGGGGGGAGGGTCTCCGGCACTTTTCAGGTAGTTGTGAGGCACGCCATGCCAGTTGACTGTTTGTTGGGAAATGATTTGGAGAGCTCCCCTTGGGAAAAGGTGGAAAAAACAACTTACTTGAAGATGGTTGGACTGCCTGACTGGGCATGCGTGACGACCCGGTCAATGTCAGCCAGTAGGGGTTCTCAAGTAGGCATGGGCGGAAAATCCGTTCCGCTCGCGGATTTTGCGGATTTTCGGGAAATCCGCAATCCGCGAGATTTGCGAATTTCCTGAAAAATCCGCAAATCCGCGAGCAGCGGATTTTGCTCGCACTGCTCGCACTGTTCGCGTGAGTTCGCGCCCCGCGAATAAGTGCGAAATTGCAGAAATACGATCTAAGCAAAACTGAAAGTAACTACTTACCAGGTTCAAAAGTTCAGGCACATCATTAGTAGCCATTTCCTGTAGTGCTTCCTGAGGGGCCCCTCCAGAGTTCAGTTGCCAGTTGAAACTATTATGTGACCCTGCTCTGAACCTCAGAATAGTTACACATATGCCACAAAGGTCATGAATTACAGCTAAGGGAGACAAGCAGGAGCCAGGCTGGAAGTTAAAATCCATTAATCAGCCCCTAATTCATTATTGTCAGTTGGGGCAGGGCAGGTGTTGTAACTAATTTTGCAACAATGAAAGCACTTAGCAAGTGCAAAAGATCACTAATCAGGGCGCACTAAGGAAGCAGGTGCCAGCTAAAAAAATATTCTGTGACACATTAATCAGCCCCAAATTAATTCAGGTCACTTGAGGCAGGGAAGGTGTGCTTTGCTTTGCCGAAAATAATGTACACTGGACAACCAGAGGGTGTGGTGATGAAACAGAGGGTGGCATGGGTGGGCCAGAGGGTGGCATGAGTAGTCAGAGAGTGGCAGTGGTGACAGAGAGTGGCAGTGATGAAGAAGAGTGTCCCAAACAGGTTGGACACGTAGAAACAACAAGTTCGCAATACTTGCGACCCGACAGGTAAGTTCGCAAATTGCTAAATTGTAAAAACCCTCGCGAACTGGCAGAAACACGGGCGAACACAATAAAAAAAAAAAATCCGCAAATTCGCGGGAATTCGCGGATTTTGCGGATTGCGAATCCGCAAATCCGCAAAATTCGCGAACGCGAGATACGCAAAATTCGCTCATGCTTATTCTCAAGAGGACCTGGAGCCTGAGAGGGAGGCCCAGGAACCTGTTGAAGAGAGAAGTGGCGAGGGGCGTGGTAAACCGGACCCTGAAGTTTCCATGGGCCAGGAGGAGGTAGACCCTGAGGGGGATGCCCTGGAGCCTACCGGGGACCAAGTATCTGAACTGGGGGACCTGCCTGAGCTGACACATTGGCAGCAAGAAGAAGGCCTCTCCAGGGAAGAATTTTGCAAGGAGCAGAGAGAGGGCCCTTCTCTTGTGGGCTTGCGGCAACAGGCTGCAAGCCAGGCAGCAGGTGATCAGTCAGGGTCACACTTGATTTACTGGGAGAATGGTCTCCTGTATAGCGAGCCTAAGGTTGCTGAACCTGGGCAAGCCCATGTGCTGGTGGTACC
This sequence comes from Lissotriton vulgaris, assembly GCF_964263255.1. NCBI lineage: Eukaryota > Metazoa > Chordata > Amphibia > Caudata > Salamandridae > Lissotriton > Lissotriton vulgaris. The sequence continues at coordinate 79,874,773 of NC_141698.1, read as the reverse complement.
CCAGAAGTTCAGAGTCTTCCTACTGGGGTTGGCTCATGATGTGCCGTTAGCAGGACATTTGGGGCAGGACAAGACCTTTGAAAGGCTTGTCACTCACTTTCATTGGCCCCAAATGCACAAGAGTTCTGATACTCATTGCTGGACTTGTCAAACTTGCCAGGCAAGTGGAAAGAGTGGGAGGAAGCACAAGGTTCCTCTCCAGCAATTCCCTGTGGTCAGTACCCCCTTTGAGCGGGTGGGGATTAACATTGTGGGGCCACTGGTCCCCAAGACAGCCATGGGCAACAGGTTCATCCTGGTCTTGTTCGACCATGCCACACGGTACCCGGAAACCATACCTCTGAGGACAGTGACGGCCCCCGTGGTGGGACTAGCACTGATGGGAATTTTCTCACGAGTAGGATTCCCTCGGGAGGTAGTATCTGACCGGGGTACCAACTTCATTTCCAAGTATATGAAGTCCCTGTGGCAGGAGTGTGGTGTAACCACTCCTTACCACCCCCAAGGAAATGGGCTGGTTGAAAGGTTCAACCGGAACCTGAAAGGCATGATGATGGGTCTTGAGGAACCCATGAGGCGTAAGTGGGGCGTCCTCTTACCGTGCCTAATGTTTGCATACCGTGAGGTGCCACAGAAATCTCTAAGGTTCAGTCCCTTAGAGCTTCTCTATGGACACCCAGTCAGAGGATCTCTGAGTTTGGTTAAAGAAGGCTTGGAGCAATCTCCCGGGAAACCTCCCTAGGATGTATATGGTTACATGCTGGCCTTCTGGAACCAGACTAGGTGTTTCAGGCAACTCGCTGAGGCGAATCTGGAAGCCAGCCAGGAGGAGATGAAGCGCTGGTATGATCAGAATGCCACTCTGGTAGAGCTTCAACCTGGCCAGAAAGTGTGGGTCATGGCCCCAGTGGAGCCCTGTGCGCTCCAAGATAAGTAGACCGGACCATTTGAGGTTGTGGAGCGCAAGAGTCCAGTTACCTACTTGGTGGATTTGCGGTCTCCTAGGAACCCCTTGAGGGTCCTACATGTCAACTGCCTTAAGCCCCACTTAGAGAGGTCTGAAGTGGGCATGCTCTTGGCAACAGATGCTGGGATGGAGGAGGAGACTGAGCCTCTTCCTGACCTCCTGTCAGCCTCAGAGCAAGATGGGTCAGTGGATGGTGTTAACCTCTCTTCCACCCTGACCCATGAGCAATAGAATGACTGCCGCCATTAGCTGGGACAGTTTTCTGATCTGTTCTCCCTGGTTCCTGGTGTCACAGATTGGTGCGTCCATGATGTGGACACAGGAGGCAGCTTACCTGTGAAGCACAAGTCATACAGATTAACTGACAGGGTGAGGGCTTGCATCAAAGAGGAGTTCTCAAACATGCTTGCGCTAGGGGTGATTGAGTCCTCCAGCAGTCCTTGGGCCAGCCCAGTGGTCTTGGTCCCGAAGGCAGCAGCGCCGGGTGCTACAAACGAACTCCGGTTCTGTGTGGACTACAGAGGGCTCAATTCAGTCACGAAGACTGACGCGCACCCCATCCCCAGATCTGATGAGCTCATTGATCGGCTATGGGCTGCATGGTACCTCAGCGCGTTTGACTTAACATCAGGGTACTGGCAGATCGCCTTGACTGATGGGGCAAAGGAGAGGTCAGCATTCTCCACACCAGATGGGCATTTCCAGTTCCGTGTTATGCCCTTCAGGATGAAGAATGCCCCTGCCACCTTCCAGAGGTTGGTCAACCAGGTGTTGGGTGGACTGGATGAGTTCAGTGCCGCCTACCTGGATGACATCCCCGTGATCAGTGCCAGATGGGAGGAGCATCTGCGCCACCTCTGGGAAGTGTTGATGGCACACCCGAACTCCGGTTCTGTGTGGACTACAGAGGGCTCAATTCAGTCACGAAGACTGACGCGCACCCCATCCCCAGATCTGATGAGCTCATTGATCGGCTATGGGCTGCATGGTACCTCAGCACGTTTGACTTAACTTCAGGGTACTGGCAGATCGCCTTGACTGATGGGGCAAAGGTCCTCACGATCAAGGCGAGTAAGTGCCAGATCGGGCAGGGTTCCGTGGTGTACTTGGAACACCAAGTTGGGACCGGCCAGGTGGCGCCCTTTCAACCCAAGATTGAAACCATCCTGGCTTGGGATTCACCCGAAACCCAGACAGAGGTGAGAGCCTTCTTAGGTCTCACAGGGTATTACAGGAGGTTTGTCAAGGGCTATGGCAACGTTGTTGCACCGTTGACAGAGCTGACTTCCAGGAAGCAGCCCAAGAAGACGACCTGGACTGACACCTGTCAGAAAGCTTTTGAGGTCCTGAAAGCTGCCATGTGCACGGCGTCCATGCTCCTGGCACCCAACTTCTCAAGAGAGTTTATAATCCAAACAGACGCTTCAGAGCATGGTGTGCGGGCTGTTCTGTCACAGATGAATGAGGAGGGCCTAGATCAACCTGTAGCCTTTATAAGTAGAAGGTTACTTCCACAGGAACAGAGGTGGAGTGCTTTGAGCGTGAGTCATTTGCTGTTGTCTGGGCACTGAAGAAGCTGAGACCATACCTGTTTGGGACTCACTTCCAGGTTCAGACAGATCACAGCCCCCTCAGATGGTTGATGCAGATGAGGGGTGAGAATCCAAAACTGTTGAGGTGGTCTATTTCCCTACAGGGTATGGGCTTTACGGTTGAACACCACCCTGGTACAGAACACGCCAACGCTGATGGTCTGTCCAGATTTTTACGCCTTAGTGAAGAGAACTCCCAGGAGTTAGGGTAGTTCTCCCCACTTTTTAGCTGGAGGGTACACATGTTAGACCTGGCACCATTGGTGTGGGTCTCCCTTCCATTTTTTGATATTGCCTCATGTATCTTTGCTGGTATTAGATGCTTTGGGCCCTGTGCCACTGCTATTCAGTGCCACAGTGCAAGTGCTCCCTATTGTAAATTGATGAATTAATCAGTGGTTCCATGTTTGGCTATTTGGTTTACTTGTCAGATGCTAGTCTAATGCACTGGGTGTGCCCAGGGCGTGTAAATCCAAATGCTGCTGGTGGGCTTGCAGCACTGGTTGTGCCACCCACAGAAGCAGCCTTGTAAAATGTGTCTTAGGTCTGCCATTGCAGAGCCTTCGTGCAGTCTGGTACTGCCATGCTGACTGGGCAAGTGCCCCCACTTCCCAGTGCCTAAACCTTCCCTTTTCTTCATATCAGTCACCCCTATGGGAGGCCTAAGGGCAGGGTGCATTGTAAGTATGAGGTAGGACACGCCCTGATGTGTGTGGCATGTCCTAATAGTGAATTACAGCCATTTCCTTTTTCACTATTGCAAGGCTACCTGTTCTCCATAGGCCAGAATGGGCTGTTAGAGGTATTACATTTTATCATCCTAACTGTCTCAGAGAACATGGTAGAAATTTGAGTTTAGTAGGTCTGAACTTAGAATAATAACATACATCTTTTAGTTAAGTTTATTTTAATATTCTGTGTTTGCAAATACCACTTTTAGAAAGTAGGTATTTGCTTGTCTAACCATTCAAACCTGCCTCTGCTAGGTTGTGTATTCCTATGTCTGGTTTTGTGAGTGACAGGGCTGGGGAATTCCAAGAGACAGGCTGAGTCACCCAGTGGTGAATAGAGAGATCTGCATCTAGATGGGAGGGAGGAGTTACACCTGAACCTTGAATAGGGCTGTGCTTGCCTTCCACTATGCTGGCTCCACCCCCTGGGGAGCGGCTGATGTCTCTGCCCTACACACTGAAAGAAGAGAAGGAGTCCTGTCAACAAAGTGCTCCAGGACTGTACTTGCCTTCCACAATGCTGGCTCCACCTCCTGTGGGGCATCTAAAGGGCCTGCCCTGCACTATGAAGGGAAAGGAGAAGTCTGGTAAACAGAGTGCTTCAGAACTGGTTTGGACTGGGCAAATGCCCCTCACCCCTCAGAGAACAAAGGATTTTGGGGTATAAATATTGGGACCCTGATCCCATGACATTAGATCACTTTGGACTACAAGAAGAAACTTTTACTGAGGAGAGTAACCTGAAGAAACTGAGGAGAGACTATTCCCAAGCTGAAGTGCTGCTTGGGGGATTGGCCTGCAGTGGCTGCCTTACTGCCAAAGCAAGGAGAAAGGAACTTTGTGTACTTTGCTTTCAACTTGTGAAGGATCTCCAAGGGCTTGGAAAAGAGCTTGCCTCCTGCTGAAGTCTCAGGGACAAACAGACTTCAATCCCCAGCCCCCAAGAGTTCTTTGGAAGTGCCTGCTGCTGTTTTGGGCCTTCTGAGGAACTGCGTGTCGCAAGGAGCTGGAAGCGCGACTCAACGAGAAGAAGCGTGTCGCCGTCGCTGTGCCTGCCGTCACAACTCTGAAGAAGGGTGTCGCCGCTGGAACTGTCGCATTGCACAGCATCGGAGAGAAGCGTGACGCAACGAAGAGGAAGTGTGTCGCCGTCGCTGCTGCTGCCGTTGCAAGTCCGCAGAAGGGTGTCGCCGCTGTAGTTTTCAAACTGCACCGCATCAGGAGAAGAATCTCGCAACGAGGTCAGAGCGCGTCACCATCGCTGTACCTGCCGTCGCAACTCCAAAGAAGGGTGTCGCAGCTAGAACTGTCGCATTGCACGGTATCGACCAGGAGCACCCCGCATCCCCGAGAAGCTTGCCGCCGTCGGAGCTGCTGCAGTCGCATCTTGGATGTCACCACTGTAGTTGTCGCATCGAGTGGAAGCTTCACGCATCGTGGGAGAAGAGCGTCGCCGCTGGAGTGGTTGCCGTCGCATCATAAGGGTGTCGCTGCTCCAGTCCACACATCGAACCGAGAACTTCTCTCATCCCCAAGAAGCGTGCTGCATCTGGAAGATCTTCACGTCTTTATTTCTTTGTATCTGAACTTTGCCGCATTTCCTATCGCTGCGACACTTTTTGTCGTGGAAGCTCAACGCAACCTAAGGTACATTGACGCAGAGTGTCGCATCTAAGAACTTAACAGAACTAAGCTTAAATCTACCATCTTAAAGTAATCATAGTGTGTATTTTTGTCGTTTATGGTCTTGTGGTAACTCTATATAAAATCTACTTATTTTTGATATAAAACCTTGTGTGGTGTCCATTTGTAGTGTTGTCACTGGGTTACTGTATGTGGTCACAACTGCTTAACTTACAATGCCTCTGAAGTAAAGCCCTTCTGCTCATGCCAAGCTACCAAGGGGGTGAGCAGGGGTTATTTTATGAGTGTAATCCCCTTATCCAGACTAGAGGAGAGGGTCCCTATTTGTCACAAGTACTTACCAGTGCCAACTAGAGACACCCAAATCTAAAACCGGCCCACCTTGTGGTCGGCGCCGTGCTGTAGATTCATACCTGTCACGACATCGAGATAGCCCCGGTTGGAGCTATTGTCTTCTAAGAGCTATATTTTTACATTAAACCTTTTAAAAGTGATATTTTGAATTATGTATGTTAAATTTTTGTTGCTTTGGTTGTGCTTGGTTTAGATGAAGAATTGTTATTTTTTCTAAATTAATGTGGTGTCCATTTGTAGTGTTTTCACTGTGTTACTGTGTGTTTCATGTATAAATGCTTTACACATTGCCTCTGAGATAGGCCTCACTGCTTGTGCCAAGCTACCAAGGGGGTGAGCAGGAGTTCTCCTGGCTGTGTAACCCCCTTACCCTTACTAGAATGAAGTGTCCATACTTAGACAGGGTGCATTTCACTTCCAACTAGAGACTGCAATTTCAAACAGGTATGAAGGAAAACTCTGTATTTGTTGCATGTACACCAGATACTGAGCTTAGGACCAGTGGTTGTTTGTACATCTCAGAATTTAGGAGTACCCATACTGGCATTTTTTTCATTGGGGATTTTGTAAAATGTCTTCTGTGTTACACACTTGCTTACATTTGAAAGGCGCAATTGTACAGATATTTAATTGGTAATAAATATTCTACTATTCTGTATTCCCACATGTATCTAGAATAAAATGCTACCTAACTTGTGTGGGTGGGCCAAGATCCCTTGACAGGGAACATCCAAAACATATTGTTGAGGCATCGAAATGATTTAACAAAAAATTACCTGGTTTTGAAGGGGGTACAGCTGCATTTTTGGTCCCAGGCATGGCGGCCATCTAGGGAAACCTACCAAACCCAGACATTTCTGAAAAGTAGACTGCCGGGGGAGTGAAGGGACATGTGGCTTGCGTAGATCCACCAAAGTTTTCTTAGTCAACGCACACCACCAGTGAAGTGTTAGACCATGCACACTGCCAGCCAACTGCCAGCTCACGCACACCACCAGCCAAGCACCAGTCAATGCTCACTGTAAACTAAGCACCAGTCCATGCACACCTCCAGTCAAGCGCCAGTCCATTCACACCACCAGGCAAGCTTCAGTTAACACACACACCAGCTAAGCACCAGTGCACACACACCACAAGTCAAGTGCTAGCACACACACATCGCCAGCCAAGAGTCAGTCCACACACACCTCCACTACATGTGTTTTTTAATTATTTTGATCATCCCCTGGGTGGGTGGGGGGAGGGCCTGTTAACCACGAGTTCCAACATCTCAAACACTGGTCCCTAGTGGCCTGTGGTATTTCTGCTAGTAGATCGTGCCACAAGCACGATCCACAAGCAGGAATAGGTTTTTGAGAGGCATCGCAGTAAAGGGGAGACTCTCCCTTCTCCAGCGATTCCTCCCACAAACAAGGGGAGGCATCCTAATGGACGAAAACCCCACTGGATGCGCCAGCGGTGCGTTTATCTGCCTGATTCTTTGCTCCGGTGGGGGTTTGTCACAGATGAGTAGTGGGGGGTAGGGGCAGACACAAAAGCAATTCTGCATCTCCCCCACCCTTGAGGGGACAAAAATCTCCTCTCTCTCTCTCTCTCTCTATATATATATATATATATATATATATATATATATATATATATATATATATATATATTACCTACTGGCAGTCGTCAGTAGGTAGTTATATTTAGGACCTAGTTACCATAAGAAAATGGCAACATTCTATTCCCAATAACTTTGGCGCCGATTGACGAATCTTCGGAAAATTTTCAAAACTAATTCTTTGTTGATA